>NC_140590.1:594250176-595450176 GCF_964204655.1 Triturus cristatus | reverse complement strand
ATTTGTCTTAATTCTTCTTTCGAGCTTCACGTTTCTTGACAAACTTTGAGATAAACACAAACCCAATCCAACGCATGCGCACCACTAAACGCATTCACATACACACGTTCTAGTGTTTTACTTAGTTTCCCAATATAAACACTTCCGGGTATGCGCACTAAAGACACGCAAATACACGCGGAGAACACCGAGCACCTACGGATAGACGTACTCGTCAACGGGTAAGAATTACTCCAGAACCTGGGGATTCCTGTACAATGGGTGGCCCCATTTCGATTTTTTAGAGCGTGCGAGTGACCGATTCATATTACTCTTTACAGAGCCTGAGTGTCGTTATTGAACAGTGTGACAAACTCACAAAATTGGTTGGACCTTTGGGTAAACAACTGCTGACAACGCTTAATTACACCGGTTGTTTTGAAATATAAGACCCCCTGGGTCGGAATTATCACCAGGTGGAAGGTAAGCCTGATTCGGAGTACTTACTCCACCACATTTGGTGAAATAGTGTATTTAAAGGACTCTTCAGTGTTTGTGTATGGCTAATTAGTAATCAAGAAATGGATCGTGATAGTGTGTGGATTATCTTTACTTGCTTATAGGTCTGAATCATTGGCCGTACTACGATAAGGTAGGGGTACTTCGATATCGGCTCGCACGTGTATTAATTTTCTCCCTGAGCGGGACACTGATATAATTTGCCACATTCACTTGGTTCACTCGGTTTAATACAGTCTTAACCATGATGTTAGAATACACGAGATTCGCACATGCGACACTGTTTAAAAATAGAGGATATATCCGTTCACGCGGCACCTGCTGTGAAGGGGTCTTCATAGTATTTTCACGCACTAAGGACGACGTATACCTATATAATTTTTCTATCTCTCTGTTTTGATCAAGAATACTTAAATTTTAACTTTCATCTCTTCTTTTTTATGGGTGATTTAACCCTTAACACATGTTTTACCTTTCTGAAATCCATGGTGCATTTGACCAGTGTCGGCTTTTCCCACCTTCCGAGTTAGATTTTTTTAACTGGATTTCTGTATGTCATTACATTCAGATACTTGCCTGTGATATATACCCTGTATATGTTTTCTTACCAGCCCTGAAGAAGTCAGGGGGTGTGTGTACCCCATGACGAAACACGTGTTGGCTGGCTGGATTTTTCTGAATTTCACCATAAAACCGAAAACTGAATCTACTTGATCGTCCTGTGATCCCTCATTATCCAATTATTGTATTGCATGAATTTTGTTTGATACAAATGGTAACATACCTTAAATACTGTGAAATTAACGTGTGCACAGTCTTGCTTTATGTTCGTATAGCGGGCTTAGGCCCACTTGTAGAGGGTTTATGGGTTGTTTTCCCTCTTCTGTTGCACCGTTTCTGATTTATTTCAACTTGAGAAAAGAACGTTTAAAAGAGAGCGCTCATTATTAACCTGGCAGTGTGAAATAATACCCCCATTTGGCTAATTATCAAATTGGAACGCAGGTTAGAGCAGCATCCGCGTGAATACTCATCATGAACAGTGATAGAGATAAAATTGCAGAGGAACTTTTTGACAACCTTGCCAAAGGGCAATCAGTAGCAGCGAGTGCTGGGCTTAATATACCCACACGCAAAGAGGGTCTGCGGGACAAATTTATGAGATTAGAGAAATTGAAAAAAACCGAAAATTCGAAATGGTGGGACGGAGCAACATTGAAGCAGTACATGCGTCTCAATAGGGTCCCCAGGGGTCTAAGATCGTAAATCTTTCCAACATACGATGACCTGGAGGAGGACCTTTTAAAGAAATGGGAAGACACATTAACTGATAAATCCCAAACACTCATGACAATTCTAATTGAGAATACAGACAGGAAATTGATAAAACTTCAAAAAGAGATTGAAACATTAGGACAAGAGATACTAGCCCTAGACCTCAAAGAGGCCACCGAGAAAAATTATGTGATACTTAATGAGATTTTAATGAAACATCAGAATGAGATTAAAGAAAGGAAAGCGAGAAAGCTGAAACGGGATGAAATAGATTACAGGGAAGGACGAGTGTATACCTATGCGAGAAAATATGATTATCTTTTTCAGACAGGGAAAGAATCAGAAAAAACTAATCAAAGACAGGATATGAGCTCAGTCTCTTCCAGTACCTCTTCTTTAAATGCACCAATCACTAGCGACAGCGAATTAGAGAATGCAGGGATACCTTCCTCTTCCTCTTTTTTACGAGAGGTACTGAGAATCAGGAAAGGGAACAGACTTCCACCTATCCGCGATCCCACAAACGCAAAACCCGCAGAGGTCAGAGGGCAGGGAGACAAAGAGGATTACCGCACCAAACTGAGGTCAGGCCAGAACAAGAAATAAAGGCAGGGTCGACAGATGGTATTGAGATTATGAACCTGTCTTCTATATCTTTGAATGATGAGATGGTCAATTTGTTAAAAAAAGGTTTGAGTTTTAACCCCACTAATGAGGGTGATGTGTGTAATACCAAAGTGGATCTATACAAATTTACGAGAAATTTGAAATTGAAAAGTTTTTTTGAAATGAACCCTGTACCTAATAAAATTTCTATGCATATTCCTACTGATTCTTCGAACATCAGTTATAGTATCCAAGACGCGCTAAATACACAATTACTCTTATCGTTAGCAGACACAGAGGAAACACCTCAACGAATAGATTCACTATTACAAGAACTTGACATCCAGACAGATTACACATTGACCAGTGGGCTTCGATCAAAATCGAAGTGGACACCCATACTAACTAGCGGGAACTCAATAGACATTTTTCACAAATTAGTACTGGCTGACCTTAACAAATTTGAAGACAAAAGGGATAAAAAGAAATCAAGATACTCGGACAACCTGTCCAAGGGGGAACGAGTGGCCCTTAAAGAACTTGCAAGTAACAAAGATGTTATAATTAGAGAAGCGGACAAAGGAGGCAACGTAGTGATAATGAATAAGCAGGATTACAATGCAGAAATACTTTCACAACTCAATGATACATCATGCTACGAACTAATACACCACAATCCAATAGGTCCACTTTCACAAACGATTAATCACAAACTTACTGAGTGGTATAATGACAGTCTGCTCACCCTGGAAGAAATGCATTATCTCAAAGTGTTTAAACCCAACTACCCTTGCATTTACACACTTCCGAAAGTACACAAACACTTCACTTTCCCTCCGGGTAGACCAATAGTAGCAGGAATTGGGGGTCCCACGGAGAGATTAGCTGAATATGTAGACGTGTTTCTGTCACCACTGGTAAAAAACCTCCCTTCATATATAAGGGACACGAAGCACATATTGAACATTTTGTCAGATCTGAGATGGGAGGAGGGCATGACCTTGGTGACGATGGACGTGGTGTCTCTATACACCAGCATTGAACTGGAACTGGGAATAAAATCCATAGACAACATTCTGTTTAAAAGAGCTGCTTCCCAATGGAAACACACAGAGATGCTGATCGATATGATGCGCATTATTCTCTATAATAATGTATTTTTATTCGATTCCCAATGGTACAAACAGAAGAAGGGAGTGGTGATGGGATCCAAATTTTCCCCCAGTTTCGCCAATCTGTTCATCAAAAACAACCAACTGCACACCAGACTACATAGGAAAGACACCGCATGTAATGCGATCTTACACGCAAAAAGTGCACATCCACCGCACCAAATCAATGCCATTCCACTAGGCGAATACACCAGAGCCAGACGGAACTGCAGTATAGACACAGACTTTCGACTTTGCTTACGGGACATGGAAAACAGATTCATCAAAAGGGGATACAACAAATCTGTAATCCAGAAAGCAGGGAACAAAATCAGAAACATTGATAGAATCAAAACAATCACAGACAAGGAGAAGAAACCCGCAGATACATCAGTCAGGCTGATCACCAATTACGATGATCACAGTAGGGCCCTATCCAAAAGCCTACAGAAACATTGGCACATCCTCATAAATGACCCCTCTTTAACAAAGTTCATTAAAAAAAGACCACAGATTACTTACCGAAGGGGCAAAACTTTACGCACGCGCCTGAGTCCGAGCTATACACACAACGCATTCCCAGACACATGGCTTAGCGTAAGATCCAAAGGTTTTTTCAAATGTGGCTGTTGTGGCATTTGTAGATGGGCTGATGACAAGAAAAGGGCGTTTCAAGGCCCAAGTAAAGAATATGAGATCAGGGTGAACATTAATTGCAACACCAAATTTGTAGTGTATATACTAGAATGTACATGTGGAGGTAAATATGTAGGCAGCACTATAAGATGCCTGAAAGAAAGGATTGCAGAACACGTGAGAGCCTTGAAACAGAAAGATTCAAGATACCCCATGGCATTACACATTTGGGAGTGTCCCACACAAGGCCAGACCAAGAAGTTTTAATTCTATGGTATAGATGTTTGCAAACAGAACCCTAGAGGAGGTAATAGGGAGCTTAACCTGAGGAGACTGGAAGCCTTTTGGATCATGCGCTTACGAACCTACGACCTAGGTTTTAATAGTGACAATGAGATGCACTATTTCCTAGGAGACTGATAGGTTGCTTTTCATTTTGGAGTCTGAAGGGTTATTGACTTTGGAGTATGGTCCTCAGCATGTGATCATCTCGACAATGTATACATACGGGAATGACCACATTTGAACCATAAACCGTATTAATAATGGGTAGTAACATCATGTACCAACAATCACATCACAATGTAATTTTCTAAGAAACAAATGTCACCATAACTATTGAATGAGGGTAGACTAAGAAAGATATCAGATGGTTAGTAATGTGTAATGTAGACTTTGTTATGAATTGGGATGCATCGACAAATTATTGTAGCTTATTTTCTTCTCCTATGTGCACTTCGAATGTTCTGCTTTTCGCTACGATGTTTTTCTATACTAACCGATACTTTGCTGTAATTTGTACCGTTTCTCCATTGTAAACCGTCAGGCGAATTTTTCGTTTAGATTATATATTGATTTCTGGCCATGTATTCTCATGTAAGAATTTGTCTTAATTCTTCTTTCGAGCTTCACGTTTCTTGACAAACTTTGAGATAAACACAAACCCAATCCAACGCATGCGCACCACTAAACGCATTCACATCCACACGTTCTAGTGTTTTACTTAGTTTCCCAATATAAACACTTCCGGGTATGCGCACTAAAGACACGCAAATACACGCGGAGAACACCGAGCACCTACGGATAGACGTACTCGTCAACGGGTAAGAATTACTCCAGAACCTGGGGATTCCTGTACAATGGGTGGCCCCATTTCGATTTTTTAGAGCGTGCGAGTGACCGATTCATATTACTCTTTACAGAGCCTGAGTGTTGTTATTGAACAGTGTGACAAACTCACAAAATTGGTTGGACCTTTGGGCAAACAACTGCTGACAACGCTTAATTACACCGGTTGTTTTGAAATATAAGACCCCCTGGGTCGGAATTATCACCAGGTGGAAGGTAAGCCTGATTCGGAGTACTTACTCCACCACATTTGGTGAAATAGTGTATTTAAAGGACTCTTCAGTGTTTGTGTATGGCTAATTAGTAATCAAGAAATGGATCATGATAGTGTGTGGATTATCTTTACTTGCTTATAGGTCTGAATCATTGGCCGTACTACGATAAGGTAGGGGTACTTCGATATCGGCTCGCACGTGTATTAATTTTCTCCCTGAGCGGGACACTGATATAATTTGCCACATTCACTTGGTTCACTCGGTTTAATACAGTCTTAACCATGATGTTAGAATACACGAGATTCGCACATGCGACACTGTTTAAAAATAGAGGATACATCCGTTCACTCGGCACCTGCTGTGAAGGGGTCTTCATAGTATTTTCACGCACTAAGGACGACGTATACCTATATAATTTTTCTATCTCTCTGTTTTGATCAAGAATACTTAAATTTGAACTTTCATCTCTACTTTTTTATGGGTGATTTAACCCTTAACACCTGTTTTACCTTTCTGAAATCCATGGTGCATTTGACCAGTGTCGGCTTTTCCCACCTTCCGAGTTAGATTTTTTTAACTGGATTTCTGTATGTCATTACATTCAGATACTTGCCTGTGATATATACCCTGTATATGTTTTCTTACCAGCCCTGAAGAAGTCGGGGGGTGTGTGTACCCCATGACGAAACACGTGTTGGCTGGCTGGATTTTTCTGAATTTCACCATAAAACCGAAAACTGAATCTACTTGATCGTCCTGTGATCCCTCATTATCCAATTATTGTATTGCATGAATTTTGTTTGATACAAATGGTAACATACCTTAAATACTGTGAAATTAACGCGTGCACAGTCTTGCTTTATGTTCGTATAGCGGGCTTAGGCCCACTTGTAGAGGGTTTAGGGGTTGTTTTCCCTCTTCTGTTGCACCGTTTCTGATTTATTTCAACTTGAGAAAAGAACGTTTAAAAGAGAGCGCTCATTATTAACCTGGCAGTGTGAAATAATACCCCCATTTGGCTAATTATAAAATAATAATTAGATCCTTGGTGTCTAGTGGGCTTTTCTGCCCCCCCTGGGAGCAGAAACGGCGAAAAAATAAAACCGATCTGCCCCCAGAGGGGGCAGAAAAGTCTTCAAATAAATTTAGGGGCCCAAGGAAGCGACCCTTCCCCAAGGGGTCACTTCCTACAATAATAAAAATATCCCTGGTGTCTAGTGGGCTTTTCTGCCCCCCCTGGGAGCAGAAACGACAAAAAAATAAAACCGATCTGCCCCCAGAGGGAGCAGAAAAGTCTTCAAATAAATTAGGGGGCCCAGGAAGCGACCTGTTAGACCTGGCACCTTGGCTTGAGTCTCCCTTCCTCTTTTTGTCGCTGTGCCTCATGTGTTTTTATGGTGTTGGCCGCTCAGCGCGCTGTGCCACTGCCAACCAGTGTCGCGGTGCGAGTGCTCCCTATGTAAATTGTATATGTTGGTTGGATTCCATGATTGGATTGTTTGGTTTACTGTCAGGTCCCAGTAAAGTGCGCTAGGAGCGCCAGGGCATGTAAATGCAAACACCGCTGGTGGGCTTGCAGCACGGGTTGTGCCACCCACAGAAGCGGCCGGTAAAATATGTCTAAGGTCTGCCATCGCAGAACCTGCGTGCAGTCTGGTACTGACATGCTGACTGGCAAGTGCCCACACTTGCCGGTCCCTAAACCTTCCCTTAACTTCATGTTAGTCACCCCTCTGGTAGGCCCACGGGCAGGGTGCGTTGCAAGCATAAGGTAGGACAAGCCTGGATGCGTGGCATGTCCTAGTAGTGAATGACCGCCATCTTGTTGTTCACTACTGTAAGGCTACCCTGCTCTCATAGGATTGTTACATCCTATGATCCTAACCGACCCAGGGAACATGGTAGAAGATCGAGTTTAGTATGCCTGAACTCGGAATAATAAGGTACATATTTTCCCAAGGTTTATTTTAATATTCCGCGTTTGCAAATGCCGCTTTTAGAAAGCTGGCCTTTGCTTGCCTAAACATTTCAGCCCGCCTCTGCGTGATGTGTATCTGATGTCTGGCTGGTGTGAGTGACAGGGCTGGGGGAACCCAGATGGGCAGGGCTAGGTAGCCTGGTGGTGAATAGGACGATCGACAGGTAGATGGGTGGGAGGAGTACTCCTAGGCTCTGAATAGGACAGTGCTCTGCCACCTCAATGCCGGCTCCGCCCCCTGTGGAGTGTCTGAGGACTCTGCCCTGCACTCTGAAAGAAGAAGCCTGCATCGCGTAAACAAAGCGCTCAGAAACCGGACTGGACTAGGCAAGGGCCCCCCTGGCCTGGGAGAACAAAAGATTTGCTGTATAAATGTAGGAGCCTTGCTCCTAAGAAACTAGATCCGCTTTTGACCAAGAAGAATCTCTGCCTGAGGAGGAGGCACCGGGAAAGCTGTAGGAGGAAGACTGTCCCTATCCTGGGGGATTGGCCTGCAGTGGTGACCTTGCTGCCAAAGGGGAGAAGAGAAACTGTCGCTGAAGACTTTGCTTTATTTTTACTTTCAAGACTTGTGCTTTCCAAAACGATCTCCAAGGGCTTGGAACTAAGCTTGCCCCCTGAACTGAGCCCCAGGACCATTGGGCTCTACCTGATCTTCACTCGCCTGCTGCTGGACTGTGGTGTCCTTTCCCTCGCCGGAGCTGTGACCCTCGTGCCCCAGTCCCTCCCTGAGCCATGACCGGGACTGCTTAGCCGCCCCCGCCTTGGGAAGAGCCTCACTCGATCGGAGCCGCTCCCCCTACCCTGTGCTGGGCTGCCCCTGTCACCTCGCTCGCTGGAGGCTCGCTGTGCACCTTCACCCTCCCGCCGGAATCGGCATTGTGAGCATCTCCAAGCCTCGGACGGCCCGGACGTAATCTGCGTGCCCGGCTGCCCTGCTTTGTTCACTCGCCACCTGCAACACCCCGCTCTTGTCGTGATCCTGAAGATCAGACCCCCATCGTGAAGTGTGGGAGCCTCAGACGCCGCCTCGCCCTTCTGTCGAAGAGCCGCGGAAATCCCGCACCCGCCTTTGCGTCAAGAAACAAGGTACTGTACTTACGAACTCGACCGCGAGCTCGCATCGGATCCAAGGTCCGCAACGTTCTGATTTCCCTGTCATCTGCCGTGTGCTTCCCGGGCGCCGCCTCAGCACGAAGTGCGCTGAGGCCTACAGTTACCTTGTGCCCGCCTAAAGAACTTTCCGTAACAAAGAGACTTTACCGTATTTCCAAGAGTTGTGGCCCCATCAGTTCAACGTTACTGGGCCTTGTATTTGAATCTGCTGAATCTACATAAAAGCCTATTTTTATATACTTCCTGATTGGTGTCCGTTTGTGGTGCATGAAAGGGGTTTACTGTATGTGTAATTGCATTTGCTTAACCGTGTACGCCTGAGACTTAGCCTAGACTGCTCGCGCCACGCACCTAGAGGGTGAGCAGGGGTTATTCTGGGGAGTCATCCTTCGCCCTGACAAGAAGTAAAGGGTCCCTGCTTGTTGTGGGTTCACACCTGCGTCAACCAGAGCCCCCTCATTTCTAACATTGGTGGCAGCGGTGAGGATTTACGGATTTGCATTTGTGGTTTGCGTATAGTGAACCACTGATCACCACGTAGTGAGAGCAGACCAGTAACACAGCCACAAGACTAGCAATTGTTTTTGTTTTTCCAAGAATCTCCGTTGTTAGAGCCATGCCTGGTTCACTTCCCGCCGGAAGGGCAGCTTCTATAATCTATGAATTTGAGGACATAGATTGGGAAGAAGGCGCACTTCAGAATCATACCAATGAGGAATTGAAAGGTTTTTGCTCCAAGTTCAGGATTGCCCAAACTGGATTGAAAAACAAGGCCCAACTCGTGAAGGCGCTGAGGGCCTGGTATGAGTCAAAGGCCCCAGAGAATCAGGTGGAAATGGTTCCACCAGAAAGTGTCCATGAGTTTGGCAGAGGCCTGTCGCCAGAAGAGTTGGCAGACAGGGCAGCAACCCGGGCGCACGAAGTGGAGATGGCAAAACTTCATGGGCAAATGGATATGGAAAAACAAAGATTAGCCATGGAAGAAAATAAACTACAATTAGAGCATGACATGAAGCTGAGGGAGCTGGAGCTGAAAGCGAAAAGTTTGGAGTTTAATCCCTCTGGTGGCAGCACACCACCAGTACCGGCGGAACCAAGAGTTTATATTCCCAAGGATGTAGTGAAGGAGTTCTTCAAGAATGACGACATCGGGCAGTGGTTCAGAGCCTACGAGTTAGCCATGTCTTCCCACCGGGTCCCTGAGAGAGATTAGGGAGCGGGGTTGTGGGGACGGTTCCTGAGTGAAGGGCGGGGCACACTGTTAGATTTACCTGCTGATGTTCATAATTCTTACGCCAATATGAAGGAAGCATTGATGACTAGGTATGGGTTGACCCCTGAGTTATATAGACAGAGGTTCAGGGGTTGCACTAAGATTCCCAATAGTACGTATGTGGAGTATGTGACTTTCTTTTGCAGAGCGCTGGATGGTTGGGTAAAGGGTAGTAAGGTAAATGATTATCAAGGGCTTCTTGATTTAATGGCATGGGAGCACTTGTCCAGTAATTGTTTTCCTGAGCTACACCAGCACCTGATAGATAGTAGGCTGACTAACCCTAGGAGGCTTGCTGAGGAGGCGGACCGCTGGGTCAGTACCAGGGTCCACAAGGGTCCCGTGGGAGATTCCGCCAAAGGTTGGCAGGGTCCCCAGCAGAAGAGTGGGGGGGACAGGGGTAAACAGAAGCAGTTCCAAAAAGGGCCCCAAAGTAGTCCCCAAGGGAACCGAGGGAAGGGTTCTCAGCCTCCCCCACCCCAGAAACCGACCGGGCCCGACAGGTCCTCCTGTTCAGAAGGGGCCCGTAAGATGTTACAGGTGTAACAATTTGGGGCATTTTGCCTCTGATGTAAAGTGTCCATTGTTTGGTAAACCAACACCCACTGGTGCTCCACCCCGGCAGGTGACTAGTGTAGCCTTGGGGGAGGAGAGGGATGTCCAAGGTGGGTGGGGTCCCGCAGAGATGTCCCTTGTCTCGCTAGGATACCGTGAAGTGGTCCCTCCAACCCAGCTGCCTGAGAACACTAAGAAGTACAGGCAGTGGGTGACCATAAATGGCCATAGGGTGGAAGCTCTTAGAGATACAGGAGCCAGTGTGACAGCTGTCAGGTGTCACCTGGTGTCTCAGGAGCAGGTGGTCCCCAATGCATTCTATCCCGTTGTTGCCGCTGACAACACAGAGAGGCACTGCAAGGTGGCTCAGGTTCCCTTTGAGTGGGGGGGGGGTCTCTGGTACTCTTCAGGTAGCTGTGAGGCCCTGCCATGCCTGTAGACTGTTTGTTAGAGAACGATTTGGAGAGCTCACCTTGGGCTAAGGTGGAGCGGAGTGCTCACCTGGAGATGTTGGGTATGCCGGATTGGGCGTGTGTCACCACACGGTCCATGGCAGCCAGTAGAGGGACTCAAGAGGTCCTGGAGCCTGAGAGGGAGGCCCAGGAACCGGCCTCAGAGAGAAGGAGCAAGGGGCGCGGGAAGCCGGCCCCTGAAGTTCCCACGGTCCAGGAGGAAGCAGACCTTGAGGGGGATGCCCTGGAGCCTACAGGGGAGCAGATAGCTGAACTGGGAGACCTGCCGGAGCTGACCCATTGGCAGCAGGAAGGAGGTCCCACCAGGGAGGACTTTTGCAAGGCACAGAAGGAGTGCCCTTCTCTCGTGGGTATGCGGCAGCAGGCTGCAGACCAGGCCGCAGGTGATCAGTCAGGATCACATTTCGTTTACTGGGAGAACGACCTCCTATATACAGAGCCTAAGGTTGCTGAGCCTGGGTCAGCCCGTGCGCTGGTGGTACCCCAGGACTTCAGAGCCTTCCTACTGGGGCTGGCTCACGATGTGCCATTGGTAGGGCATTTGGGGCAAGACAAGACCTTTGAAATGCTTGTCACCCACTTTTATTGGCCTCAAATGCGCAGGAGTTCAGATACTCACTGCAGGACATGCCAGACTTGCCAGGCAAGTGGAAAGAGTGGAAGGAAGCAGAAGGCTCCACTCCAGCCATTCCCTGTGGTCGGTACCCCATTCCAGCGAGTGGGGATTGACATTGTAGGGCCACTGGACCCCAGGACAGCGATGGGCAATAGGTTCATCCTGGTCCTGGTGGACCATGCCACCCGGTACCCGGAAGCCATTCCTCTGAGGACAGTGACGGCCCCCGTGGTGGGACGTGCACTGATGGGAATTTTCTCCCGAGTGGGATTCCCTCTAGAGGTGGTGTCTGACCGAGGTACCAATTTCATGTCCAAGTACATGAAATCTCTTTGGCAAGAGTGTGGTGTAACCTACAAGTTCACCACACCTTACCACCCCCAAGGAAACGGGTTGGTTGAGAGATTCAACCGGACCCTCAAAGGCATGATAATGGGCCTAGAAGGACCCATGAGGCGTAAGTGGGACGTCCTCTTACCATGCCTTCTCTTCGCTTACCGTGAGGTGCCACAGAAGTCTCTGGGGTTCAGTCCCTTTGAGCTTCTGTATGGTCACCCAGTCAGAGGACCTCTAAGTCTGGTCAAGGAAGGCTGGGAGCAATCTCCCAGGAAACCTCCCCAGAATGTATATAGTTACATGCTGGCCTTCAGGAATCAGACTAGGCGATTCAGGCAACTTGCTGAGGCAAATCTGGAAGCCAGCCAGGAGGAGATGAAGCGGTGGTACGACCAGAATGCCACTCTGGTAGAGCTTCAGCCTGGACAGAAGGTATGGGTCTTGGCCCCCGTGGAGCCGTGTGCGCTCCATGATAAGTGGACCGGTCCCTTTGAGGTGGTGGAGCGCAAGAGTCCTGTTACCTACATGGTGGACCTGAAGTCTCCTAGGAACCCCTTAAGGGTCCTACATGTCAACCGCCTCAAGCCCCACTTGGAGAGGTCCCAAGTGGGCATGCTCTTGGCAACAGATGCTGGGATGGAAGAGGTGACAGAACCTCTTCCTGACCTCCTGTCAGCCAAGGAGCAAGATGGGTCAGTGGATGGTGTCATCCTCTCTTCCACCCTGACCCCTGAGCAACAGAATGATTGTCACCAGTTACTGGGACAATTTTCGGATCTGTTTTCCCTGGTCCCTGGTGTCACTGATTGGTGCGTCCATGACGTGGACACTGGGGATAGTACACCTGTGCGGCACAAGGCCTACAGGGTGACTGACAGGGTGAGGACATGCATCAAGGAGGAGGTCTCCAAGATGTTTGCACTCGGGGTAATTGAGTCTTCTAGCAGTCCTTGGGCCAGCCCCGTGGTCTTGGTCCCAAAGGCTGCAGCGCCGGGAGCCACACCCGAACTCCGGTTCTGTGTGGACTACAGAGGACTCAATTCAGTCACTAGGACTGACGCACACCCCATCCCCAGAGCTGATGAGCTCATCGATCAGCTAGGGGCTGCCAACTACATCAGCACGTTTGATTTAACGTCTGGGTATTGGCAGATCGCCTTGACCGAGGGGGCCAAAGAGAGGTCAGCATTTTCCACCCCAGATGGGCACTACCAGTTCCGGGTTATGCCATTTGGGATGAAGAATGCCCCTGCCACCTGCTAGAGATTGGTCAACCAGGTGTTGGCTGGGCTGGATTCGTTCAGTGCAGCCTACCTGGATGACATCGCGGTGTTCAGCTCCACTTGGGAAGAACACCTGCGACACCTCTGGGAAGTGTTGATGGCGCTGCGCAAGGCAGGCCTCACGATCAAGGCGAGTAAGTGCCAGATCGGGCAGGGTTCCGTGGTGTACTTGGGACACCAAGTTGGGAGTGGCCAGGTGGCACCCCTCCAGCCCAAGATAGAAACCATCCTGAATTGGGAGTCGCCCAAAACCCAGACCGAGGTGAGAGCCTTCCTAGGTCTCACCGGGTACTACAGGAGGTTTGTCAAGGGGTATGGCAACATGGTTGCCCCCTTGACAGCGCTGACTTCGAAGAAGCAGCCCAGGAAAGTGATTTGGACTGACACCTGTCAGAAAGCTTTTGAGGCCTTGAAAACTGCTATGTGCACGGCACCCGTGCTCTTGGCTCCCAACTTCTCCAAAGAGTTTATCGTTCAGACAGACGCTTCAGAGCATGGTGTGGGGGCTGTTCTTTCACAGATTAATGAGGAGGGCCTAGATCAACCCGTAGCCTTTCTTAGCAGGAGGTTACTTCCACGGGAACAGAGGTGGAGTGCTATTGAGCGTGAAGCATTTGCTGTGGTCTGGGCGCTGAAGAAGCTAAGACCCTACCTGTTTGGGTCTCACTTCCGGGTTCAGACGGACCACAGGCCCCTCAGATGGTTGATGCATATGAGGGGTGAGAATCCAAAGCTGTTGAGGTGGTCCATTTCCCTACAGGGTATGGATTTCACGGTGGAACATCGCCCTGGTACAGATCACGCCAATGCTGACGGTCTGTCCAGATTTTTCCGCCTTAGTGATGAGGAACTCCCTGGGGTAGGGTAGTTCTCCCCACTTTTCAGCTGGAGGGGACACGTGTTAGACCTGGCACCTTGGCATGAGTCTCCCTTCCTCTTTTTGTCGCTGTGCCTCATGTGTTTTTATGGTGTTGGCCGCTCAGCGCGCTGTGCCACTGCCAACCAGTGTCGCGGTGCGAGTGCTCCCTATGTAAATTGTATATGTTGGTTGGATTCCATGATTGGATTGTTTGGTTTACTGTCAGGCCCCAGTAAAGTGCGCTAGGAGCGCCAGGGCATGTAAATGCAAACACCGCTGGTGGGCTTGCAGCACGGGTTGTGCCACCCACAGAAGCGGCCGGTAAAATATGTCTAAGGTCTGCCAACACAGAACCTGCGTGCAGTCTGGTACTGACATGCTGACTGGCAAGTGCCCACACTTGCCGGTCCCTAAACCTTCCCTTAACTTCATGTTAGTCACCCTTCTGGTAGGCCCACGGGCAGGGTGCGTTGCAAGCATAAGGTAGGACAAGCCTGGATGCGTGGCATGTCCTAGTAGTGAATGACCGCCATCTTTTTGTTCACTACTGCAAGGCTACCCTGTTCTCATAGGCCAGTATGGGCGGCTAGGATTGTTACATCCTATGATCCTAACCGACCCAGGGAACATGGTAGAAGATCGAGTTTAGTATGCCTGAACTCGGAATAATAAGGTACATCTTTTCCCAAGGTTTATTTTAATATTCCGCGTTTGCAAATGCCGCTTTTAGAAAGCTGGCCTTTGCTTGCCTAAACATTTCAGCCCGCCTCTGCGTGATGTGTATCTGATGTCTGGCTGGTGTGAGTGACAGGGCTGGGGGAACCCAGATGGGCAGGGCTAGGTAGCCTGGTGGTGAATAGGACGATCGACAGGTAGATGGGTGGGAGGAGTACTTCTAGGCTCTGAATAGGACAGTGCTCTGCCACCTCAATGCCGGCTCCGCCCCCTGTGGAGCGTCTGAGGACTCTGCCCTGCACTCTGAAAGAAGAAGCCTGCATCGCGTAAACAAAGTGCTCAGAAACCGGACTGGACTAGGCAAGGGCCCCCCTGGCCTGGGAGAACAAAAGATTTGCTGTATAAATGTAGGAGCCCTGCTCCTAAGAAACTAGATCCGCTTTTGACCAAGAAGAATCTCTGCCTGAGGAGGAGGCACCGGGAAAGCTGTAGGAGGAAGACTGTCCCTATCCTGGGGGATTGGCCTGCAGTGGTGACATTGCTGCCAAAGGGGAGAAGAGAAACTGTCGCTGAAGACTTTGCTTTATTTTTACTTTCAAGACTTGTGCTTTCCAAAACGATCTCCAAGGGCTTGGAACTGAGCTTGCCCCCTGAACTGAGCCCCAGGACCATTGGGCTCTACCTGATCTTCACTCGCCTGCCGCTGGACTGTGGTGTCCTTTCCCTCGCCGGAGCTGTGACCCTCGTGCCCCAGTCCCTCCCTGAGCCGTGACCGGGACTGCTTAGCCGCCCCCGCCTTGGGAGGAGCCTCGCTCGATCGGAGCCGCTCCCCCTACGCTGTGCTGGGCTGCCCCTGTCACCTCGCTCGCTGGAGGCTCGCTGTGCACCTTCACCCTCCCGCCGGAATTGGCGTTGTGAGCATCTCCAAGCCTCGGACGGCCCGGACGTAATCTGCGTGCCCGGCTGCCCCGCTTTGTTCACCCGCCACCTGCAACACCCCACTCTTGTCGTGAGCCTGAAGATCAGACCCCCCATCGTGAAGTGTGGGAGCCTCGGACGCCGCCTCGCCCTTCTGTCGAAGAGCCGCGGAAATCCCGCACCCGCCTTTGCGTCAAGAAACAAGGTACTGTACTTACGAACTCGACTGCGAGCTCGCATCGGATCCAGGGTCCGCAACGTTCTGATTTCCCTGTCATCTGCCGTGTGCTTCCCGGGCGCCGCCTCAGCACGAAGTGCGCTGAGGCCTACAGTTACCTTGTGCCCGCCTAAAGAACTTTCCGTAACAAAGAGACTTTACCGTATTTCCAAGAGTTGTGGCCCCATCAGTTCAACGTTACTGGGCCTTGTATTTGAATCTGCTGAATCTACATAAAAGCCTATTTTTATATACTTCCTGATTGGTGTCCGTTTGTGGTGCATGCAAGGGGTTTACTGTATGTGTAATTGCATGTGCTTAACTGTGTACGCCTGAGACTTAGCCTAGACTGCTCGCGCCACGCACCTAGAGGGTGAGCAGGGGTTATTCTGGGGTGTCATCCTTCTCCCTGACAAGAAGTAAAGGGTCCCTGCTTGTTGTGGGTTCACACCTGCGTCAACCAGAGCCCCCTCATTTCTAACACGACCCTTGCCCAAGGGGTCGCTTCCTACAATAATAATAATATCCCTGGTGTCTAGTGGGCTTTTCTGCCCCCCCCCCCCCCCCTGGGAGCAGAAACGGCGAAAAAATAAACCGATCTGCCCCCAGAGGGGGCAGAAAAGTCTTGAAAGTATTATGGGTCCCCAGGAAGCGACCCTTGCCCAAGGGGTCACTTACATTTCATCATCAAAGCATCCCTGGTGCCTAGTGGTGGCATTCCTGAGGCACGATCGCGACGCTGTGCGCGATCGTGCTGCAGGAATGCCCTGTATTGAGACATCAGGGGAGAGGAAATACTCTTTCCTCTCCTTCGATGCCTCAATACTTAGAAAATCCCCCACCGCGGCCCCACCGGAGCACAAAACTTACCTGTTCCTTGCCTGGACGCCTGGAAGCAAATGGCTTCCAGGCGTCCCAGCGCTTCCTGATGACGCCGGCGCGCGCTGTGCGCGCTGACATCATGGGGAAGCATGGGGGGGCTCGGGGGTGGCAGCGGAAACTCTTCCGCTGCCATCCCCCTCTGTGGGGGCACGATCGATGCCCCAGGGGGGGAGCGCCAGCGCTTCCCCCGGGGGCTGTGCTCATGACTTAGCGGTTCCGTCATGAGCACAGCCCAACCGATGCTCATGACGGAACCGCTCCGTCATGAGCATCGAAGGGGTTAAAAGGGCACACCAAATACTGGGACCCCGGCTGAATCATGGGGCACCTCTGTGGCAGATCATCCCTAGGATTCTTAATTTTAGAGACTGAGACACTGTGCTGTGCATGGCCCATGAAAAATCCCTGGTGTCTAGTGGGCTTTTCTGCCCACCCTGGGAGCAGAAACGGCGAAAAAATAAAACCGATCTGCCCCCAGAGGGGGCAGAAAAGTCTTCAAATAAATTTAGGGGCGCAAGGAAGCGACCCTTCCCCAAGGGGTCACTTCCTACAATAATAATAATATCCCTGGTGTCTAGTGGGCTTTTCTGCCCCCCCTGGGAGCAGAAACGGCGAAAAAATAAAACCGATCTGCCCCCAGAGGGGGCAGAAAAGTCTTGAAAGTATTATGGGTCCCCAGGAAGCGACCCTTGCCCAAGGGGTTGCTTCCTTTTCATCATCAAAGCATCCCTGGTGCCTAGTGGTGGCATTCCTGCAGCACGATCGCGACGCTGTGCGCGATCGTGCTGCAGGAATGCCCTGTATTGAGACATCAGGGGAGAGGAAATACTCTTTCCTCTCCCCCGATGCCTCAATACTTAGAAAATCCCCCACCGCGGCCCCACCGGAGCACAAAACTTACCTGCTCCTTGCCTGGACACCTGGAAGCAAATGGCTTCCAGGCGTCCCAGCGCTTCCTGATGACGCCGGCGTGCGCTGTGCGCGCTGACGTCATGGGGAAGCGTGGGGGGGCTCGGGGGTGGCAGCGGAAACTCTTCCGCTGCCATCCCCCTCTGTGGGGGCACGATCAATGCCCCAGGGGGGGAGCGCCAGCGCTTCCCCCGGGGGCTGTGCTCATGACGGAGCGGTTCCGTCATGAGCACAGCCCAACCGATGCTCATGACGGAACCGCTTCGTCATGAGTATCGAAGGGGTTAAAAGGGCACACCAAATACTGGGACCCCGGCTGAATCATGGGGCACCTCCGCGGCAGATCATCCCTAGGATTCTTAATTTTAGAGACTGAGACACTGTGCTGTGCATGGCCCATGAAAAATGTCTGTTACAATACCAGGATTACACTGTTTCGCTCTTTCAAGATTATGCTCCAGTGGTTCAGGAGGCCCATGGCAAGTTTCCTGACGTTAAACAAACTCTTCAGAAACTTGGGCTGAAATGTTTGATGCTTTACCCAGCATGCCTCAGTGTGGAACTGGATGGCTGTCATCACATTTCCTAAACCCCTGCGGATGCTTTGTAGTTTTGTAAGAAACACTCATTGGGCATATCCCCCTCTGCTGGCAGTCCTAATGCTGCTGCCCGTGCTGACTTGCTGCCAGCCTCACCTGGTGCACACTCATTTTGGTGTGTTCCTCGCATTTATGATACATACATATGGTCGCCCTCTCATGGTTCTTCAGCTATATATATTTTCACCTACAATGTACATGCTTTTTGCCCATATTGCAATCATTTTTATTTTTTTTTCCTATTTCTGGTGATTTTCTCGATGCCTTATTTCTTTACTATATTCATTGCTTAGTGGGCCTTTCTCCCAGGGTGTTTCCCCTTACTGAGGCATATACCACCATGTTTATGTTTTTGTTTTCTATTGGGGTTGCTTGGGTTCTCCAGCTATTGTTCTGGCTGGAGTGGCTGGGAGGAGGATGTTTGTGCTTTGGTGATTTTTTCAATAATGCCTATTCACTGTTGTGGTGCCTTCCAGGTCTACCTTTAACATTCTTACTTTTACAGTATATTGTATTCAAGCATTACACCCTCCCACACTACTAGAGATCTAGTGTTTCAACTTTCCTGTATGACGAGGAACATTAGAGGTCTGAACAATCCTCAAAAAGAGAAGCATGTTCTAGCTTACTTATGCTGGCATGGAGTCCAGTTGGCCTTCCTTCAGGAGACACACATAGCTCCTCAACCAAAGTGCTATTATGCTTTCTCATTGGGTCCTCACCACTACTCTCATTATGGTTCCTATCCCTGCGGGGTATGCATCTTGATATACAGTGGTGCCCCCTTCAAGATGATAAAGAATACCGCTGACCCCGCTGGTTGATACTTGCTTGTGCTTAAGCAACTAGAGGGTCGGATCATGCTTCTTGTTAATGCATATGCACCAAACACTGACTACCCAGATTTCTTTCTTGACCTATCTTCACAGATCAACCAATACCATGCTGATTACATTATTATGGGTGGAGATTTAAACCTTACCTGCCAACCTGAGCTTGATTCCACTGGCTCTGCAGTTGTTACTAAACCTCATTCCCTGCAGGCACTTATGGATCATCCTCACACATTCCATTTGTGGCAACATCAATTCCCATGTCAACAAGATTATACTTTTTATTCCACCCTGCACAATATATGGACCTGCATTTACCACCGGTACCTATCTCAGGGTGTTCTTTTATGGCATCACACTATCACCCACTTCCCCTGCACACTGTCGGACCCTGTGTTATATTCCATATAGGTACCTCAATATAGGCCAGGGTAACATCCCAACCTTTCATCTATATTCGTCCCTACACTACATACATAACGGGCTGCTAGGACTGACCCTTTACCTAGTTACATTACTGCTTACAGAACGTGGGGTTTTCCCTGAACAATACCCTCATACATTATGCATGAGGATCCTTGGATTCTTGGAAACTCAGCAGGACTACCATCTCCTGCATAATAACTATGTACAAGGTTTATTCACGACGTCATCCTGTCCGACAGTGGCACAGCAAGGTAGAACCTCTGGTGATACCTTCCGGTATATAAACATCACATCTTGCTGAGATAGTGAGAAGAGATCACAGCTTCCATGCTGACATACTGACGTGAGACGCTGATGTTCCTGCATACAGATACTCCAGCGAGCAGTGGTCTTAACATCCCTTGCGGGATGTCCAACTCGAAACCGAGACAGGGTCCCACAGTCTCTCACTTAAGGTAATGTGGTTGAATTTATCCTAGAGGGATTCTTGGCTTAACACCTACATACATGCTAGGTACACCTAGGTACATCCAGTTAGGGTAGCATCGTAGGAGTATGCATTTTATTGTCATGTATTTTATGTACTTGCTTGCATTCATGATTATAGCAAGATGGTAGAAATATACCATCCTTTTACTTTCTTAGTGCTTCTAATCATCTATATCTGTTACTGTCTAATGATTGTTTCCGCACACCTATTTTACACTAGAATAACGACTGTTTAATAAATACTTAATGGAAAACGTCCCTACCGTTTATTCTGTGTAACTCTCGGAGACTAAGTGAGCAAAAGTGACTGAGCGAAAAGTAGTACACTGTTTCCACGGTCCTAAGGGATCAGCGTTGTCATGTTTGATAGTTGCCAAGAACTATTTTCTCCTTGGTAAGAGGAGTTTCTAGTGGCACTGTGAGCTAGCTAGTATTCAGGCCAACATACCCGGTGGGGTTGTCTAGAATCAGCCCGGACACCAAGCCTGCAGTGTATGTTGTCTAAAAGTGCAGATCCTGTATAGGTTTGATAGGAACTACACAACACCTGCCCTTGTATAAATTACACTAAATATTCCCACACATCCCCCATGGTCTGTTACTGGCGTTTCCCTGCCAGTGCATAATACGACATAGTCTTCTGCTCTGAAGTCCGGGAGGCTATCATTGACATTTTCTTCACCAATTTTGGCTCTGTTGAGAAACACTCTACTCTATGGGAGGTCTTTAAGGCCTATGTCAGAGGAGTTTGTTTCTCGAAACATGCAGGGGTTCTCCGCGATATTCGTCATGATCTCACCAAGGTAGAGGACAAGCTTCGGACATTAGACTCCGATGATAGAACTGTACCACACAAACATCATCTCCGTGATAGGGCAAAACTACTACACGAGTTCCATGATCTTGCCAACCTAGAAGTTGCCTACCTGGGGAAGTATGCTAGGGCATGCAGGCATGGTGCGTGTGAATGCCCGGTCGAACGTTGGCTCGTTTGCTGCATCCTCCTATCATGCCCCATATGTGACTCACGTGCAGTGGCCCAGTGCTACTGTTGTCACAAGATAGTGCTGCTATACTAGCAGATTTCCACACTACTATAAAACACTTTACACATCTTGTTCGAGCAGTGCCAAGGATGCATTAGCCGATTATTTGTCTGAAATCACCATAGGTTGACTTGAAGCAGGCCAACAGCAATTTCCTGCATCCCCTATTACGTGTGAGGAACTCTCATGGGCTATTGATGACTTCAGTGGTTCTAAGTCTCCAAGTCGGGATGGTTTCACTGGAGAATTTTTATAAACCACTCCTGGTCCCTCATTTGTTGGAGGTATGTGCTGAATCTCTTGACCACGGCTCCCTCCCACCCATGCAATGGGAAGATGTCATTAAATTACTGCTCAAACCCAACAAACCTCCTTATGTCAGCTCCTCACATCATCCATTGTCCCTTATAAACCATTACACTGAAATATTGGCCAGGATTTTAGCTAAATGTCTTTCTCTAATAATGGATCGCATAACTTCTCAAACGCAGTTGGGTTTTATACCACACCATTCCACTTCCATCAATCTTTGCACCCTTTTTGCAGTGATCAATCAAATTTCCCTCACTACTCCATCCGCAGTCGCCCTGTTATATGACAAAAAGGCATTTGATTCACTTGAATGGTCCTATCTCCATGCCACTTTAGTTAAATTTGGCATCCTTACAGTTAAAGTTCACTGGTGTGGAGAGGCTATGGGCTGCATGGGGACGGGACCTAGGTATTTTGATTCCCGATAAGACCTGGCATTATGGCTGCAGGCAAATTTAACTTATCTTAGGCAGTCGCAGCCATAAAATATTCAAATATAATTATATCTGTAGGACCTACACAACCCCTGATGCTCTGGCAAAATTTGACCCTACTAGATTTCACTGCTGCCCTAAATGCCAGGTAAACCATGCAGACTTTCTCCACTTGGTATGGACCAGTGGGGTGATAGCATCCTTTTGGAGGGACATCTATTCTACTTTGCCCCTCATGGTTGGACGATCTCTTTCACCTGACCCACTGATGGCTTTATTTGGATATGTTAAGCCATTACCATTGAGGTAATGCAGTTGTACTGCTATTGCTTTACTGCTTGCCAAATGGCAAATCTCACTTCATTGGTAAGATCGCACCCCCCCAAAGAGGGTAATCTGGTTGAAAGATCTGTTTTACTGTCATACATATTCTGAACTGTCTGCTTCTAGGTCCATGGACATCTGGCAACCACTGTGAAACTATTTGTTTTCTAGGGATTGTTCTACAGATGATGAAACAACAGGTTTAATACTTGCTATTTGTCAAATGTTTTTCAAAATATTGTCCTGTATTGCTCTATGATATTCAATATGCTGCTCGGCCTTTACAATATGCCCTGTTTCTATAATTTCCCCTCTTGTACAGTGTTTCTTATTTCTTTGCTTTATCGTGTTCTTTTTCTAACCCAGGTAGCCGGCTGCAACTCACATGTAAATGCTATTTTCATAATTCATTTCCTGGCTTTAATGTATGTGTTGTTTAAAAACAATAAATAAAGTTTTTAAAAAAGTAGGTGGCACAGTCAGCGATGCTGGTCCACTGGTAATAATTAATATATAGGTCCTGCCCACAGGTAGTGCCACTTTACTAGGGACAGGCAAGTAAATTAAAGATCCTGATTGGGTAAAGGCAAATTCAATAGGTTTTAGAGAGAGTGCAATAGGACTTTAGTACTGATTAGCAGTGGTAAAGGGTTCATACTTCTACATACCAACAAAAACAGGATCAGAAAACAGGAGCGTGAAGGCAAAAGGTTTGGGGATGATACTGGAGAAAGGGTCTAGTCCAACAAGAGGCTATGTGTTTCTTTCCTTAGCATGAGATCATCAATGTTGTCGCAAACACTGCAATAGCCTTCGTAACAATAAAAGGCAGAGGTCTTTACAGGAAAGCTTTAGAAGCCACCATGACAAAGCAGGTATGTCATTATATGATCTGTGGTCGACTGCACCAGTTTATTTACAAAATATATAGTGAGTTACTCATGCCAACAGATATTTCGCTAAAGCTTTGCTTTCTGAATCTCTAATGGCAATCAGCTGATAGTTCTTCAAAGCAAAGTCTCCCATTTAATTTTGCTAAACTTAACCCAAACTATTTTTCTTTGCTTTTTTTGCACATAAGCAATAATGTGCTCCACCGCTTGCTTCTAGAAATCCCTTTACGCCGTGCAGTTCCACATCCTTTATGCAGAACAGCCTTTGCTAGAATTGCGATGATCCATCGGGATACCACACCAGCCAGATTAGAATTTCTCATAATTCACAACTGTTGAGTTTCCAGAGCTTTACAAGGACATTTCACCAAAGACTGTTTCAAAAGGTAGTATAAATGTCCTACAGTCGAGAGTGAATGCATTCTGTTGTGCTTTATCTAATCCAAAAGGTTCATAGGCCACTCTGCACTGTATTTTCCATGCTACCAATGGATTACCACTGGATGACATCTGTGAATCCAGTTTGAAAGGTGTACACCATTTTCCTAATGCACCCTGCTACCCCACTGATCAGTTTATCACATTTTGTCTTGTTACGTTATCAAGAAACATGAACCTAGGAACTACCTCATTACCAATAATAAGAAAATTAAGCGTTATGGATTAGGGAATGTGGTCATTAACAAAAAGTGGCAGAATTTCAAACTCTTTCACCCTCTCAAAAATGGATCATTTATTAAATAACATTCTAAATCAGCTGAACACAAGCAAGGTGCTTCATTTTGACTGCCTCCTAGCCTGTAAATATTTACCCAGGAATATCAAAGCTAGTATTCAAGACAAATCGCAATACAGTATCCAACCAAATATCCATGTACCGCCTTCACCTAACAGCTTCTCCTGGAAATCACTGAGTTCTGAGGGCCTTTGAAGTGCACTCATCCGCTTATTGGCACACCAGAAGAAAATCTGGAAAATTGAAACATTTTGCTCACGAGCTTCAGGAGGACATGCCGCAAAAAGTATCTGACCTGCAGTTCCACAGCACCATATATAATTTCAGCTTCGTCTCACTCAATGCCCAAGCTCACAGTCCCAAAGAAATGACTAAATCTGCCTTGGGGCTTACATAATTTTCAGAAAGAAATCTCCAAGGCTCCATAGCTTAAGTGTGACCAAACTGCTTCAAGTTTCTGGCCCTCGGTTCCATGGCAATGTCTACAATTTCAGTGGCAGTCTGCTCAAGGAGGATTTTTCTTGTAAAAAATGTACAAAATCCCTTTCTGTGTTGGGACTTAAAAACTTTTCCAAACTTTTTGGCCACCGGGCTTTCACTGGAAACAATCCACTTGTATCAAAATAGGGTTCCATTGTTGTGGGTCTCTACCTCTTCAATAGACTACCATTGGAGCTTAGCGCTTTTTGGCTCTATTTCTACTTAAAACTTTAACAATCACTTCTCTTGTTCACCTCATTGGACTTTTGCATATTGTAGCCATTTTGTTTTTTAAATATAACTCTGTTTTCTGATTAGCTTTGTAATTTTTTATGTGCTGTGTTTTGATTTTATTACTGTTTTGGTACTGCTTATATACTTTACACATTGCCCTAAGTAGGCCTGTCTGCATGGTGCATAGCTACTAGGGTATTGCACTGTGACTTTGAGGGTTCACTATGAGCAGTGTTGAGAATATTTTTGAGGCACGTAGTTGGTCACTCCAGATAATAATGACATCTCTTACAATGAAGCTTTCCAAGATAAAGGTTGCACAGCTCCTGAGAGCAGTATGACCTCCAGAGATATTTTCAGATTGTGAGTCAAGTGGTTTGTTTATATTCATTATTTTATGCAAATTGTTTTTGAAATGCATCTTGCATCTGTTGGTTATCGTTTGAGCAAAACAAGTGCAGTGGTGATGTAATCAGTTTCGTTGCTGCCAGCAAAAAGCTGCACCCCTTGAAACAAGTCAGATGCATTTCAGGAATCTATGTGAGGAATGAGTTACCATAATCTACTCTTGACAATACTAATTGGTAAACTACTGCATTGAGATCTTGTCTAGTATGAAGAATGAGTTATCATAATTGTCTTCACAATACCAAGGATTAGACTACCATATTGCTATACTGAAAGTGAATGGTTTTGGTCTTGTTGTTGATATGGGTGTGCTAAATAAGTCCTTTCTTTAGAAGAAATCTTCAATATTTTGAGCAGTCGATGGTGTCAGGATTGCTATTCGAGATACATAAGTGTTCTAGGCCGGAATGGACTGGTGGGTTTTCCTGGTGTAGCGATATTAGCATAAATTGTATATTTTGAGGGTTCATTTTTCGGTGATTGGGTATCAGTTATGTTTCAATTGTCTTGAAAGTGGAGTCCTTTTAGGGGCTGGAAATGTAAAGTAAATATTTATAAATACATATTTATCGTAGATTGATTGTATCCTCACTGTCCTTTCAAAAGTGATGTAGGGTAGAAACATAGGGCCCGATTCACAGAACTAACTTAAGATAAAACCCTAAACTTACTACCATTTTGGTATTCACAGAAGGCACTTACTCATTTTGGTATTCACAGAAGGCACTTACTCAATTCGGTATTCACAGAAGTTAGGAGTCCTAACTTTAGGACTCCTAAATGCCTTCTGTGAATACCGAAAGTCTTAAAATTAGGATTTCTCTCAATTTAGTAGTAGTAAAGTTAGGACTTCTAACTTTAAGACTCCTAAATGCCTTCTGCGCATACCGAAAGCCTTAAAATTAGGTTTTTTCTCAGTTTAGTAGTAGTAAAGTTAGGAGTCCTAACTTTAGGACTCCTAAACTGAGAAAAATCCTAATTTTAAGACTTTCGGTATTCACAGAAGGCATTTAGGAGTCCTAAAGTTAGGACTCCTAACTTCTGTGAATACCGAAATGAGTAAGTGCCTTCTGTGAATACCAAAATGAGTAAGTGCCTTCTGTGAATACCAAAATGGTAGTAAGTTTAGGATTTTGTCTTAAGTTAGTTCTGTGAATCGGGCCCTATGTCTGGAATGTGTGAACTGGATATTACTACATCGAAGTGACAGCCATGTGTCTTTCAAGGTAATCTACCATTACTTCGCTGCCACTACTACGACTTGCCATTACTACGCATTTTTTACTTAGCAGAATCTTTTACTTCGCATGCTTTAAGTTTGCAAGCTTTTAGTTTGCATATACCATTACTTTACAAAGTCAATTACTTTGCTGACTATTCACATTGGTGTTTGGAAAAGGAGGCGCTTCCGTTTCCAAACAACGACGTGCAGCTCTGACGACGCCTAAAGCAGGAGAAGAGAGGAAGCACTGTGAAGCGGGGGACCGCGAGAAGAGAGAGGTAAGTGGGGCAGTGTAGTTTTTGGGGTCATGCAGGGGGTTGTCTTTTAGGTTTTAGGGCTGTGTTTATGTAGTGTAGAGTAGTTATTTAGGTTTAGGGTAGTGGTCGTGAAGGGGGGTGTCTTTTAGGTTTCAGGGTTGTGTTTATGTAGTGTAGAGTAGTATATTTGGGTTTAGGGTAGTGGTCGTGCAGGGGGGTGTCTTTTAGGTGTTAGGCTTGTGTTTATGTAGTGTAGAGTAGTGTATTTGGGTTTAGGATAGTGGTCGTGCAGGGGGGTGTCTTTTAGATTTTAGGGTTGTGTTTATGTAGTGTAGAGTAGTGTATTTAGGTTTAGGGTAGTGTTCGTGCAGGGTGTTGTCTTTTAGGTTTTAGGGTTGCGTTTATGTAGTGTAGAGTAGTTTATTTGGTTTTAGGGTAGTGGTCGTGCAGGGGATTGTCTTTTAGGTTTTAGGGATGTGCTTATGTAGTATTGAGTAGTGTATTTGAGTTTAGGGTAGTGTTGTGGTGCAGGGGGTAGTCTTTTAGGTTTTATGGTTGTGTTTACGTAGTGTAGAGTAGTGTATTTGGGTTTAGGGTAGTGGTCGTGCAGGGGGGTGTCTTTTAGGTTTTAGGGTTGTGTTTATGTAGTGTAGAGTAGTGTATTTGGGTTTAGGGTAGTGTTGTGGTGCAGGGGGCTGTCTTTTAGGTTGTAGGGTTGTGTTTATGTAGTGTAGAGTAGTGTATTTGGGTTTAGGGTAGTGTTTTGGTGCAGGGGGTTGTCTTTTAGGTTGTAGGGTTGTGTTTATCTAGTGTAGAGTAGTGTATTTGGGTTTAGGGTAGTGTTTGTGCAGTGGGGTGTCTTTTAGGTTTTAGGGTTGTGTTTATGTAGTGTAGAGTAGTGTATTTGGGTTTAGGGTAGTGGTCGTGCAGGGGGTTGTCTTTTAGGTTTTAGGGTTGTGTTTATGTAGTGTAGAGTAGTTTATTTGGGTTTAGGGTAGTGGTCGTGCAGGGGGTTGTCTTTTAGGTTATAAGGATGTGTTTATGTAGTGTAGAGTAGTGTTTTTGTGTTTAGGGTAGTGTTGTGGTTCAGGGGATCGTCTTTTAGGTTTTAGGGTTGTTTGTATGTAGTGTAGAGTAGTGTATTTGGATTTAGGGTGGTGGTCATGCAGGGGGTTGTCTTTTAGGTTTTATGGTTGTGTTTAAGTATTGTAGAGTAGTGTATTTGGGTTTAGGGTAGTGGTCATGCAGGGGGTTGTCTTTTAGGTTTTATGGTTGTGTTTAAGTATTGTAGAGTAGTGTATTTGGGTTTAGGGTAGTGGTCATGCAGGGGGTTATCTTTCAGGTTGTAGGGTTGTGTTTAAGTGGTGTAGAGTAGTGTATTTGGGTTTAGGGAAGTGTTGTGGTGCAGGGGTTGTCTTTTAGGTTTTAGGGTTGTTTGCTGTAGTGTAGAGTAGTGTATTTAGATTTAGGGTAGTGGTCATGAAGGGGGTTGTCTTTTCGGTTTTATGGTTCTGTTTATGTAGTGTAGAGCAGTGTATTTGGGTTTAGACTAGTGGTCATGCAGGGGGTTGTCTTTTTGGGCTGTAGGGTTGTGTTTATGTAGTGCAGAGTAGTGTATTTGGGTTTAGGGTAGTGTTGTGGTTTTTGTGTCGTATAGGGTAGTGTTTTAGGGTAGTGTAGTGGTGTTTGGGTAGTGTAGGGTAATATATTGTATGTGGGTTAGGGTAAAGGAGTCAAAAGTGCATAGAAGTTGTATAGTTAGTAATATACTTTGAAGTAAATGCATATTTAGTACTTTTAAATGTATTTGCGAACTAAAAGCACGCGCAGTTAACTATTGCCTAGTAATGGTATTTGCGATGTAAAAACATCGCAGTAAAAACTTGCGAAGTAATGGTCTGCTAAGTAACATCATATATTCGTCTTTCAATAATCTGCTCTTCCCGGTGATCTGTGTGATTGTGACTAACATGCACAAGGATGTGCTAGGTTTATAATAAAACCCCACAAAGAGCAGCAGGAGCATTCGTTCAGATCTTCGGAATTCCTCTGTGGAGTTCACAGATAGCCCCTTCTATACGGTTCAATTAAGGTTACAGTTCTGTTGCAAGGCTCGTGTTGTAGCTGAAGAAGGGGAAGGCAGAGACCTGGATACTGAAGCTGGAGTCCCACGCCTGCTGATTTCTGATGGCATCCTGGGGATTCCTCTATTAGGACCTCTTTGCCCTTG
This sequence comes from Triturus cristatus, assembly GCF_964204655.1. Classification (NCBI taxonomy): domain Eukaryota; kingdom Metazoa; phylum Chordata; class Amphibia; order Caudata; family Salamandridae; genus Triturus; species Triturus cristatus. The sequence continues at coordinate 595,421,654 of NC_140590.1, read as the reverse complement.
CTCGTGCACATGAACCAGGCACCGGCTGCCAAGATCAACAATTATTATGCCAATGCCAGGGCATTTAGCATTGTGTACACTGGCAAAAAAGAAGCAGTATAGCCATTTGAAGGTATTTAGATACGGAAGTAGCACACGTGCAAGAATCATATGTGCAAGGAGCAACTAAGATATGAGGCATTCTGATGTATTCATAATGAAGACACGGCCCGCGCTCCTTGTTACATCATACATACAATACCTTGTTCAAAGTACATAATTCAGTGTGTTGTTTCATCTATGTAGCTATTTATACCCCTGAGGCATCAAGTGCTTTGAAAATTGTACAGCTGAAATTATTTCAGCAGCCATCCACCACCAGCTCTTGCCAGTTGTGCTGAACTAATTAGGCACTTTAAAATGACAGTGGCATGCACTCTGTTAGAGTCGGGGATCTCTGGTTGGCGCAAGGTTGCCCTTGTGTCAAGCAGGAACCCTCTCCTCCACGTCAGGGCGCAGGATAACCCCTCGCGAATGACCCTTGCTCACCCTCTAGGTGCGTGGCGTGAGCAGCCAAGGCGATTCCTCAGGCGTTGTTGGTTAAGCACTTACAATCGTACACACAGTAAATACATCAATCCCCCCAGAAACGGACACCAGACTTGGATATATATAAAAATACGATCCTTTATGTAAAAATAAGGTATATATATCTCAACAGACTTATCACAAGACCAATAACGTTTTCGCTAGGCCGCCAGGTTATACAGCAGGCAAATGTTCTGGGTTCGTAGTTTCAAATGGATACTTTGTAGTCTCTTTACTTGTAGTTCCAGTACTCACAGAGATCGGCTCCTGCGAACGGGGAAATAAGGCGTTGCGGGCCCCGAGCCCGATACTGGAACTTCTTTCGTGATGTGGAGAGTTCGGCACAGGTCGGTGCGACTCTCAGCTTGGGGAGTGTTCTTGGGTCCTCAATCAGCAGGTGTGGGCACGTAGGCAGGCGCGGCCAGCGACCCTGTAGCACGGCGGTGCAGGAGGGTCTCCACAGCGGGGGCGGTGCGGCCTGAGATGTCCGGGGATAGCGAAGCGGGGTCACAGGGCACAGTCAGTGCAGCTGGATGACCCGGCGTAGATCACAGTCGTCGGACGGCTTCCGGCAGGAGGGGTGATAGCGCGTTCAGCGCACTCCAATGGCAGGCGGTGACAGGGATGCAGGCGGCCTGGCCCGGGAACAGAGAGCGGCTCGGGACGGAGCGGGGCTCTCACGGGTTGGAGGCAGGCGAGCTTCTGAGTGTCACGGCCCTAGGAGGGGCGATGAGGGGCGCAGTCTCTTTTCCAGCGGGATGCTCACACGGCTCGAATTGGAGGACGAGCAAGAAGCACAGAGAACCCACTGTTCCTGGGGTTCAGTTCAGGGGGCAAGCTCAGATCAAGCCCTTGGAGAATGTTCAAGCACAAAGTAGCAAAGTCTTTTCAGTAAGTCTCTTCCTCTCCTTTCTCAGCAAGGCAGGCAGCAGGCCAGCTCCTCCAGCGTCTCCTTCTCCTTCTAGTCGGGTAGAGGTTCTTTGTGGTAAACAGGATTCTGATTTCTTAGGAGCCAGGCTCCTACTTTTATACCATGATTCTTTTGTTCTTTAGCGCCAGGGGGCCTAGGCCTGGCTCAGTCCAGTTCTGGAGCACTTTGTTATGGTGACTCTGCTCTTTCCTTTCAGCAGCAGGGCAGAGACATCAGCCGCCCCACAGGGGGTGGCGCCGGCTTTGTGGTGGCAGAGCACAGGTCTATTCAAGAGTCAAGGGGTACTCCTCCCACCCATCCAGGTGTAATCTCTCTACCCACCTCCTGGCAGCCAACCTGTCTCTGGGGATTCCCCAACCCTGCTCCTTACTGTTGCCAGGCAGAACACATACACACAGCAGAGGCGGACTGAGATGGTCAGGTCAGTAAATACTAACTTTCTAAAAGTAGTATTTACAAACCCAGGATATTAAAATAGACTTGACTACAAGAAGTATTTTATCATCCTGAGTTCAGGCATACTAAACTTGACACTTCTACCATGCTCTCTGAGTCCACTGGGGTCACAGCGTTGGCGTGATCCCGGCAGCCCATTCTGGCCTATGGAGAGCAGGTAGCCTTCAATAGTGAAGAACGGAAATGGCTGTAATTCACTACTAAGACATGCCACACACATCAGGGCATGTCCTACCTTATGCCTACAATGCACCCTGCCCTTGGGCCTACCAGAGGGGTGGCTAATATGTAGGTAAGGGAAGGTTTAGGGACTGGCAAGTGGGGGCACTTGCGCAGTCAGCGCGACGGTCCCGGACCGCGCACAGGGTCTGCGGTGGCAGACCCTAGACACACTTTACACGGCCGCTTCCGTGGGTGGCGCAACCAGCGCTGCAAGCCCACCAGCAGCATTGGCATTCACAAGCCCTGGCACCCCTGGTGCACTTTACTGGGGACTGACAGTGAATCCAATAAACCAATCATGGATATCAATTACAGGTACACTTTACTTAGGGAGCACTTGCACTGCGGCACGGATTAGCCGTGGCGCAGTGCCCTGAGCGGACAACACCAGCAAAACAGTCGAGGCACACCATCAAAAAGTGGGAGGGAAACTCACGCCAAGGTGCCAGGTCTAACACGTGTCCCCTGCAGCTGAAATGTGGGGAGAACTACCCTTGCCCAGGGGGTTCCTCGTCACTAAGGCGGAAATACCTGGACAGACCGTCAGCGTTGGCGTGATCTGTACCAGGACGGTGTTCCACCGTAAAGTCCATCCCCTGTAGGGAGATGGACCACCTCAACAGCTTCGGGTTCTCACCCCTCATTTGCATCAACCATCTGAGGGGCCTGTGGTCCGTCTGAACCCGGAAGTGAGACCCAAACAAGTAGGGTCTTAGCTTCTTCAGCGCCCAGACCACAGCAAATGCTTCTCGCTCAATTGCACTCCACCTACTTTCCCGTGGAAGTAACCTCCTACTGATGAAGGCTACGGGTTGGTCCCAGCCCTCCTCAGTCATCTGTGAGAGAACAGCCCCTACACCATGCTCTGAAGCGTCTGTCTGTACTAGGAATTCCTTGGAGAAGTCAGGGGCCAAGAGCACAGGCGCCGTGCACATGGCAGTCTTCAGGGTGTCGAAAGCTTTCTGACAGGTGTCAGTCCAAATCACGTTCCTGGGCTGCTTCTTGGAAGTCAGCTCTGTCAAGGGGGCAACGATCATTCCATAGCCCTTGACAAACCTCCTGTAGTACCCAGTGAGCCCCAGGAAGGCCCTCACTGCGGTCTGCGTCTTGGGGGGTTCCCAAGCCAGGATGGTCTCGATTTTGGGTTGCAAGGGTGCCACCTTGCCACTCCCCACTTGGTGTCCCAAGTACACCACGGAACCCTGCCCGATCTGGCACTTGCTTGCCTTGATCGTGAGGCCTGCTCGGCGCAGCGCCATCAACACTTCCCAGAGGTGGCGCAGGTGTTCAGGCCAGGTGGCACTGAACACTGCGATGTCATCCAGGTAGGCGGCACTGAACGCATCCAGCCCAACCAGTACCTGGTTGACCAACCTCTGAAAGGTGGCAGGGGCATTCTTCATCCCAAATGGCATGACTCGGAACTGGAAGTGCCCATCTGGTGTAGAGAATGCTGACCTCTCTTTGGCCCCATCGGTCAAGGCGATCTGCCAGTACCCAGACGTTAAATCAAACGTACTGAGGAACCGGGCAGCCCCCAGCCGATCAATGAGCTCATCAGCTCTGGGGATGGGGTGCGCGTCAGTCTTCGTGACTGAATTGAGTCCTCTGTAGTCCACACAGAACCGGAGTTCAGGTGTGGCTCCCGGCGCAGCAGCCTTTGGGACCAAGACCACGGGGCTGGACCAAGGACTGCTGGAGGATTCAACCACCCCTAGCGCAAGCATCTTGGAGACCTCCTCCTTAATGCAAGCTCTGACCCTGTCAGTTACCCGGTAAGCCTTGTGCTTCACAGGTAAGCTGTCTCCTGTGTCCACATCATGGACGCACCAATCTGTGACACCAGGAACCAGGGAGAATCGGTCGGAAAATTGTCCCAGCAAGTGGCGGCAGTCTTCCTGTTGTTCGGGCGTCAGGGTGGGTGAGAGGTTAACTCCATCCACTGACCCATCTTTCTCAGAGGCCACTAAGAGGTCAGGAAGAGGCTCGGTCTCCTCTTCCATTCCATCATCAGTGGCCAGCAGCATGCCCACTTCGGTCCTCTCTAAGAGGGGCTTAAGGCGGTTAACATGTAGGACCCTCAAAGGGTTCCTGGGAGTCTGCATGTCCACCAAGTAGGTGATAGGACTTTTGCGCTCCACAACCTCAAATGGACCGGTCCACTTATCCTGAAGTGCACACTGCTCCACTGGGGCCAAGACCCACACCTTTTGTCCAGGTTGAAGCTCTACCAGAGTGGCATTCCGGTCGTACCACCGCTTCATCTCCTCCTGGCTGGCTTCCAGATTTGCCTCAGCAAGTTGCCTGAAACGCCGAGTCTGGTTTCGGAAGGCCAGCATGTAACTATATACATTCTGGGGAGGTTTCCTGGGAGATTGCTCCCAGCCTTCCTTTACCAAACTCAGAGGTCCTCTTACCGGGTGACCATACAGAAGCTCAAAGGGGCTGAACCCTAGAGACTTCTGCGGCACCTCTCGGTAAGCGAAGAGCAGGCATGGCAAGAGGACGTCCCACTTACGCCTCATTGGACCGTCCAGGCCCATGATCATGCCTTTGAGGGTTCGGTTGAATCTCTCAACCAACCCATTTCCTTGGGGGTGGTAAGGAGTGGTGAACTTGTAAGTTACCCCACACTCCTTCCACAGGGATTTCATATATGTGGATATGAAATTGGTCCCCCTGTCGCTCACCACCTCTAGAGGGAATCCCACTCGGGAGAAAATTCCCATCAGTGCCCGTCCCACCACGGGGGCCGTCACTGTCCTCAGAGGGATGGCTTCAGGGTACCGGGTGGCATGGTCCACCAAGACCAGGATGAACCTGTTGCCCAGGGCTGTCTTGGGGTCCAGCGGCCCCACAATATCAATACCCACTCGTTGGAATGGCGTACCGACCACAGGGAAAGGTTGCAGAGGAGCCTTGTGCTTCCCTCCGCTCTTACCACTTGCCTGGCAAGTCTGACAGGTTCGGCAGTAGGAATCTGAATTCTTATGCATTTGGGGCCAGTAAAAGTGGGTGACAAGCCTGTCATAGGTCTTGTCCATCCCCAAATGTCCTGCTAAAGGCACATCGTGAGCCAGCCCCAGTAGGAAGGTTCTGAACTTCTGGGGTACCACCAGCACACGGGCTGACCCAGGTTCAGCAGCCTTAGGCTCGGAATACAGGAGGTCACTCTCCCAGTACACGTAGTGTGTTTTGGCCTGAACACCGTTGGCCTGGTCTGCAGCCTGTTGCCGCATACCTACGAGAGAAGGGCATTCTTTCTGCTCCCTGCAGAATTCCTCCCTGGAGGGACCTCCTTCTTGCTGCCAATGGGTCAGCTCAGGCAGATCTCCCAGTTCGGCAATCTGTTCCCCGGTAGGCTCCAGAGTATCCCCCTCAGGGTCTACTTCCTCCTGGGCCGTGGGAACTTCGGGGGCCGGTTTCCCGCGCCTCCTGCGCCTTCTCCCTAAGGCCGGTTCCTGGACCTCTCCCTCAGGCTCCAGGACCCTCTCAACACCCCTACTGGCTGCCATGGACCGGGTGGTCACGCACGCCCAGTCGGGTAGACCCACCATCCTCAGATGCGTGGTCTTCTCCACCTTTTCCCAAGGGGAACTCTCCAGGTCGTTCCCTATTAGACAGTCTACAGGCATGTCAGTTCTCACAGCGACTTGTAGAGTACCAGAGACCTCCCCCCACTCAAAGGGAACTTGAGCCATTGGACAACGACTCTCTACGTTGTCAGCATTGACAACCCTACAGTAGGCATTGGGTACAATTTGCTCTTGAGACACCAGGTGTTGCCTCACCGAGGTCACGCTGGCTCCTGTATCTCTAAGAGCCTCAACCTTCTTTTCATTGATGGTCACTACTTGCCCATATTTCTTAGTGTTAGAGGGCAGGTAGGTTACAGGGACCATCTCACTGTCTCCTAGCGAGACTAGGGTCATCTGCCCGGGACCCCCACCCTCCTGGACTGCTACCTCCTCCCCAAAGTTAACACTAGCTACTTGCCGGGGTGGAGCACCAGTGGGTGCGGTCTTACCGAACAGGCGACACTTAGGATCAGAGGCAATGTGACCCGGGTCACCACACTTATAACAATTGAAGGGCCCCTTTGGAACAGGTCTACCTGTCGGGCCCCGCTCTGCTGCGGGGGTGGGGGAGGCTGAGAACCCTTCTGCTGGTTCCCTTGGGAATTACTTTGGGGGCCTTTTTGGAACCCCTTCTGTTTACCCTTGTCCCCCCCACTCTTCTGCTGGGGACCCTGCCCACCTTTGGCGGAGTCTCCCACTTGACCCTTGTGGACCCTGGTGCTGAGCCAGCGGTCCGCCTCCTCAGCAAGCTTCCTCGGGTTGGACAGCTTGCTATCAATCAGGTGCTGGCGTAGCTCAGGAAAACATTGACTGGACAAGTGCTCCCATGCAATTAAATCAAGCAGCCCTTGATAATCATTCACTTTGCTACCCTTCACCCAACCATCCAGCGCTCTGCAGAAAAAGGTCACATACTCCACATACGTACTCTCAGGGATCTTCTTCGTCTCCCTGAACCGTTGTCTATATAGCTCCGGAGTTAACCCATACCTGGTCATTAAAGCTTCCTTCATGTGGGGGTATGAGGTTTGGAGATCTAAGGGTAAATCTAACAGTGTGTCACGCCCTTCAGCAAGGAACCTTCCCCACAACCCCGCTCCCCAGTCTTTCTCAGGGACCCGGTGTGAGGACATGGCCACCTCGTAGGCTCTAAACCACTGCCCTATGTCATCCTTTCTAAAATACTCCTTTACTACGTCTTTGGGGATGTACACCTTGGACTCTACCTGCGCTGGTGGAGTGCTGCCACCAGAAGGAGCGGTGTCCAAACTTTTCGCCTTCAGCTCCAACTCCTTCAATCTGATATCATGATCCATTTGGCGTTGTTGTGCCTCCAGGGCCAACTTCTGCTTTTCCATTTCCATTCGTCCTGCCAACTTTGCCATCTCCATTGCATGCGCCCTGTCGGCTGCCCTGTCTGCCAGCTCCTCTGGCGACCGGACTCTGCTGGGTTCCTCAAGGTTGTCGGGTGGAACGATGTCCCCCGCATTCCGTAGGTCTCGTGACTCCTTCCAGGCTCTCAACGCCTTGGTGTACTGGGGCTTCCTCTTGCATCCAGCATGGGGGACTCTGAATTGTACACTGTAGCCTTTCAATTGCTCCATCGTGTAGCCTTCCAGTCTCTCCCAATCCACCTCATCTATTCCAGAAATCACAGAGAGTGCTCTTCCAGCGGAGTGCGAGCCAGGCATGGTTGCAGTAATGGCAGATGTCTCAACAAAGTTCAACAATTACAAACCTGTGGCTGCGTTATTTGGTCTGCTCTCACTATCTGGTGATTAATAATTCACTGTATGCAAATTACAAGTGCAAATCCGAGATCCCAACCGCTGCCACCAATGTTAGAGTCGGGGATCTCTGGTTGGCGCAAGGTTGCCCTTGTGTCAAGCAGGAACCCTCTCCTCCACGTCAGGGCGCAGGATAACCCCTCGCGAATGACCCTTGCTCACCCTCTAGGTGCGTGGCGTGAGCAGCCAAGGCGATTCCTCAGGCGTTGTTGGTTAAGCACTTACAATCGTACACACAGTAAATACATCAATCCCCCCAGAAACGGACACCAGACTTGGATATATATAAAAATACGATCCTTTATGTAAAAATAAGGTATATATATCTCAACAGACTTATCACAAGACCAATAACGTTTTCGCTAGGCCGCCAGGTTATACAGCAGGCAAATGTTCTGGGTTCGTAGTTTCAAATGGATACTTTGTAGTCTCTTTACTTGTAGTTCCAGTACTCACAGAGATCGGCTCCTGCGAACGGGGAAATAAGGCGTTGCGGGCCCCGAGCCCGATACTGGAACTTCTTTCGTGATGTGGAGAGTTCGGCACAGGTCGGTGCGACTCTCAGCTTGGGGAGTGTTCTTGGGTCCTCAATCAGCAGGTGTGGGCACGTAGGCAGGCGCGGCCAGCGACCCTGTAGCACGGCGGTGCAGGAGGGTCTCCACAGCGGGGGCGGCGCGGCCTGAGATGTCCGGGGATAGCGAAGCGGGGTCACAGGGCACAGTCAGTGCAGCTGGATGACCCGGCGTAGATCACAGTCGTCGGACGGCTTCCGGCAGGAGGGGTGATAGCGCGTTCAGCGCACTCCAATGGCAGGCGGTGACAGGGATGCAGGCGGCCTGGCCCGGGAACAGAGAGCGGCTCGGGACGGAGCGGGGCTCTCACGGGTTGGAGGCAGGCGAGCTTCTGAGTGTCACGGCCCTAGGAGGGGCGATGAGGGGCGCAGTCTCTTTTCCAGCGGGATGCTCACACGGCTCGAATTGGAGGACGAGCAAGAAGCACAGAGAACCCACTGTTCCTGGGGTTCAGTTCAGGGGGCAAGCTCAGATCAAGCCCTTGGAGAATGTTCAAGCACAAAGTAGCAAAGTCTTTTCAGTAAGTCTCTTCCTCTCCTTTCTCAGCAAGGCAGGCAGCAGGCCAGCTCCTCCAGCGTCTCCTTCTCCTTCTAGTCGGGTAGAGGTTCTTTGTGGTAAACAGGATTCTGATTTCTTAGGAGCCAGGCTCCTACTTTTATACCATGATTCTTTTGTTCTTTAGCGCAAGGGGGCCTAGGCCTGGCTCAGTCCAGTTCTGGAGCACTTTGTTATGGTGACTCTGCTCTTTCCTTTCAGCAGCAGGGCAGAGACATCAGCCGCCCCACAGGGGGTGGCGCCGGCTTTGTGGTGGCAGAGCACAGGTCTATTCAAGAGTCAAGGGGTACTCCTCCCACCCATCCAGGTGTAATCTCTCTACCCACCTCCTGGCAGCCAACCTGTCTCTGGGGATTCCCCAACCCTGCTCCTTACTGTTGCCAGGCAGAACACATACACACAGCAGAGGCGGACTGAGATGGTCAGGTCAGTAAATACTAACTTTCTAAAAGTAGTATTTACAAACCCAGGATATTAAAATAGACTTGACTACAAGAAGTATTTTATCATCCTGAGTTCAGGCATACTAAACTTGACACTTCTACCATGCTCTCTGAGTCCACTGGGGTCACAGCGTTGGCGTGATCCCGGCAGCCCATTCTGGCCTATGGAGAGCAGGTAGCCTTCAATAGTGAAGAACGGAAATGGCTGTAATTCACTACTAAGACATGCCACACACATCAGGGCATGTCCTACCTTATGCCTACAATGCACCCTGCCCTTGGGCCTACCAGAGGGGTGGCTAATATGTAGGTAAGGGAAGGTTTAGGGACTGGCAAGTGGGGGCACTTGCGCAGTCAGCGCGACGGTCCCGGACCGCGCACAGGGTCTGCGGTGGCAGACCCTAGACACACTTTACACGGCCGCTTCCGTGGGTGGCGCAACCAGCGCTGCAAGCCCACCAGCAGCATTGGCATTCACAAGCCCTGGCACCCCTGGTGCACTTTACTGGGGACTGACAGTGAATCCAATAAACCAATCATGGATATCAATTACAGGTACACTTTACTTAGGGAGCACTTGCACTGCGGCACGGATTAGCCGTGGCGCAGTGCCCTGAGCGGACAACACCAGCAAAACAGTCGAGGCACACCATCAAAAAGTGGGAGGGAAACTCACGCCAAGGTGCCAGGTCTAACACACTCCTCCTGTGCTTACTCAAAAAACAGGAAATAATTAAGAGTAACTAAACATTGTCTTCGAAAACTCTTTTTGTTTAGATTGTTTAGTCTGGGGCTTTTACTGTGAAGTTTCTGGCTTTTTGTCACAAAGCCCATCAATGCAGGATTTGGAGGAAATCTCAGTATCCGAGTTGATTGTGGTCCTTCTTCACTTTATTTATCTTCTTTACCGTTTTGGCTTCCACTATCTTGTTTTCATGGCCCTGTCCACCCAGTTCTAAGCGAAGCAAGTGCCTCCGGTTCCATAAAAGATCTGCATGTCTTGGGTCTAGGTCGTACTTGGTTCAGAGTGAGGGGTGGTGAGGTCTGAATGAGGGTACGGGCCCACTCTAGCTGCAGATGGATGTCGGATCCAGTGGGATGATTACAGAATCTTTCTTGTGACGTACAGATGATGAAAAGGGCAGGTTCATGCTAATGACTGACAATTCATCAGTCGTAGGGACTTACCTACTCGCATCATCATCATCCCTACTGACGAGAACGATTTTACATTGTGTGCCAAATGCAAACAGCATTCTTCTGGTCGTAAGTGTGTATGGGAATAAATGTTTTCAGCTCATACCTGAGTTTCTGGTAGACTATTTGGTCCCTGAGTGGATAGAAAAGGCTGTTTCATTGCTGTATGCCCGGGACCTTTTCGAGCCCACCTTTCACTCTCTGAGGGAGCATGACCAGATAACCAAGAGGTGAATATGTCTGTGCACTAATTTCTCCTCGTGTTTCAGGCACACCTTCTGTACATTGTGTAATGAATAAATCAGTCTAGTTGTTACAGGCAGCCGCTGGATATGTCGCACCCATGCACTCCCGCCGGAGGGCAGAGCATGCACAATAAAAAGAAGGGGCGTGCCTGATGAGGGCAGTCCGCACCCGTGACACAACTGGTGCATGTGGTTTATTTTCAAGCACGGCGCGCATTTCATTCAGCGTGTGCTTGCACAGCGCAGCAACCATTACACTGGCGACGAGGGGAGCAGGACTTACGCTCCCACCCCTGTACATCGTCAGAACTGGCCAGCGGTACAACGCGGCCCGAGGACAGCCTGCACTGTGCAGCCTGCAGCCACGTGGTCGCTGCCTATCCCAAGCCAGGCACAACGAGGGCCTTCACTTACCAAGGCTGCAGCTGGGCAACCACTCCACCTCTCCTGACTGCTGGTATGGCACAGCCCCAGGCTATACAGAGATGCCCACGCACAGCAGCCTTCACCTCACTGCCTGCCCACCTGGGCCCTGGGTATCCCGTGCATGCAGTTGACCCAACAGTGGGGAAGCCAAGCATCCGCACAGTGCCGCATGAGCCCAAAAGGGAGAGGTACAGGGCAACTACGCTTTGGCCTACCGGGGCCCACCCATGTAGTGCCACTCTGGCAGCAAGCCTCCAGGGGAGTAGACACAAGAAGCACCAGCCCCGCCAGGCATTAGTGCAGCCAACCAGCCACGCCTCCAATAGGGGACAATCCAGGTGGCTAGCCGGCTCAAGTCCGTGTCGTCACTCAGCATGCGTCGACTGGAGTACTGCCTCCGTTCAGTGAAGCGGCTGACCCTACGACGGCATCCCCATGATGGAAGACATGGCTGGGCTGTCTAGAGAATTACTTTATAGCCACCATGGAGACAGACGGGGCTGTCAATCGTTCGCTTCTCCTTCATTATGCAGGGGGAGAAGTGTACCTAATGTTCAAGCACCTCCCGGGCACTGGGGGCCCAACGGACTATGACGCAGAGGTCACAGTGCTCGCCGCGCACTTCGACCCCCAAATGAATCTGGACTATGAGAGATTCAAATTGCGCCAAGCAAGACAATGGGAAGGGGAGTCCATCAACGCATTCCACACAAGATTGAGGGAGTTGGCGAGCACACACCTAGTCGACGATAGGGCCACGGAGGAGATTCGTGCCCAGCTTATACAGGGGGTGCAGCAAGGTCCTACAAGGACCCATCCTGAGGCAGCTGAACATACCCCTAAATGACATACTGGTCATGGCCCGGTCAGACGATTTGTTGGCTGCACGAGCAGACGAAATGGACCTAGCACTGACCCACACAACCGAAAAGAGCGCGACCATCAAAACAAAGAGAGCTGACGCCGACCCGACGTGGGAGAAAAAGAGCAGGCCACAGGACCACATGCCCCAGACTCCGAGAGGCCAGTGCGGATACTGTGGGCATGAGGAACATCCACCAAACAAGAGCCCCGCCCAAGGGAAAACGGGCACCAACTGCGAAATTCCGAACCATTTTGTGTCTGTGTGCCGGGGGTAGGGCCCGCAAAAGGAGAACAGGGGGCTAGGCCCATGCGCAAACGCGTGAGACAACTATCAAGCGTGTCTCTGGCGTCATCCTAGGGAGGAAGGAAGAACAAGAGAGCCACTTACCAGGTCGAAGACTCGTCCACTGAAGACGACGAAGGTGAAACGTACCTCGTGTCATTCATGCAGGCACTGAAGAAACACAGAAGGGCAAAGCTCAAGTGCATGGTAAAGTTCGCTGGGTCGGAAGTAAGCGCGGTAATTGACACAGACGAATCTGGAAATGTCATGGGGATCCAACAATCTAACCGGTTGAGGTCCAAACCAGAGCTCCAACCATCAAAGACAAAGATATTTGCAATGAGAGTGACTCACCCCTACAACTCCAGGGCAAAATGACAGTGCCAATACGGTCGGAGGACAATGAAATCACGACGACATTCTTGTCATCAACCAAGAGGCTGACACCTTACTGAGCAGCCACGCAGCGGAGGACCTGGGAGTAGTAATGTTTGCAAGAAGTGTACAGGTGAACGAAACCAAAGAACTACTAGACCAATTTGCGGGTTTGTTCCAAGGGTTGGGTAGGATCAAGAAAGCACCAGTCAAGTTACACATTGACCCATCAGTCACACCGGCTGCATTACCACACAGGAGGATCCCCTTCCACCTCAGACCCCTAGTGTAACAGGAACTGCAAAAACGAGAGGACCAAGGGGTCATCGAAAAGGTCTCTGGACCCACAACGTGGGTATCCGCCATGGTGGTAGCCGAGAAGCCCAGACAGCCAGGGAAGATCAGGCGATGCATAGACATGCGCCTACCCAACAAGGCTATAAAGCGTGAACGTCACATAACACCGACGATGGATGACATAGTGGCTTACGTCAATAGGTCCCGCTGGTTTTCTAAACTAGACCTGAACGCCGGCTATCACCAGCTGGTCTTAGCCAAAGAGGGCCGCTACATAACCACGTTCAGCACCCACCTTGGACTAGGAAGATACAAACGTCTCAACTTTGGCATATAGTCCGCAGCAGAGGTATTCCAGGACGCAGTGAGACAGATCCTAACTGGCTTACCGGGGGTGCTGAACATAAGTGATAATATCCTCATCCACTCAAAGACCGCTGATGAGCACTACCGCCATCTGAGGGCAACACTGAAGCGGCTTCAAGGTCATGGCGTCACCCTACACAAGGAAAAGTGCCTCTTTTTCCAGAAGCTTTACGGATTGCCGTGGCAGAGAATGCAGACCCTGAGCGACACCTGCAACTATTCCTCCGGGAATACAGGAGCACCCCCCACAGCACCACCTGATGCACGCCGTGGGCGCTGATGTTCAAAGGAGTCCACCGAGATACTCTCCCCATCTGCCCAGGATGGACCCTGCCCCCATACTGCGAGGAAGATGTCCCGAGCGAAGAAAGAAGCAAAATCTCGCCACCAGCAGTACCGAGAAAGCAGCGCCCAGAGAACTATGACGGGGAGACTCCGTGATCATGAAAGACAGGAGGCAAGGGGGAAAATTCTGAACCGGATACAAACCGAGCCACTGGAGGGTCGTCAATGTGTAGGGGACCATGGTGACCGTAGCGAAAGGAGGAGAGAGAGTGACACAGAGCAGCTCCTGGCTCAAAGGAGTGCCTGAACCTCACTCTATCCCGGAAGCTGACAGCACCCAAGGCACCGGGGAGCACAACGAAACAGAACAAGAAGAACCCTCGATGGCTAACGTGTCGCCACCAACTCCAGCGGCATGCAGCGAGGTGCATCAGGGGTCTGAACCGCCGACCACTGGTACATGTGTGACGGCGACAACAATCCCTTATCAATCGGAGTTTTGCATTGGTGTCCGGGGTGGTCACCCCAGGTACTGGCAAAGAGAGAACCCCAGACCAAGCGCCCGACTGAGAGACTGAGCCTTTCAGGTGGTGAAGCAACCAACCTCCAGCAGGAGAAAAAGAGTCTTAGTTGGGATGGGATGTAGTGAATTAAGCAGTCTAGTTGTTACGGGCCGCCGCTGGATATATCGCAACCACCCGCACCCGCCGGCGGGCAAAGCGTGCACAATAAAAGGAAGGGGAGTGCCCGATTGGGGGCAGTCCGCACCCGCAACACAACTGGTGCATGTGGTTTATTTGCACGCGCGGCAAGCATATCATTCAGCGTGCGCTGGCACAATGCAGCAACCATTACACATTGGTCTTGAGCAGGTTTATTTTTCTCTGTGCAGGATTCTGCATGTTGTTTTTGAGGGCGCCTGAGACAGTTGATTCATACGCCGTGATGTGTTCACTCAGACGGCTGGTTATATAGGATTGATTGTGTCTCATCTTCGATTTGCCAATGAACCTACCGCTCTCGCATCAAGTGATATGTCACATTTCTTGGGACTATGTGTGTCTGTGTGGGTATGTCTGTGTGTGTTCGAGCGTGCATTTCTATTTATGATTGTTGTTAGAGGAATGGTGAGTTTGTGGTTATTACTGCAGACATACAGTTTGGTGAGTCTATTAACATAGTCAGTATGTATACTTGTGAATATTTGTGGTAGTCTGCATGTCTCTGCTGCTTTGTTGCGTGCTATGCCTGTGATGAGAGGACACTTGATTGTCACACAAGGGGGTTGCATTGAAGTTTCTATCCACACACCTGTCTGCTCCTCTGTCTACCCCATTTGTTTCTGAGTTCTGATGATCCAGTATTGCGGACCCTTCTTCAATGAATATTTCATTATTAGGACATACATTTGCTAGAGGTGCTGGCAGTGGTCTATTGCAAAAATGCTGAGGTCCACCTGTATAATGTGAAGAGGGGTCCCTGAGAGTCTCATAGACAGATATTCAATCACCTTTAGCAGAATGGGCCACCCTGGGGTTGGAGGGGGGCCCAGAACCTCTCCCTAACTCCCTCAGTCTCTCTTTGTCTTTTCTCACCGCTCTCACGCCCCTTTCTCCCTCCTCTTTCCACTTTCTTTCAGCCTCTCTTATGATCTCGGTGGGATTGAACTCTCTCAATCATGCGGTTCTCCCTCTCCCTCTCACTTTCCCTTTATCCCCGTTCCTCCTTCTCTCTCCTGTTTGTTCCCTTTTCTCTTCGACCTTATAGTCTGATCTCTTGTTATTTGAGCTCTCTCTCTACCCCCACCCCCTCTCTTTTCTATGTGATGTTTCTCTCTCTCCTCCTCCACCCTTCTTTCCACTGGCCGCTTTATATCTGAGATCTGAGTTCTCTCTCTTTTTCTCCCTCTCTCTCACGCGCCCTCGCCGTCTCCCGCAGTCCCTCCCTCTCTCTCTCTCTCACTCTCTGTTTTGCCGCACCTCTGCACGCTGAATGAATCACAGCCTCGTTCTGTGTGCCTCGCTTGCAAATGAAAAATCTCAAAACCTGTAACTGCCCATAAAACCTGCTCTTGGAAGCTGTGCCCGAGGTTAGTATGCCATAATTGACCATGATTAACTGGGCACACAGTATTTACTGTCCCCGCTGTTCCTCTCCATGACGATTCATCAGCAGCAGCGCGCCTTCTCTCCCCGCAGGAGTAGACATCCCCTGCACTTCTGCAGCACGTATCATTTTATGCAGAACTACAGTACAGCAGAGCTGAAATGTAAACTAATTCGAAAACACTGCCACAGCAGATGCCAGCGCCCATTTCTGTGAGAATCTACGCGCGCATTAATCTTGTTTACGTGAATGCACGTGTGGAATGTATGCACGCCTCCTCTTTAACGATGCCCGAGAGAGTAAAAGCACTTCGTGCTAGTTTGTGTGCATATTAAAAATAGCATATGTGCCGGATATGTCCAACAACAACAGTGCACAGTAATATTGCGGCTCGGTAACCACGAATCTGCTTCCTGCATAAGAATAGCTTTCTTATCGAACGTTGTAACTGGTAGGAAACCAGGAAAAAAAACATAAAAAATGCATTCACACATTTTAACGTTATGTGAAAAGGCAGAATTTGAATATAAAATACGGCCTTGTCTCCACGTGCTGGATAATGGACGAACGGATAACGGGACCCGTGAAAGATTATTCCTAAGCAGTTGACGGGTGTCGCGAGCTGGGTGGGCAATCCATTCGTTTCAGGGGGGACTCCTTCCAAAGGCTTATAACTATAAGGGAGCTAGCTGGAGATGAAATAATTGAGCCCCGAGCCGGATTTCAAAATACAATTTGCATTCATCTCGTTACAAAAGATCTTGGGAGAATATTCCGCGGCAGGCTGGCAGATTGTGGCAGAGATGGCTTGGAAACCCTCGCGCACATGCCTTTGGGTGAAGCGTATTTCAGAATCAAACAGCACGTGTCAGGACAGCGCATAAACCAAGGCTAATGGCTAGAGCGCGAGGGGATTAGCAATGCAGCCCTGGCCAAAGAAACCCACTCTTGAGAGCACCGGATTTGCGGAATGAGATGAGAGGTGAAGGTAGAACTGAAATCATGTTTACTGTCTCAGTCTCCAGTAGACAGGAAACGGCAATAGTCTTAACAATGTGCTGTATTGACAGATTTCCATAATTTACGACGACTGGATAGGAAGCAGTGAAGGAAGGGGAGGGGGAGACAAGAGGAAAGCCGACAAGGAGGGAGACGAGAAAGGTATGTAGTGAATCAAGGGAAGGAAGGAAAGGGATGAATCGAAGGGAAATAGGTGTCACCTGAGAAAAAGTTGTAAAAGAAGGCAGGGGATGGAGCGCCGAAGGCTGAAAAAGGGAAGAGCAAAGGAAATTAGGAAGAAAGGAAAAAGAATTGACGGAATGCTGGCAGGCTGGAAGGAAAGTAGAAATGAAGAACCAAAGGACCAAAGAAGGAATAAAAAAAGCAGAAATAATGATGTACACAGAATAAGATGCCTACATTTAGTCGTACCGACATCTTCATTTAATCATTTGTCTGAGGAAATTCAACCATTGCAAAAAGCAAAATTTGAGTTTGTTCCAGTAGAGTAGATGGAATTAAAAATTTGCAAACATACGTGACAAGAATTTTCAATTCTATTAAGGACAAGGAGGCGAGGATTATGCTTTCTCACTTCTTTACTAGAAATGCTCAGCAGCCAATAAGAACACAGTATATGTAACGTAAAAAACTACAATACCCATAAACACTAGGGTATGACGTATATAACCATAGAGTCCACAGTATAAAAGGTACTATAGCCAGTAAAACATACTCTTTCTTTGGTGAGGAGAGCAGTTCAAACATATAAAAAACAGGTCAAGAGTCCCAATGAGCAACAGGAGGAACCACCATCAGTAGCCACAAAAGTCCATAAGGAAGAAACAGACAGCACTGGAAGGCAACAGGATCCTGGAAACCGAAAGCCAATGGATGCAGAGGAAACCAGAAGAAGCAGTAACATCGTCACTTCGGGTCAGAACCTGAAAAGAGACAGACTGCCGTAAAATACATCCAAGATATAATAAAATATAACAAGGGGGGGAAAAAATATCAGAGAGCAATAAATCATCAGAAGATATATAATACATATGCATACATCCGTATAAATGCAAATAAATACATCAGAAGAAACATAATGGGTGGGATAATCCTCGCCTCCTTGTCCTTAATAGAATTGAAAATTCTTGTCACGTATGTTTGCAAATTTTTAATTCTATGTCAGGACAGGAGGCTCCGATTATGCTTGTTCAAAGCTTATCCACCACTACTGAGGCAACATGGTCAATCGGCTTATAATAAAAAGATTTAAACATGGAATCAGAAGACCAGTCTGCAGCCTTCATAATATCAGACAAAGTAACCCCCATTGAAAAAGCTTTAGAAGCCATAGCTCCCCGTGCCGAATGAGCACCAAAAATGGACACATCAATGCCTGCCTCAGACATAAGCCAGCGAACCCAACGAGCTAAGGTAGCCGGGGTAACAGGGCGAAAGGGCTTCTGCAAAGCAATCAACAGTTGACCCTGCAAATCAGAACGTAAAGAAGCAGTACATACCTCATAATCCTTGACGCATTGGAACACACAAAGGTTGGGATGGAGAGGAAAAGAAGGATAGGAAATTAGTGAAGTATTCGTTTTGGTACGACGAGAGAGACGAAAGGTGACACCCTCAGGGGTAAAACAACGACCAGCCAAGTCTAATGCCCGAACATCAGACACCCGTCTGCAAGAGACAAGGCATAGCAACATGGTAAGTTTGGCTGACAACTGTTTGCGGGAAAGCAAGGAGTTGGAAGGCCAGGCGTCCAAAAACTTCAAGACAATGGAAACATCCCATAAAGACGTGTATTTAGGACAAGGGGCAGACGTCAAGCGAATACCCTTGAGCAGTTTAGTAATCAAAGGATGTTCACCCACAGGTTTACCCTCAAGAGGATTATGGCCTGCCGAAATGGCAGAACGGAAGTTATTAACCGTCCGATAAGCTAAGCCTGAAGAGGCAAGCGATGCTAGAAAATTAATAATTAGAGAGACATCCGCTGTAGCGGGATCAGCCTCCCGTTGAACACACCAATCACACCATCGTTTCCAAGAGCCTGAGTAGCGTTTGTGAGTGTTGGGTGCCCAAGAGTCGTTGATAAATTTGCAAGCGTCTCGTGAAAGGCCTGGGACCGACCAACGGTCCCCGAAAGTCGCCAAGCCAGAAGACGGAGAGAGCCTGACTGGATCAGGGGATGCGGATTCCCGAGAGGGTCCAGCAAAAGATTCCACTTCTGGGGAAGAAGGATCGGCACCGCACAGCACATTTCCAGAAGAACTGGGAACCAAGCCTGAGCCCTCCACAGAGGAGTAATCAGAATCAACTCTGACCGGTAACGCTTTATGCGAACCAGGACTCTCGGAATCATCATGAACGGAGGAAAGGCATAGCACAGAAGGGCTGGCCAAGTCTGGAGAAATGCGTCCGTGGCCAGGGCCTCCGGATCCGGTCTCCAACTGAAGAATTGGGGAAGTTGCGTGTTGAGGCGAGAGGCAAACAGGTCGATGTGACTCTGCCCCCAAAACCGACGGAGAGAGCGAAAGATGCGAGGATGAAGCCTCCAATCGCTGAAATCCCGAAGGTGACGCGAATGCCAATCCGCAATCAAATTGTTGCGGCCTGGAAGATACTCTGCAATAACAGTGATCTTCTTCTGTAGACAAAAGTGCCAAAAATCTTTGGCGATCTCCGCTAAGAGCTTGGACCTCGTGCCGCCCAACTTGTTGATATAACGAACCGCGGACACATTGTCCATACGGAGAAGAATGCAACAATTGGTTCGAAGAGGCGTGAAGCAACGAATCGCAAAGGACCCCGCCAGGAGTTCCAGACAATTGATGTGAAGAGACAACTCCTGAGGGGACCACCGACCCCCCGTTGAAACGGGACCGCACCGGGCTCCCCAGCCCCACCGGCTGGCATCGGACTCGATCACCATCTCCGGGGAAGAACCGAACAGGGCTCGCCCATTCCAGGCCTCCATGTGGTCCAGCCACCACTGCATCTCGCACCTCGCCTCTTCTGAAAGAGGAATTTGATCTGAATAGCGAAGACCCTGTTGGAGATGACGGATCTTCAACCGTTGTAGCGCCCTGTAATGCAGAGGCCCTGGGAAAATCGCCTGAATTGAAGACGCCAAAAGACCGACTACGCGAGCTATAGATCTCAACGACACAATCCGTTTGGAGATAATCGATAGCAACTCCCGTTTGATGTAACGAATCTTCTGAGAGGGTAACAGAAGTTGACAGGTCAGAGAATTGACCTGGAAACCGAGAAACTCCATCACCTGAGAAGGAAGGAGGACAGACTTCTGCGGATTCACAAGAAACCCTAGGGATAGGAGAAGATCGATCGTCCAATCGAGATGCAAGATCAATTTGTGAGGACAATCTGCCATGATCAGAATGTCGTCTAAATAGACAATCATGCGGAGACCCCGAGCGCGTAAGTGTTCCACCACCGGCTTCAGAAGTTTCGTGAAGCACCAGGGTGCCGACGAGAGGCCGAACGGAAGAACTTGGTATTCGAACCAATTCCCTTGCCACTGAAATTGAAGAAAGCGCCGATGTGGCTTGAAGATTGGGATCGACAAATAGGCGTCCTTGAGATCTAGACGGACCATCCAATCTCCTGCTCGTCGAAGATCTCGCAAAAGATGGATCCCTTCCATCTTGAAATGTCGGTAAACCACTCTGCCGTTGAACTCTTTTAGATTGAGGACCAGTCGGGATCCACCCCCTCGTTTCGGAACCAGAAACACCGAACTCACAAACCCTCTTGGATGGCGGGTAGTCTGAAGAATAGCTCCTTTTGCAAGAAGGGAGTCGATTTCCGATGAAATGCTCGCGCGATCTTGAAGAGAAAAGATCAACGGGGTGGGAAGGTGAGATTGAGGCGTGGGCTGGTAAAATTCTATTTTGTAGCCCTGAACAGTTTCGAGAACCCAAGCATCGCTGGAGATTAACTGCCAATTGTGGAGAAAAAACTGGAGCCTTCCCCCCAAAACCACATCGGAAAAAGGAATCAGTCTCACCTGAAGTATTGGAGTCGTGATGACCTCCTTGTTGTCCTCCGAAACGACCCTTTCGGAACTGTCCCCTTCCCTTACGAGAGGGATAGAAGTTTGAACGGGTGGTGAAGCTGGAATCCTGTCCACCACCACTGTGGGACTGAAATCCTCGTTGAGAATTTTGCTGGGATCCTCGGCCGAACGAACGTCCCCTAAGACGCCCGGCCTTGGCAAAAACCGGCCGAAATGCCCGCCGCAGCGAGGCTTGGGCCTTGTCAAGGCCACTAAAAGTGGCCACAAAATTGGAAAGTTCTTTGAGGAATGGTTGACCAAAGAGGAGCCCCTGAGCCAAGGGCCCGGCCTCGGAAGAAGAGAGCTCCGCCAGCCTGGGATCCAGACGGAGAAGGATGGAGCGGCGTCGTTTGCATGAAAGGGCACAATTCGCGTTGCCTAATTGACAGATGGCCCTCTGAGCCCATTCAATAAGCTCATCCGGGTTTACAAGAGCTGAGGACTCCTTAGCTAGGACACCCAAATCCAACATTTTTGTGAGTGGGCCCAATAAATCCAATAATTTATCCTGGCAGGAGCGCCAAGATCTGTCCAAACCTTTCTTGGGGTCTCTTGCGTATTTCTTAAGGTAGGTGACCATGGTAGGGTCGACCTCCGGAGTATCGGCTAAATGATCCGCCAGATCAGGACGGGGACATTCCGATCTTAAGCGGGCGCGGACCTCCTGAGCAAAAGGTTGGCGAATGTGAGATTGCACATAATCCGCCACCGCTGGTGAAGGTAACCAAGAAGAGGAGTGGGGATGCAAAATATCCGAAGGCTCAAATGTGAGAATGGGAGGATTGGAAGATGCGTCCACAAAATGCTCCTTGCGAGCCCTTTTCCTAGGAGGTGGCTCAAACTCAGAAGAGGATGAAAGCGCATCGTCAGCATCAGGATCCTGGAGGGAAGAAAAAGAGGTCCCAGCCGACCCTTTAGTAGAGGCCGTGTCCGAAGACAATGTTTGAGCCAACCGCTGAAAATCAGCCTTATGAGGGTTGACAGGGGACTTAGACGCACGAGCCGGCGGTAACCAACCCTGTTGCTGTGCGTAGAGGGACAAATGGCGCTTCAAAGGGTTAATAGCGCGCACAAGCGCCTTATTCACGGAGTGTTGCACTCCTTGATCCAACGCCTCCACCAAATCATGCTCCAAAGAGCCTGAAGGATCTTCCTCATAATAATAATTATCTTCCTCATAATATTCTTCCATCGTGATACAGAATGTATCAATATCAATGCCCACAGGAAAAAAATATTAAATCAATAGTGGCCAAAGACACAATGCAGGGGGAGTGAAAAAACCCCACAGCAAGCCAAAGTGTAGATTAACTCTAAACACTTAAGTAAATAATTTCAAATGTGGAGGGAAGGCTTGCTGACAACAAAAATCTAGCACTCTAGGCAATGCCTATGCTAATTATACAGCCCAAACGTTTTCAATACTAAATGGGCGTAAAACGAGGGGCAAATACCGAGGCTGTGGGCTTTCCTGTGCGAAGCGACAGTTCTGTCAGGCTAGAAACACCTGTTCGGTAAACAATAATGGCCGCCGCGCATGCGCGGTAACGACCGCCCGGCATTTGAATAACGGAGCACTCGCTGAAGCTAGCGCGAGCCTCCGAGCCCCTGAATCCCACTCCACAAAGACGCGAGCGCAAAGCGCCCGGCAGACGGGAGGTGAACCACACGCTCCCCGCACCATAAATCACACGCGCGGCGAGCGGAATGAAGAAAACCAATACGTGTTGCAACTGTAACCATAGCAATGTAAACAAACAATATGAACGGTAGACCGCTATGAAAACGCTGAAAGCAGAAATTGCTACAGTATTAAACATGCACTAAATTACACAGCAAAACATTAGAAATTGAAACAAGCACTTAACTGGCTGCGGAGCAGCAAAGAAAGAGGATGTTTTACTGGCTATAGTACCTTTTATACTGTGGACTCTATGGTTATATACGTCATACCCTAGTGTTTATGGGTATTGTAGTTTTTTACGTTACATATACTGTGTTCTTATTGGCTGCTGAGCATTTCTAGTAAAGAAATGAGAAAGCATAATCGGAGCCTCCTGTCCTGACATAGAATTCTGCCATGTCTGCTCTCTTCGGGCCATATTATCAAGGAACGGCAATAACATTATCGCCGCTTTAGCGGCAGGAAACTGCCGCTAAAGCGGCGATAATGGGCTTAATAATATGCCCTTGTGAATTCCCATAGAAGCCCAGGTTCACACCAGAACCTGGGCTTCTATGGGAAGGGCATATTATAAAGCCCATTATCACCGTTTTAGCTGCAATTTCCTGCCGCTAAAGCGGCGATAATGTTATCGCCGTTCCTTGATAACATGGCCCTTCTTTTTCAAACAGTTTAGCACGGTGGACATTGTGCTAGTTCTGGTGGTAACATGAGGGGGGTGAATTCCTTTTGCAGAAAGTACGGCAACATAACAGAAAATTTCAAAAATTCCGACACACAACATTGGCCTTTCAGGACTCAGGGGCCCTTTAAATCATTTTGACTTTTACCAAAATTAATAATGTTAACTGGAGTGGCGCAAACACCAGGCGAAGGCAGTGCTGTAGAAAAAATGCTGAAAAAATTGTTGAGGAACACAATAAGAGGACAAGTACCACCAAAAGTGCTACGGATGTCCTGAAAATGTGTGGGAGCTTAGTTCCCCAGCCAAGAGCCAGCAAGCAGAGAGCTGTAAAGATTTAAGACACTAAGGGGCACATGCATCAACATTGCAATTTGCGATTCCCAAATTGCAAATTTTACCGAATCGCACTTTGCGGCTCGCAAATTGAAATATATAAAAAAAATTACTATTATTTTATGTGTCGGTAATATTCGTAATCGCTATTTGCGATTCTGAAATACTGACTTTCAATTTTTACGAATACGCTATTCCCAAATAGCGATTCCCATAATACCATTCAGTATGAAGCAATGAACAATTTGGTGAGATGACTGTTGCTCTTAGGGACCTATGCAAAGTGTTGAAAGATGATCAGGTGTCCCATCGCGAAACACACCACCAATTTCTTGGACACTTGGACGGGTACACCAGGGCCATCAACCGGCTTAGAACAACAACTGCACAACTATCCTGACGTGCAATAGGCATGCAGTCGGAAATGAGCCATTGCTGGGGAAATGTCGCCAGGGGACTGATCCAAGTCACAAATGCAACCCTCTGCACTTTGGGACCCGACCAAGCTTGTCAGTCTTGGAAGCCAGATGAGAGAGGCCGTTGGAGATGGACCTACCATGGGATCAAAGACGTCTCTACCGTGCCCCTGTGGTGACGACCTACCCGGGAGCACCCAGGCTCAGGTGCGGTGAACGTATAGAGGGATTGCAAGGCCTGCCTGAGGGTAGCTGAGGTACAGGAACGAACAGCGCACCTCAGGAAGAATACATTGATTCACTGGCCCTAGTGACCGACGCAGCCAGGAGGAGGCCGACAGGCCTATTCGTTCAAGTATCTCATACGGACCACGTTCCCACTCGGGAGCCTGTGCTTGGGGGACGGGAAGAGATGGGAGACTGCAGAGAATCAACACCGAGCCCTTGCTGAGTAGTACATTGGCAAACAACAGCCCCACAGAGCATCGTATGCTGAGTGGAGGACCGGCACCTTCCTGTTAATGCCCAAAGCAGAGAGGGAGCCAATATTTAGATTACCTACAGGTTCAGTCCATGCGGAGCAGTGGAATGGATAGACACTGAGGCGCTAACGCATGAGAGTTGCCTCCTGGCAGCTGTGTACCGAGAGGATCCATTAACCTGGGGGATAATTGGCAACGCAAATCTCAGTAATGGCAAACTTCAGACCACTAAAAAGGGTTGTCCCATGAAAGACCTACTCGCTAAACCCCTGCCCAAGAAAACGTCACCCAGAAAAATGGCTCCTGAGCCTACCAACGCCATACCAGTAGATGGAGAGGGGAAGGAAGCACCATTTGTTAGATCATTCCTGGAGGCCCTCTTCGACACGTTGAGGACGGACTGTGCAACCCTTAAACAGGAGAGAGCAGCAGAGGTTTAGGACCCCAGGAGAGAAATAGATGAGCTTGAACACAGGTTTGGCACCCTAGAACATACTAACGATTCCCGGGATAAGGAACTAGATGCTCACTATTGAGAACTCCTAGACCTTCAGGAAAAGAATGCTGAATTATGGTATGAAGTGGAAGACCTTGAAAATAGGTCCAGGAGGGCCAACACACACATTAAGGGGGTTCCGTTGCAGACCACTGCAAACAACCTTGAAGACTATGTCTTCAGTCTCTTCCATCATGTAGTGCCTGACCTTTCATCACAGGATATAATTGTAGATAGCACACATAGGGCAGGCCGGGCCATGAGCTCTCTGGGAATGCCACAGTATATACTTACCTGCCTCCACTGGTACACACCGAAAGAAACGATCATGAAGGAAGTGCGAGACCGAAATGCCATAGAATTTGAGGGCATTAAGATATGGCTCCACCAGGACATGTCTCCTATTAGATTGTAAAGATGCCGACAATTGAAACCAATTACAGAACTCCTGCAAAAGAGATGAAACTGCTACCGATGGAGCCATCCCTTTCGCCTCACCTTTGTGTGGGACAACAAACCCACTCCGTTCGCACTATGGAGGACACAAAAGACCTGGTAGACCTTAATTTTTCTGCCCTAGGAGATGATCAGGACTCCGTAAAATGTAGGGCAACCCCTCCTACAACACAGCACAACATCTTCTGAGGTCTAAACGGACAAAGACGACGAAACCGACCGACGCCGAAAGTCATGAGAGGGAAGCCCTGTTGTGACAACTCCAGGAACAGGAGATGCCAGGTGAGCCTGTTGGTGACTAACGATTGCCTGCTGAGTCTAGGACACTTACAGCCCTCATGTGGGTTGGGCACCTGCTGAACATTTTCTTAATATTCGCATTGGCTGGTGGACCTGTTCACAAACTCATGCCCAGAATGTGCTAGCCATACGACGGGGCTCTAGTCCCCGGCGACCAGATGACTCTTCGTTCCCAGTGCTGGTGCCATGGACCTTACTTTCTATATTTTAGGTGAAACAGAGAGGGTATTATTGACATCTTTCAGTTTGGCACTAGATGTTTCTCCCTTCTTGTCTCTCCTTTCTTTTCTCTAGTCACTCTATACTACCCTCTGTTGCTGTTAGACATACTACTCCCGCGTACATTTCCCCCAAGGTGATGATGGAAATGTTGGTCATATGCAACCCACCCCATACTTCCCCCTCAGCTGACTGCTTGTTAAGATACTTAGCTATAATGTGAGGGGCCTCAACGCTCCTGCGAAATGTATGGCACGCTTCTCTAAGCTTCGTGAATCTAAATGCGATATTTGCCTGCTACAGGAAACTCACCTGCTGAAGACCTACTGGTGATGAATGAGATTGTGCTGGTTTGATTGTCAGTATTTTTCTGCAGGAGTTGGGAAGAAAGCAGTGGTAGCAGTCCTTATAGCCACTCACTTTATGGGTAGAGTGCTCCATACAGGCCGAAATCCAGGCACACCTTTTATCCCTCCGTATAGCCATTGGGTCCTACACATTCACCCTCACCACCATTTACAACCTAAAAGATCACCAGGAATACTTCAGCTTGGAGGCCCTAGACTGAAGAATGGAGACCGCCAATACTGAGGTCATATTGGGGAAGATTTTAATTTGGTGATTGATGCAGCACTAGAACAGTCGATAGAGAGGGTGGGTCACTCTGGCACATTGTCAACTCAGGGCCATCATCAGCTTGCTGAACATGGTCTCATTGACGTTTGGTGCAAGCACCATCTGATGGAAAAGTCCTATTCCTTTTTTTGGCAGGTCACCAAACGTATGCACGAAAATACCTTTACGTAGCTGCAATTCGATTGGAAGCCTCTGTACAGGATACCAACATTGGGGTATCCGCCACCTTTACACACTGAGTTTTGCATGGCCAACCTTCTCTGCCAGAGCCGCACATGGCAATTGAACCTTAAACTCCTTCTGCAAGCAGAAATAGTCACAGAGATCACAGAGGCGATAGGGGCCTTTTTAGACACAAATGGCACCCCAGGCACAGCAGTGACACTCTTGTGGGACACTTTAAAGGATGTATTACAATGCCACTTCATCGCCATTTCTTCCTGTTTCAACCATGAGAAAAAGAAGAATCGGACAGCCTTACAGGGAAAGGTTAAGGAACTAGCTGGCACATGCATCAACAATGCCATTTGCGATTCCTTAATAGCTAAAAATAAGGATTCGCTAATAAGGAATAGCAAAAGGCTATGCATGTAGAAATCGCTTACAAAATGGCGATTTCTAAACATTCCTTAATTGCTACTCGCAAATTGCGAGTCGCAATTAAGGAATACCTCCCCATTGATTCCTATGGGCCTAGAGGCCCATAGGAATGAATGGGATGACTTTCTCAATTTGCTAATCTCAATTAGAGAATCGCAAATTGCTAATGCAATTTCAAGGGTGCAAGGGCGTCAAAAAGACACCCTGTTGCACCCCTGAAATCTGCATATGAATACATCTTGCACACACACATGCCCCAAGGGCATGTGTGTGTGTAAAATGGAACTGTGAAAAATGCACTTTAGTGCATTTTTCAAAGTTTTTGCAAATTACCATGAAGTTCAACTTCATGGTAATTTGCTCCCCCTATTCGCAAAATCGCTAATTTTTTAACTTTCATGCATTGCATTTAAGGAATCTCAATTTGTGATTCCTTAAATGCAATCGCAATTTAAGGAATCGCTATTTAGAGATTCCTTAAATAGCGATTTTTGCATTTGGGATGATGCATCCCAAATGCAAAAATACTGGTCGCAAAGGGGCAGATTCTGCTAATCTGCCCGTTTGCAAGCAGTTTTCTCGTTGATGCATGTGGCCCTAGAGGGGCTAAAAAAAGAGAGAGGTGCCCATCAGATGCGCAGCCAACTTAACATAGCTAGGAAAGAGCTTAGAGCATGGGATATGGATAGGACAGAGTATACCCTGTTGCGGACCAAATAGAAATATTATGGGAAGGGAATAAGGCAGAACCCTTATTGGCTCACATACTTCGATTATGAGCGAACAGTCAGAGGGTGGAAGACATAGAGGGCCCACAGGGTAATAGGCTTTCCAATGACTGTCTTTGTTATCGTATACCTTAAGCCCTGAGATTACAAATTTGATGAAGTGTGTATCACTGACGATCCATTAGTGCATCTGCTTCAAAGTATTGAAACACTTTGAAGCAGACGCACTAACGGATCGTCGGTTACCAAGCTGTGCTTACAGTGACTTGTAATCTCAGGACTTAAGATATACCAAAACAAAAACTGTAGTTGGAAATTCGATTTCATACTTTGGAGCCCTGAAGAAGTCCCTTCGGGACGAAACGCGTCGGCTACTGGATTTTATCTGATCGACTTATCTTGATAACAAAGAAAGTCCAATGAATAACGTTTTGCAAAAAAGAAACAACAGTGAATTGGAAGTTCTTCAATGTGCACATAAAGACTGTCCTCTACTTCGATTTTCATATGATACATTGTTGAGTGCGGAACCTTTATGTGTTTTATATTTGTTTGTAAGTTTTACCAAGTTTTGGAGCAGAAAGGTGTGTACTCCTTGGTTTCCTGCACCGCTACTCACTTCCCATATACATATATTGACAGGTGCGGACTGCTATTGCCTCAACCCTCAGCTCGCCGTTACAAAGCCATTATATGCTGACAATGTCATGTGGCACTGTCAAACCCCTCCTGCTCCTTGCCGGCCTAGTTACAGGAACTGGAGGCCTTAGGGAAGGTATCCGGGTTTGGGATTAACTCCCAAAAGTCACAACTCTTTAACCCATGGTACCACTAGTAGAACAAGATGCTATGGGGCGGCTTTTCACCTTCGTGGGCCACACAGGGGGTAGTTTATTTAGGCCTCCATATTTACCCCACATTAAGACTGATGGCATACAGCAATTATAGCCATCTACTGGCAAACACCTGCGCAGAACTACAGAAATGGGAAGACCATACTTTGTCCTGGCTAGGGAGACTAGCGGCTGTCATGATGACTCTCCTACCCAAGATACTATACATTATGCAAACCCTACCCTTGCTTCCCCCCTCACGTACTTAACAAACTGCAACACATGATGGGGATTTACATATGGGCAGGTAAAAGAGCTCGTATTGCCAAGTGCCTGATATTCTTGTCCTCCGTGGATGGCGGTCTGGAACTTTACCATCTCAAGCACTACTATCAGGCGGCGCAGCTCTGCTACCTTGTGGAGTGGGCTAGATTCGTCACCATTGCTGCTTCATCAACTAGGCAATCGCCAGGATCCACCTATGGAAAATGCCTTGGCTCCCCAAACCCCATCACCCCGGGGGGTGTACATTTCCCTAGTGCCCCAATCCACGATGGGCACTTGGGATAAAGTGCAACTCTCGACGAAATTGTTTACCCGGATCTCGTCACTAACTCCAATAATGGGAAACCCAGATTTCCCGTCAGCATCCCAAGACACAGCTTACATAGCGTGGCAAAACGCTAATTGGAAGAGGCTAGGAGATTTCTTTGATCAAAAAACAATAATACATTTCCATCAGATTCAGGAAGGCTATGGCTTATCTCCCTCAGCATTTTGGCGATACATGGCAATTAGGCACTGGGTTGTGCAACCGTCACTACGGCCACATGCATGTAGGTCTCTATTTCTGTTCAAAAAATGGATCATCACTAGACACTCCAAACAAAAAAAACTTTTATCAAACATGTACACTTTTTTAAATGCACAACAAACTGGTACAAAATCATTGGCTCAACAAAGGTGGGAGAAAGAATGTGAACAGCAATTCAGATCAAAAGAATGGTGAAACATCCAGAAACAAGCAAACACTTGTGCACATAGTGCGGCGGGAAAGGGGACACTGCTTCAACTGTTACATTACTCGTACTACACTCCTGAAAGCAATGCACATTGGACGCAGTGGGGAGACCCAACATGTTTGAGAGGATGTGGGGACATAGGGACTGTAATGCATCTCTTATTGCATTGCCCCCAGATACAAGTTTATCGGCAAGACATATTGAATGCTGTGAAAGTGAAAAGTGAAATTTGATACTTGTATAGCGCACTGCTCACCCGCAAGGGTCTCAAGGCGCTTGTACGAATACCGCTGTGGAACCCATCCTGGCTTTTCCCTGAGAGGCGTCCACTCCTGGGCACCCCAAGGTGGAGGCCAGGCATCCTTAGCATTGTGGGGGCCGTTGTGGAGATTAAGCAAGCTATTGCCCAGAGTTGCAGAGTGGGACTCCATGATTGGAATAGGCACCGAGGCGAGAATTATCAGGTCCATGGAATTTTTGAGCCCAAGACCCGCCGAGGCGGGGAATTGAACCCTGGTCCCGGGCTAGACCTCTGCATCCGGGTCTGCCTCTCTAATCATTGAGCCACACTTCTCCCCAGGTTCCTGAGTCAACAGATTTTGGGCTTCCCCAACACCCTGACTTACCCTCTCAGGTTGGCAAGACGGCAGACAATAACGCTGGCCTTTTGTGCAGCCAAGCAAACTCTCCTCACCAAGTTGGCAGGGTATGGCCAGACGTGAGTCCCTTGCTCACTTTGCCACTGGATTCAAGCTAGCCTGGCTGATGAGGGCTGTTAGTCTGAAACTAGTCCCAGGATGCTCGTTTCCTGTCCAGACGAAGATATGGCTTGGCAGTTCAGGCGGGAGTGCTCCCATGAGGCACAGGGTCCATACTGATTTGCATATAGCTGTGTCTGAACTGGGGTGGCAAAGTGAGTTAAAGAATGATGATGGATTAATCCCAGATCTGTGAATGGGCGTGAGTGTCTTAAAAGTTTCAGCGCTGCGTCCATCATCTCCTTGTGTTTGCTTTGTTCACCCTAAGCTGGCAGGGTATGCCCAGACGTGGGTTCCTTGCTCACTTTGCCACAGGATTCAAGCTAGCCTGGCTGATGAGGGCTGTTATCCTGAAACCGGTCCCTGGATGCTTGTTTCTGGTCCAGGGAAGACATGGTTTGTCAGTTCAGGCTGGATTGTTCCCATGAGGCACAGGTTCAAGACTGATTTGCATATAGCTGTGTCTGAACTGGGGTGGCAAAGTGAGCTAAAGAACGATGATAGATTCAACCCAGATCTGTGACTGGAGGTGAGTGTCTGAAAAGTTTCAGCACTCCGTCCATCATCTCCTTGTGCTTACTTTGTTTGCCCTAAATTGGCAGGGCATGCCCAGATGGGGGTCCCTTGCTCACTTTGCCACTGGATTCAAGCTAGCCTGGCTAATGAGGGCTGTTAGCCCGAAACCGGTCCCTGGATGCCTGTTTCTGGTCCAGGGAAGAGATGGATTGGCAGTTCGGGCTGGACTGTTCCCATGACGTTCAGGGTCAAGACTGATTTGCATATATCTGTGTCTGAAATGTGGTGGCAAAGTGAGCTAAAGAACGATGATGGATTCAACCCAGATCTGTGACTGGGGGTGAGTGTCTGAAAAGTTTCCGCGCTCTGTCCATCATCTCCTTGTGCTTGCTTTGTTCGCCCTAAGTTGGTAAGGTATGCCCAGACGTGGGTTCCTTGCTCACTTTGCCACTGGATTCAAGCTGGCATGGCTGATGAGGGCTGTGAGCCCGAAACCAGTCCCATGAAGCTTGTTTCTGGTCCAGGGAAGACATGGCTTGGCAGTTTGGGCTGGACTGTTCCCATGAGGCACAGGGTCAAGACTGATTTGCATATATCTTTGTCTGAACTGAAGTGGCAAAGTGAACTAAAGAACGATGATGGATTCAACCCAGATCTGTGACTGGGGTGAGTGTCTGAAAAGTTTCAGCCCTCCGTCCATCATCTCCTTGTGCTTGCTTTGTTCGCCCTAAGTTGGCAGGGTATGCCCAGACGTGGGTCCCTTGCTCGCTTTGCCACTGGATTCAAGCAAGCCTGGCAGATGAGGGCTGTTAGCCCAAAATCAGCCCCTGGATGCTTGTTTCAGGTCCAGGGAAGAGATGGCTTGGCAGTTCGGGCTGGACTGTTCCCATGAGGCACAGGGTCAAGACTGATTAGCATATATCTGTGTCTGAACCGGGGTGGCAAAGTGAGCTAAAGAACGATGATGGATTCAACCCAGATCTGTGACTGAGGGTGAGTGTCTCAAACGTTTCAGCGCTCTGTCCATCATCTCCTTGTGTTTGCTTTGTTTGCCCTAAGTTGGCAGGGTATGCCCAGATGGGGGTCCCTTGCTCACTTTGCCACTGGTTTCAAGCTAGCCTGGCTAATGAGGGCTGTTAGCCCGAAACCAGTCCCTGGATGCTTGTTTCTGGTCCAGGGAAGAGATGGCTTGGCAGTTCGGGATGGACTGTTCCCGTGAGGCTCAGGGTCAAGACTGATTTGCATATATCTGTGTCTGAAATGTGGTGGCAAAGTGAGCTAAAGAACGATGATGGATTCAACCCAGATCTGTGACTGGGGGTGAGTGTCTGAAAAGTTTCAGCACTCTGTCCATCATCTCCTTATGCTTGCTTTGTTCGCCCTAAGTTGGCAGGGTATGCCCAGACATGGGTTCCTTGCTCACTTTGCCACTGGATTCAAGCTGGCCTGGCTGATGAGGGTTGTGAGCCCGAAACTGGTCCCATGATGCTTGTTTCCGGTCCAGGGAAGACATGGCTTGGCAGTTTGGGCTGGACTGTTCCCATGAGGCACAGGGTCAAGACTGATTTGCATATATCTTTGACTGAACTGGGGTGGCAAAGTGAACTAAAGAACGATGATGGATTCTACCCAGATCTGTGACTGGGGGTGAGTGTCTGAAAAGTTTCAGCCCTCCATCCATCATCTCCTTGTGCTTGCTTTGTTCGCCCTAAGTTGGCAGGGTATGCCCAGACGTGGGTCCCTTGCTCACTTTGCCACTGGATTCAAGCTAGCCTGGCTGATGAGGGCTGTTAGCCCGAAACCGGTACCAGGATGCTTGTTTCCAGTCCAGGGAAGACATGGCTTGGCAGTTCGGGCTGGACTGTTACCATGAGGCACAGGGTCAAAACTGATTTGCATATAGCTGTGTCTGAACTGGGGTGGCAAAGTCAGCTAAAGAACAATGATGGATTCAACCCAGATCTGTGACTGGGGGTGAGTGTCTGAAAAGTTTCAGTGCTCCGTCCATCAACTCCTTGTGTGTACTGATAAGATACCACACCACACAGACTGGTTCCACAAGCTCTGGGACGTATTGGGCATGGAAAAGCTCACAGCAGCTTGGAGAGCCAGCTACCACAGTTTGACATAAATGGGAGAGCCTTCATCAGATACTTACCTGCGCATACTACGCCTTTTGCCAGTAGATCTCCCTCCTGCCTTGCAAACCCCGGTACACTTGACACCGCGCATGTATAACCAGATGTTATTATATGTGAGATGGAGCACTGTGATCCTTGTGTGTTTAAATAGTCTAACGTAGCTATCCTCCCATACCCTAGTCCCATCCCCTTGTTAGACTTGGCTATTTTCCGATTGTTTAACGACTCTGGGTACTTTACCACTGCTATTCAGTGCTAAAGTACATATACTCACCATATAAATTGTGTTTATGGATTGGTATTTCCATAATTGGCTTATATGATTTACTACTAAGTCCCTAGTACACTGCACTGTGTGTGCCCAGGGCCTGTAAATCAAATGCTACCAGTGGGCATGCAACCCTGGTTGCGCCATCCACAAAAGTAACTTTTCAAAGGTGTCTCAGACCTGCCACTGCAGTGTCTGCATGCAGTTTTTAACTGCCATGTCGACCTGGCAAGTACTTGTCAGGTTCTTCCCTTTCTTTATATCTAAGTCACCCTTAAGTTAGGCCCAGGGTAGCCACATGATAGTGCAGTGTAGCAGTGTATTTAAAAGGTATTTTTGCATGTCCTAATAGTGAAATAGTGTGTATTTAATGTTTCACTACTGAAAGGCGATCTCTCCCATTGGTTAACATAGGAGCTGCTTGTTAACACTTTACAAATGTAGCTTGTCAGTGGGAGCTGATAGAAGATTGGAGTTTAGTATGTCTAAACTCAGGATTTAAAAATACATATTTTAGTAAAGATGATTTGTATATTGTGTGTTTGAAAATTCCACTTTTAGAAAGTGGGAATGTTCTTGTCTAACCAATCTGTTTGCCACTACCTGTTTACGTATTCCCAGGCTGGGTTCAGAGTGACAGGGGCAGGGGAAGTGCATTCACACTAGACAGACACAAGGGGGGGGTGGTTATGTTCTGCCTTTCCTGGGTGACTTATAGCCAGGCTGAATGGACCTGGCTGCCTTTAGAGTAGTGGGAGGAGTTGTTGCTTGCACCTGAGTCAACTGTGTCTGCCTCTCACAAAGCTGTCTCCAACTCCTGTGGTGAACCTAGCCTGAGCCAGGCTGAACTGGTTTATGTGTGCCAGAGGAACTTTGTTTGTTCCAACTTCAAAGGAAAATGTGGTATAAATATTGGGGCCCTGACCCCAGAACTTTAGATTACTGCTGGACGTAGGAACCTGCCAGGAAGAAGAGCTGGAAGAGCTGTGAAGAGAGACTACTACTTTGCTGTGTGCTTTGCTGGGTTGGCCTGCAGTTTCTGCTTCTGTCTTGTACAGGGAAAGGACTGGACTGTGCTTTCTGAATCCTAAGTATCTCCAAGGGCTTTATGTAGAGATTGCCTCCTGTTGGATGTTCTCAGCGAATTCAAAGACTTTAACATCTTCTGGGTACCAGCTTCTGGAACTAGATGTTTCAGCTGCCACATAGGAGAAAAGGTAACCCGACGCCGTCAACAATGACGCTTCCGGCTCTGTGACCTGAAGGCACCGCCCCACTTACCAGCGCAACCCTGATCTCACCGATGACACCTTCCAATGCCACCACTGCTTGCAGCGTGACCTGTGGGCATCGCACTCCTCAACACCTCACTTCACACCACCACCCTGTTATCCTCGACGACGACGCAATGCCATCACTGACACTGCCTGCACAGTCATCTGTGCTCACCACTCGTGGAGAACATGTAGCACCATCACACATTGCACCATATCCCTGGCCTCACTGACAACACCACTCCAAGCCGACATCAACACCGTTGCTTCCACTGTGGTTTGGGGGCACCGCTTGCAAGATACACAATGCACTGCCCTGTCCCACACCGCAGCCTTGGCCCACCAATGCCAACGCCATTGACTCCAGTTCGTCAACCAACGCCGCTGCTTGCACCACGACCTGTGGGCCCCACATGACTCATTGCCCCGTCTCACACTGCACGCTTGGGTCTTCCAACAACAACACTTCAGCAAGAACTACGCCGCTGCCAGCACTGTCACCTGAGGGCACCGCACGTCACACCGCTCCGCTTCACCCGACAACCCTAGCGCTTTCGAAACCAACGATCCTCACTTCAAACTCACATAGTTTGACTTGCAATGTGTGTGACTTCTTGGGCCCGACAGCTCTTGCACCGACATCCAGAACTGATGCCTGCCGACACCGCTCTTTCTGAGCTGACCGTAAGGTCTGACACCCTGCATCTCCAAAGGTCCTGGATCTCCCCAACACTGTAGCTAGACCATGACGCTGCGATCAGCCAGTACTGTTGGATTTGTTTGTTCATGACGCCGTGATAGCTGCGGACCGAGCTATCAACTACAAGGAACTGTAAATTAAGCCTGCTTTTGCATTATTCATATTTTGATCTCTGTATGTTGGATTTTTATCATTTTTGTATTGTTTTACACAGATAAATATTGGGTAGTTTTTTAAAACTTGAGTGGTGTTCTTTTTGGTGTTTTCACTGGATTATTGTTGCTTATATGCAATTGCTTTACACATTGCCTCTGGGATAAGCCTGACTACTCGTGCTAGGCTACCAAGGGGGCGAGCAGGGGTTATTTTAGATGTGTAATGCCTTATACCGACTAGAATGGCGGATTCAGCCTGGCTTAGGTGCAAACCCTAGCCAACCAGAAAACCTATTTCTAACAGTTGTACTTCTAATCTCACCATCTTCAACTCCTACTTCTGTCTCTTTCTCAGCTTCTCCTGCCCTCACAGGCCGGTTTATGTAGATGAGGTAATCTGTACTGTTCATCAGTTTTACGTTCTCAAAATCAATAAAACATGCTTTACACCTAAAAATGATGGTATCGGACTGGCAAAAGGTTTATTCTGCCATGTCGAAATGGCAGTTTAAAACTGTACATGGCAGGCCTGAGACATGTTTTAAAATGCTACTTAAGTGGGTGGCACAATACATTCTGAAGGGCTACCAATAGCATTTAATTAACAGGCCCTGGGTACTACTTTCCTAGGGACTTATAAATAAATTAAATGTGCTGTTTCGGCGTAAGCCAATTTTACCATGTTCCATGGAGAGGGTAAGCATTTTAGCACTGGTTAGTAGTGACAAAGTGCACAGAGTCCTAAAAGCCAAGAACAATTATTTGAGAAAACAGTAAGGGTGAAGGCAAAAGGTTTGGGGTATGACCCTGCAGAGAGGGCCCAGTCCAACAGGGTTACAGAAGAATGACGAACCAAGGATTAAGTATGTTTAGTGCAACAGTGAGCCACTGTAAAAATGAGGATTCAGTTGCTTCTAAAACATATAGCATGAGATAAATTACTAGAAATGAACTATGTAGTAGGGTAGAGAAGTACCAATGTCAAGGACTAGAACACCATGGCATATAGAGGCATACCTTGAGTCAATTGCGAGCGAGCAAAGCAGGTAGGCACACCATTGTGCAATAGTCTAGATGGTCAGGTGCTGGGGAAATTAAAGAATCACTGGAACACAAGGCATGGGTGGTACATGCTGTTACTGCAGTAACAGAAAGCCTTTCTAGACAAGTGTGTATGGCAGATATACACATATTACCAACATAATGTAAAGAGTAGGCATGGAGGAAAATCCTGCTAAAGAAAGAGGACAGTAAATTAAGCAGTGCCTAGATGAAGGTCTAAGACGGAAAACATCCTCTGCCAACATGGTCAAGGTGAAGGGCAAGAAGGGAGCAAAACCCTAATTGGTGCCTGATGAAAACAGGTTAATCAAGCATCTGATTGTGCCACCAATCCGATGCAGATGGAATGCCTGCCACTAGTGCACATGTTGAAAAAAATGTAGCAGTGCTAGGGTGCATGGCTGAACAATAGGGGCTGAAGGAAATGTGGTCAGAAAGCTGAAGAATGAGATAGAAAAGTGCAAACCAAGTCAGGCAGGTTAAAGGGATAAATAAGAGAGTAGGGAGATCAAGTTGAAAAACATGTTACAAGTCTGTTTACAATGGCATATGCGGAATGATAAAAGCATTTGGCAAATTGAAGAAAATAAATGTGATTACACAAAGTATAAAGTAATACAGTTCACTCTAGACTCAGTTGACATAAGCAGATAATCTTTGCATAATCTCACTTGAAATGTTTAATTCACATCTTACTGAGTCCACACAGTTCATTCAACAACATTCGAGCATGAATAGTATTGTTTGGATATCAGTTACATGAACTCAATGTCACTTGCTCTATTTCTTGTTGCTTGATGTCCTAGTTCTTTTGTTTCGCTTGTTGGAAATGCTCTACTAATTGGTCATTTGCTGTGCCCCAACATATCTTACTTTTGTGTTGCAGTAGTCCATAACTGATGCTTTGTTTAGTAATTGCAATATACATTTGACCACATTGGCACCAAATAACATAGATCAACTTGCAAGAATTACAGTTGGTGTGACATTTCAGTGAATAATGTATTTTGTAATGTTTGAAAACTTGGCATTGAATGGGCAAGGTTAAACACAGCACATACCACATTTATAATTTTCCTGCAATGGCGAGAGACTCTAAAGTTGACTTATTTGAGAATTAGGGGCACTGGGATCATTTTGAGCCTGAGCCAGATGGTCTACCAACATTTTTGCTTCTTTGGAAGGCAAATCCAGGAACTTCTAACTCTCTATCAAGGCACATTACTGTCTGCCATGCATTAATTGTTAGACTTATTAACCTTAGGGTGGTTTCCCTCAGATGTTTTGCCTTCTTACCTCCTCTTTTTTGCTGATTCTTTTTGTTGGACTTAGAAGTCTGCACACTTTACCACTTCTGACAAATGCTAAGGTTCATGTGCTTTCCCCTAAACATGGTAACATTGGTTTATCCGCAGTTGGTATATTTATTTTACTTGTAAGTCCCTTGCAGAGTGGTATACCCAGGGCCTGTAAATTAAATGCCACCCATACAAGTAGCTCTTTAAATATGTTTCATGCTGGCCAATAGAGGGCCTGTTTTTGCAGTGTACTACCATTTCGACTTGGCATTTAAAACTCATTTCCAAGTCTTAAACGTCCCTTTAATAACGCAAGAGTCACCCCAAAGGTAGGCCCTAGGTAGCCCATTGAGGAGGGTGCTAAGTAAGTAAAAGGGAGGAAATGTACTTTTACGTTTTGCATGTCCTGGTAGTGAAAAAAGACACCTACATTCGTTTTTCACTACTGTGAAACCAACCTCTCTCATAGGTCAACATTGGGAATTCCTTATTACACTTTTCAGCTGTAATTCCTGATTGAGAAGGAGTAGCTTTGTCATGTTTTACATCTGTGGGATGCTAGTGGTAAATCCTCTTTACTGGTAATGTTGGATTTAACCTTACAATTTTAGAAATGCCACTTTTAGAAAGATGGCATTTCTCTGCTATTAAAGCTCTGTGTGCCTGAAGCCTGTTTTCAATATATGCATAGGGTGGCGCGTGCGCGATAATTATTCTGCCATTGGCGCATGAATAAGAAAAGCGTTTCTTCACTTAACACGCATGCTCAACAACTAAGAATCACAGAACAATCTTACTGCGTTCTTCAAGGCATTCCTTCGATAACCGTACTCCTCCGAATTGCTAAATTGAAGCGCGATGAAGTTTTCTCCCTGACTAACTTCGCGACGCTTCACTCCAAGGCGACCTTCCTCTCAGCGAGTTCAGGTGAAATGCGCCACAGAATGGGCGCTGCACCTGGATCTTGGTGATTTTCCTTGAACGCTTGAGCGCTAACCTGTTGCTTCCGCGATTGACTCTTGGCGGCCATTTTAGGGAAGATGTTTGTCAATGATGTGTTCTGACCTCGAACCTTATTGATTCTACACCTAGATTTCTGAGCCACAGTGCTTATTTTTAGACCTTTTCTACAGGATGGTTTGGCAGTCCTGACAGTACCCTCCCTCAAAGTACTTCCTCTCTTCTTGGGTTTGTTTGGAAACCTTCTATGAAACTCCCTGATCAATCAAGGGGCATGAACTTCTGAAGACAATTCCCAAGATATTTCCTCAGGTCCATAACCCATTCAATCCAATAAATAGTACAATTGTCCTTTCTGTACCCTTGAATCCAAAATCTGTTGTACCTCAAACTCTTCTCCTTTCTCTGTTTGGATTGATTTTGGGGGCTTGCTGATTCATAAATCTTTTGACACCTTCTTTAACAAGGAAACATGAAAGACTGGGTGAACTCGTAACCCATTAGGTAACCTCAACTCATAGTTTAAGGTACTTAATTTTTTCTCAATTGGGTGGGGGCCTACAAATCTCAGCTGAAGTTTCCTAATTCCTTTTAATCTAAGATTTTTTGTGTTCAACCAAACCTTCTCTCCTACATGTAATTCTGGTTCTTTTCTTCGTTTCTTATCTGCATAATGTTTGTAACTTCCCGTAGCTTTATTTAAATTTTCAGTGGCTTAACCATGCACTCGTGTCAAGTGTTCAACAAGATCAGTTACTGCAGGAACATCCACATCCTGAAAACGTAATGATTGGTGAGGATGCCTTCCAGTGTTTAGATAGAAGGGGGAGTAACCAGTGGAAACGTGTTTCGCATTGTTATGCGCAAACTCTGCTGCCACAGATAATCTGGCCAGTTTCCCTCCTGATCTAATTAACACAATCTAAGGTACTGTTCTAATTCTTGTTGGTTCGCTCTGTTTGACCATCAGTCTCAGGATGATAACTTGTCATGTATCTAGTTTCTATGTTCAATTTTTTAGTAAATGCCTTCCAAAAACGGGACAAGAATTGAGTTCCCCACTATCTGATAATTTTATCTTTGGAATTCCATGTGCTCGAACTACATTTTGACTAAAAGCACATGTCAGTGTTTTAGCTGTGGGCACCCCTTTTAAAGGTACAAAATGGGCCATCTTAGTAAAAGCATCAACACATACCAAGATGGTATCATACTCTTGGCTCGATGGTAAATAGACTATTAGATCTAACGTGACTGTATGCCATGGGTAGGGCGGGGTTGGTAAAGGTTTCAGTAACCCCTTAGGAGCTTGCCTCTCTGGTTTTCCCCTTGCACAGATCTCACATGTGGTTACATATTGGCGCACATCTTTTATCATGCCTGGCCACCAAAAACATCATCTCACCAATTCTTCAGTCTTAGTAATGCCTTTATGGCCTGCCAATATGCTATCGTGACTTTCCTTTAAAGCCTTTTGTTGCATTTCTAATGTGGGCAAATAAAGAGCTCCATTGTGGTACAGTAACCCTCCTCGAATTTCTCGTCTTGCATCTTCTTTCACCCAATTCCTCATTTATTGCAAGGTAATGGGATCCTGATTTCTTTCTTCCTGTGACTCTTGCAAAACCGCTCCAATCACCTTTTCTGCTGGTATGATCGTCTGACTCTTGGCCTCTTCCAAAATTCCTTCTGTACCCAATCTGGACAAAGCATCTGCCTTACCATTTTGTGACCCAGGTCGCTAGGTAATGACGAAGTCATAGTTTGTGAAGTACAAGGACCAACGTCATTGTCTTGGTGTTAATATTCTGGCTGACTTCAAGAATTTTAAATTCCTATGATCTGTATAGACGGTGACTACATGTCTTGCACCCATCAAATAGTGTCTCCATTCTTTAAATGCATCTTTGATGGCTAATAACTCCTTTTCTGTTATTGTATAGTTGGCCTCTGCCGCTGTCAACTTCCTAGAACGAAATGCCACTGGGTGCAGTTGCACAGTAGTCTTATGTCTTTGAGACAACACGCCTCCCAATGCCAAATTTGAAGCGTCAGTTTGCACAAAGAAGGGTTCGGATGGATCTGAATGCAGTAATATTGGCGCTGTAGTGAAGTCTTTTTTCAACTGAGTAAATGCTTCTTCTGCTTTCTTTGTCCATTTGAATCGAACTCCCTTCTTCAGTAACATAGTTAAAGGAATCAACTTCTTGAAGAAATCTTGGATGAATCTCCTATAGAAATTAGCGAATCCAATGAAACTGTGAATTTCTTTTACAGACCGAGAAGATTTCCATTTCACCACAGCTTTGATTTTATTTTCATCCATGGTTATTCCGCTGGGTGAGAGCACGAACCCCAAAAATTCCACTGTAGTGACATTAAACGCACATTTCTCTAACTTGACAAACAGATTATTTTCTCGCAATTTTTGCAACACCTTCTTAACATGTTCCTCATGTTCTTCTACAGTGTCAGAATAAATTAGAATGTCATCAATATATATTATTGCATTCCGATCGATGAACTCCTTCAACACATCGTTGATAAAATGTTGAAAAGCGGCTGGGGCATTACATAAGCCATATGGCATTACTTGATATTCGAAAAGCCCATGCTTGGTTCTAAAGGCTGTTTTCCATTCATCTCCTTCTCGAATTCTGACAAGATGATATGCCCCTCTCAAATCCAATTTGGTGTAGACCCTTGCTTCTTTCACTTGGTCTAATAGCACTTAATGGTTATTCGCTTGATTGCCCTATAATCTATGCAAGTTCTCAACTTTCCACTCTTCTTCGAAATAAAAAAGAGTGGTGAAGAGACAGGGAATTGAGATGGTCTAATGAATCCATTTTCTAAATACTTTTGCATATATTTCTTCAGCTGTTCATCTTCCCGCTCAGTCAAAGCATAAATTCTGCTGCATGGAAGATTGGATCCTGGTTCCAAGTCTATTTTACAATCATATTCTCTATGAGGAGGAAGCCTTTCAGCCTCCACCTCATTAAAGACATCTTGGAATTCCAAGTACTGCTCAGAAAGTTTTGTAGTATCTATCACACAAATCGTAGTCTCTTTTTCACTTAAATGATACGCTGGTGTGTTTACGTGGCCCCTCTTACATTCTCTTCGACAATTCTCCTTACAGTACTCAGAATCCAAAGTTATTGATCGAGCTGCCCAATTGACTGTAGGATTATGTTCTGTGAGCCACGGTAATCCTAGTATCAGTTGGAATTGCGGGGCATTTATTAAGTTGAACTCTAATGTTTCAAGGTGTCCATCGGCTGATTCCAATTCCACGGATTCTGTGTGACTCACAATGGGTCCTGATGAAAGATTGGTTCCATCTACAGCTCGGACTGCTTCACTTTTTTCCTTCTTGATTGCCCACAGACCAATTTTATCAGCAAACCTTAAATCACAAAAATTGCCTGTAGCTCCTGAATCGATCATAACTGTTACCAGTTTTAGTGTCTTCTCTCTGAACCGTGAGGTCATCATCAAAACCAAATGTGGGGAAGCTGATTGCAAGACATTCGCCAAGGTGTGAGTATCTGGAGCT
The DNA here is from genome assembly GCF_964204655.1 of Triturus cristatus. NCBI lineage: Eukaryota > Metazoa > Chordata > Amphibia > Caudata > Salamandridae > Triturus > Triturus cristatus. Next base: position 595,379,426 of record NC_140590.1, on the reverse strand, counting down.
GTCTTAGAGTCTGCAACCACCAGTCCAACTCCATCTACTGGTGGTGCGAGGCGTTTTCCGACGATGTTTGCTTGGGTTTCTTTGGACAGTTCTGAACAAAATGTCCACTGCCTCCACAATAGAGGCATTGCTTGTTTGCTCTTCGTCTCTCTTTTTCTTCATTTGTGAGGGGACCCCCGGATTGCTCCTATTTGCATAGGTTCACCTCCACGAGCTGACTCTGACTCTTTACTGCCTTCTATCCTGGCTCGATCAAACCTAGGCACACTGGGACGATAATCTCTCTTTCTTTCACCTCTTCTTTCACTTTGACGAAAGTCAATTTCTAAAACTAGATCAATTAATGCTGAGATCTCGGTGGGTCTATTGGGCACTTGTGCCAAGGCATCTTTTAATTTGTCGTTTAAGCCTCGATAGAACACTGCCGCTCGTTTGTTCTCTGGCCATTCCGTCTCCACCACCAACTTATTAAACTGGGCCAAATAAGCAATTAAATCACAACTGCCCTGTTTGATTTCTAATAACTCATTGTCTGTTGCTTGTGAGACCCTCCGTCTGTCAAATATTCGAAGAAATTATTTTTTAAATTCATCTTAATCATATAAAATAGGATCATTTCTGGTCACCAAAGGCATTGACTAAGACGCTGCGTCTCCACTTAAATATGACAGTATAAATGCCACTCAAGATTGTGCATCGGGAAATACAGCCGGGCGACACATGAAATGCCAAGTACATTGTGTCAGAAACACTTGAGCCTTCTGAGGGTCTCCAATAAAATGCTCATGTGGTGCCAAAGGAATTACAGGGGAGAGTGAATGGATAACTTGTGCAGTAATCTTAGGCTGGGAAACAGATGCATCATTAAGATTCCCTTCTGAAGTAGCCGAATATTTTAAACTGGGACTGGATACTAAACTACTCACTTTTAAGGTCAACTCTGTAGTTTCCTTCTTAAGCTCCCTATTCTCTTCCCTGACTGAGATTAACTCCCCTTGTATTCCTTCTAAGATTTCTCCTAGTTTCTTTAAATCCAAACCTTCCGCCATTCTGCTCAGGTGCTAATAAAATGTGGGTACTTCACTCTGTCAGACCTAAGCTCTTGCAAATGCACAGGAGCAGAATGTCGCAAGTTCCCAATGCCTCTCTACGATTTCTCAGCCACACGCAATGACAAGCATGTAAGCTTATGAAACCCCAGAGGGGAAAGGGGATGGGACAGAGAAGAGACAGTCGCACCGCGTCTGATTCTTTCTTCAGCTTCAGACGTTCCTTCTTCTTGCCTTCTTCTGGCTAGCACGGGAATGTGTTTTTACTGTAAGGAAATAATATTCATTAACACTTCTTCAACTTCTAGTATGTCTAATTGTATCCACTCCCTTATTCACCTACCCCGTCTTGGTGTGACCTTTGCCTCTCTTCTATTGGTTGTTAAAATAGGTTGCTTCAATATGCTGTAACTAAAAATAATTGTTTTTATTAGTTCTTTCCTTAACCCTTTCTCATTAGCTTCAATTTTATTATTTCCTTTACAGGCTCCTCACCTATTCATTTCTACAGCATGAGGTTATTCTGGAGTCTGATGTCAGGTAAGTTTTTTTTTGTATTAAATATATTTTACTCTCTTTTAAGCCTTTCTATATTTTCTTGTATCACACTACTTAACTATATACAATTGAAAAGTAGCTCCCTGAGAAATAACAACTTGCGGGATGCTAGGGTTTATTGAGTAGACCTTTCTTATGCAACTTAAATTTGCCCCTTACCAATTCTAGTCTTGTGCTGACTCTTTTTCCCTTCTAGGAACTGCGTGTTATACAAACTCAATTTCGCCTGTCTTTTCCTTACTGGGCTTGTGCTGACTCTTTTTCTCCTCAGAGGACAGCGTTTACTTCTGGCGCATGCTCGATAATTATTCTGCCATTGGCGCATGAATAAGATAAGCATTTCTTCACATAACGCGCATGCTCAACAACTAAGAATCATGGAACAATCTTACTGCGTTCTTCAAGGTATTCCTTTGATAACCGTACTCCTCCGAATTGCTAAATTGAAGCGCGACAAAGTTTTCTCCCTGACTAACTTTGCGATGCTTCACTCCAAGGCGACCTTCCTCTCAGCGAGTTCAGGTGAAGTGCGTCACAGAACGGGCGCTGCACCTGGATCTTGGTGATTTTCCTTGAACGCTAGAGCACTAAACTAATCCACGATTGACTCTTGGTGGCCATTTTAGGGAAGATGTTTGTCAATGATGTGTTCTGACCTCAAACCTTTTTGATTCTACACCTAGATTTCTGAGCCACAGTGCTTATTTTTAGACCTTTTCTACAGGATGGTTTGGCAGTCCTGACACCTACATTAATATCGGCATTCAGCTGTAAAAACACGGGGTGTACGCCTCTGTCTTTATGAGAGCCTTGACGGGACTGGATTCATTTAGTGTCTTCCAGTTCTACTGGGTTTCTATCAACAAGGCTGTTGGAGATTCCCGTGGCATTCGTGGAACAGGGAGGCAAAGATATATTCACATCCTTGTATAAAAAAATGTTCCTATCGTGCATTATATATTTCTCTGGAAGATTTTAAAGTGCAGACCGGGATTTGAATTTTGGGAGTTATTATTCTTTTCCTGAAGAAGGTGGCAGTTGAATAACAGTACCTACCGAAACGTGTCGATGCTCTGATGATAAAGCCCACCCTAGATCTTTGGGGACAACGGTTATATGGGACAAATAATAAGAGAATAAGTTATCTCTATATATAACAATCGATTTGTGTCAGACTGGTGTGGTGCTTTTAAGGCTAGAAACAACTTTCTTGCTTGTTCTCCCAAACTGTATTGCTGCTGAAATATTGTGTTCTATTAATTCTGTGTTTGTGCTAAATTGGACAACGTATTGATATGTGAATGATTTTTTAACTGTCTTTTTTTTTTTTTAAACCTGCTGAAACAATTCTGTTTTTATATATATATATATATATATATATATATTTGATTTCACGTTTTTTAATATATGAAAAATAAATATGTATTGTTCAATTGACCCATATTGAATTTCTGGGATTTGTGAGATTAACGTTGTTTATATTTTAGTGATAAAAGGTTACTATTTTACATATGAATGTGATGGAATTGTAGCTACCCAAAGGGGACTATTTTTGTGACTCTGGTCTATTTGGCGCACTACTCCTTTGATGTAATAGGGCCCCTCTCTTTTTCTTGAGATACTTTGTTCAGCAGGCCTGCGTGGCTCCTGTATCTGGCCTGCGATCCATTGCCATCAGATTGAACTTTTAACTTTGTCCCTTTCCAGTGCGACCAAATAACCTTATTCAGCACTTATTGCTTCTAAGCACTAAGAACACTTTTATTATTTAATAATTCATATCTCGACTTCTGTTTACTGGATTTTTGTCATTTTGGTCTTGGTTTATTTATACAATTATGTCTATTTCCCTAACCTGGTGTCGTGTAATTTTTGGATCTTTTCATTGTGTTACTGTGTTTTGTGTTGCACAATTAATTTACACATTGTCTCTGAAGATTAGCCTGACTGCGCTGTGCCAAGCTACTAAAAGGTGAGCACAGGTTAACTTTTAGTGTGTATCTTACTCACCCTGACTAGGATTGTGGTTCCTGCTTCGACAGGGTTCATACTTCTGTCAACCAGGAACCCAATTTCTAGTAGTCATGATGATTCTTTTATGTTTATTTTTTGAAGGATTAAATCAGTGACAAATGTGAGTCCCTGTGATTGGGGAGTTTTGGTGATGGGAATGAGTAATGTTTCCCAGGGGCAGAAAAAAATCCCTTTTTTCTGTGGAATGTGAATTAGTTTCTAGGATACATTTAAATGAGAAGAAATGAGATCAACGTATAATCCATTTTTTTTGGCATAGCTACACGGCGTAGGCATAACAACTGCCTAAATGGCAGATTTCCACCAAAGCTGAGTGGGTGAAAACTGGAAAAGTGTAGACTTCCTCCCAGTAGGCTTTTTATATAACATGGTAAACCATTGTAGATTTTATGTTGCAGTCTAGGAAACTAATATATTCAATATCAGATGACATGGTAAATTAGATATGGGGCTTCTGTTCAATAAGTCAAGAATAAAACATCAATAATTCATAGTGTGTGCCTGTCCACATTAAGTAGACTAATACCATTAAAACTACAAGCACACTAGCAATACCACCAACTCATATATCACAACACAACCATCATCAAGTACACAAGTAAAACCACTACACCCAATAAAATACCCATTACTACCTCCACCAATAACATCACGGCAAATACTAATATCTCTAAGAATATCATCATTGATATGGCCTACAATGCCATCAGCACAACAGTAACAATACCACCACAACAACACCGCTACTAACCTCACCACCACTGATGTCACCATCATTACTACTGCTACCCCTACTACTGCCACTACCACAACAAACTACATTACCACCACTAAAAACATCCCCACCACCATCAGTACCACTAACAGTTCCACTACCGCCACAAACAACACATACTAGCATCAGCAAAGTCAAACATCCTGGCTTTAATGTGCACTTCTTTATGCCTATATTTTCATGTGTGGTCACATTAAATCCTGCAAACACAGAGAGATTATGTAGGGCGAGCTGAAGCTTTTCAGATACTCACCCCCAGTCACAGATCGAGGTTGAATCCATCATCGTTCTTTAGCTCACTTGGCCACCCCAGTTCAGACCCAGCTACATACAAATCAGTCGGTTGGACTATTCCCTTGAGGCACAGGGTCAAGACTGATTTGCACATGGCCGGGTCTGAACTGGGGTGGCAAAGTGAGCTAAAGAATTAGGATGGATTAAACCCAAATCTGTGACTTGGGGTGCGTGTCTGAAAAGGTTCAGTGCTCCTTCCACCATCTCCTTGTATTCACATTAAATCCAAGCCTATTGTCTTGCCAATGCTTGTTTTACAAGAAGTGTTCATCTGTCAGCTTGTTTTCAGTTGAGTGCGATAGTGTATGTTTTATACAATCCATGTACTCTGGTAGTTAGAGAGGACTTTGTTAATAAAATGGCATTCCAGTGCATTAATGCAAGTTACAATCATTGTTGATAAATAGTTCCTATGGACCTGCTTGTAGTGTTCCTAAATGCACTAGCCCCTCGCAACGTTACCACCGCCTCCTCTGCCGTCATCGATTTTCAGAAATAAAACTGCTGGACTCAAGGAACCTTACCGCTAAAAGTGATGTGTTTTGACATCGTTGTTAGCATGTTAATGCACGTTGTTCTTCCAGCTTTGAGTATACGCTGTTAGTGTTTCAGTGTCTCATATTTTCCCGGGTCTATGTGTTCTGAACAAGACTTGCTGGTTTAAGCTCCCGACCATCCGCCTTTTTTGGCTGCTCGCCGCCCTCACAGCAGTGCTTCCTGCTCTTGGTTTATTTTATTTCCCGCTAACTACTCGCTACCTCGCTGGGATTTCCTCAGTCATTAGAACAAAATGCCTTGTAACGTTCAGTTTGCTGTCTGCAAAGTGTTCAGGTGCACCCTGGTACGGGAGGCAGAGCATTATGGGCCAATAAACTGAACTGACTCAAAGCCAATTCCCCCAGTGCTCACTGCCTATTAATATAGAGGACGCATGGTATAATTTAGCCGCATATAAAACCGCACCGAAGTCCCTGCGCACACAATCCCACATGCCCACATGCACAAGTTTCCTTTGACAGTACAGGAATGATGCTTATACAATAAGGCAACCATGCGACGATTTATCATGCTGCAATAATCGGGTACAATAAATACATTAGAGGCCCAATAAAGTATGTCTGCGCAGTACACACCTGAAAGATCCGCTTTTAAAATGGATGTAAGCAATGCAGTAATTGCTCAGAAAATAGCTCCTGTGGCAAGTGTAACGTTTAGCAAGGGAGTTATCAATCTAAATATCCCATATGGTAAAGTCAAGGAAACAGCCATCTCATTTAGACAAGATGTCATCTGTTATGGTCGTGGCTGGGGTAGGCCCCCCCAGAGGCAGTTGCTTTCAATGGGTCTCTAAAAAACGCTTTACTGTCTGGATGTGAGGAACGGAGAGGGGGCTCGTGGCGGGCATCCATTTTCTCTCTGCCTCAAAGGCAAAGAAGACATTTTCTAGGTGCATTAAGAAAATGGAAAATACTGTGACTGTCATTTCAAAACTTTGATTGCATTCGTGCCATGTTGCTTAATGTTGTTGTTCTATTCACCGCCTCTTCACTAGAAATTCAAAAGGATGTTTTGCATTGTATTTCATTCAAGTCGCATCTATCGAACGAACACTTTATCCCCCTCTAATAAGAAGCATGCTGCTGTTCATAAGCATTAAAGCCCTCACTGCTAGGATACCTGAGCAGTCGCCCTCTTGGGAATACTGCTCTAGGACACCACGACTGCGCAGTGTTCCTTGAACTGAAATGACCAGGTCTGGGAACACCAGAGGTGGCTTTACCAGATTGCTGGTCCGGACCCGATCACTGAGGCAGGATAGGGGTAGGGGCTTTAGGTAGAGGCATAGACTGACCCATGCCCCCCCCTCCCTCCAGAACAATCGGGAGAGCAAGCGATGCCTCACCCCCAATGCCACACATGGCCTCTCCGGTCCCTCCACATAACCTCGACCTGCACTGCCGACCACTGTCATTTACACCCAGGTCCGCGTGTTCTTCACAATTCCAGGTGAGATTTATAAAACAGCAAATGCATCAAACAAAAACATGTATTATCCCAAACATACTTATCCCCATAATTGGGGTGTTATAAGCCCCTCACACTCTTTGACCCCAATGCAACCACACCTGCTGCACTAATCATAACTGCAGTCCTGGGTAGCAGGCAATCTCCTCTGCATCTTTTACCTCTTCCCCACCATGACGGACCATCACCTCGGTCCTAATGCTAGAAAGGAAAATAAGCTACCATGCCCTTTTCTTAAAGGTAAACAGTCATAATTGTGATGCAGTGGGCCCCTGAAATCTTTGGACCCCAGTCCAGCCTCATATGCTTCCTTAATGATAACCAGCAGTGGCCACTTACACACCTGGCATCAGTACCACCCAAAAAATTAAAAAAGAAACCACTTATATTGTCCCCTTCTTTGGAGTATCTCTCTGAAGAAGCGGTCTCTGGCCATTTGTAAACATAAAAATGAGCCCCCATACCGTGCACCCTATTCTGGGCCTTCTCTTTGACAATATCTAGAATCTCGCTCCTTTCCTCTGTCTCGTAGACAAATACTGCGAGGCCCCACGGGTTGAGAGGATTAGGGCTCTGCATCTGAAGGCAACCCTGCTGGCCTTCTACCTGCCACCCATGGACTCGGCTTTCACAAAAAAACTGCCCCTGAATGGTTAATGCTGACTTTGAGGAGCCTCTGCCTGAAAAATGAAAGGTGTGGTGGTAGTGCAGAGAGTTAAAGATGAAACCAGCCTTCTTACCAGCTGTTAATGGATTAAGTCCCTTAAAGTCAGGGCCACAGGAACTATGGGTTTCTGCAGCAGCAGCATTTTCCACATAATTATTAAGCTGTTATTACATTATTTTATGCTCACTTAAATGACTGTGAAAACACAAAACACTTTGTATTGTATTGTAATTGCATTTACATAGCGTTTGCTACCCCTGGTGGGGTGTTGAAGTGCTTTTTCGGTGAGTAGCATGCTACTCTGGAACCTATACAGTATTAGTGGTGAATTAGTATAGTGAAATATGAAAGTAATTTGAGTGGTGGACTGTTAGTCAGTGATTTGGATTGAGAAGGATAGCAAAGGGGTAGAAGAGGTAAAAAGGTTTGCATTTATATAGCGCTTGCTACCCCTCATTAGGTGTTGTAGTGCTTTTTCGGCAGTAGCACGCTATCCTGAAAGCCATAAAGGATTACTGGTGAAATAGTATAGTGAAATATTAAATTCATTTGAGTGGTGGACATGTTAGTCTGTTATTTGGATTGAAAAGGGTAGTGGAGGGAGCGAAGAGAGAAGGATTGAATTTGTTTTTTTTGTTTTGGAGCTCATAGCAGTAGGAGGCTAGGTATGAGTAAAGGGGAGATGGAGGGGGATGAGGGCAAACACATACCCCCGCAGAAAACGCATTAGTCCACCAAGCCACCAGACCCAGCATTGCTTTCCGGAGGGAGCAATTTGTATTTCACACATTTCTAAACCCACCGATTCTCCACCCTTCCCACAGCCCCACCCTTGCTAGCTTACTCAGGTCAGGAAACAAGCAGAAGTTACCCTGGTGTGCACCCAATGTACGCCAGTTCTGCCAGTTCCAATAAAATACTCTTGTGAGTGTGGTAAAACCAAGGAAAATTCACACTTGCTTAGTTTGCACTCAGATGTGGAGCACTGTAAAAGACCTAGTGTTGATGACAGTTGTAGAAGAGCCAAAATCAATCTGATATTAAAGTAAAACCCTCACTCACCAACATAGTTGGTGACATGCTTCATCATGGGGTTTTGCCAGTGGTGCCTTGTGCACCTCTGGTGTGCTTCGACGCTTATAGTATGGCGGAGCAACTGTTATCAGATCAAAAGATGAAGTGTACAGTGAGTGGAAATCAAATGTGAATTAAAAGTCAGATGTCGTCTGCCAATTTTTTTTTAATGATGGCGACATATGAACAATATAAAAATAGTGGTGGATACCAATTCCTGACTTTAAATTGGTCAGGCCAATCCTATTTATGATCAAGTGGTCAACATGTTTCAGCTTATCTATGTGTTTCACCAAGCTTTCGTCAGGACCTAATCATGAAAAGCACCTTGGCGGTATAAGCACGCTAAGGCTTATCCAAACCTCAGGTGTAAAGAACCGATACACTCACGGTTACATCGAGGGTCTTCCACTAATTCAAAGGAAACCTCGTATATCTGTAAGAGATGTATATGTGTTAGAATCAGCATACAGCCATTGAATACGATGTGTATATCAAAAAACAGATCAAATGTCAGACACAGCACTCATTCCCATAGTCCCTGTAGTTTTACATGACTCATAATAAACCACGGTGATATCCGTGAGAATAGAGAACTCTATTTACTTTAGATCTGCCAGACACGTCTGAAGCTGATTAGGAACAAACGAACAGTTGAGCCAGTTCGTTCAAGAGTCTGGGCATAAAAAATGGCTTATTGACTCTGTGTTGATCTCTTTTAAAATTGGCACATGCAAATATATGTCGATTAAGAGGGACAAAGGATGATCCCAGAAATCACGACATAGTTTGGAAAACAGGAAAAATTAAATAAAATAAAATCAAGGCTTACGTAAATGAAGTCGAGGAAATGCTCCTTGGGCAAGAAGGCGGGTGGTGGGACTACAGAACAACTGTGGTAAAAAGGACAAACGGAAGAATATCAACTCCTGTAATCCGTTATCTCATTGTGCCAGAAAGTTCCGCTTCATAGAGGAAAAAAGATTTTTTAACAGCGGTACTCACGTCGTCCAAGTCCACAGCCAGGTGATTTCACCTAAGAATGACCGCCGAGCCCGGAGTCAAAATCAAAGCGAGCATTAGCGTTTAAATACTGACAACCGTGGCGGGAAACCAGGGAGAGTCTTCGTCTGCCAGTATGCGCGCGCATCAGCAGTGTAGATAGGGAAGAAAGATATACGAGGTTTCCTTTGAATTAGTGGAAGACCCCCGATGTAACCGTGAGTGTATCGGTTCTTTACACCTGAGGTTTGGATAAGCCTTAGCGTGCTTATACCGCCAAGGTGCTTTTCATGATTAGGTCCTGACGAAAGCTTGGTGAAACACATAGATAAGCTGAAACATGTTGACCACTTGATCATAAATAGGATTGGCCTGACCAATTTAAAGTCAGGAATTGGTATCCACCACTATTTTTATATTGTTCATATGTCGCCATCATTAAAAAAGTTTTGGCAGACGACATATGACTTTTAATTCACATTTGAGTTCCACTCACTGTACACTTCATCTTTTGATCTGATAACAGTTGCTCCGCCATACTATAAGCGTCGAAGCACACCAGAGGTGCACAAGGCACCACTGGCAAAACCCCATGATGAAGCATGTCACCAACTATGTTGGTGAGTGAGGGTTTTACTTTAATATCAGATTGATTTTGTCTCACTGGCACTCAGTACTTTATCTAAGAGAACAACCGGCTGGTTGTATCTCCCCCTATATACACTCTTTCGTTGATTTTTTCATTGATTTCGGGGGATTAAGAGTGCAACTCGACCCTCTCTCTCTTGTTGTTTCCAACTAACAGTTGTAGAAGAGCACCTAGAGAAGGCGGTATTTCATTTGACAGAACATTGAATATAATATTACTCTGTTTTGTCATAAATATAAAAAATAAAAAATAAATTTGACATGGTACAGACACTGGTTATACAATCTGCAAGAAGATGGAAGCTTTGGCGTTTGAAGAAAGAAGAACGCCGGTAAACATGTAATATTCATTTTCTACCAGCAAATTTGTATGGTGGATGTAGCTCAGTTTACTCAAGTCAGTCATTTTCTAGGTTAGTTTAATCACACTCCAATTATTCCATGGGTCAAATGTCACGAATGGAAATCCTCTGGCACACATTTCATTATTTTTGCCAATGATCAAAAAGAATATTTATTTTGAAGAGCCCAAAATAATGCTCACAAATTAGGGCAATGAGGTCCCAAACAAAACTCAGTGGCTAGACTATTCTTCTTATGGAATAATCTTCCAGACTCTCACCAAATAACCGTGGACACATTTGCTGAAAGAAAACACACTGTTTTTCAGAAGTTTTCAAAATGTGTCATTCACATGCAACCACTGACTGTGGGCCGGCTCGTGTCCTCCGGTGATGGCCCACTGGAGTGAAACAGAACATGAAGATGAGGCCTCATGGTGGCCCTGGCACTGGACACCCTGCTGCCATCCCGCTGAGCTCTTAAGACCATCGACTGACGACGTGCACAGGCAAGGCAGCTTGAACTTGCTGGTGAGTGGTCCTCTCGCAACATGCAGAGGAGGAATCTGCTCTAAACAGCTGCACCACATTAAGGGGGACCTATGAAGACTATTAGGTGCTAAATAGCTTGTTTGGAGAGCACCCACTAAACAGATTTCACCTCTGTGACACCTTGTAATCACCACAATAGAAAAACATAGAACACAGCCAGCGAACATTCTACCTTTTTCAGAGCGTGCAAATATAAAAATAGCCTACACTGCTACAGCTTGAAGGTTAGATCAGGCTTTTCTTTTTTTTTAGCAACCTCTTGACCCTGCCAGTACACTCACTGACCCCCGCCCCCACGCCACTCTGATCACAATTCACACTTCTCGGCTCCGAGTAAATGAAGACAGCCTGGAAACGCAGCAAATAAACATCGTTGCACTTCCAGGCCATCTTCACTTACATATACTTGCAGAGGCATTTGCGCCCCCCTGGGAACCCATCGGCGCCCCCCCCAGGGAGGGGGCGTGCCCCACAGTTTGAAGGCCTCTGCTCTAAGCGGTGCAGGTGAGGGGCTTCATGTGCCCATTATCCTGAACGGTAAACCCGGTGTGGTTGGCTGGGCGGTGACACAAGACGGCACCCCATTCATATTACCTTTTTAAAGAATGTAAATCGGCCAAGTTTGCTCTGGAAAACTTGACGAGAGTCCGCCCTCCGACCAAATTAGTCTGACAACCAAACCTACAATGAAATTGTTCTGGAGGGGGAGAGGGGGATTATATAATAGTTGAAGGTTCTTATTATGCCTCCTCCTGAATTTATTGCAACAGATCCACAATAGTTGACGTGTTTATACTTTATCAAAATACTTTTTTAACCAGCATCTCAAAAATAAAAAGTCACTATCAACACAAGAGTTGGACATGCCCAAACAAGGACTAGTCTGCCATTGTTAAGATAACAAGCCACGGAATTTCAAGCGCTGGCCTCCACAACCAGAACAATAGCACCTAGGGAAGAGGGAAGGGAGGGAGGAAAGAGGAATGAAAACAGCTCAAAGTACCCTCCTAACACCCAGGACTCTGTAACGGGTAATATCACACAATAGTTGATGATAGTAAAAAAGCGCCAAGACTCAGAGCACCCACCGTCCCCTGGTTCTCATTCAGATCGTTGCCTTCGAGAGAGTGAAATGAAGACAGGAGCACAGCAATGTTGAAGGTAGAAGTGAGGATTATTCTGTCTAACAACCTCCAGGTCCCGGCAGCAACTGAACTGCCCAGGAGCACAACACTCTAGAGTGGAACCCCACTGACAGCACAACCTCACACATGAGCTCAATAGAATGGCTACAGCGAGATCCCATCACACACCCCTTCCTTCCTTCACCATGAAAAAGCAAGTTACCTTGAAAGAATAAGGATGGGAAACAAGCAAAGGAGAAAAAGAGAAAAAGGAATTCAAAACTAATCAAGCAGCATATTAAGCAAAAGACAACATTATAGCATTTCGTAGTCATGAAACTTAGCAGGAACACATTTGACTCTGGTGGATGCCCCTCTAGAAAGAACACGGTTATGATGAACAGGTTCTCTACCATGAACATTGGAGGGCACAACCATAGGGGAATTATGAATACCAAATTTATTGTTAACATAGTCAAGCATGGACTCAGGTATAATGGAAACAGCACACTTGTTCCACACTTTCCCGTTCTCCAACACTACCACATGATTCTTCACAGCAGACACTCTTTTAGGAGCTGAAAAACGAGACTCCCCCTTGCGAAGGAAACCAGGTCTCTTAACTCTCACCCAATCTCCTACCTTGACAGGCAAAGGACGACAAACACCAGGCCTGGTATCATACTTAGCCTGAACAGCAGCCCCGACATCAGTTACGAATGACAATTTTTTCGTGTCTACCTCCCTCCTAGACATCCATTCCTTGTTTAATTTGGAACCAGCTACCCTTTCTCTCAGTAAGGTAAATGGAGCAACGCCGGAAGTAACATGGGGGGTGGTCCTTACAGCCCACAGCATGTAACTGACGGCTTGCCACCACTGTAACCCATGAATTAATGCCAACTGCAGGTGTTTTTTGATAACGCGGTTAAAGTGCTCAACAAGCCCGATGCTGTGGGGGTGAAAAAGGGACGTAAGAGTGTGTCTTACACCAACATTCTTGAGAAATTTCACCACCTCACCTGAAACCAATTGGGTACCATTAAACGACACCAACTCCTCAGGAAAACCCTCCCTGAGAAAGGCATTCTGCAAAAAGTTGATGACAGATGAGGAGTTCGCATTGTCAACAAACCTAACTTCAGGCCATTTTGACATGTAATCAATTAAAACAAGAGCATATTTTGGAGAACTCCCAATGAGCCCGAAAGGACCCGCAACGTCAAATCCAATTTGGTCCAAGGAGTGTTCTTCACTAAAACAAGTTCAAGAGGAGAAGGATGGGCCACCTGGGATTTATCACTCGTAACACATGCACAGCAGTCACAGTCAATTTTACAATCTTGTATCTCCTGATTCTTCCTCTGCGTGTAGTGTTTCGCAAATATCCAACAGCAACTGGGCTCTCATTTTTTCTGATGTATTCAAAGTGGAACTTGGTAAACTCAAGGGGTTTCAACATCGTATTGTACTAAAAGATGGTGCAAAAGCGGTTGCTCCTAAGGTTCGTATGGTACCATTGAGTTTACGCAATGAACTTAACTGTGAATTGGAACGTCTATGCAATGCTGGAGTTATCGAGCCTATTGAGGGTTCAGAATGGTTGGCCCCCATCGTTTTAGCACGCAAATCTGACAAATCTCTCCGGATGTGTTTTGATTTGAGAGACCTCAACGCCAATATCTGGATTGATCGTCAACCCCTACCGAATATCAACGAAATGTTGTCCACTCTTCATGGCGCCAAGTTTTTTTTCTCCCTGGATATCTCTTTGGCGTACCACCAAATCAAATTGTGCAAAGAATCTAGACATTTAACATCCTTTGTCACTCCGGAGGGTGCTTTTAGCTACATCCGCATGCCTTTTGGCCTTGCATCGGCTTCAGCAGTATTCCAAAGACTAATGACCAATTTGTTTAAAAATATTGCTGGTGCTGTATTTTTCCAGGATTACATTCTTATTTATGGGAAATATGAATCAGAACATGATGAGAGAGTCAAACAGGTGTTAAGCATTATTAGTTCTAGTGGTTTAACGTTGAGAGCAGTTTTTTCAAGAAGGTGTTGATTATCTTGGTCATCATATCTCATTTGATGGCATTGAACCCAAACTGAAGATTATTGAGGCAATTCAGAATGCACCCACACCATTGAACAAAGACCAACTCTGTTCTTACTTAGGGCCGGTAGAATAATATGCTAAATTCGTCAGCAATTTTTCCACTAAAACTGCTTCAATGCGGAACTTACTTAAGAAGAATGTCAAATATGTGTGTGATGTTGATTGCAACAATAATTTTGAGTCGATCAAACAAGAAATAGTTCATGCTCATCCTCTCAAACTCTTTGACATTAATGATTTATGTATTGTATCTACAGATGCTAGCAATGTTGGTTTGGGGCAGTTCTTCTTCAGAGGCAGAGTGATGGTCATGAAGAAATCATTGCTTTTGCTTCTAGGACCTTGAAAGGTGCTGGGAGCACCTATTCTACTGTTGAAAAGGAAGCTTTGGGTTTGTGGTGGGGTGCTCAGCAGTTCAGAATTTTTTTGTGGGGAAATGAATTCATTCTTAGAACCGACCATAAACCTTTGATCGATTTGTTTACCACCAAAGGTGGTGGCACAGCTACGCCATGTATTTCTAAATGGCAGTATAGATTGAAAGAACTTCTCTATCGGCTGGAGTATGTTGCTGGGGCCAAGAACCTTGTGGCTGATTCAGGAAAACCCTCAGGAAAACCCTCCCTGAGAAAGGCATTCTGCAAAAAGTTGATGACAGATGAGGAGTTCGCATTGTCAACAAACCTAACTTCAGGCCATTTTGACATGTAATCAATTAAAACAAGAGCATATTTTGGAGAACTCCCAATGAGCCCGAAAGGACCCGCAACGTCAAGCTGTAAAAAGGGTGGAGGAGGGGAAACACGGTCCATGGCCAAGCGTTGGTGAGTTGCTGTCCAAAACCAATGCAAACTGTATTAGAATTAATAAAAACAAATCAGCCTAAGAGAACAATAAAGTTAGTAGGGAAAGTTTCCCAGCAGTGTGCACATAACACATGCACTAGAAGAGTTAGCGTAAAGGGATGCTGGTAAAATATCACAGAGGAATATTAAAGTGTGTGCATTACTGAGCGCAAGACGAACAAGGGTGTGTGCATCACCGGAAGAACAATATAACAATTTTCAAGAAAATAAGCGTTGCAGAAGAAAATGATTAATGAAGAGGAAAAAAAAACAGGTGTGCGCATCAGAGGATAACCAGCAAAGGGACACAGGTGTGCACATCACCAGATGCGCAGTAATGAAAGAAAGAGATTAACTATACCGCACTGAAGAAAGAAAGGTGTGTGCATCACCGAATGCAAAGCAATGAATTGCAGGAAGACGACAAATTCATGGGCTGGAAGGATAGCAGGTAGGTGTGCGCATCACCGGATGCACAGCATCGAAGAACAGAAGATCACAAATATGCCGGCAAGTAGGTGATGTGTGCCGTGCCAATGCACTCTGAGTATTTAGATGCGTGGGCCCAACCACGATGAGTGCAGGGGTAGATGAAACGGAAACAACCTTTTCCAAAATGGCCACTGGCACGTTGATACGTCTGGCGTCACAACGTGGGGACATGTAACTGCAGTGTCGATAGTGCGCAGGAGCCAGCACCGGTTGCTAGGAAACAGTGCGCAAACCCTCGTCGAATCTCTAGGACAGAGCCAACTGCCAATGGAGCGGGTGCTCACGCACAAACCAAAATAAAATGTTCAAACATGCCGGAAAAGCGGGAAACTCCAGAAATATTTTACCGGAGTACAATGGCAACACCAGGAGACAGCAGGAAGCAAGAGCAGACTAGAGAATCAGGCAGATCCGCAGCAAATAGCCGGAGGAAAATCCAAGGCACAGGACACAGCGTGGCACAGCAGGGAGTGCCAAAAAGGGTATCTGGAGGCGTTAGACCAACTCGTCGCCTCTGAAATGAAGACAGGAGCACAGCAACGTTGAAGGTAGGAGTGAGGTTTATTCTGTCTAACAACCTCCAGGTCCCGGCAGAAACTGAACTGCCCAGGAGCACAACACTCTAGAGTGGAACTCCACTGACAGCACAAGCTCACACACAAGCTCAATAGAATGGCTACAGCGAGATTCCATCAGAGAGTCTCACTTTAAACCAGGTTGGAAGGTTGGAAATATGAGTGCTGACCTCCTACATCACACTAAGGGGCCGATTAGAATAGCGGAAGGACCACCACCGCAGGGCCAGCAGTGGCGGTCCTTCTGCCATCTGACAGCTGTTTCAGCCCCACCAGATTATGATGGGGGGAACCTCAGGGCAGCGTGACAGATGCAAAGACTGTCCACCACGGTTCCACAAGGCGGTCCATTTCCACCCACCTTGCGGAACCTGGCAGGCACCGTCATAGGAATTACGATATCCCTTTCCGCCTGTCTCACAGGCGGAAAGGGATTTGGGGGCATGTAGCGGGGAGGAGTTTCTGCACTGGGGGGTACCCATGGTACCCCTTGCATTTCCCTGCACTGCATGGCAGGCACAGTGTGGTGCCTGCCACGTAGTGCAGCGAAATGCAGTGCATGCCATTTTAACATTCCGTACTATGCTGCATCCAGCAGCACTGTCCGCAATGTTAAAGGCCTTGGATTGCATCTGCATTTAAATTTTTCGATGTTCCCTTCTCATCTTCTTGGCACCTGATAATATAAGGATTTTTCTTCTCTTATGACTCAAATCCCTGGGGCATATTCTCAAGGACTTTATCGGCGAGTTATTGTCACTTTATCGCAGCCAAAGTGACGATAAATTTATTGCCTTATTCACAAAATGGTGCTAACAGCCGATAACACCAGTTTTCCTGCAATAGCAGCTGCAAAAAACATCGCCACAGATGACACCGGCAACTAACGCTAATGAGATGCAGAGTAGGTGTTCCCATGCAAAAAGCCGCGACATCACCATTTCGCAACATTCTCAACGAGCAACCAGATCGGCGATAAGATCACAAAACATGCAATAAGGCACGTTAGCAGCAGGGATTTAACACCTACTCCTACCTGGTGTTAAGTTGGACGACAACCTGCACCATGAAAGGGAGCCCAGCCCAGAGCCACAACTGACGAACAAGAGATGCCATGGAGCTACTGATCATGCAGCTCGGACACCCACGAGGGCCACAACACCCACCGCTACCACCACCACCAGACCCGCCACTTCCCCTTAACCCCTCCGCCACCTCCCTGCACTACCACAGAGGCAGCACAGACAAAGACAGTGGACCTTCAGAAAATGCACCAGCCTGACAGACTTAACGCCAGAGGATGTCATTGCCCACCACAGGCTCAAAAGGACAACCATCCTCCGCATCATGACCATCATTGCCCACAGGCTGACGGTACCAACACAGCGGACATCCAACATCCCTCCGCAGACAAAGCTGCTGGCTGTCCTGCACCTGTTGGCCTCTGGGACCTTCCAACCAACAACCGCCAGAGTCGGAGGAGTCTCACAGCTAGCCCTATCAAAGTTCATCACACCTGTCTTGGAAGCCCTCATCAGCTTGGTACCCCAGCACCTTCACTTCCCCCACACTGTGCAGGAACAGCTGGAGACCAAGCAAGGCTTCTAGGCCATAGCTGGCTTCCCGCACGTGTTGGGGACAATCAACTGCACACATGTACTCCTCATGCCCCCTGCCGCCACTGCACACAATTACCGCAACAGGAAGCACAAGCCTTCCATCAATGTGTAGGCAATGGTGGATCACCTGGGAATCTTCACTAATGTCGCCGCCAACTACCCAGGCAGTGGGCATGATTCCTTCATCTTCCGACAGTCTATCATCAACCAGCACTTTGAGGCTGGCACCTATGGGAGTACATTTCTCGTTGGTAAGTACCAAATGAACACACCACGCACCTCAACTCCACAATCACGCAACTCACAACTCGGGGAATGCACACGTTACAAACTCACAAGCAACATGCCAAACAACATGCCCACCTACCAGACACAACAGCACAACTTACTGTGGTAACCAGGGCTGGCCATGTATACAAGATAACAACTGCATGTCACCTCAGCCACACAATAGCAGAATTTGGGGAGAGGTGGGAACCAGGCATGTGCGAAGGAGGCAAGTGACCCATGAATGAGAATGTACACAATGCCAAGTGTGGCATGGATGTACTGGCCAGATTGCAGGATGCAGAACACAGACATGTCCATGTCGACATACACTGCTGATGTTTGGAGTGTAGTGGACAGTGGACGCAACCATGTTACCTCAACCAGTGTCGAAGATCGCGGAAATGTAGCTTGTTACGTCCCCCCCTACAAGCGTGAGCAGAGTGTGCTGGCCCATTGTAGGCCAGGCCTGCGTTGGGGTGTGAATAAAAAGCACGTTGCTTTAGGCGTGGTTGTCTTCCGGAATGGCCAGGGCGGCGCCTCTCACCCCGCCATGAGGCTGAAGCCATGAGCGGTGGTGCCAGCGATCCTGTGCGCCTGCTGTACCCCAGGCCGCTGGTCCCCAGACCCGTCTTGGCCACCTCTGTGCAACCAGGCCTCACTGCTCACCTGCTGACAGCGGCGTGTAACACAGAGGGCCCACCACGTACCGGTGCAAGCTTCAAGCCTGAGTCCCGCAACTTTGGCAGCCTCCTCAGACCATCGCAGGCCTTCGCGAGACAAGCCTGCACCACTCCTTTCTAGTTGACGTACTCCACCGCTACCTCCGGCCTACACTGCGGTTTAGTAGGTTACACATTTGGAGCTGAGTCTTGATTTTTCAATGGCCGAGTTCATATGTTAATGGCAGCATTTATATTACTGTTCTCCCTTCGATGTGGTGCCACCAACTCTGTGCGTAGCATTCCAACGACACCTGTCTGTGGTCCCTTACTGACTACTGCCTTCAGCCTACACTGCGGTCGCGTAGGCCACACATTTGGAACTGAGTCTTGATTTCTTTTTGGCAGAGTTCATATCATTTTATGCAAGAAGAGGAGTAAGAGGAAGACGAGGTTCAGTTCGGAGGAAAAAAGGATGATCGTTACAGAGGTGATTGAACACTACCAACAACTGCTCTGGTGCCACTAACTCTGTGCATCGCAAGCCAATGACACGTGGCTGTGTGCCCCTACTGACTGCTGCCTTCGGCCTATACTGAAGTCGAGTAGGTCACACATTTGGAACTGAGCCGTGATTTATTTATGGCAGAGTTTATATAATTGTACAGGCCTCATCGCAGACTGCATCCCCTTCCAGCTCTGGTGCCACTGACTCTGTTCGCCAAAATTTATGGACACTCTCTGGTTGAACTTTGGTGGCATCCGAGTATATGGCCTGGGGGTTGTCTTCATGATCATGTAGCTGATACTGACTTGGTGTTAATAATGAGTCTGTAGCATTCACCTCCTGCATATTGCCTGTTTCTGCTTGGTTCTGCCCTCTGCATCATGCCCTGGAAGAACACCTTCCACTGTCCCCCGAAACACTCCATGACATTCACCTTGGACATCGACGAGGACCCTCTCAGCTCTCGCGGCCCTACCTCAGTGCACCGCAAATCACCGTCCCGTGGCGGTCTGCCTGTGCTGGCTGCAGCTCAAGTCATGGACTCTGTCTGATTGAATATTGGATCGCCTCTGGGTCGATGGCCTGGGGGTCATCAACGCCATGTGTCTGTGGCCCTGTGCTGAACGCTGCATTCGGCCTCAACTGCAGTCCAACAGGGCTCACACATCAAATCGAGTCCTGACCTGCCCGAACGTCGCATCATCGCAGGATGCACACACCACCGCCGCCAGGACCACCTCCAACCAACAACTGCCAGAGTTGAAAGAGTCTTACAGCCAGACTATCAGAGTTGCTCACACCTGTCGTGGATGCCATCATCAGCTTGATACCCTGCTCAGCTCTTTAGGTGCCGCTAACTCAGTGCACCACAACTCATGAACTCTTTCCGATTGAGTTTTGTGCTGTGGACAGCTCACGCAGGGATGTCACCTCAGGCAGTGGGGAAGACCTGGGACAATGATGAGGAAGATGATGCAGGTGTAACACACCCCACTGCTGCTGCAGCAGGAATATCCTGAAGGGACACAATCCTAGATAATTTATACACATGTGCACGCTCAGCACTGGTGCCCCAACTTCAGTGCACTGCAACTCACGGACCCTTCTGATTGCATATTGGGTGACCGCTGTACTTGCTCCGGCTACCACCATGATGCTTCGCAGTTGTTTGTGTTATGCTGGTGCTTTCTGTTTCCGCTTTAATAGTGATCACTGTTCAAGTTGTTGCCAGCACCAAACACTCCCTGAGGGCTGGCTTACACTCACCCCACACCCATCCAGCACAGGCGTCATTGTACATGTGACCCTGGCAATAAAGGTGCCAGGCATTTGTGCCTGTAGCCAGTTCCTCAAACTATCTCAGTGTGTCCATTTGGTCATAATGCATGCATGAGGGCCCTGCACTGGGGGAGCAGTAGGCTCCTCTGTGCATATGCCAGCTCAAACTGGTTTAGGGGCTACCAGCCCCTGCTCTGGCACAAAACTGGACAAAGGGAAGTGGGTGGAGCCACCCACTCCCCTGACCCTCCCATAGGTGGGCTCATAGAGCTAGTCCCTCCCTTCCTTTCAGTATAAGTTAGGGAACCCTTGCCATTGCAAACTAGATACCCCTGGACGACGCTCTGAAGAAGAATCCTGGACCTTCAATGTTCCACTACCTCTGGAAGACTTAAGAATCTCCCTTGGAGTCAAGGAGTGACTCCCCTCCTTGGCAGGCACCAAAACTTTGAATCAACGGTCGCAAACTTTCCCGCTTCCGCCGGAGTCCAAAGTCCCAAAGTCCCTGCAGCCCAAAAAGTAGATTTCCTGACTTCTCCAAGGCCATCATGAGTCCCCAGCGACGCTGAGGCCAGTGGACCCCACGAGTGACTAGAAACCACAATACCTGTGTACCGGGCACTATTTACGAGTGCAACCCCTTCACGAAGCTCTATGAAATTGTGCATTGGACCACATATGGTCCAAGCCTCCAGCAGGATTTCCTCTGAAGATCAGAGTCCTACCTCGTCCCGAGTGACCGTAGGCTCCTGGTGAGTGAATCCTCCCGAGGTGTCTTCACGATCCCTTGCCAGTTGGCTTGTGGGTCCCCAGAAGACTTTTCTACAATTTTCTTTATAATCTTTATTTCGACCGTTTTAGATCATAAAAGATATACAACAATAAAAACATTTAAAATAGAGTTAACATTCGAATAAAAAGCACATGACATTTTGAGAAGAAGCATAAATAACAACATGGTGCAAAATACAATTCATTCAATAGTTCTATTATCCCAGCCTCAACCTGCTTTATATGTCTTGCTCGAATGTGCCACATTGCTCTTAAAAATGTAGCTACCGCAAACACAACCGGGAGTGAAAGATCTGTTTTTAACACTCTGTATGCATGTAGATAATGCCTAAGACCCAGGTTCTTAAGAAGGGGAACAAGCCAATAATTTCTGGGTCTACGGTATGCTTTACAGAAAAAGATCATATGTAGGTCATACTCCCGGGTTTGGGTGCATAGTGAGCATTGCTCTGATGAGGGGGGATTGGACCACTGCTTCGTAAATTACCCAAGTGGGAGTGAGCTATGTCTCCACTGAAGGAACAATTTTCTGGTGAAGACCGGGCTGATATTGTCAAGAACACTCTCTTGGTGGTACACATCTTTCATTTTAATAAATAAGTTAGTAAGAGAACCCTCCTTTGTAGCCCCTATAAGTTTTGATAATTTAAATTCATAAAATTCCTTTACCAGGAGTTTCCTAGGGATCCTACAGCACGCACTCCCTGGGTTTCGCCAAAGCTCCGGCCGTCCCAGATTCTCACATGTCTTTTTCACATAGGATAACCATGGGATAAGAGCGGCTTTTGGCAGAGTTAAAATCTCTTGTAGTTCAGACCTATATGTTGCAAGTTCTGGCCTAGCCCTCAATCGACGCCAGAAAGTCAGCGGTTTGAGTGCCAGCTCTTCACTAATGGGTCTCAATCCCAGGTCCAGCCTCAACGGCAAAAGAGGTGTACTTGTTGGAAGGGCTGCCAGCTGCCTAATAAAATTGTTTTCAGTGACTAGTAAGTTCTGTGTAGAGGTGTGGCCCCACAGTTTCCCGCCGTATACTACTGCCCCACGCGCTTAATTTTATAAATTTGTAGGGCTGGGGTCAAAGGTTTAAAGGACGAAGTATTCCTCAACCTACAGATACCTCCAGTTAATTGAACAAGTCTCAAATTGGCCTTGTTACGATGGGTGTCCCAGGACATTGTTTGATTAATGGTGACTCCCAAATACTCAAATGTACATACTCTCTCCAACTTCTGAGTGCCTATGATGGGATTAGGCCGGGTGGAATTTGGGGGGTTGAGAATCATGTATTTCGTCTTCATTGCATTGATCTCTAGACCCCGCTCAGTACAAAAGGTCGAAAATCCATCTAAAATTCGTTGAATTCCCATGGGGGACTTAGACAGCAGCAGGGTGTCATCCGCAAACATAATAGCGGGCACCCTGCTGCCATTGAGTTTTGGTGCGTCGGAGTCGGCCATCCTCAGCAGGTGGTCGATAACCCCGTTGACAAAGAGGCAAAACAGGGTCGGAGCGAGGACACAGCCCTTTCTTACCCCCCTGTCAACCGGAAATCTATCCGTAAGTACCCCATTCCTACCGCACCTCACACGTGCAAAATTTCCCATGTGCAGTCTTATCAAAATGGAAAGGATATCTTGCGGTATGGCCAGGTCCGCCAAGACGGACCAGAGCCTTGCTCTTGGGACTAAGTCGAAGGCAGCACGCAGGTCCACGAAAACCATGTACAAGCTGCCACCCTCGATTATTGCGGTGTTCCAGTAAATAAGGTTCAAGCGGAACACCTGGTCCGTAGTCGAAACCCCCTTCCTAAATCCTGCCTGATAGGGGCTAAGGATGGAAAAGTCATCAATCCAAGTTTGGAGGCGATGAAGAATCAGCCTACCAAACAACTTCTGGGAGACATCTATAAGGCTAATGGGCCTGTAGTTGGCTGGGAGCAGAGGTGACCCCTTTTTAAAGACCGGCACAATCTCTGCGCCCAGCCAAGTACTAGGCACCTCCATGCCCCCCAGAACAGCATTAAACATAGACAATAGATATGGTGCCCAAACATCTGGTTCCTGTTTAAAGAGATCCCCGGGGAGGCCATCCAAACCCGGAGCCTTGCCAAGGGGTAAGGCAGAAATTGCTGCTCTAATTTCAGTCACCGTAAAATGGTCTCCAGAATGACATGGTGTTACAGTGGGTGGTAATTCACCGGGGACCCCAGCCTCCACCCTATAAAGGGACCAGAAATGCTCCTTCCAGGCTTCAGCTGAGATGTTAGGTTCTATAGCCGATGGAAGATCTTCTGATCAATTCCAAAGGGCTCCCCTGATTGCTCCAGGCCTGCCCTGACTTACCCTCACAGGGTGAGTCCCTCAGACCTTGCTGGTCTGCACCGCTGACTTTTTACCCTTTCCACGAGTCTTGCTGTTGACAAGGCTTGTTGGCTCCAAACTAGTTGCCAACACTGCAGTCAGCTGCAGACTTTGTGGTATATGCCGAATCCAGCTCCTGATTGTTGTCAACACCTCCTGGACCTTGTTGCTGAAGAGTCAAGACACCCGTGATCACCTGAAATCACCCGACGACTGTGGGCATCCATCTTCCTTGCCCCGGGTCACTGCCAAGTGACTTTGAACACTGTCTCCTCTGCTTTCAGGTCTTCTTTATTCTGAATCCAGGCTTAGATTCCACCGGACACTTCTCCTGTCTTCACAAGCAGCAAGTCTTCTTTGGCTCCCTTTGAAACCGACACCACAACAACAAAAGACACCTATGCACCCGGCTTCCCTGGGTGAGGTAACTCCAGCACTACAGTGCTCCTGTGGGTGTGGCTCTAGAACTACTTACCCTGTAAGTGACTTGCTTGTAGACTCTCCCGAAGTATCCTAAAACTCTAAATTTCCAATCGCGACTTGCTCCATTGAAGTCAATTGGGATCCGCGGATGTGTTCTCACACTGCATGCGTCTCCCGTGGGTCCTTTACTTACCTGCCATGGGTGGATTAGTGTGACCCCAGCACTTCTGAAGGCCCTACGCCTTGTCCCCTTGCAAGTCGTTATCGCTAAGTCTCTTTTTAGTATATGGTTTGGTACGCCCCTAGAGCCCCAGCCATATTTGTGATTAACTTGTTGTGAAATGTTGATTTGTGCATATGTCCTTAGCTTCCAATCTCATAAAGAGATTAGTAGAGTGTGTCTAGTAATAAATACATATGTATTTTATATATATACCTGTGTGGTGTCCTTTCATTTAGTAATTCAAGAGATTATAAGGTAAAACAAGCTGCTTTACATTCCTCTAAACACTTAGCCTGAAGGCTGCTCTCCACAGCTACCACTAGGATAGCTTTCTTTAAAAGGTTGTCTTAAACCTATCTACCATAAGAGTCAAATTGTACTGGTGCAAGGTGGCCACTTTAACTAGTGACCAGCATATACAAGGCCAACTTCTCACAGTCCCCCACTTAATACGTAAGAGGAATGGACTGGGCCAGCGTTCTCAAGTCCAGCATGGGGGTGTGAATGATTATCCCCGGACTCTGGGTGTGGTTCAGTACTGAAAATGTGCAAATGAATTTGTTTCTGTCGCAGTGTGGGTCTCCGTTGGGGCATGTAAGTGGTCTCTGATGGGACTTAGATACCCAGATATGTGATCTAGTTCAGCTGCTATTAGGTCGAACCCCACCCGCACCTGTTCGGCCACATCCTTCTGGCAGTCTAAGACCTGGCCTCGGAATGCGATGTGTGCTTCGTTGTGGTGCTGGGAGCCAGCCATGGTGGTGGGTGTTTCCTGCTGTGTGGTCTCTGCAGGGGGTTGGGTCTCCTCGATGGAGCTGGGCTGCCCTGTTCCTGGAGGTGGGTTGCCTAAAATGTCCATGAGCTGTAGTAGGGCGTCGCTGTCGAAGGTGTGGAAGTCCTCTTCATCATCACTGATGACTTGTCTGGTCTGCTCTGCTGGAGGTGTTGATTGTCTCTCTGAAGGGGAGATGCATTTTAACATTGTTTTGACATGTATGTTGATGCATTGTGCAAGTTTACATACAGACTGTATGACAATGTACATTGTGACTGTTTGGGAGGAGCTGACTATTTGATGCGGGACCGTGGACATTTGAACTACATCATGGATGTGAGGTTCTACATGCACATTTTCATCTCACAGTTTCCTGCTATTCCAGATGTGATTGGCCAGTTTCTACACACAAGCGGACCCACTTGTGTCCTCTGTTCTGCATTGTAAGTGTTGCACTTCGTACCACATTGTCGTCAATGTGCATGTGCTGTTATTGCTATGTGTGTGTACTGCATTGTGGGAGAGTCGCTGTGACTTTTCTGCCCCTTACCCCTTTGAAGCGGTGTGCCTTTGACTTTTGTGCTTTTACAGTGCTGAGATGATGGCGAGTTGGGTCATTTGTGCTCTTGGACGGTGTTTGTACTCTTTTGCATTGTTTGTTTGCCGATGTATTGTTGATGTCAGAGTGTTGTATGTGCACGTGGATGTGTCAGAGTGTGACCTGCTCCTTTCCAGATGTAGTCCACACTCAGCCACCTCAATGTCATGATGATTGTACTACAGCAATGCTAATCCTCATGTAGTGTCACGTGCATTGTCATTGTGGCTCACAAATACGCATCTTTGCTATGTTTCGCACTTGTGCATGTGTTGGTTGTGAGATTGGTGATGTGTGGGGTGGGACCTCTTTAGGCACATGGTGGATGGGGGCCTACTTGATGTTTGTATGTGTGCTGCAGTGTGCCATGGGGATCAGGGACATGATCCAGAGTCTTTGTGGGTGTGTAGTGTGCTACACATCATTGTGCATGTGTGCCATTGTGCCCATCTCCCCCCATTCCCCCAGTCACTGGTCGTTACTCAACCTTTTGCTGTTGGGTCAGGTCATATCGAGCTGTGTCCGGACTCCCAACTCCTTGCACCGTCTCCACACTGATGACTGTGGCCACCATATCCTCAAGCTCCTCCTGTGGCGCAGGTTCCCACCTCCAGTCGCCGTTGCTGCCTTCCTGTTGCCAGCGGGTTTCTGCTGGTTTGGCCTTTCACATCATGCCAGCGCCTCTAGACCGCCTTCGTTGACCTCCTCGACACTCCGACTGCATTCACGTTGTTCACGATGGACTGCCATATTTCCATTTGTGTTGCCAATGACACAGTGGAGGTGATGAACAGTTGTTGGCAGTGTTCTATCACCTCTGTGACGATGATCCGGTTTTCCTGCTGACTGAGCCCCGTCTTCCTCTTCCTCTTTTACTTGACCTTCCCCGAGGTTCCATGCTGGTCATCTGTGGGGCTTCTGGGTTTCGCGTTGTCCTCTGCATTTGTTCCGGGTGCATCCATGGTGCTACGCAGTTTATTTATTTTTGCCTTTTTTTTGTTCTGCTTTTATAGTGCATTTTCCCGCATGGCGCGTGGGAATTGCAGGCCTGTCACTGGTTATCGCTGATTTTTGTATCACAATTGGCTACATCGCACCTTTTTTTGCGTTCTTGTTTCACGTATTTTCGGCTTCCCCTAAGTTTTAACGCTGTCATTTGACGCAATATTGTGAGACTATCGCATGGTGATGCCAGGTTGAGAATACAACATTAACACGGTGTTGTTTTGTCACGATAGACTGCGATGTGCAAAGTTGCGTCATGCTAATTTTGCGATAATTATCACACGTTTTTGAGAATATCCCGCTCTGGCTTTGTCTGGCTTTGCCTGCAGCCCCCATCGCTACACACCTCGGATAAGGCTCACTCAGCTCCAGAATGGCACTTACGGCACCTGTTGTCCTAGGGCCTGAACGCCTTGTAGGTATAGTCAGTGCCCTGACATCTTCCAAAAGCACCCAATGGACATTCACTGGGACCGGTTGCTTCTGCGATTTACATAACAGGATTGCAAGTTTTCCATCCCTGGTCAGAGATGGATTAAAGACAGACGCTAATTTTAGCGCCCTTTGGAATGTTGTCCAGCCATTTCATTTGCTGGTCCAACCTAAGCACAGAAAAAATGATGCAGTCTCTAAATTCGTCATATGCCATGAGCTCACCCCAGTCTCACAAATAAGAGTTTGAAAATCCAATATTTTGGTCACAAAATTTCATGAAAATCCATGAAAAATTTGCAAAATTTCTAAAACTATGCTTTAATTGGAAAATGTGTGTTTGTGGGTATGTTATGCACGTTTGTGTTAGCGAGCACACATACAATGAGACCCTTACACAGGCAGGTGGGAATCTTCATTGAAATATCAGTGATCAAGTTCAAAACCTTCTCTTAAGCTTGTATTATGAGAAGCTCATTATTTGTGATGGAGCCGTAGCCATGTTACCATTGAAGGAGCACTGGACCTTACAACGTAATCTCTCAGTCAAGTCATTAAAGATTTTTCCACATTGGTCTTATGGACCTTTATTAGTTAACGTGAAGCATTGAAAGCGAGAAGACATCAACAATACATTTCTAACTCACGAAGCCAATGTGACTCCCCAATGATGAAAAGAAATCTCTAAATATAGTTAAAAGGTTTTATTAGTATTGCCAATCAATCCAGTGTTTATGCAAAGTAAAAGTAAATTAAATAATTACAGGAATACAATAGGCAAGCAGAAATATCTGAGTAGGTTGAGGCGCAACAGAATGAAATATTGAATTGCAATAACCACAATAATATAGAAACAGACTACAGGTGTTCCCCAAAGAAGCTTCCCTTATTTCTTCTAAACATAAGTCAATAATGGGGTCATCTATCAAAGGTCTTTAATTCAAGGGCAAAGAAACTGTCAGCATGATGAGGCTTTAGTAGAAATCTTGGAAAAAGAAATTAAGTGTTTAGCATAAGGATTCACACTTGCAAGAATAAGGCAAGCAGAGAGGTCTGCACCTCTTGAAGTCTAGAAGGACTCTCTGATGTCTCTAACTTTGTAAACACCAGTTTTAAAAGTAACAGGAGATTCACAAACATCCTTTTCTCCTTTCACACTGCCAGGAACCAATCAAATCTTTACTTAAGTGCATCTGCAACATCGCTTCAGTTTCCCAAAGCATCAAACTGGGACTGTGGTTCTGTGGTTCTCAACCTTGAACATATTGTCATCCAGGTCCATGTCCATGATGAACAGAAGGCCCCTTTCAACCATTGTTTCTCCATGTTTTTTTCCCTCCAGACCTCTCTATCAGCAGACTGATAAATACAATAAGACTTTAACTAATGTAATGATAATAAGCCTGCAAGAAAAAGGAAAGTATGCTGATTAAGCAAAATGCATTTCAACTGAGGCCTGTAGACAGGTTAACTATAATTAAGTATTTACTATGCACTTCGAATACATGGTTTTACATACACACATGCAAATTTAATGATAATAAATGAAAAACATGAGTAAATAAGTACGTCTACATATGCAAATATAACTTGAAGTGCAAGAGAAAAAACGTGAACAAGAATGCATGTTTGCATATTTAAAGTGAACATTAGTGCACATGTATATAAATCTCTATTCTCTACAGTGAATACATTTCTTTAATACATATAAATGGTCCACACACTTTAATGAAGTGAAGGCACCCAGTGAATGTAATGTCAAATGCGAGTATATAATTGCATTTCTGTGATGTATAAGGTTGCAGTCTAAATTGCACTGCTCCA
This sequence comes from Triturus cristatus, assembly GCF_964204655.1. Classification (NCBI taxonomy): domain Eukaryota; kingdom Metazoa; phylum Chordata; class Amphibia; order Caudata; family Salamandridae; genus Triturus; species Triturus cristatus. The sequence goes on along the minus strand of NC_140590.1, from coordinate 595,350,483 downwards.
CCATCTCCAACAGAGTTGCAGCGACTTCAGAGCTCAATCAATCATCTCTATTGATAACGCACCCTCAGCGTTAATGGGATCCCCATAATTGTTAACTTTTATGGTTGTGGAACTAACACCCCTGCACCCAGGAGACTACATCATGAGGACTCAGGGTTGCACTGTGGGATGTATGTATTAGCAATTTAATAAATATTAAAGACCTAACAATGAAATGCCCAAATCCCATTTGAAGAAGCGAAGTAACAATCCATTAAATTGATATCACTAAACTGTTATGGCAAATAATATGGAAATGGCCACTTCATTTTGTGTATTTATTTCAATTATTGTCTTTGTTATTTGCTAATACAACCAGTGAAGCTACAGAGAGCTGGATAGAGAGAAATGAGGGGATGGAAAAAGTATGATCAAGTTAAATAACTCATTCAAATCCAAATGCATAGTGTAAGAGGTTGGTTTTCATGTATTCACCGAATGATCTGATGCTTGATTTAAAGTGAAAAAGCAAAAGAAATGAATTGCGGAGTTTGGAGCCTTACTGGTGCAGTAATCTGCCTCATTTCTTCAATAATTTAGTGAAAAGATTTTGCGAAATGGTGCTGAGATGCATACCATAGGGCGTTATGATGTGAATTATTTTTAAAGGTCATTCAGAGCTCTGAGAGAGGTCTTATTATCCAGTCGCAGGGTTTTGAACTAAATCCTTTGTTTGATTGGTAGCCAAAAGACTGTCTTTAATGGCTCAGTAATGCAGTTATCACATTGAACTGTTGAAAAGAATCAAAGCTGGAACCTGTGCAACCAAATTCTATTCAGGTTATGCCCTGTTACAGACTATATTGGTGAATTGGTTCTGGTAAGTTCTGCAAGCTGGAACCCCGCATTTGGGATTTAGTTGATTGTGAATCCTACAAAATCCAAATATTTTGACGCATACCACACTTTGGGTCCTCGTACCAGCTTCCCCCGCCACCTTGAACAAGTCTTCCCTGCCTCCGCTAACTGTTTCCACTGATGCTACATGAGCCTGTCGACTCCGCCACTGTTCATCTCCCACTCTGCTCCCAATTGTGTGCTAACTCCTTTAGGCCACCCGCAGTGCATTGCCCATTATTTTATCAAAGGTTAGTTTTATTTCTGTATTAGCCCATTTTCCTCTATGTGAGTTCATCTTTTATTTTCTGTATTAGCCAGTTGAGCGTCTAATGTTCGCTTTCATTTTCTTTATTTCTCTTTAAGCGTGTGTGCTAGTTAATATTTGTATGACCTGTATGAGTTAGCTCCCTTCTCCACTTGCTCCTGCTATTTTTTGCTGCCATTTGCCAATCCTGTCACCTGCCACCCATACACCTTACTCCCCCAGGACAAACTCAATGAAGCCCGGCTGTGCCCGCCTGTCTTGACAGCGCCCAGCTCCAGGAACCCTGGCCCTCCTGCCATCCATGGCTATACCACTGCTGAGCTCCTGCCCTGGACCCCAGAAGCCGCAATAACAACTGCTGCATTTCCACTCCACAATCCACAGAAGAACCTTTCACCAGCCACTGGTGCCGCTTCACCTGCAACACAGAAACTCTTGCTACTCCCCCACAGTTGATCTCCGACCCCACTGGAACAGCTTCAGTTCATGCTGTTCAATGCCTGAACCCTCTGCAAACACGCCACAGAAATATCGGGCACCATCACCATCCTCACACCCTGTTGGAAACTGCCCTTTTTGAAGGGTTATCCCGAACTTTTTACTTCTTTCTTCTACTTTTTCCTGACCTGTCGTTGGCTATAGGACTCTGGGCAGTGCTAAAGTGCATATGCTCTCTGTGTAAATTGTTATTATTTAGAGATGTGACACAGGGTCAAAACCTGGAAGCGGGCTATCCGGCAAAAGCATGTTTTACCAATCGCTTGGTGTCTAGAAGGGTGAACTATAGTAAATGAAAAGACCCATGAGAGAGAAAAGATAGGTAAAGTAAAGCCTGGGGAGATTCTAGTGGGTTCATACTCCCTTTTACAGTCCTGAAGAGAACATAAACAGATTGACCGAAACACTTCAACTATATATTAAGAGGGGTCCAGGGTGACAGATGGAAAAGAATAATTGCTTAATCATATTGGATGTTCTGCATATTAACATTAGCCACGGCTACAGTCAAAGTAGTCTATTTATTGATCGACATGGCTTGTCAATTCGCATTGGGCTGTCCATTTATGTGTTTACCAGGATAGTGTGACTGGTTTTAAAGATTTTTTTAATTTCACTCACAAGAAGTATTTACACTATAAACTGTTGAGGTACATTAACACTAAAGGAGGTGTCTGGATTAAACAAAAAAAAAATTAATGCATTGCACAAATGATGGTGCTGTCCAAAAATAAATTTGGGAAAAAGGGGGTGGTGATGGACAGAGTTTCTGAATGATGCAGAATACTCTTACCAAGTCAAGAGATCATGGTTTTAATCCATCACCGTTTTTTAGCTCACTGCACCATCCCAGCTCAGAACCTGGCTACATGCAAATTAGTCTGTACCTGTCCCAGTGCATGATGGGAACAGGGCAAACCAAACTACCAAGCCAATTCTTATACTGGGAAGGAAACAAGCTTCCGGGGACCGGTTTCTGGCATCACAGCCTTCGTCGGCCCGGCTTGCCTGAATCCTGATGGTGCAATGAGCAAGGGACTCACGTCTGAGCATACCCTCCCACACTGAGTGTGGATAAAATCGATTTGGGAAAAAGGGGGTGGTGATGGACAGAGTTTCTGAATGATGCAGAATACTCTTACCAAGTCAAGAGATCATGGTTTTAATCCATCACCGTTTTTTAGCTCACTGCACCATCCCAGCTCAGAACCTGGCTACATGCAAATTAGTCTGTACCTGTCCCAGTGCATGATGGGAACAGGGCAAACCAAACTACCAAGCCAATTCTTATACTGGGAAGGAAACAAGCTTCCGGGGACCGGTTTCTGGCATCACAGCCTTCGTCGGCCCGGCTTGCCTGAATCCTGATGGTGCAATGAGCAAGGGACTCACGTCTGAGCATACCCTCCCACACTGAGTGTGGATAAAATCGATTTGGGAAAAAGGGGGTGGTGATGGACAGAGTTTCTGAATGATGCAGAATACTCTTACCAAGTCAAGAGATCATGGTTTTAATCCATCACCGTTTTTTAGCTCACTGCACCATCCCAGCTCAGAACCTGGCTACATGCAAATTAGTCTGTACCTGTCCCAGTGCATGATGGGAACAGGGCAAACCAAACTACCAAGCCAATTCTTATACTGGGAAGGAAACAAGCTTCCGGGGACCGGTTTCTGGCATCACAGCCTTCGTCGGCCCGGCTTGCCTGAATCCTGATGGTGCAATGAGCAAGGGACTCACGTCTGAGCATACCCTCCCACACTGAGTGTGGATAAAATCGATTTGGGAAAAAGGGGGTGGTGATGGACAGAGTTTCTGAATGATGCAGAATACTCTTACCAAGTCAAGAGATCATGGTTTTAATCCATCACCGTTTTTTAGCTCACTGCACCATCCCAGCTCAGAACCTGGCTACATGCAAATTAGTCTGTACCTGTCCCAGTGCATGATGGGAACAGGGCAAACCAAACTACCAAGCCAATTCTTATACTGGGAAGGAAACAAGCTTCCGGGGACCGGTTTCTGGCATCACAGCCTTCGTCGGCCCGGCTTGCCTGAATCCTGATGGTGCAATGAGCAAGGGACTCACGTCTGAGCATACCCTCCCACACTGAGTGTGGATAAAATCGATTTGGGAAAAAGGGGGTGGTGATGGACAGAGTTTCTGAATGATGCAGAATACTCTTACCAAGTCAAGAGATCATGGTTTTAATCCATCACCGTTTTTTAGCTCACTGCACCATCCCAGCTCAGAACCTGGCTACATGCAAATTAGTCTGTACCTGTCCCAGTGCATGATGGGAACAGGGCAAACCAAACTACCAAGCCAATTCTTATACTGGGAAGGAAACAAGCTTCCGGGGACCGGTTACTGGCATCACAGCCTTCGTCGGCCCGGCTTGCCTGAATCCTGATGGTGCAATGAGCAAGGGACTCACGTCTGAGCATACCCTCCCACACTGAGTGTGGATAAAATCGATTTGGGAAAAAGGGGGTGGTGATGGACAGAGTTTCTGAATGATGCAGAATACTCTTACCTAGTCAAGAGATCATGGTTTTAATCCATCACCGTTTTTTAGCTCACTGCACCATCCCAGCTCAGAACCTGGCTACATGCAAATTAGTCTGTACCTGTCCCAGTGCATGATGGGAACAGGGCAAACCAAACTACCAAGCCAATTCTTATACTGGGAAGGAAACAAGCTTCCGGGGACCGGTTTCTGGCATCACAGCCTTCGTCGGCCCGGCTTGCCTGAATCCTGATGGTGCAATGAGCAAGGGACTCACGTCTGAGCATACCCTCCCACACTGAGTGTGGATAAAATCGATTTGGGAAAAAGGGGGTGGTGATGGACAGAGTTTCTGAATGATGCAGAATACTCTTACCAAGTCAAGAGATCATGGTTTTAATCCATCACCGTTTTTTAGCTCACTGCACCATCCCAGCTCAGAACCTGGCTACATGCAAATTAGTCTGTACCTGTCCCAGTGCATGATGGGAACAGGGCAAACCAAACTACCAAGCCAATTCTTATACTGGGAAGGAAACAAGCTTCCGGGGACCGGTTTCTGGCATCACAGCCTTCGTCGGCCCGGCTTGCCTGAATCCTGATGGTGCAATGAGCAAGGGACTCACGTCTGAGCATACCCTCCCACACTGAGTGTGGATAAAATCGATTTGGGAAAAAGGGGGTGGTGATGGACAGAGTTTCTGAATGATGCAGAATACTCTTACCAAGTCAAGAGATCATGGTTTTAATCCATCACCGTTTTTTAGCTCACTGCACCATCCCAGTGCATGATGGGAACAGGGCTGTCCATTTATGTGTTTACCAGGATAGTGTGACTGGTTTTAAAGATTTTTTTAATTTCACTCACAAGAAGTATTTACACTATAAACTGTTGAGGTACATTAACACTAAAGGAGGTGTCTGGATTAAACAAAAAAAAAAATTAATGCATTGCACAAATGATGGTGCTGTCCAAAAATAATTCATGTTTTATTGTTGTCTAAAGAAATAAAATTTATACGACTAGATTTTTTTTGGTTCCTTTTCTGTATATTTAGCCCTAACTTCTAGAGGGCTGTTTTAGTCACACCCCTAGATCTATCTGCACCTGAGTAATTTCCATCAGTAATAGCTGCACACTGCTCTTCTCTCTGCAGTGAACTACATGTTGACTTACATTGAGGGCAGCAGCAAAATATCTCCACTTCTGTCTGTCTTGGGAAAGTTTATGTATAGTGCCCCAGCTATCATTCAAGGTCTTCATTTCGACAATTCGCTTCCAGGTGTTCCCTGGCCTGCCTCTCTTCCATTTGCATTCTGGGGTCAAGTGGAGAACTATTCTTATGATGGAGTCTTGTTCACTTTTCATGGTGTGTCCTGTCCATCTCAATTCTTTTTTCATAATGATGGTGTCCGTGCTCTCTCGCTTGCATCTGGTGAGCAGTTCCTGGTTGGAGATGGTTTGTGGCCAAAAAATGCACAAGAGTCTTCTCAGGTTACTGCTGTGGAAGGCTGACTGTAGGAAATTGGGTTATTGGTTCATTGGGGTGGAAGCATCACTCAGGCAACAACTATAGTTCTTATCAGGGTGAACCACAAAATTCACTAAGTTAACCTGTGCTTAACCAACTGGTAGAGAGGCACTGTCAGAAATTAAACTTTCTGGTTGGCAAAATATACACTTTGTCCAAGCAGAAGCCACAATCCTAGCCAGGTTAACTCAGATACACAACCTAAATTAACCTGTGCTCGCCCTCTGGTAGCTTGGCACAGAGCAGTCAGTTTTAATTTGAGAGGCAATGTGTAAAGCAGTTTTGCACACTTCAATTACAGTAACACAGTGAAAACAACATAGAAAGACCACACCAGTTTAGAAATATCGAGACTATTTATCTGAATAAAACAAGACCAAAACAATTAAAAATCCATAAAGTAGTACTCGAGATATGAATATTTAAGAGTAAACCCAAAAACAGTGGTTAGAAGTAACCCTGGGTGGACAACTACGCTACACTCGCGAAGTTTGTGTAGTTTGTGCTACTTCGCGCTACGCGAATTGCACGTAGCACAGTGCAAAATCACGTAGCGTAGCGTAGTTGGCATTTTTTGCTCGCGGTCCTCAACGTCAAATTGGCGACCGCGAGCGAGCAAAATGACATCCCGGCGAAACCTTTTCCTCGTTCGCGATCAGCAACATCAAGTTGCCGATTGCGAGCGTGGAAAATAAACCTCCCGGTGAGATTCTCAACGTGGGGAGGTCAGGTTTCTCATTGCGAGTGGTCGCGCATGCTCGCGACCGCTCATAATGAGAAACTACCAGTCCGTGTTGAGACAGCTGCCGCTCGAGTAAAAATCTACTTGAGCGGCAGAAAACAAACGCTTGCACTGTGCAAGATGCCGTTTGCAATTATTGCACAGTGCAGACAAGCATCTGGCACTGTGCAATCATCGCGAACAGCGTACTACGCAGTTCGCGTAGTGCTACACATATCTCGCGAAATGCACTTCACGTAGCTACGCGTAGCGCTACTAGGCGAACAACGCCCAGGGTTAGTTAGAAGTCAATAGTGCTAAAAGTTTACATGAGCTCGCGCTAGACCAGGATAAATCGAATGTGCAGTCCGAAAGCGATGGAGGGCAGGCTGGCTAAAGGACCCATGCAGGGCCCACTGAAAAAGTACCGTTGTAGGGAGCAAGCATCGACTACTAAGACTCGATGCATCTGTTCTGATTCATTCAGTCGGGTTGATGCTAGGCCTGGGCGGTAAATTCCGTTCTGCTTGCGGAATTTGCAGAATTTGGGTAATTCCGCATTCCGCAGAGAATGCGGAATTTTTCAAAAATCTGTGTTCCGCAGCTTCGCAGAATTTTTTGCTTGTTTGTGTTCTCAAAATGCGTGTTTGCGCGATATTCCCCCCCCCCCCCGAGCACACAGACAGCGTTCGCGAACAGGAAAAAAGCATCCCGAACAAGCAATTCCACGTGTTCGCAGAATTTCTGCGTGCTCGCAGAGATTTTTTACCATTTCATGGAGCTTTGCATAGCGCGACTACCCAAATTCCGCCCACCCCTAGTTGATGCGTCAAAGTCGAGCCTTGCAGTGATGTCTTTGGATCAGCGCTGCATTGTCATAGTATCTTGCAAGCAGGTCAATGCAATATCATCGAGCCACGCAGGGATGTCCTTGAATCGACACTGTGTCAGAGGCAGAGGGAACTGCGCCGGTTTCGATCGGCACAGTGGTGACGATGCATCGATTTTTGCTGAAGCAGCTGCAAAACCCATGTTTGAGGCCTAGGATTGGAGGGGCACCTCCGGCATGGGTAGGACTCACAGATGGCAGAGTACAGCAGCAATAGTAAAGTTGCAAGAAGTCTTTTGTGACATTGAGACTTCAGAGAACAGGAGGCAAGCCAGCTAGCCCATGGAGAAACTTGGGTTCAAGGATGTAGAGAGCAGGTCCAGTCCCTCTCAAGCAAGAAGCAGCAGGCAGCAGGTCAACACAGCAAAGCAGTTAACAAAGTAGCAGTACCTTTTGCAGCACAGCAGCTCTTTTTCGAGGCATATTGTCCTTGGTTTCAGCAAATGTCTGACTTGGTGGTGTCAGCGGTCTAGTACTTATACTCAAATTTGCCTTTGTATTGGTGGAGACATCAAAGAGGCCTTTGAAGATCACAAGGTCCCTGTTGTTCCTGTCCTGGTTCCAGACTCACTAAATGGGGATATGAAGCTCTTTGTGCGGGGACAGGCACAGCCTTATTCAGGTGCAAGTGTCAGTTTCTTCCTCCCAATCTATGTCAGGAAAGCCCATCGGCCAGGTGATTAGCCATATTAATGGAAATGTCACACCACTTCTCCTTTTGTGTGAATGTCTAGAGGGAATGCACAAAGCCCAGCTGTCATCCAACCCAGATGGCTATAACAAGACAGGCAGATGCACAGAATGGTTAAATTAAGAAAATACCAACTTTCTAAAAGTGGCATTTTTAGACTTACAATTCAAAATCTGACTTCATCATAAGTTGCGATTTTAAATTGGGATTCCAGAGACACCAGACTTCAAATCTCTATCTTTTCCTAAATGGAAATTACACTTAAAAGATGCCTTGCAGTAGTGCAAAACGAATGTAGCAGTTTTTCACTTCCAGGACATGTAAAACTCAAGAGTACATGTCCTACTTTTTAGACGCACTGCACACTGCACACTGTAATAAAAGGTAAGGTTTGTGCCTGTCAAGTAATTTCACTCACCAGATCCAAATGGCATTTTAAACTGCACACACAGGCTCTGCAGTGGCACGCTTGAGCCATGTTTAAAGGGGCAACTGTACTGGGTGGCACAAGCTGTGCTGCAGGCCCACTAGCAGCATTTGATTTACAGGCCCTGAACACATATGGTGCACTTTACTAGGGATATATAATTAAATTAAACATACCAACTGGGGGGTGTGGCCAACCATCATGTACGGATGTAACTCCGATCGGCTCTGTGCCAGGCCTGACTGAATTAGATCGTTTGGAGGCGCTTTACCCCCTACAAATGCTGCACTCTGGTCCCCCACTCTTCTAGACAAAAGGTGGCCCCCACTTGGTGTTGACAGGGTCCCAGACGATGCCTGCAAAGTCCCGGTGCAGATTCCGTAACGTAAGGGTTAATTCAAGATGGCCGCCCGGCCTGAGACCGAGATCGGCGGCGCCGATGCCTGCAGGTGGCGGGAGAGAGCCACGAAGCAGAGACCTGTGGGTAGCGACACACAGGGCCATGACGAGCACTGGTGCAGGAGGACTGGCGTGCGGACCCAAATGACTGATTATGCACGTTTTGTCACTGCCACAGCCCCACTGAATGAAATTAATTCCCCGCATGGTCCCCAAGGTGAGATGTGAGGGCCTATAATTTGAGGAGGTGAGCCCCAGGTGGAGCTGAAGTCACCACACTACACCCAGGAGTGTGGGGGGCCCCCAGTCTGCCTAAAACTGCAGAGGAGTCCTGGAGCTTGGCTGCCTGACCCTAATATTGCCTCGGTCAGGCAGCTCCAGGCTTAGAATATAGCCTCGTGGCTGGGCCTCAGCGCAGACTCACTGCATTTCTTCACCTGGTCCAACCTGGGGGAGCCATCCAGAGTCCTGAGATGCGTCCAGAGCAAGCTCGCGGTGCACAGCTAGGGCACAAGGTGCCCGGAGTGCCATGAGAAAAGGGCCCAAGCATCTGCGCTGCAAAGAAGCTCTGCACCTTCTCAGTGGGCTATCACACAGCTTTTTATCACCTCACTACAGGGTAGCCCCGGGCTGGTGCCATGCCCTGTTCAATATGCCGCCAAAGGAAGTGCAGACCACCAAAGTTTCCTACTACTTCATCCCAGCCACCTCGGGCACAAATAAAGAGGAGAGGGCCCAAACCAGCAGTGACATGGCGCTTACAAGAGAGGATCTGATGGCGTCGCTGAGAAAGTTCAAAAAGGATCTCCAGGAAGATATTAAGGCAGATATGAGGGCCTTGTTCAATGCTTTTAAAGCAGAGATGGGAGGAAAATTGGTGGCCTTGCAAGAAGATGTGGACTCGATCGGGGCTCGCACCCTGGACCTGGAAGCAAAGTGTCAGGAACTGGCTGACCACACGCAGCCTCTTGCAGAAGACTCTGCAGACCTACGCAACACACTTAGGGCCACGATACATAGGTGTGAGGACCTCAAAAACCGACCCGTGGTGACAATATCTAGGTGAGAGGCCTGGAGGAAGGCTGAGAGGACCCTGACCTGGGGGCCTTCATGGTGGGGCTGTTCGCAACAGTGCTGGGAGAGAGTGGCCCGGAGGTCCAGCTGGATCGGGTCCATAGAGTGGGGATGCGACCACCATGAGACTCCAGGAGACCCAGGGATGTGTTGGTAAAATTCAGTTCCTTCAAAATCAAAAAACTGATTCTGGAGAAAGCATGTGCCCTTGAGAAATAACATTCCAGAATGTGTCCTGTTCCTTATTCCAAGACGTAGCCCAAGCTACTCTTGTACCTCGCCAACAGCTCCAGCTGATCACAGAAGCCCTGAGGGAGACCAAAATAAAATACCGCTGGATGTATCCCTTTGGCCTGGCCTTTTCGTTAGACAGCAAGAGCTTTCATTGCATGAAAATTGAGGAAGCAGCATCCATTTTGGGCATTGAGGTCTCAACTCAGAAACAGAGCAGGAAGCAGGAGATGCAGGAACGGACTCGCAAATGGAGAGATGTGAAGGAGGTACATGGTTGCATCAGAAAAGAGGCAGCAAGAAAACTTTGGGATAATACGTGAAGAGACTCTTTGGTCCGGTGACATTTTGAACTGTTTGTACAGCCCAGTGAAGAACTATGGCACTCAGAGTTAAAGGGGGTTCGGCCCCATTCACATTTGACACTGATACACAATGTGCAATGGCTAATTCTAAAATCATACCAGCTAGATGTTATGTGGGCCTTGGTGGTGGAATTGGGTCTGCCCCAGGAGATGGTCAAGTTGAGGTTCTCTTCTGAGACAGAGTACCTTGGAGCTCAAGGTTTTGGTTCATACTTGTTGTTGTTGAACATGTTTCGGTATCACAGAACTTCTCGATTGGACTATGTGGTCTTGGTCAGGGTGGGGGGTGCGATGGAGGAGGGGGGGTCTACAGTTTTCACAGTCTAATTTTGCCAGGCAGATGGGGGGTTTTCAGTCTGAATAATGACGGTTAACAGTGTATCTTGAAATGTGAGGGGACTTAACTCCCCCAGTAAGAGACATAGCATGTAAAAATTGATGCCCTGCTAGAAAACCACCTTCCAAAAAGACTCAAGCAGCGGCTGAAACACAGGACTTTTCTACAGATTTGCCACTGTTCCACACACACAAAGCGCAATGGGTTGGCTATCCTCTTTTACTCACCTGTCCCATTTCTCCTTCAACATTCCAAATCAGACAAGGCAGGGAGATTCCTTATGGTCAGGGGTGAGCTGAGAGGAAGGTCATGCACTATTGCAACAGTCTATGCGCCCAATGTGGGGCAACAAGATTTCCTGAGTACATTTCTAACCCCACAGTAGGGATTCACCATGGAGGACATTCTGTCAATGGGAGATTTTAACTCTACCCACCCACATACGGCTGCAGGGGGAGTGTTTAGAAAGACACTTAAAACAGCACTACAAGGATTGGGTCTCTTGTACGCTTGAAGGGGTTTTCATCCTTCGACACTGGACTTCTCCTTTTTCTCTCACTCTCACGGGACCTGCTCCAGAATTGATCATGCATTCATTAGCCAGTCACTATTTTACACGCTCTCAGGTTTACCAGTTCCACCCGATTTGTCTCTCAGATCACGCCGTTCTAGGGTTGGTGCTAGACTGGCCCCCCAAGTGCTAAACCTGCCAGATGGTACTTCCCTAACTTTCTCTGCAGGGATCGTCTCCTTAGCGACGAATTAAGAAAAGCAATCACAGAATTCTTTGACATTAACGACCCTGCTCTGACTTCTCTTGCTAATACTGGGCTTCCTTCAAGGCCGTCATAAGGGCGAAGTGCATCGAACAGGCATCCACACTTAAAAAGCAATTTAGGGGGAGAGAAAGCTTCAAGAAGGGGAGCTACAAAACGCAGAACGGTCTCATAAGGTCAACCCCTTGGTCCAGAACATATGCAAAGTCAGACAGCTAAAAGGGAAGTTACAAGCTATCTACACTAATGGGGCGGAAAAAACTATCTTGTGACTACAAGCCCGAAGTTACGAAGAGGGAAATAAAGTTGGAGCCCTTTTAGCGAGACAACTTAGAGCAAAACAGGAAAAAGAGTATATTGCACAGATTGTGGATAAAGATGGTACATCTCAGAGAAGTGAGGAGGGGAAGGACAGAGCCTTTGGGGATTTCTACCGCACCCTATACACCGCAGACCCCCTGTTTGTTGGAGACCAAGAGAAATACTTGGAGGCGTTCGTGCTACCACAGATCCCAGCCTCTACGAGCGAGGACTTAAGTAGACCTATTTACTGTGAGGAGGTAAAGAAGGCAATTGCAGAAAGCTCCCGGCCTTGATGGGTTAAATGCTCGCTTCTATCGTACTTTCACTCCCGAGCTGGTTCCCCGCTTGGTGTCCCTATTTAATAATATTGCAGCCACGCAACAGGTGACTCCCTCCGGGGGGGAAGCATTGATCTCAGTTATCCCCGAACCAGGAAAGGACCGCACAAGTTGTGCCGCCTACAGGCCTATTGTGCTCCTGAACCTAGACTCCAAACTATACTCTAAAATTCTGGCCAAGCAATTAGAGAATGTCATGTCATTTCTCATTAAGGCTAACCAGGCAGGGTTCATTAAGGAGAGGCAAACACATGATAATTTGAGGAGTTTGGTACACATCATCGAAAAAACGCAGAAAAAAAGACATCCCTGCAGCCCTTCCCTCGCTAGATGCCGAGAAGGCATTTGATCGGGTTGATTGGGCGTTCCTGACGTGAACAATGAGGACATTTGGATTCAACAAGACCTTAATAGGCATGGTGCGGGCTAACTACTCCGCTCCTCCTCCTTCGGACTCTTGCGGGGAACCAGACAAGGTTGCCCGCTACCACCCATGCTTTTTGCCCTCAGCATTGAGCCCTTAGCAGAATGAATCAGTGACAATCCAGACATAAGTGGGTGCCTTTTGGGACAGACGAGCACAAGATTTCTCTCTCCAAAGATTATGCGCTGCTCCCAATCACAAAGCCATTGTCCTCTCTCCCAGCCATCCAAAATTAGCTCACCTCCTTTGAAAAAGCCTGGGGTTTAAAGTAAATCTAACAAAATCCTATCTCCTCAATCTGACACTTCCCAGGGAAACCATGAGGGCTAGAGAAGAGTTGTCCCCCTTCCAAAGCACACATAAAGACATCACATATCTGGGTGTTAAACTAACCCTAAGCTTTCGAATGTCTACAGATCTAACTATCCCCCCCCTTGCTGCAGCAGCTTAAAGTGGATCTGGCCAGGTGGAGAACTTCCTATACCTCTTGGATAGGACGCATTAATGCCATCAAAATGAATGTTCTTCCCGGGCTACTTTACCTCTTTCAAGGCCTACCGATACCGGTGGAAAGGGTTCTCTTTGATGACCTGAAAACGATGATCACCAAGTTCATTTGGCAGGGTCAAAGGGCGCGTTCATCTTACCGTCTGCTAACTAAGGCGAGAGTGGAGGGGGAATTGGCACTCTCAACTTCTTGGATTACTATAGGGCGACACAACTCCGGGTGATCACAGATTGGTTCCTTCATGAAGCTGAAAAACTCTGGCTACATATGGACCGACAAATAGTGGGTAAGACAATTTGGGATCTCTTCTGGAAGCCAATACAAAACCGGCCATTAAATGCTTATATTAGCACCCGCACGGCTACCACCCTACAGGTTTGGGATGACCTTAACAGGCCAGTGCCCCTGACCACCTTCCCTTCTCCCTACACTCCCATTCATTTTAATCTCGAGTTCCCACCAGTTCATCATGAGGGGTAGGGGTGGGCGGAATTTGCGTAATCGCGTAACGCAAATCTCCGCGAAACGGTAAAAAATCTCCGCGAACACGCAGAAATTCCGCGAACACGCGGAATTGCTTGTTCGCGATGCTTTTTTCCTGTTCACAATCGCTGTTTGCATGCTCGGGGAGAAATATCTCGCGAACACGCATTTTGAGAACGCGAACAAGCAAAAAATTTCGCGGAGTCGCGGAAAGCAGAATTTTGGGCAATTTCGCGTTCTCCGCGTAACGCGAAATTACCCAAATTCCGCAAATTCCGTGAGCGGAACGGAATTTACCGCCCAGGCCTAATGAGGGGCCATTAGAAGTTTGATGGGAGGGGGGTTGCCTTATGATTTCTGATCTTTTTAAAAAAGGGACGTTAATGACCTTTGAGGAATGCACCAAAACATTCAAGCTTCAGCCCTCTGAAAGATTCCACTACATAGAACTCAAACATTGGGTACAACAATCTCATATCTGGTTAGACGCAACCAGAGACTTTCTCCCAATTGAAAAATGTGCTCAATCGGGGGCACCCTCAAGGGGGACCAGCTCTTTCCTTTACTCACTCATACGGACTCTGCGTTACCGCTCCACCCCGAGACACCAAAGCTTTTGGAATTCTCATCTTGCTACTCCTCTGGGGTAAAAATAATGGGGCTCACTGTATAAATACATTTCCAAATATAGCCATTCTATGTTTTTAAGGGAGGCTCACTATAAAATTATGTATGACTGGTACTTGCACCCCCAGAAGTTGCACAAAACATTCCCTAACACCTCCGATAGATGCTGGAGAGTTTGCAGGCTCCTGAGAGATTTCAAGCATATCTGGTGGGACTGTCCCTCAATCCAGCCCTTTTGGAAAGAAATCTTATCCCAAATTAAAACTATCCTGGGTTATCCAATTCCTGCTACAATGGAACACACTCTTGTGGGGATCAGGGGCTCTAGCTTGAAACGTCAATTTCATGGGGACCGCTCGGTAATGTGGCTGTGCTTACGGGCTGCCAAAATGGCAATAGCTGCAGCGTGGAAGAAGTTGGTGGCCCCCTCCCTTACACAATGGAATGCCACGCCATGGTGAGCACTGACAATGGAAAGAATGGCGGACATAGTAGAAGACACAAAAACAAGGTTTGACTATATCTGGGCACCCATGGTAGATACTTATCAGAAGGTTTGCCCCAATTCGCATGTGGCCCCAGGTTGAGGGCCCTTCATCTCTTTCATGTCTAACACTCTGGATGACTGTGACTCTTGGCATGAGAGGATTGAGGGAATCGCTTCGGGCCCTGCCTACATTAGTCCGTCTTCACCTTTGAACAACCATGATTTTGTGCTATCATTATTTTCTTGTTTGTTTTGTTTTGTTTTTGAGTTATGTGGGAAGAGTGAGTGTGGGTGGGAGACGTGAATGTCAATAAACAGCATGACCCACAGTGCGAGTAAAATATGATGTGATATTTGTCAACTCCAAATGCAACCACATGAGGTACATAAAGGTTGCTGCCATCTCAGGTCGCGACCTAGTACACAAGATGAACATGTCATTTGAGTTTCCTGTATCTCTTGTTCTGTAAGCTTTTCTGGTGCCTCCCACCACTGTTTGTTTTGTATGTGTTTAAAAAAAAACTAAAAACCAATAAAAACATTTTGAAATAAACATACCAACTGTGGATAGGCTAATGTTACAATGTTTGGATTAAAAAGCATTTGCCCTTTAGAAATGGTTGGCAGTGGTAAAGTGGCCAGAGTCCTAAAGCCAACAAAAAAGAATTCAGCAAAAAGGGGAGGAGGAAGGCAACAAGTTTGGGGTTACCCTGCAGAAAGGGACATTTCCAACAGGTACTGTGTAAAGTAATAAAGCAGTGCATAAACAGTAATAAAGTGAAAGCACAGGGCAAGAAAAATCCGCCAGAAGTTCAGAAAAAAAGAGCACATTGTAATAAATTCAATGTTACCAGCATGCCAAACATCCAAACAGTAGAACCAGATATATGTCATTTCAAAGTTTTAGATATCGTGCCTGAAAGCACTTGTGGCCATCTGGTTGTGCAAGACCATTGGAAAGTCACAAGTTCAAGCAGGTGGTGATTGAACGCAGGCCGGATACAGTGACCAGGTTAGTCCCCGCTGAAAAAGTTACCTTCTTAAAGTCTGGTGCAAAGAATTCCATTCTCGGTGGAGGAGACTCCGAGTAACAGTAAGAGCGTCATGGATGGTCGTCGCAGTAGCATGAGGTGTAAATCTGGGTGTAATGTGTGTAGCAGGGCTACGCAGAGGTCCATGGAGTTGCAAGCAAACTCCGTGGAGCTCTGCTATGCTCCGTTACGCCACCTGCCTCCACCCCCCATGCACAGTTTTCACTAGGATTAGCGAGATGGCAAAGAAGAGGAGGAGGGCAGCCCGGGGACGCCGCAGTACACGTAAGTGATTTTAAATATCTTTTTTTAATGGTTAATTATTTGCTAAAATAGGGTAGTGGTGGCGGGGGCTGGCCAACTCAGCTCGTCTGCGGAGTGTGCAGAGATTTGCCTTCTCCGCGTTCTCCGTGGAACACGGAGAAGGAAAATCTCTGCACACTCTGCAGGCGGAGCGGAGGTCTCCGCCCTTGGTTAGCGAGGAGCAGCCTGTCCGTGTCTTACAGTTGTTGCTGTACTGCAAAGATCTGATCAGCCGTCGCAGATGGTTGTTGTTGGAGCTTTGCATTGGTGGCCACTGCAGGCTAATGCTCTATTGCGAAGTGCAGATCTTGTGTTGCCAGGTGTCACTGGTGGTTGGTATAGTGTGAAGAGTCGGGATCTTCAGAGTTTCATGTTGGTGGTCATCACAGACGGCAGAGTCTCAGAGCAAAAATAGCACATTCATGGTAACAAAGAGCTAAAAACTTCAGGATTTCACCTTTCTTCACAGGCAGAGCTCAGCTGATGCTAGCTGATGGTCTGGGGAGGATCACCTTGGGGATCAAAAACTCACTCCAGCAGAGGCCAGCAGGTCTCAGGCAGGTCCACTTCCAGTACCAGGTAGGTACAGTGCAGCAGGTCATCTCAAGAGTTGCAAGGAGGCCTCTGCAGCATGTTGTTCCGCTGTAGCTCAAGCAGGAGGTTAGCCAAGTGACCCTTGGAATGATTCAAGTTAATCTAGGATGAAGATAGCATATACAGACTTCCTTCTCAGAAAGCAAGGCAGTTCTCAAGCACCAGGGCCGTCCTCTGATAGTAGCAGTGCAGTCCTCTGGTGGCAGGGCAGACCTTCTTCTATAATGTCCACAGGCCTAGGACGGTACTGATGAGTGGCACTGGAAGTCCAAAATGTATTATTGGTGCCAGCCTTTGATGGGGGAGCCCTAACTCATAGTCTAGAAAGTACTTTTCCTTCCCCTGTAAAGGCACCAAAAGGTCTGGGTTGACAAAACAGCCAAACCTAGTGCAAGATTTATGTGTGTGTGAGGCAGAGTCCTTTCAAGTGCGAGTGGGGCTGGGTAGAGCTTGTTTCAGTCATCCTGCCAGGATGACATCCTTTCCACACCTAAGTCCCCTTGTCTGTAAAGATACACAAACCCCAACAGCAGAGTCATTCACAGTCAGGTGACCCAAGGCACCGGCAGAATGCACAAATGGTTAGAACAAGAAAGTGCCAACTTTCTAAAATTGGCATTTTCAGAACTGTGACTTAAAATCTAACCTCATCATTAAAGAGAATTTGAAAGTACAATTCATTTGAGTGTAAACAGTATACTTCTATCTACTTCTAATCTAAACGTATCACTTATTAAATGCAATGAGGTAACCCAGAGTTAGTCAATGGGAGCGATATATTTTACAACAGTGAAAATTGACTTAACCCCTTCGCTGCCTGGCCTTTTCCCCTCCTGTGCCACGCCCTTTTTTGGCTATTTGGGGTAGTGCGCGCTGAGGCCCCTGTAACTTTTTGACCACATAAGGTATCCATGCCAAATTTGCGTCCTTTTCTTCCAACATCATGGGGATTCTAAAGGTACTCAGGGTTTGTGGATTCTCCTAGAGGGGTCACAGAAATGAGCCAAAATACAGCAACATTTTGTTTTTTTTCGGAAAAATGGGAAAAACGGGCTGCAAATGAAAGCATCTGGGTTTTTCCCTGCAAATGTTATCAAAAAAGGGTTTGTGGGGTTGAAATCACCATTTTCCCAGCTTTTTGGGGATACCAGACTTTTGTCAGAAACCCAACATTTTATACACAGTTTTGGCATTTTTCTGGGACATAGCCTATTTTTGCTATTTTTTTTGCTTTTGACCTCCTTCCAGTTAATGGCAGAAATGGGTACAAAAGCAATAATGGATCCTGGAAAGCTATACATTTTCCAGAAGAAGACAAAATTCTGAATTCAGCAAGGGGTCATTTGTGTAGATCCATCAGGGTTTTTTCATAGAAACTAACAGTTAAATATAGGATAAATTGAAAATTAGTTGAAAAAAACAGCCTTTTGTGTCAGCGTTTTCACCTGTAACTTCTTCTAATTATGACAGCTCTTTGAAAGCAATATACCATTACATCCGCTGGACATTACTGGTTGTGGAGATATATAGGACTTGCAGGTTCACCAAGAATCCGACGAACCCAGAGCCAAAAACTGAGCAGCAACTTGCAATGGTTTTTTATTAAGTACCGGGTATATAGTAATTATTCTGTAAAAATGTGTACATGGAAAAATCGGTATGAAAGACACCTATGTATTTCTGAAATGGGAACAAAATATAGAGTTTAGAAACAGTAGATATTCGCACATTTCTGGAATTGGGAATACTCATACTAGCATGAGAATTATCAGTCATTTTTTAGAATGACTTATTTTTTACACAATATCTTTCATTTGGAAGGCGGAAATGCATCGAGAGTCAATAGATAATAACAGTTCCTTTACAAATCTGAATTACCCTAAGTCTCCCGATAAAAATGGTACCTCACTTGTGTGGGTAGGCATAGTGCCCGCGACAGGAAACAGCGCAAAACGCAACGTGGTCACAACTCAATATCGCTGTAAAAATGTACCCTTTTTTGGCAAAGTGCCTAGCTCTAGTTTTTGAACTCTAGCTCTGCGGGCACCTTGGGAAACCTAGCAAACCTATACATTTTTTACAACTAGACACCCTGGGGAATCCAGGATGGGGTGACTTGACTGCCTCCCACCAGGGTCTGTTACCTAGAATCCCTTGCAAACCTAAAAAATTGTCAAAAAAAACAAATTTTCCCCACATTTCTGTGGTGGAAAGTTCCGGAATCTGCATGGATCCACAAATTTCCACCCACCCTGCATTCCCCAAACTCTTACGAGAAAAATGGTACCTCACTTGTGTGGGTCGGCCTAGTGCCCGCGACAGCAAACGGCGCAAAACGCAACATGGTCACACCTCAATTTCGCAGTGAAAAATGACCCTTTTTTGGCAAAATGTCTAGCTGTAGTTTTTGAACCCTAGCTCTGCGGGCACCTTGGGAAACCTAGCAAACCTATACATTTTTGAAAACTAGACACCCAGGGGAATCCAGGATGGGGTGACTTGACTGCCTCCCACCAGGGTCTGTTACCCAGAATCCCTTGCAAACCTAAATAATTGTCAAAAAAACCACATTTTCCCCACATTTCTGTGGTGGAAAGTTCCGGAATATGCGTGGATCCAAAAATTTCCACCCACCCCGCGTTCCCCAAAGTCTTACGAGAAAAACGGTACCTCACTTGTGTGGGTCGGCCTGGTGCCCATGACAGGAAACGGCGCAAAACGCAACGTGGTCACACCTCAATTTCGCAGTGAAAAATGACCCTTTTTTGGCAAAATGTCTAGCTGTAGTTTTTGAACCCTAGCTCTGCGGGCACCTTGGGAAACCTAGCAAACCTATACATTTTTGAAAACTAGACACCCAGGGGAATCCAGGATGGGGTGACTTGACTGCCTCCCACCAGGGTCTGTTACCCAGAATCCCTTGCAAACCTAAAAAAATTACAAAAAAAACACATTTTCCTCACATTTCTCTGGTGGAAAGTTCCGGAATCTGCGTGGATCTACAAATTTCCACCCACCCCGTGTTCCTCAAAGTCTTACGAGAAAAGCGGTACCTCACTTGTGTGGGTCGGCCTAGTGCCCGCGACAGGCAACGGCGCAAAACGAAACGTGGTCACACCTCAATTTCGCAGTGAAAAATGACCCTTTTTTGGCAAAATGTCTAGCTGTAGTTTTTGAACCCTAGCTCTGCGGGCACCTTGGGAAACCTAGCAAACCTATACATTTTTGAAAACTAGACACCCGTGTGCTTCCAGGGAGGCATGGCTTGCGTGGATCCCCCAACGTTTCCTTACCCAGAATCCCCTGCAAACCTGAATTTTTGCTGAAAAAATCACATTTTTCACACATTTTTGTGTGGGAAAGTTGTGGCATCACTGGGCTCACTCAAATGTCCCACCACCCAGCGTCCCCCCGGGTCTCCCGGTAAAAATGGTACCTCACTTGTGTGGGAGGCCCAAGTACCCGCGACAGGCAAGGGCCCAAAACGCAGTGATGCGACATCAAAATTGCCTATCTCAAAACCACCTGGTTTTGCAAGGGGGGTCACTTGGGTTTTTGGCCCGGTGCTCGGCGGCCATCTAGGGAAAACTACCAAACCCATACATTTCTGAAAACTAGACACCCGGGGGCTTCCAGGGAGGTATGGCTTGCGTGGATCCCCCAACGTTTCCTTACCCAGATTCACCTGCAAACCTCAATTTTAGCTGAAAAAATCACCTTTTTCACACATTTTTGTGTGGGAAAGTTGTGGCATCACCGGGCTCACTCAAATGTCCCACCACCCAGCGTCCCCCCGGGTCTCCCGGTAAAAATGGTGCCTCACTTGTGTGGGAGGCCCAAGTACCCGCGACAGGCAAGGGCCCAAAACGCAGTGAGGCGACATCAAAATTGCCTATCTCAAAACCACCTGGTTTTGCAAGGGGGGTCACTTGGGTTTTTGGCCCGGTGCACGGCGGCCATCTAGGGAAACCTACCAAACCCATACATTTCTGAAAACTAGACACCCGGGGGCTTCCAGGGAGGTATGTCTTGCATGGATCCCCCAACGTTTCCTTACCCAGAATCCCCTGCAAACCTCAATTTTAGCTGAAAAAATCACATTTTTCACACATTTTTGTTTGGGAAAGTTGTGGCATCACCGGGCTCACTCAAATTTCCAACCACCCAGCGTCCCCCTTGGTCTCCCGGTAAAAATGGTGCCTCACTTGTGTGGGAGGCCCAAGTACCCGCGACAGGCAAGGGCCTAAAACGCAGTGAGGCGACATCAAAATTGCCTATCTCAAAACCACCTGGTTTTGCAAGGGGGGGTCCCTTGGGTTTTTGGCCCGGTGCTCGGCGGCCATCTAGGGAAACCTACCAAACCCATACATTTCTGAAAACTAGACACCCTGGGGCTTCCAGGGAGGTATGGCTTGCGTGGATCCCCCAACGTTTCCTTACCCAGAATCCCCTGCAAACCTCTATTTTATCTGAAAAAATCACATTTTTCACACATTTTTGTGTGGGAAAGTTGTGGCATCACCGGGCTCACTCAAATTTCCAACCACCCAGCGTTCCCCCAGGTCTCCCGGTAAAAATGGTGCCTCACTTGTGTGGGAGGACCAAGAACCCGCGACAGGCAAGGGCCCAAAACGCAGTGAGGCGACATTAAAATTGCCTATCTCAAAACCACCTGGTTTTGCAAGGGGGGGTCACTTGGGTTTTTGGCCCGGTGCTCGGCGGCCATCTAGGGAAACCTACCAAACCCATACCTTTCTGAAAACTAGACACCCAGGGGCTTCCAGGGAGGTATGGCTTGCATTGATCCCCCAACGTTTCCTTACCCAGAATCCCCTGCAAACCTCAATTTTAGCTGAAAAAATCAAATTTTTCACACTTTTTTGTGTGGCAAAGTTGTGGCATCACTGGGCTCACTCAAATTTCCCACCACCCAGCGTTCCCCCAGGTCTCCCGGTAAAAATGGTGCCTCACTTGTGTGGGAGGCCGAAGTACCCGCGACAGGCAAGGGCCCAAAACGTATTGAGGCGACATGAAAATTGCCTACATCACAACGACCTGGTTTTGCAAGGGGGGTCACTTGAGTTTTTGGCCCGGTGCTCGGCGGCCACCTAGGGGAACCTACCAAACCAACAAATTTCTGAAAACTAGACACCAGGGGGATTCCAGGGAGGTATGGCTTGCGGGATCCCCCAACGTTTCCTTACCCTGAATGCCCTGCAAACCTCAAATTTAGCTGAAAAAATCACCTTTTTCACACATTTTTGTGTGGGAAAGTTGTGGCATCACTGGGCTGACACAAATTTCCTACCACCCAGCGTTCCCCCGGGTCTCCCGATAAAAACAGTGCCTCACTCGTGTGGCAGGCCCAAGTACCCGCGACAGGCAAGGGCCCAAAACATATTGAGGCGACATGAAAATTGCCTACATCAAAACGACCTGGTTTTGCAAGGGGGGTCACCTGGGTTTTTGGCCCGGTGCTCGGCGGCCACCTAGGGGAACCTACCAAACCCACACATTTCTGAAAACTAGACACCCGGAGGATTCCAGGGAGGTATGGCTTGCGTGGATCCCCCAACGTTTCCTTACCCAGAATGCCCTGCAAACCTCAATTTTAGCTGAAAAAATCAAATTTTTCACACATTTTTGTGTGGCAAAGTTGTGGCATCACCGGGCTCACTCAAATTTCCCACCACCCAGCGTTCCCCCAGGTCTCCCGGTAAAAATGGTGCCTCACTTGTGTGGGAGGCCGAAGTACCCGCGACAGGCAAGGGCCCAAAACGTATTGAGGCGACATGAAAATTGCCTACATCAAAACGACCTGGTTTTGCAAGGGGAGTCACCTGGGTTTTTGGCCCGGTGCTCGGCGGCCACCTAGGGGAACCTACCAAACCGACACATTTCTGAAAACTAGACACCTGGGGGATTCCAGGGAGGTATGGCTTGCGTGGATCCCCCAACGTTTCCTTACCCAGAATGCCCTGCAAACCTCAAATTTAGCTGAAAAAATCACCTTTTTCACACATTTTTGTGTGGGAAAGTTGTGGCATCACTGGGCTGACACAAATTTCCTACCACCCAGCGTTCCCCCGGGTCTCCTGATAAAAACGGTGCCTCACTCGTGTGGGAGGCCCAAGTACCCGCAACAGGCAAGGGCCCAAAACGTATTGAGGCGACCTGAAAATTGTCTACATCAAAACGACCTGGTTTTGCAAGGGGGGTCACTTGGGTTTTTGGCCCGGTGCTCGGCGGCCACCTAGGGGAACCTACTAAACCGACACATTTCTGAAAACTAGACACCAGGGGGATTCCAGGGAGGTATGGCTTGCGGGATCCCCCAACGTTTCCTTACCCTGAATGCCCTGCAAACCTCAAATTTAGCTGAAAAAATCACCTTTTTCACACATTTTTGTGTGGGAAAGTTGTGGCATCACTGGGCTGACACAAATTTCCTACCACCCAGCGTTCCCCCGGGTCTCCTGATAAAAACGGTGCCTCACTCGTGTGGGAGGCCCAAGTACCCGCAACAGGCAAGGGCCCAAAACGTATTGAGGCGACATGAAAATTGTCTACATCAAAACGACCTGGTTTTGCAAGGGGGGTCACTTGGGTTTTTGGCCCGGTGCTCGGCGGCCACCTAGGGGAACCTACTAAACCGACACATTTCTGAAAACTAGACACCAGGGGGATTCCAGGGAGGTATGGCTTGCGGGATCCCCCAACGTTTCCTTACCCTGAATGCCCTGCAAACCTCAAATTTAGCTGAAAAAATCACCTTTTTCACACATTTTTGTGTGGGAAAGTTGTGGCATCACTGGGCTGACACAAATTTCCTACCACCCAGCGTTCCCCCGGGTCTCCCGATAAAAACGGTGCCTCACTCGTGTGGCAGGCCCAAGTACCCACGACAGGCAAGGGCCCAAAACATATTGAGGCGACATGAAAATTGCCTACATCAAAACGACCTGGTTTTGCAAGGGGGGTCACCTGGGTTTTTGGCCCGGTGCTCGGCGGCCACCTAGGGGAACCTACCAAACCCACACATTTCTGAAAACTAGACACCCAGGGGATTCCAGGGAGGTATGGCTTGCATGGATCCCCCAACGTTTCCTTACCCAGAATGCCCTGCAAACCTCAAATTTAGCTGAAAAAATCACCTTTTTCACACATTTTTGTGTGGGAAAGTTGTGGCATCACTGGGCTGACACAAATTTCCTACCACCCAGCCTTCCCCCGGGTCTCCCGATAAAAACGGTGCCTCACTCGTGTGGGAGGCCCAAGTACCCATGACAGGCAAGGGCCCAAAATGTATTGAGGCGACATGAAAATTGCCTACATCAAAACGACCTGGTTTTGCAAGGCGGGTCACCTGGGATTTTGGCCCGGTGCTCGGCGGCCACCTAGGGGAACCTACCAAACCCACACATTTCTGAAAACTAGACACCCCGGGGGATTCCAGGGAGGTATGGCTTGCATGGATCCCCCAATGTTTCCTTACCCAGAATGCCCTGCAAACCTCAAATTTAGCTAAAACTTCACCTTTTTCACACATTTTTGTGTGGGAAAGTTGTGGCATCAGCGGGCTGACACAAATTTCCTACCACCCAGCGTTCCCCCGGGTCTCCCGATAAAAACGGTGCCTCACTCGTGTGGGAGGCCCAAGTACCCGCGACAGGCAAGGGCCCAAAACGTATTGAGGCGACATGAAAATTGCCTACATCAAAACGACCTGGTTTTGCAAGCGGGGTAACCTGGGTTTTTGGCCCGGTGCTCGGCGGCCACCTAGGGGAACCTACCAAACCCACACATTTCTGAAAACTAGACACCCGGGGGATTCCAGAGAGGTATGGCTTGCATGGATCCCCCAACGTTTCCTTACCCAGAATGCCCTGCAAACCTCAAATTTAGCTGAAAAAATCACCTTTTTCACACATTTTTGTGTGGGAAAGTTGTGGCATCACTGGGCTGACACAAATTCCCTACCACCCTGCGTTCCCCCGGGTCTCCCGATAAAAACGGTGCCTCACTCGTGTGGGTGGCCCAAGTATCCGCGACAGGCAAGGGCCCAAAATGTATTGAGGCGACATGAAAATTGCCTACATCAAAACGACCTGGTTTTGCAAGGGGGGTCACCTGGGTTTTTGGCCCGGTGCTGGGCGGCCACCTAGGGGAACCTACCAAACCCACACATTTCTGAAAACTAGACACCCAGGGGATTCCAGGGAGGTATGGCTTGCATGGATCCCCCAACGTTTCCTTACCCAGAATGCCCTGCAAACCTCAAATTTAGCTGAAAAAATCACCTTTTTCACACATTTTTGTGTGGGAAAGTTGTGGCATCACTGGGCTGACACAAATTTCCTACCACCCAGCGTTCCCCAGGGTCTCCCGATAAAAACGGTGCCTCACTCGTGTGGGAGGCCCAAGTACCCGCGACAGGCAAGGGCCCAAAACGTATTGAGGCGACATGAAAATTGCCTACATCAAAACGACCTGGTTTTGCAAGGGGGGGTCACCTGGGTTTTTGGCCCGGTGCTCGGCGGCCACCTAGGGGAACCTACAAAACCCACACATTTCTGAAAATAGACACCCGGGGGATTCCAGGGAGGTATGGCTTGCATGGATCCCCCAACGTTTCCTTACCCAGAATGCCTTGCAAACCTCAAATTTTGCTAAAACTTCACCTTTTTCACACATTTTTGTGTGGGAAAGTTGTGGCATCAGCGGGCTGACACAAATTTCCTACCACCCAGCGTTCCCCCACGTCTCCCGATAAAAACGGTGCCTCACTCGTGTGGGAGGCCCAAGTACCCGCGACAGGCAAGGGCCCAAAACGTAGTGAGACGCACTACGTTTAGGACCCTTGCCTGTTGAAGCGCACTACGTTTTGGACGCAGGGTGGGTGGAATTTTGTGGACCCACGCAGATTCACAGAAATGTGAGGAAAATGTGTTATTTTGGACACATTTTTAGGTTTGCAATGGATTCTGGGTAACAGAACCTGGTGAGAGCCAGTGAAGTCACCCCATCCTGGATTCCCCTTGGTGTCTAGTTTTCAAAAATGTACAGGTTTGCTAGGTTTGCCTACGTGCCAACTGCGCTAGGGCTCAAAATCCACAGGTATGCACATTGCTAAAAAAAATTCGGAGCCCAGTGGGCTTTCTGCCGCCCTGGGGGGGAATCGGGGAAGGGGGTTTCATCCCGATATGCCCCTAAAGGGGCAGAAAGACTGTGGCTATTTTTTGTGGGGGTGGGGGCATTGGTATGACCATTTTGGGCAGCCCCCACCCCCACGCATAAAAAAAGCCGGCGTACTCACTGCCGCCTAGTGGGCTTTCTGCCCCCACAGGGGGCAGATCAGGGGCCACTGCCACCATCTGCCCTCCGGGGGGGGCAGAAAGATTGGAATTTCTCTGGGGGTGGGGTATTGTCATGCCCATTTTGGGGCACCCCTACTCCTACACTAATAAAACAAAAAATCCATGGTTTCTACTGGGCATTCTGCGCCCCCCAGGGGGGCCAGGTTGGGGGCTACAGCTCCCATCTGCCTCCTGGGGGGCAGAAAGACTGTCATTTTTGTGTGGGGGACGGTGGGGGCATTGGTGTGCCCGTTGCGGGCAGCCCCCACCCTAAAAACGAATCCCTGGTTTTTAGTGGGCTTTCTGCCCCCCGAAGGGGCAGATTAGGGGCCAATGCCCCATCTGCCCCCCGGGTGGGGCAGAAAGACTGTAGTAATTGGGGTGTGGGTGGGGGCATGGGCCTGCCCGTTTTGGGCAACCCCCACCCCTATTTTTTTATTTCCCTGGTGTCTAGAGGGCTTTCTGCCCCCCCGGGGGGGCAGATTGGGGGCCAATGCCCCATCTGCACCCCAGGGGGGGCAGAAAGGCTATAATGATGGCAGGTGGGTGGGGGCATTGGCGTGCCCGTTGCGGGCAGCCCCCACCCTAAAAAAAACCTAAAAACTAATCCCTGATTTTTAGTGGGCTTTCTGCCCCCCCCCGAAGGGGCAGATTAGGGGCCAATGCCCCATCTGCCCCCCGGGGGGGCAGAAGGACTGCAGTAATTGGGGGATGGGGTGGGGGCATGGGCCTGCCCGCTTTGGGCAGCCCCCACCCCTATTTGTTTTTTATATTTCCCTGGTGTCTAGAGGGCTTTTCGCCCCCCCGGGGGGGCAGATTGGGGGCCAATGCCTCATCTGCCCCCCAGGGGGGGTAGAAAGGCTGTAATGGTGGCGGGTGGGTGATGGCATTGGCGTGCCTGTTGCGGGTAGCCCCCACCCTAAAAAAACCTAAAAACGAATCCCTGGTTTTTAGTGGGCTTTCTGCCCCCCCTGAAGGGGCAGATTAGGGGCCAATGCCCCATCTGCCCCCCGGGGGGCCAGAAAGACTGTAGTAATTGGGGGTGGGGTGGGGGCATGGGCCTGCCCGTCTTGGGCAGCCCCCTCCCCTATTTTGTATTTTTTAAAAAAATCCCTGGTGTCTAGTGGGCTTTTTGCCCCCCCGGGGGGGGCAGATTGGGGGCTACTGCCCCCATCCGCCCCCCAGGGGGGGCAAAAAGACTAAATTTGGCCAAAATTCTTTGGGGGGAGCAAAGGCCCTTGCCCAAGGGGCCGCTCCCCCCTCCCTGGTGTCTAGTGGGTGGATCCCTGCTTGGGGATCGCCCTCCTGTGGCGATCCCTAAGCAGGGATCCACTGAGGAGGGGTACCATTGGAAAGGGGAGATTCTCCCCTTTCCAACGATACATCTCCCGTCTTTCTACATGCTCAGGGGGCTGAGATAGCCGCCTGAGCACGTACAAAGTGAACTGAAATGAGCCTCTTGGCTCATTTCAGTTTCACTTTCACTGTAATGACGTTGGCGCGACGTGCGCGCCGATCGTCATTACAGTGAAGGGGGGGGGGCTCGGGAGCTGGGGAAGCTCTTCCACAGCTCCCGAGGCTATTTTGGCAGAAAGGGAATCCCTCTGGTGCCAGAGGGATTCCCTAGGGTATGCCTCATGACGAGCTGGACTCGTCATGGGCATAGCGCGACTGTGCTCTATGACGAGTCCAGCTCGTCATAGGCATACAAGGGGTTAAGGAGCTTTTCACTGCCAGGACATATAAACCTTAAGCACATATGTCCTACTTTTTAAATACAATGCACCTCCCATTACTAGTCATTAAGGCTTACCTTACGGTGAATTATATGTATTAAAAAGGTTTAGGCCTGGCAAAACGTTTTTTTTGCCAGGTCAAACTGACAGTTAAATCTGCACTACAGGCTGCAGTGGTAGAAGCGATACATGTATTAAAAGGCTACTTTAACGGGTAGACCAATGAGGGCTGCAGGCTGATTTTTAGGATTTTATTTATAAGCCCTGGATATTTTTAGTGCCTGTTACTAGGGACTAACCTGTAAATTTAAGTTACAAATCAGGTATATGTCAATTGTACAATGTTTTAGGGAGAGAGAACAAGTACTGTACCACTGTTTAGCAGGAGAAAAGTGCACAGAGTTCTACATCCAATATATCAGATTGATCAACAGATGCCAA
The DNA here is from genome assembly GCF_964204655.1 of Triturus cristatus. NCBI lineage: Eukaryota > Metazoa > Chordata > Amphibia > Caudata > Salamandridae > Triturus > Triturus cristatus. The sequence continues at coordinate 595,322,257 of NC_140590.1, read as the reverse complement.
AACTGGGGATTGACCCTGCAACAAAAAGGGCCAGGTCCAATACTGACAGTTTGGTAATGTCACCCTTCATCATTGTTAAATGTTTCAGCCTTATGAGGGTCCCCCCCAAATATTTTGCATTCACCTTCCTATTTTTCTGAATTAGTTTTAGCTGAATTTACAACTCCATTCACTTTACCACTCCTAACCAGTGCTAAAATGCTTGTTCTCACTCCCTAAAACTTGGAATAATTGGCTTACACCTGACTTGTATATCTAAAAGGTACTTGTAAGTCCCTAGTGAATTGGTATACCATATACCTGGGATACTCAATATATGGGCTGGGGGCCGCTTGTGGATCTCTTGACCTGTGCATTCGGACTCAGGGCTGCTGTTTACTTGACTTAGTAATGACATCCGATAGTTTCTAAACCAGCCAATATTCGTGTACACGTTAAATAAGGAAAATAAAAAGCAAAGTATGTGTCCTGCACCCCTTCTCTTTAGAAAGAAACACCTTCATTTTTAAAGACAATGTGCAACAATCGTACAAAAATATGATACTCTTCAAACTTCATACAAGTGTACTTTATTCGCATGAGTAAGCATTCCATCTCAATCTATCAGATTATATCAATTCTGTTAAAAATGGGATTTCTGGTTGGTAGAGGCATGCATCCTGTCCAAGAATGAACTACCACTCTAGTCAGGGTAAGTTAGATACAAACTAAACCTGTGCTCAGTCTTCTGGTAGCTTAGCACAAAGCAGTCACGCTTCTCTAAAGAGGCAATATGTAAAGCGTTTGTGCAACACACACACAAACACAATAACACAAAAAATATACCACAAAATACTTCGCAGAGTGTTACAAAAATAGATTATATTTTTATAAGTAAAACAAGACCAAAACAATAAAATCCAATACGTAGAACTGAAGTTATGAATGTTTAAAGTAGTGCATAGAAGCAAATAGTGCTGAGGGGTTAGATGAGGTCGTGCTGGATCCGGAGTAAATCCGAAGTTCAGGCTGACCATGATGGAGGGAAGGCCAGCTACAGGACTCATGCAGGTCCCGCTGAAAAAGTACCTTGGATGAAGCAAGCTCGATGTGTAAGTTCTGATCTGCGCAGGGGATGAAGACTTCATCAACAAATTCCTTCATAATGCAGGCACTGCATCATGGTCGATCCGTGCTATCTGTCATCATTGAACCAATGTCGTCAATTTCTTCCTGCATCGAAAGTCATTGCATCGGTTCTGATCAGTTCAGTTGTCTCAATTTTGATGGTTATGGACAGCCGAAATCACCTTTCAAGGGCCTAGGACTAGATTGGCACCACTTGGTAGGGCAGGACTCACAGATGGCAGAGTCCAGGTGCTGTTGTAGGCAGGGTTGTGTTTGATGTCCCTGAGGCTACAGAACAAGGGGCAAGCGAGCACACCCTTGGAGTCACTCTGGGTTCAATTGAGATGGGTCCAGTTCTTGTCCACAGCAGGGCAACAGAAAAAGCAGAAAAACAGTTCTTCCAGAGCAGCAGTCAAACAGAGTGGCAATCCTTGTAGCACAGCAGTCTTTACTTCTGGCAAAGTTCTTAAAAAGTCCAGTAGTGTACTGTCTTGGTAGGGTCAGATGCCCAGTACATACAGTAGTGAACATGATTGCAGAAGCGTTATCTGTCACTCCCACACTTCCTGTGTTTATGGCTGTCTAGAGGGAATGCACAAAGTGTAGCTGTCACCCACCCCAGATGTGTATTGGATACAGGCTGCAAGGCACACAGAACAGTAAGAGCAGAGAAATGCACCCGTTCTAAAAGTGGCATTTCTAAAATAGTAATGTAAAATCCAACTTTTCCATTAAAGAGGATTTATCATTACCATTCCAAAGATATAAAACATGATTTAGCAACTCCTTTCTGATGCTGAATTACAGATTTAAAGTGTTTTAAGGAATTCCCATAGCAAATCTATGAGAGGAGTAGGCCACAATCTAGTAAAAAATTAGTTTAGCTGTTTGTGTCTATCAGGACACATACAACTAAAAAGTACATATCCTGCATTTTAGTTACACCACACCCTGCCCTGTGTGCTAACTAGGGCCTCCATTTGGAGTGAATTATGCATAAGAAAAGAGGAATTTAAAGCTTGCCAAAGAGTTTAAAAACCCAATTTGAAGTGGCACTAAACTACACACACAGGCCATGGCAGGTTTTAAAGGCTACTGGTGTTGGGGGCACAACCAGCGCTGCAGTTCCACTAGTAGTATTTAGATTACAGGGCCTGGGTACATGTTATACCACTTTACAAGGGACTTACAAGTAAACTAAATATGGAAATTGTGTATACACCAATGTTACCATGTTCAGGGGCGAAGCACATGCAGCAGTGGTAAAGTGCTCAGAGTCCTAAAGCCAACAAAAAGATACAGCAAAATGATTAATTTAAAGATATCTCTGAAAAGTGGTAGTCCTCAAACATGAACATATACACATTCATGCTTTCTCTACCTTGTCAACAATGCCATTAGTGAACCAAGAGGCAAGTTAGTTATATATATATATCCTAGACTATTATTATACATGAAACAACATAATAATTCCTTAAAACAAACACAATGGCTTTTGTACAGTGTACATCCTGAGTATGAATTTCAAGGAGCTCTTATATGTGATAATTTACAAAAGGAGGCAATTGCCTACGATCACACAATTTGGATAAGCAGAGAAGCCCAAATTGATATGATTCTTCTATTTATCAATGAACCAATCAGGCAGTTTGTAAAGCACAGCTAATTACCTGAAGGGTCTCAAGGCACTGGGGGGAGCGCAGCTCTTGGAAGTTCACGTAGCTCTGCCGAAGAGCCAGGTCTTGAGGTCCTTCTAGAACTTGGGGAGTGATGGCGTCTGTTAGAGGTGGAGAGGGAGGAAGTTCCATGCCTTGGCTGCGAGGAGGGAGAAGGAGCATCCTCCTGATCTGGTCTTCTTGATGCGTGGTACCGTCACAAGGGAGAGCTGGGCCAAGCGGAGGGATCATTGGGGTGCGTGGAACGTGAGGCAGTGGTTCATGTAGGCGGGTCAGTTCTTGTGAAGGGCCTTGTGAGTGTGGGTGAGAAGCTTAAAGGTGATTCTTCTCTCAACGGGTAGCCAGTGTAGTGTCTGTAGTGATGGCTTATGTGGCAGTGGTGCGGTAGGTTGAGTACTAGTGTGGTGGCAGCATTCTGGACATTCTAAAGTTTGCAGGTGAGGTTCTTGTTGATCCCGACGTAGAGTGTGTTGCTGTACTCTAGTCTGCTGCTGAGGAGGGCATGAGTGACAGGTTTCCTGTGTTTGAGGGGAATCCAGGTCAAGGTCTTTTGGAGTAGGTGGAGGGTGTGGTAGTAGGAAGAGGTGAAGGTGTTGATCTGGCGGTCCATTTTGAGTTCGGAGTCCAGGATGATTCTGAGGTTGCATGCATGGTCCATAGGGGAGGGAGGGTTCCCGAGGGCGGGGCCACCAGGTATCGTTCCAGGTGACGGGGTGTGGGCCCATGATGAGCACTTCGATTTTGTCCGTGTTGAGTTGTAGGCAGCTGTTCTTCATCCACCTGGTGATTGCTTCCAGTCCGTCTAGAGACTAGGGCCTTTAATTAGAGGACAGCATGTAATGAAACCCTGACAATAACTCCAACACTCGCTGTGTTCACCATTCACATGCATCACATCCCTACACCCACCTTCCAACCCCTGCACCCTGCTGGCTTCAATGCATTCTTAAGTGACATACCATCTTCACCTTTCTGAATCATTGGAATTATTGATTTTACCTATAGTTGGAGAATACATTTTGATCAGTGATCAGCATAAAGAGGCAGAGTCATATTTACTGTACAATAGAAAGAGTCCCACTGAACCATTCTTATTTATTTTTGTGTATACCCTGGTTCGGAGCATGGGCAGAAGGGTTGGGCCCTGTATTTTTGTTATACCAGTGGGCCTTCAACGCTTATTATTCCACCCACTTGAGTAACCCTTTAAACATTCCCCAATTTGACATTGCAGCCTAAATGTTGTTTTGAACTTCCAATTTGACTTGTCAAAATAACCCCCTTGCCAGCCTTAAACTCCCCTTGTATTACCTATAACTCACCTGTAAGGTAGGACTAGGCAACCCATAGGGCATTGTAATTAAAAGGCTGGATATGTATTTTTGAGTTTTATATGTACTGGTAGTGAAAAGCACACTAATTAATTTTCACTACCTCTACCAATAGCATAACATTGGGTTAACTTATTACATTTAACAAGTGCTAACTTTTGATTGGGAACAGTTAGAACACTCATAGTTAGTATCTGAGAGATTGATATTTTTAACCCTCTTTCATGGTAAAGCCAGATTTTAAGTTACAATTTAGAAAATTCCACTTTTAGAAAGGTTTAATACAGAAAATGGCAACCCGGTATTCCCTTGTGGGGTTGAGTAAATTGAGTAGTAATAGGGTAAATGAAAGTGCCAACAAGGTATTCATTTGGATTTACAATAATAATAATCCCTGAATTATTAAGTGATGTTCAACAGTGATATCTAAATTCAATTGTTGATAGTTAATGTGGAAACCATAACATTTCACAAAAAATGACAACTCTTATAGCCAGATGCACATGCTTGTTGCAAAATTGTATTAAGGATCAGATAAATGATAATCAAATTGGTTCAACAAAAATGATAACACACAGTACACTGCCAATGTGTTGTCTGTATCACAAGGTAAGTCTGAACATTTTGTGACACATGCCAATGCTCTTTAAGAACACTTTCTTTGTACAACAAAAGAATGTCCATCTTAGTATTGAGACTAAACATGTTGTAGTAAGGTCCTAAGACCTAAGAGCAATATGGGCTGTAGGTTGATGTTTGGGTCTCTTGCGGTAAGTGTCCAAGAGGCCTTCTTAAGGACTGAGATGTTTTAGTGTTGATGGGAAAAGGACCCACTCTAAACAGTAACAAAAAGGCCCAAGATTATCAAACATCAAACACATATGTTTACTAGAAGTATAATACACCGACTGGACTCTTCCCAATCAGGATTCAGAACCAACCACAGCATGACAGCTCTAATCGCTGCAACAGATGACATCCGCTCCCTACTCGACAGAAGAGAGTTGTCCACCCTGATCTTGCTTGACCTCTCCACGGCCTTCAACGCAGTCTTCCACGCAAACTCATCGATTGCCTATGCCAGAAGGATGGCATCCCTTCACTTCAAAAGCCAAGCACACCATCAGTGGGATTTCCTAAGGCTCAACCCTCAGCCTTACTCTTTTCAACAGCTGCATGACACCACTCACAAACATTGTCAGATCACACAACATCAACATCATCTTAGACGCTGACGACACATAGCTCTTCCCATCACTCTCAGCTGACACCACCTTAACAAAGACTAACATCCACAACTGTATAAAGAATGTCTCAGCCTGGGTGAAGCACACCTGCCTTGAACTCAATACAGACAAGACAGAAGTTCTCATCTTCGGCAAACACACCACACTCTGGAATGACTCCTGGTGGCCATCATAACTTGGAGCCACCCCACACCAAACAAGCATTTGCAATACATTAGGTCTCGTATTTACGAAACTCTCATAAATGTGACACCAATTGCATTGCATGTGGTTGTTTGTAAAAGCACCATGCCGTGGGAGTGATAGCAAAAAGAAAAAAAATTGATTAACAAAACACCAATCTCAACAAGGATGAAACTCTTGAATGTGTCAATTTGCTAATGCGAGGTGTCCCCTCTAGAAGTGAGAACTTCCAGAAGTCAAGGGTGGCCCTCATTGCCTGTCAGGCGAGGCAGGAGAGGCCAGCAGGCCCTATTCAGAAGGGGTGGGTGCCACCGAAGGGGGAGTAGAGGGGGACAATGCTAAATTATCACATTTATGGCATCTTTTTCAAATTCAGCTTTCCTCTAAATGGATTTTCTCTCAAACCTGCAGAAAGGAGTGCAAATGAAATTACCCCCTCCTTCCCCCATGGGCAAACAAAGCTTTTAATCCATGTACTATGCATATTCCCCACATGGCCTGTTTTTTTTTTGTTGTTATTGGCATCTTAAGAAGAGGTTTCCTTCTGTCATGCATCGACTCTGGAACACTATTTTGTGGCACATGCCCGGTCTTTGACAAGGATTAGCACAAGCCGTAGACGCAGTTTTGTGCAAACCAGAACATCCGACCCACAGATATGGTTTTTAAAAACAGAAAAACTGCACATTTCAAGTCAGATTTTGCTGCGTTTTATAAAGTTCTGAACCGGTGTAAACAAAATTCCTGTCCCGTCTTATAGCTGGTAATTGGTGCCTGTTAGTTTTACATGGTATTTTTTACTAAATCCGTGGAAAGTATGGTTTTTATAAGCTGCACCTGTATTTTACTGTCCAATGTTTAACATTTATGTAACAATTGCTAAATCCAGCAGAAACATTATGTAACCCATAAACTGGAATGTCCACTGGGGATATGGACGGTCACGCTTCATTCTTAGAGTGCATTTACATTTGGCTGTTAATCACCCACAATTGTTTCAAACCACTGTTTCACTGGAATGAGCACAAATTACTGCCTGACATTCACTAGAAAAAAAATGTCTAAATTATATTTATATAAAGCGTTGTATGTGTATTTACTGAAAGGGGCATGTTTTTGATTGGGAAGATCTCTGCCACGGTTTGTTTACCAGCATGTAATTTTACACAACTCCAAAGAAGTGGCAAAGGTTCGGCAAGCCAGCTTGCGTGCAGATCCATGCAGAGATAAACAAGCTGAGTCCAGAATTGATAATTTTGCCAGGTATGGTCCACATGAAAGCTCAGCTGCTCAGGCCGCTGCATGTTATTGTAAAAACACTTTGCTCCCTCTGCCCATGCACCCCCGCCACTCTGGGTGGTATGGAGATTGAGCTGATTAATAGCTGGTTGAGGTAAGTGGCTGTATGCAGCTACCAGAGAAGGAAGAGGCCGCCCACTCGGAACATAGGAAATTGCCCAAGCAGTCCCCGGCAGAGTTCCCAGCACTGCCCTGCCCTGATCCCGGGCGCAATGCTCTCCGGCACAGAGCACTTTATTCATCTGAATTATTAGTGCGTGGCATTAAGTGAAATTAGGTCTGATTGGAATTATGTGGCATGGTATGGAGTGCATAAAAACATGGAGCCTCTACATTGAGATACACACATACGCACACACACACACATATATATATATATATATATTATCTACTGGCCGTCGCCAGTAGATAGTTATAGTTAGGACCGTGTTTCCATAGGAAATCTGAAAATTCTATTTTGAATAACTTTGGCGCCGGTTGACGAATCCTCGCGAAATTTTCAAAACTAATGGGGCGCTCCGCTCAGCTTCTACCCTGAAAGTCTCGGGGTGATTCGTCAAGTGGGGGCTGAGAAAAAAGGGGGGTCTCAAAACGCGTTTTCCCCATGCATTTTCCCATAGGACCTTTAGCCGAAGGTACAGCCCGAACGGCTGAACAGAATTACTTGAAATTTGGCAAAGAGGTAGTCCTCAGGTCAGGCATGTGCCTTTTGCATATATGGTGTCAATCTGTCTTTGTCAGGGGGTCCCTGAAGGACCCCGAAGGGTGAAAACATTTTTTTTTTCTTTTTCAAAAAAACGCGGGGTGCGCGCACCATGCGCGCACGGTGAAAAACCTTAACAAAAAACATTTTAAACAAGCCATTCCATATTACAGGATACAGTCAATCTATAACTATATACAAAGGTAGCTTATTGTAAAATAAATATATAAAAAATATAATAAAACATACATAACTTAGCATTTAAAAAATCTTACAAATTCACTTAAAAAACCATAGGTTTCACACACGTTATAGTTAGGAATTAGCATTTAAAAAACCTTGGAAATTCACTTAAAAAGTAGACTTATTCATACATACATAAAAGTGCATTACTAGTCATATAAACAAATCACAACCCCAAAGTGATACAAATCATTATTATTTATTATTGATACAAATATATAATCTCGTGCAAATATAAACAGCGTATCTATTCAGTTTACTCACAGTCTGATGGGTAAATAGATCTTATTCGATTTGTTTCTTATACCTCAGTTTATTTCCAAATTTTACATTTTATTATTCTTATGTCAATCACTACAAGTTGTGCATAGATTTACACATTAGCGATTTCATTTAGATCATGTACCCATATATTTTGCGACAGACATGGGGAGAAAAACTAAAAAAACAAGAAAAAATATATACAATAGACATGAATTATAAACATATTATCCTTCCACTTTAGTTAACCAATTACAGTGCAGTAGATTTCATAAATTGAACATGGCTAGACTTAATCACACTACGCGCGTTTCGGCGTTCAGCCTTCCTCAGGTGGCCATGATTTCTTAACTCCTAAAATGTGATAAGAAAAAAACAAGCTATAGTATTTATGTACATAATTGACTAGAATACACATACCTTAAAAGAAAAATGCCTACTCTTACTATTTACAAATTTACAAATTAAGTCTCAAGTTCAATAGTCTCATGGACATTGCCAAATAAATCGTGGCCTATCTACAATCCTCAATGTGAGGGGGAGGGACCTACTGTGTTATCTCTGCTTGCCCAAGTATGTTACATGTTTTTCATAAGTGAAATAAATGGATCATACATGAACCTTTTACTGCTCGGGCTACCAGTTTATAGTAATGTATAGTCAATGCATGTAACAGTTAAGAAATCATGGCCACCTGAGGAAGGCTGAACGCCGAAACGCGCGTAGTGTGATTAAGTCTAGCCATGTTAAAGTTATGAAATCTACTGCACTGTAATTGGTTGACTAAAGTGGAAGGATAATATGTTTATAATTCATGTCTATTGTATATATTTTTTCTTGTTTTTTTAGTTTTTCTCCCCATGTCTGTTGCAAAATATATGGGTACATGATCTAAATGAAATCGCTAATGTGTAAATCTATGCACAACTTGTAGTGATTGACATAAGAATAATTAAATGTAAAATTTGGAAATAAACTGAGGTATAAGAAACAAATCGAATAAGATCTATTTACCCATCAGACAGTGAGTAAGCTGAATAGATACGCTGTTTATATTTGCACGAGATTATATATTTGTATCAATAATAAATAATAATGATTTGTATCACTTTGGGGTTGTGATTTGTTTATATGACTAGTAATGCACTTTTATGTATGTATGAATAAGTCTACTTTGTCTAGATAAGTTTCCTATATTTTCACTCATAATAAGTTACTGTAAACCCTGATATAGGAAGCTAAATTAGGGGTGCCCTTGTTATATTGCATTAAATTCACTTAAAAAAACCGTAGGTTTCACACATGTTATAGTTAGCTGGACATTTCACTCGTAAAAAAACATTGAAATTCCCCCGTTATAGTTAGTTCAGATAACTATAACTCGCGCGACTGCCACTCTATCACAAGGATGATGTCATCAGTGATGAAATGAAACGAGGAACCTCTTATCTGACCTATCTTTTCTTTGTGTATCGTGTTACTCACTGATTCTTTACAAAAGCCCAGGAAACAAAGTTATTTCAAAAACATTTTCATTCTTTTTATTATTTTTTTTTTTATATAATAGATAATAAAACATTCATATATGTTCTTTTTAGTGTACAGTTTATATACAATTCAGATATTATTACATAGATGTTTCTTTTTGAAAGACAAAACAGTTTGAAAAACTCATACAAGGAACCCCCAAACTAATCGTTTCCAAAAGAATCTTGCAATCACATTCTCACCTATCAGTCACTCTTACATACCATCAGACATTCTACCCACAATTAAGGAAAAAATGACAAAAGAAATTTAACTTTTTTGATAAAAACATAAACCAAATCTGGTATGAGATCCTACTCCATGTCAACCACAGGGGTTGGATTATGAATAGTTCTTACAAAGTCCTATGATTATGTAGTCAGGACGTTGGCATTAGGTTCCTTCTATGGGTCTCCCAGATATGTGGTTGGTGCTCTTGGTCTACGTACGTTTCGGAGACTATGTGGAATTTTCACGTCTCCTTCTTCAGGACCAAAGTATATTTTGGAGGTGTCTTTTATCGTCTATACGACGAAAAGAAAGAGGGTTCTCTCTAAAATTGATAAATACAAAAAAGTATTTCAAACATGTGCAAAATAGTTTTTAGTGTATATCTGTATGTAGCCTGGGAAGAGATAATATTCAAACTAACTTATATGTGGTTGCTCACACTAAATATGAGCACTTGCAGCTAAAAACAGACTTTACAGTCATCTTTTTATCGTTTCCATTAGCATATCAGAGAAAAGTAGAAAAAATAGTGCCCAGAGTACAGATAACCATAAAGTGATGCAAGTCAGAAAGAAAGTGCTATATTGCAGGCCAAAGAGGAAAGAAGATTTGCTCATAGGAAGTGTGAAATTGTTAGCCAAAGATTAAAGGGAGAGCATATTGACTTTAGATTCGCCTACATGTATTTGTTGGCGTTGTCTCCAGTTCTAAAGAGCTTGATCCATATTTCAATTTAGGGCATTGGGTGTCAGAGACTTCTATAGGGTAATTCTATAAGTGCAAATAAGAAAAAAGATATAACATTGATGTGTGATATAGTAACTCTTTGGACTTATGAGAAACGGGCTAAATATTATAACAGAGACGCCCTTATCAACAATGAACCCAAAGATAAGATAGACAAACTTGTATGTGTAGTGGACCATTCAACCATCAACCACAAAATCAAACAGATTCTAGACAAAAATTGGAAAATTTTGAACATTAGTGAAGACACGGACTCCATGCACAAACCAATAGTAGCCTTCAGAAGGAATCCCAATTTAAAAGACAAGCTTGTGCACAGTAGATTCCACCCACGAAATAAGAACAGACAAACAACTTTGGATGGCACATCATTACCTTTAGGCAACCATAGATGTGGTAACTGCCATGCATGTGAACAGGCTATAGTCTCACAAAGTTGGACATATGGCGTAAAATCAGGCACCTTGCAACAAATGACTAACTGTAGGAGCTCTAACATCATCTATTTGTTACTATGCCCATGTGGACTTGGCTATATAGGTGAAACCTCCAGAGAATTTCGGACGAGATTCTCGGAACATAAATCAGCTATAAGAACTGGCAGACAACAGGCACCCTTGGTTAATCATTATCATGAGCACAAGCACAAGAAGACTGAAATAAAATGGCTAATTTTAGAAAAAGTCAAGACGATACCAGGTAAGGACCCAGTAAAAACTAGAAAACAACGAGAAACATTTTGGATTTTCCATCTAGACACTGTACGTAAAGGCCTTAATGAGGAAATTATCTGGTTGGTCACAGAATAATCCATATATACTGCCCTTATGGCTCCTGACCTATATACCTTACCCTAGGTTTGACCCATCTTGGTTGTTCTCCACTTTGTGCTTTCTCCCTGTGTTTAGGGTAGAATATCTGGCCTCCCTTATATATAGACAATATGAAGGTACAACAACTTGGTTATAACATCCCTGTCTGCCTGTCCATACTCTGAATTTAGGCTCCTCCATGATTCTTTTATCATAAAATTGGAATCTTGCGCGCAGGTAGTGCAAGAAACTGTGAATTGGACACTCTCCGCCTCCCACAACTGCTCGCCCTAACAACACTTCCCTAAGATGGTGACTAATCTAATTCCATTTGTAATTGTATCCTCCATGAGATCGTATACGATTGAGTATATCTTAATCTTCCCCTCTTCAGGGTCTTTTTCTAAAATAATGATGAATAATATATACGTATACTATATACCATAGATGCGTGAATTAACACGCATTCATGTTAACCTCTCCATTAACCATTCTTTATCAATTTGACATACTATCTGTCGCCGCCCTATTACACCCAAAAGGTAAAATTATGGCTGCGTATAATACAGTCTCATCATTTGTACACCATTCAAACAAGGCTAACGTTAAAACTGTTTTTCCCCTATGATGTCTGTGTCGTGCTTCTGGAATGTTTTGGGAACTAAACGCAACAATATGTGACTCTGCCCTTCCCGCACACCATTCCAACATGGCGACCATATCAACATCCTTTGAACTACGACGTACGATCCATGTACACAGGCCGTTTTTGTTCAACGTAGCTACGTTAGACTTCGCCTATTGCCAATTTACACGAGGAGCGCCTTGAGCATAACATACAGTTTCACCACTTTATTTATATGGCGAAAACTCTAACTGTCGCTTTTCCCTATCACGCTCACGCCATAAATTTAGGATGTCCCACCAATCTAACGAAGCAGCATGCAATTGTGCCCCTTCTCGCACCCATTCCAACATGGCGACCTCACTACCATCCCGTTCCTCATTACGTACGAGCTACGTAAATTAGGACGTCAGGGTTTTTTCTAATGTAGCAACATGTGACCCCGCTTAGTTCAAATAAAAAGGAGGTCGTCACCCTCTTTGCCTTTCCGGTGTGGCAGCACAGAAAATGAAGTGAACAATCACACAGCACATGAGGTAAGGAAAACGGCTATTTTAGTGATCCCCCTTAATAACATAGATAGATATCTATCTCTAAACACCTTCAGATAGCTCAACAGCACGCGCAATTGTCTGACCGTTAAGAACGATCACCTCTGCCTTTACAGAGTTCCAGAACTAGTTTTGCATCATTCAGAATGCCTCACTTTTTGAGTATTTATGTTGATTCTCTGCTTTGAATAACACAAAACGCACACCCGCTTAACCCGCATCGCCTGTGATTCCTACCCCATAGTACATACACTCTGTACCCACAGGATGCACAGCTTTAATATTAATCTGTAGGCTCCGTTTATGTGTTTTTTCCTTAAAAAATTTTTTTTAACAAAGGCATGAGACTGTTGTTTCTCTGTTTTGAATAACACAAAACGCACACCCGCTTAACCCGCATCGCCTGTGATTCCTACTCCATAGTACATACACTCTGTATCCACAGGATGCACAGCTTTAATATTAATCTGTAGGCTCCGTTTATGTTTTTTTTCCTTAAAATTTTTTTTTAACAAAGGCATGATTAGGCATATTATTAATACCCCGCATACATCACCACATTGACATGTCGGCGTTGATAACTAAACCATACAACGTATTATTGCGAGAGGCACTGGATAAAAGTATTAAATTGCAACGCATTAACCAGTAAAACGAAATATCTAAATAAACCTTTCGGTTTCTCCCTTGCTCCTTTCAGACTGTGTATTTGAGCAAAGTTTGGCCCTCAACCGCCCCAAGCAATAAGGAGAATACCAGAAGGTTGTCTTGTGAGGATTCAAGCAATTAATCAGTCTAGGTAAGACTTTAGAGGCAGTCTGAGGCTAACCTAGTGGAATGATTATCATACCATGCCATTATTGAAATACATACATTTTTTTTTGTTTTCTTTTTTTTTTTTGTCTACCTTTAGATGGAATCTACATAGTGATTACTCACAGTGTGGCCTTATTTCTGCACTTTTCCCTAACGGAATAAGTAGGATAATCTCCAATCTAAAGTATCAGGACGCAAAAGCCTCCATGCCTGCCTATTTCTTAGAGGGTGAGAATCATTTTTAATCACCTATCTCATAAGTCCAAAGAGTTACTATATCACACATAAATGTTATATCTTTTTTCTTATTTGCACTTATAGAATTACCCTATAGAAGTCTCTGACACCCAATGCCCTAAATTGAAATATGGATCAAGCTCTTTAGAACTGGAGACAACGCCAACAAATACATGTAGGCGAATCTAAAGTCAATATGCTCTCCCTTTAATCTTTGGCTAACAATTTCACACTTCCTATGAGAAAATCTTCTTTCCTCTTTGGCCTGCAATATAGCACTTTCTTTCTGACTTGCAGCACTTTATGGTTATCTGTACTCTGGGCACTATTTTTTCTACTTTTCTCTGATATGCTAATGGAAACGATAAAAAGATGACTGTAAAGTCTGTTTTTAGCTGCAAGTGCTCATATTTAGTGTGAGCAACCACATATAAGTTAGTTTGAATATTATCTCTTCCCAGGCTACATACAGATATACACTAAAAACTATTTTGCACATGTTTGAAATACTTTTTTGTATTTATCAATTTTAGAGAGAACCCTCTTTCTTTTCGTCGTATAGACGATAAAAGACACCTCCAAAATATACTTTGGTCCTGAAGAAGGAGACGTGAAAATTCCACATAGTCTCCGAAACGTACGTAGACCAAGAGCACCAACCATATCTGGGAGACCCATAGAAGGAACCTAATGCCAACGTCCTGACTACATAATCATAGGACTTTGTAAGAACTATTCATAATCCAACCCCTGTGGTTGACATGGAGTAGGATCTCATACCAGATTTGGTTTATGTTTTTATCAAAAAAGTTAAATTTCTTTTGTCATTTTTTCCTTAATTGTGGGTAGAATGTCTGATGGTATGTAAGAGTGACTGATAGGTGAGAATGTGATTGCAAGATTCTTTTGGAAACGATTAGTTTGGGGGTTCCTTGTATGAGTTTTTCAAACTGTTTTGTCTTTCAAAAAGAAACATCTATGTAATAATATCTGAATTGTATATAAACTGTACACTAAAAAGAACATATATGAATGTTTTATTATCTATTATATAAAAAAAAGAAAATAATAAAAAGAATGAAAATGTTTTTGAAATAACTTTGTTTCCTGGGCTTTTGTAAAGAATCAGTGAGTAACACGATACACAAAGAAAAGATAGGTCAGATAAGAGGTTCCTCGTTTCATTTTGTCTTTCTCCCCTCCTCTTGGACCTAAAAGTATCTAGGGGAAACCTTGCACGCACAAATGATGTCATCAGTGATGTCATGAGTGATGCCACTGACCATGTCATGAGTGATGTAATATGTGATGTCATCAGCAGTGGATTGCGGGCGCGCGAGTTCACTGTTTTTACGAGTGAAATGTCCAGCTAACTATAACATGTGTGAAACCTATGGTTTTTTAAGTGAATATATATATATACATACACACACACACGCACACATATCTGGACTTGTTCCTCTGTCATTATGTCACCAGCCTTACATCCTACATACAGGATACAAATGTTTTTTTAAGAAAGGTGAACAACATCCCATGGGACAGTGGCTATATCATGGTAACATTAGATGTTTGCTCCCTTCATACCTCAATTTCACATCAATATGGGATAGAGGCATGCTGATATTTTATAAGATCCAGGTCACTGGTATTGACTCAATATACTGTAATGCTTCTCAAAATGTTCTCCTTCTATCTTACCCAAAACATCTTTCTCTTTGATAAAATACATATCTCTAAAAACAGGGAACTGCAATGGGGTCAGCCTTTGCCCACACATACGCCAACATCTATATGGGATGGTGGGAGAAAGAAGTTGCCTGGGCAGATAAGACCAGTAAGATTTTCCTGAAGGTACGTTTTATTGATGGTTTACTTATTTTATTGGAAGGAGATGAAACAACTTTATGTGAGTACATTGCTATCCTGAATGCCAATCCGTACAATATACAATTGACTGCGAATTGGAGTATGCAAGAAATTGATTTCCTGGATGTGAAACTGCAAGTAGTGGGTGACTCTATATAAACTAAGATTTAAAAAAAAAAAAAACACTGCCTGTTACACTATCTTACATGGCAATAGTGGACACCCATGTTCTTTAAAATTAGTATTCTGTACAGTGAACTACTCAGGGTCCGCAGAATCTGTACCACTGATGAATTATTCAAAAATAAAGTCATTATGATGATTATGAGATTATCAGAAAGGGGCTATCCACTGTGGTTCCTCAAAGAATCAAAACAAAGGGTCCTAAGTAAAAATAGGGAGCAGTTGTTGAGTACACATGCTTCATCCACTCCGATGTGTGGGTTGGATGGAGACCGGGACCCAGCTATACACTTTTTTATGGGATACTATATGGAACATAGTTCGATTAGCTTCTTGATCAACAGGAATTGGCACATTTTGAAATATGGTGAACATTTGAGCGATATAGTTAGTCAGCACCCTAAGATCACTCATCAAAAGGCACCATCTTTGGGGGACATGGTAACTAGATATATGTATCACCAAAAACCTGATTGGCTGACCAGCAGAGGTTTTCGTTTCAGAAAGTGTGCTATCTGTGAGGCCTGCAAATTTGGATTGAATTGTACAGAGTATAAGACCTTTGAAGGCAGGATGATGAAGATCAAGGAATTGATTACTTGTGAAACAGAGTTTGTAGTGTACACATTGGAATGTGGTTGTGACCTGCGATATGTAAGCAGCAAAAGCAGCACAATCAATTGGCTAAAATGAAGGATTTTGCAGCACATCAGGGCCATAAAAAAACGACGATCATGCATACCCCCTGTCTAAACATTTTTGGGAACAGCATCTGGCAGATATGACAACCTTACAATATTATGGCTTGAAGCTCATCTACGTAGAAGCAATAGGTCACTTGAATTGCGTCAGTTTAAATCACGGATGATCATTCTCTTAGGCACTGAGAAACCATATGGCCATGACCTTGATGCTGAATTGCACGTCCATCTGTGAGTTTGTTGTAGCCAATACTCTGTTCCATATGTATTGTATTTAAGGTCCAGGTCACTGGATTGGTTTGAACAATAGAAGAGACTATACAGATGATTTTTTCCCTTTGATTAGAAAAATAAGAACACATTTCTGTTTATTTTTATTGAACTTGACCCATATATACACATGTTGGATGTTGATTACAGCACTTGCACTTTAGAGATTATTGGATGATACTATACTGGGATCTCACCGCACTTCAGGCACATCAGCAGAGTTACTATCCTGTTTTGTGGAAGGGCTTAGCTATAAATTCGGGCATTGAGATGCAGGTTTTGGTAATTTTTTAGAATTCTTGACAAGATAAAAACGGGGATGGAGGTGTATACACTCATTTTATATATGAATATTAGATCAAAATATTTATTATATGTATTTTGACTGGGTTGATGATCTTACTTGTTTTTTTTTAGATTCTCTATTTATACCTTTTTGGTGTATATTTACGACAAGAGTGCAGCATTGCACTTTATAATCAATGACGCTTTTGTAGTATGTTCAATAGTGTCATAAATGCTGTATTTCATGTCTATAGACAGTTTGGCTAATGTATCAGAAATAAGTTAGTGCACTTTATGGGATTTTTGCAATATGATGATAATAAGAAGCATTAACACTTTACATTTTATTAATCATATCTGCACGATCTATGCGTCACACCATTACTTTGTGGTTGCATGAATATATGAAAACTATTGGTAAAATGTGTGATCTGCATGGTTATTATGTTACTATTTGATGGAACATCTGCCCAAATATTCCATATAATATGTGTAACAACCCTTTATTTGTTATTTGGTTTTATATGTTTTCCCTGGTTATTTATGATATGATCAACTGTTCCAGTATCATAGTAAAGTATTTGAGTGTTTTATGTACTTTCCCGCTTTGATAGATTCAGTATTTGAAATTGTGATCATTGTTGCTGCTCTGCAATTACCCTTTTGGGAATTTCAATATGGCCCAAACCATGGGATGATAGTATCCAATGTACACTCTAGATGTTGCCAACAGGAAGTGCATGATGTGGACGAACAATTCCTTTGTTGCTTTTTAAACACTGAGTGTGGGGTAGATGGGATAACCCAGTTGAAGGTGTGTGCTGAAACGCGCAGGCTTTCCATGTGGGGTGTTGCAGGAGATCTTAAAATTTGTAAAAGTCTAAAAATGGATTATCAGATTGGAGTGGATGGTCGTTGTGGAGAATCTATCTATCTATCTATCTATCTATCTATCTATCTATCTATCTATCTATCTATCTATCTATCTATCTATCTATCTATCTATCTATCTATCTATCTATCTATCTATCTATCTATCTATCTATCTATCTATCTATCTATCTATCTATCTATCTATCTATCTATCTATCTATCTATCTATCTATCTGTATATATATATATATTCACTGAAAAAACCATGGGTTTCACACACGTTATAGTTAGGAATTAGCATTTAAAAAACCTTAGAAATTCAGTGAAAAAACCATAGGTTTCACACATGTTATAGTTAGCTGGACATTTTCCTCGTAAAAAACCAATGAAATTGCCCCGTTATAGTTAGTTCAGCTAACTATAACTCGCGCGCCCGCAATGCACTGCTGATGACGTCACATATTACATCACTCATGACATGGTCAGTGACATCACTCATGACATCACTGATGACATCTCAAATGACATCACTGATGACCTCACTGATGACATCATCCTTGTGATAGAGTGGCAGACCTCCTCTCACCCTAATATAACCTTTGATACACACATTCAAAAATAGAGACTAAAATTTTCAAAACAATGGACATACCAATACCAGTTACAACAACCTATTCAGTAATTCTAAGATCTACATAAACATCCACTCATTCACCAACAGTCCAATACAGTCACTCATACATGTACTCACTCAACACATGTACTCATACACCTATACATCCTGTTACACAATGCCACTCATCCACAGAGTTACTCACACACATAGTCACTCATGCTAATAAAGAATCAAACATACATTTACTAGCATATACAGTTATACACACACCACCACACTTACTTCTACAGAAACTTACACATACTTAGTCTTTTAAACAATCACTTATAGAAACACATACTTATTCATACAGGAACTCTTTCAATCTCTCACATATACTCACATATATACACCAATAGTCACATATACTAGTTTTAAACATATGTAGTTACTCATAAAGACACTATTGAGACAGTCATTCACTCACTAACACACCCATACACACACTCATCCACCCATACAGTCCTGCACACATGCTGTGTTCAACACACACAAAGAGTGAATCATTCATTCATGCACCTATGCACTACATAATACCCCCCACCGTACCATACAGACACTCAGACTGATACTCAAAAAACAACTAATAACCTATATAGACACCCATGTAGCTACTCACCAACCCATGCAACCACTTATACACAAAGTGAGAGACTGATACAGATATTTTCATATTTAAACATTACACAGTAAGCCATGTATTCACTATGATACACTTAATCAGTCAGTTACACAATAAATTTTTCAAAAACAAAGCATCCATTTAGACACTTATCTACCCATTTATTCTTCCATTGACCTTGAGATATACATATATAAAACATATTTAATTTTCAGAAAAACACACATTCACTGGATGATGTCATCAGTGAGGTCATCAGTGATGTCATTTGAGATGTCATCAGTGATGTCATGAGTGATGTCACTGACCATGTCATGAGTGATGTAATATGTGACGTCATCAGCAGTGCATTGCGGGCGCGCGAGTTATAGTTAGCTGAACTAACTATAACGGGGCAATTTCATTGGTTTTTTACGAGTAAAATGTCCAGCTAACTATAACATGTGTGAAACCTATGGTTTTTTCACTGAATTTCTAAGGATTTTTAAATGCTAATTCCTAACTATAACGTGTGTGAAACCCATGGTTTTTTCAGTGAATTTGTACGGTTTTTTAAATGCTAATTCCTAACTATAACGTGTTTGAAACCCATGGTTTTTTCAGTGAATTTGCAAGGTTTTTTAAATGCTAATTTTTTTTTTATTCTTCAATTTTTTCTAACATATTTTTAATTTAATTTTCTTACCTTTTATAAAGACTATGCTTAAATTTTTAAAATTCTTTAATATGTTTTTTTTATATATTTTTTAAAATAAACATGTAAAATTTATTTCCAGTTTTTTTTTTTTTTTTTAATTTTTTTTAGTACGCGTACCGTAAGCTCACGGTAAGCGTACGGTTTACGCAACGTCCGTAATCTTTCTACGCTGCTTGCGTATAGTTACGCACTTTGCGTAGCCGCGCGTACTGCACGTGGGACGCGTGCGCGCTCACGCCACGCGCGCACGTTACGCGGAAGTGTCGGGGAGTGACTGTTATGCGCATGCGCGCAAGCGCGTGTCTTTTTTACGCGCATGCGCACTTTTGCCGTAAGCGTACCGTAAGCGCACCGTAAGCGTACGGTTGGTCATGTGATCATGAAACACAACTTTTGATTGGTTGAAACTACTTTCAGTTCTAGAACTCTCCTACACCACACCCATTCCCCTAATTTCTGCTTGTGATCCCTTAGGAGAAGGAGCTGGTTTGTCTTTGGGATATGATGGCAGAACAGCAGAGCCCTTCTGAGAGTGAGGCTAGCACCAGCAGCACTGTCTTGAGGCAGAGAGCGAGGAAACAAAAGCCTTCTTATGTTTGGGATTATTTTACTTTTCCTGAAGGCCAGCAAAAGGTGAATGCACCCTTAGTTACTTGCAGGCTGTGTCAGCGTGTACTTTCTAGAGGTAATCCTGACAGGAAGTATTCCTTTGGGAATCACACCATGAAGAGACACCTCCAGGATGTACACAGAAGGACACATGGTCATCTTTTTGGAGGTAACTCTTCAGAAAGACGAGCCAGTACATCCACAGCAGCTCAGCCTGGACCATCATCTGCAGGGCTGACTCCTTCTTCTGCAGGTCAGGTGAGCCCTTCATCTGTGGGGGGAGAATCTCCTTTTGCTGGCCCTCTGGAAATTAACCCTCGGTTTGCGAGGGTTGAAGTACGGTGCGCCACTTGTCACGATCTAATTACTTATAGGGAGACCAGTGTTTCCCTGGTGAACAGTAAAATAGATCAGCACACTTGTCGTACCGTCTAATATTCCCAATCTTTCTTTCCTCTGTCCCTGCATGAACACAACGGTTCTTTTAAGAGCCAACCTTATCTTTCATCTTTTTTTTACATATGTTTTTAAAAACTTTTTTTTATTTTTTTTTACCGTACGCGTACGGTGCGCGTACTTTTTTTTTTTTTTTTTTAAAAAAACACTAAAAATCATTTATGACATTACATTGACCTTGAGAGACTACAATTATTATTATTGACTTACCATACTCACTGAAAAAATATTTATTCATTTCTTTTTTTAAAAAATAGTTTTAAAAATGTTTGTAGTTTTCGTAAATTTTCTGTATCTATCTGGAAAAAAAGTAAAAAGTATTAATATTTTTAAAACTTTTTATAATACAGTACACATATTTACATTTTTTCCCCAAAAATATTTTTGCCTTATTTTTGCTGTTTTCAGAATATATTGCATTTCACTATAAATTGTGAAAGCAATTGCATTCATCATTTTACAGCGGGCAAAAAAAAATACCAATCACAAAGATTGTATTAAAAAAGCCCTGATTCTTTTTTTACTTAAACTTAACATTATAGAAATGCATAATATTGTAAAAAAATATCATCTAATACCAATACTTATTCCTTTAAAATACCGTCTGATATGTTTGTTTCAGAAGTATAATCACAATATTATATCTCAAATAACTCCAAAAAACATCTGATTTCATTTCCTTTAGGCCAAATAGTAATTTTAAATTTTTGTTTGGATTAAATTACCAACGGTAATCCAATAAAATTCTAAAGTTTAATTTGTCCAGATCTCACAGATTCTCTGTAACATTTTGGTTCACGAAAATTTTTTGATTAATTTATTTAGTCCACAATAGAATTGGTTACTTTTCCACATGGCCAAATAGTAATTTTTTAAATCATTTTTGAAAAAATTTCCAATGGCAGTCCAATAACATTCCAAAATATAAAATGTGCAGAAATTACCGATAATCTCAAAATTATTGGTTTTTCAAAATTTCATTAATAATTAAAAAAGTCCACATTACAATTGGTTATCTTTCCATTAGGCCAAATGATAATTTAAAAAAATTTTTTTTTACAAAATTACAATGGTAATCCAGTAAAATGGTAAAATTGTTTTGTCCAGATCTTGCAAAGTCTCTCTAAAATTTAGGTTTCAGGAAGATTAGATATGAATTTGCTAAATCAAAAGGCAAACGTTGTTTGAAAATCAATTGAGAATCATTACACAGTGTCCAGCCTTTTTCACATTTAAGATAAACTGTGTAATGTCCAGAAGTAACAGTAGGTCCATCATGGAAAATTATTGCAACAGTTACAAAAGTTTTTCCTGAAATTGATAATTGCTGTCCTGTAAACTTCTTTATTAAAGTATCCAATTTTGAACCATCAGCTCTACATCGTTGCATCATTAAAATTACATACTGTCCGTATTCCTTTAAAATTAATGTTGAAAACATGTCAGAATTACACTCACCACATTTCATGCTATGATTAGCATCTTTAACTAATTTTGCAAAAGTGACTGTTTTACTCTCTGGCAATGTCAAATAAATAAACCTTTCATTATCAACAATAGAGCCACTTATATTATAACAATTATCACAACTATGTTCCCATTTATAAGAGAGACCAAAAAAAATGTCAATGGGAACTCCTTCTTCTTCCACTACCTGAAGAAAATACATCAAAAATTCATGTGCATCTTGCTGTTCATTTTGAGAAAACTGTGTTCGTCCTGAACATACATCTAAAAGTTTTCTAATGTCAGTAGCACTTTCTATTTGAGTTTTATCTTTACTCAGCTTTTGAAAAAGGAGACTCAGCTCTGAACAGAATCTTTTTCCCTGATTTACTATTATCTGCTCTTGCAAACTTTCCAGATAAAATGCAACATTCAGCACTACATTTGCGTAGCAGTTGACACCAGAGCTATTTTCAAAATGACATCCTACAACCTGTTCTTCATTTTCCTTTTTCTTTTTGCTTGCAATTACATCACTCCTCTTTTTTTTCCTCTTCTCTACATCTTCACTACAGATATTCTCATTTTTCCTTTTACGAGAAACTACACGTTTCTCCAACACAGGATACTGACCTAAATGAGGAGCATAGCTTCTTCTTAATCTATTATACTCCTTTACACAATTTGTATCAGCACTAACTTTTGATTCTTCAAAGTCTATCATGAATAAACCTGATAATGTTTTGACTCGTGACAAAGCAACATATGCCATACCTTCTTTGAACACAGTTGAACCAATGTTCACAAATGCACAATCTACAGTCAATCCTTGAGACTTGTGAATAGTTACAGCATATGCTAGAGAAAACGGAAACTGCTTCCTACGTACATATAAGTCTTTCACAAGCATAAAACGAACTGTACAACGACAAATATCTTTAACTTCATCTATCTGATCAAATTTTATTTTTAAACATTCAATTCCTTCTTTTTTCTGATAATTAATAAAACCCACAACTCTTCCCATCGCTCCATTAACTAAACCTTTCTCAACATCCAAATTTCTCCTTAAAAACACTCTACAGTTCATGCAAACATATAGATTTTTTTCTAATCCAGCTGTTTTGGAGATGTTCTTCTCTAGTGAGTCCAATTTATTTTTCAGTTTGCCTGTTACTGTGACAGTGATTCTTCCATCCTCAATTTTGTCCACTGCTTCCAATTTCCTGATCTCTTCCTTTTCCAATTTCAAAAGCTCCTCATTGAATATTGAGCATTCACGTAGAGTTGGCATTAAGCAGATGACACTTTTGTTTTCTGCAATATTCTTGTATATTTTCTCTGCAACTATTTCTTCCTTTGGAAATAAATTATGTAGCAGCCGACTCTGTAATGCTTTTTTGCCAACTTCTGTGAGTAGTCCAATTCTGATATCTTTCAGAATACTTCCATATTCTTCATCGTTTGCTTGCCTCATATTAGTTGTAAGTTCCTTGTACTCAAAGAAGGACCAAATATTTGTATTTCCGATGCCTCCCAATGACTTCTTCGTGTCTTCATGTGTCACAGTATTAAACACTGGTTGTCCTTTAACTGGAGTAAGTTGCAAAAGATCTCCAAAAACTATGACGTGTTTTCCACCAAATAACACGTCATAGTCTGTCTTCAAAATTTGCTGCATTCTTAAATGCACAAAGGCAAGCATTAAGTTTGATACCATGCTCACCTCATCAATAATGAGAACTTGCATCTTCTTCAATACTCGTGAAACTTCCAAGGATGCTTCTCCAGTTAGCTTGTTGAATTGTATTTTGTTCTCATGCTCCACTGGTAACATTAGCAAACGATGTAAGGTGATTCCTTTTATGTTATATGCTGCTAACCCAGTTGGAGCAGTAACCACACAAGACAAAGTAGAATCCGTTTTTTGCTTTAGGTAGCTTCTGATGACTTTAATTAGGAAACTTTTTCCAGTGCCAGCTTGTCCGCTTACATACATCCTGATTGGATGAAATGATGTGCATGAGCACTCTTTTTTTACATGTAGAAATCCGTGATCAATTTTGTTTTTGATCTCTTCATAAATTTGTTGCTGCTCTTGATTCAGTTGTCTTTCCAAATTTTCTAAGTCTATAAATTCTTCTTGAGCTTGATTCATAGCCGTTTCCACTTCATTCATGGCTATTGATGCTTCATTTTCAACGATTGGTTGTCCTAGGGGATCTTGACTGTGTGTTCCTGAACTTTGGCTGTCCTGAGAACTGTCTCTAGCTATTTCTGCTGCAATTGTAGTTTCCTGTTCAATTTCTTCATTTAACATTTGCAGATAAGTTGTGAATGTATTGCATTGTATGCTGTCTTTGCAAGCATTAAATGAATCCTCATAGCTTTGAAATTCTCCCAGTAGTTCATCCTCTGTACGCCATGGTTTAAACAACTGTAAAAGAGCCAAGTAGTAAAATTCTTTCTTGTCGGTAGTGTCGCAACTCAGCTTCCGGTGATTTATCAAACTTCCTTTGGTTTGCTTCACCAAACATCCTTCTTCACCAACAACTTTATATTTTCCATTATTAATGTCTTCTGCAGCTTTCCGTGAATAAATGTAGTTCTGCAACACTTCATAGAGACACATGTTCTCCAGATGATGACTTCTCTTGGGATAATATGTGTCCAACATGTTTGTTTTCAATATATCTGTACTTTCTGGGTCATTCTCAGCCAAATATTCAATTTCTCCAACAGATTTCAGTACCCGATTTCTCATTGCTGCAAGGCCTAAACTTGCCCAAATTATTCTTCTTGACTTCGAGTAGAGACTTGCAGAAGATAACCTATCTGAACATTCGTAGGATCCAATTTCTCGATGCGATAACATCTTCAAACTGAAACTGTACAGCTTCTTACTGACAGTCTTCTCGTGAGAAATCTCTTCCCACATTTCCTTCAATTCTGTTTTTTCTGATTTTGTAATGTAAGACGTTACATATCGTGCAACAGCAATGGAATTGTCAGCTACATACTGTATATCCATGTTAGCGTTCCACATGGATAAAATGACTGGGTTGTAGTCATTTATATTTTTTGATTCTTCTTTTCTTTTAAGGTTGTAGGTATTCTTAGGTGATTTTCTTGTGATAGTATGTCTCACAGCTGACATAAAACTGTTTACTCTTCCATTTGAAAGAACAGGTCTAGGAAATCCAAATCGACATTTAGTGTAGTATTTTTCTTTGCTCTTGTATTTCCGTCGACAGTATTTTCCACACCGATGACTTTGGAAACGTAAAACTTGCTCCTTTAACTTGTTCTCTTCTGTGCTTTTTGGTATACCACATGTTGCATATTCTTCAATGTAAGATAACACTGCTTCATCAGTATCTGTTCCAAACTTTGGGGCATCCTTGATCCACAACAGCATATGAATATGAGGAGCACCTCTTGCCTGGTACTCTTTTCTCCAAAAGAAATCCACTACTTCTCCAAGGGGTGGATTTTTTTTATTGCAGATGAAGGACATCATAGCCTCAAATCTATGATTGAAATATCTGCAAACATTAACCGGATCCAATGAGCACAGTTCTCCTGCTGTCTTGTATTCGATGTTTTTAATGTTTGAATTGGCCTCTCGTAGAAAATCCAGCAAATCATCCCAAGCGTACTCGGCACAGCTTAGGGTAAGGAACCATGTTGGTGTTCCTAAATTGCGTAACATGCATTTTAGTTCACCATGGCGTCGGTACCAATATTCATTTGTCCCACGCTGACAAGCCATCAGATTGATCAGTTGTGTTTCCAAATGATCATCTCGGTGCTGCACTTTCTCCATAAAATCCTTAGCAGACACATTTTGTAAATGTACTCCACTTTTTAAAATGTGATTTACTGCATAAGACAGTGCAGACAAGTCGCTTTCAAATAAAAGATGGAACAAATAAGGAATACTTTGTCGAAATCTGGGATCTTCAGCATATAGTCTTGTAGTCCGATACTCTGAAGCTGGAATCTGTTCTGGACGTTCATCGTATCGTCCTCCTTTTCCCGTAGGAAACAGCTGGGGAAAACATCGAGCTTCCAAGCTCTCCTCCCATACACTCACGGGAGTTCCTTTTGCTTTCTTCATCTGAAAGAGATCAATATTGTCTCCCATAACTTCTTTCGAATGAAGAGGATGTATGCTAAAATGTTCATAAATTTCTTCTTCCTTTGTCTTGTCCACTTTTTCAATTTGTCCAGTTGGTGTTTCTGTGTCTTCTTGAAAATCTTCGTCTTCTTCTTCTTCTTCTATATAAATTGATTCATACCATTTGTTATTTTTTTTCAAATACAAATTTGCTCTTTGTACTTTCCGCACATCTACCAGCTCCTGCCAAATCTTCTTATTCTTTGTAGGTACACCATTAACCAGAATAATTAATGGTTCAGTTTCCAAAGTATCCGCATCAATAGTTTCCATATTTTTTTTCAAATCCAAGGGCAAATACACCACTCTACCTTTTAAACCTCTCAGTAAATCTGAAGGAGGTAATTTACCAGTTTTGGGCTCCATACGTACTATGGTCTGGAACGGATGAACACATTGAATGAGTATAGACTCATATGTATTTAATTCAGAAAGTTCAGCAGGAATAGCATCCAATTCTAAATTATTATGTACAGCTCTGGTCGGCATTCTATTTTCCTCTAACTTGTTGTAACAGTATTTACAAATACGCTGATCTTCACCCAATTCAAAACAATTTTCAAGAAATATATATGTGGCAAAATCCTTCCACTTATAATTATCTTCATTTTCACTCTTTCTGTAGAGATCAACATTCCTAGTTTGTTTTCTATAATGAGTTCTGCGGCAACAAATACAAGTAACAGTTGGTCTTTCATTAGAGACTATTGCAAATTTTGTTATGTGATCATTAAATGTCTTACTTACAGAAGGTTCTACATTCTCTTCCACTTCTTCCTCATTTACTGTGTCCTTCTCTGCACTGTTTTGTTCAGGACCAAAGTAACAAAACTGAATTTCATCAACAACCTTCTCTACATCTGATACCGTTCCTCGGAACAGAGCCCTATTCAATTCATTTAACTTTATTGCTGGACTTTTGGCAAAATACAACCGTCTCACAAACTTTCTCATTTCAGTATGATGAACAGCCAGCATCCTAAAATGATGGAAAACACTATTGCACACTTTTCTAGATAGACAAGCCAGAGAATGACCCTGCAAACCAGTATTCTCTCTCACTCTGCATGGATCCAGACTTTGAAGCACCTTAATCTTCTGTTTTACACTTTTTTTACTATATTCTCTTAGAAACTCTCGAAATCTGTCAATAGATTCCTGACGCACAGTGCAAATACTACTACAATTCCAAGTGTACACTGGGGCTTTAGGACGTCTCCCCATTGCCTCATCTGCCATCACTTGTACCTCATCTCTTGGAACCATTATCTCCTTCTCCATTATGCAACCATTTTTTACTTCGTATGAACGACCTCTGGTGTCAACTGCATGCAGCAAACTATTACTTTGAAAATAGCTCTCTTCATTAAAAAAAGGTTCACTACTTGAACTATGCATCCACTTTCCTAAAAACACTTTACAAAAGTTTGTTCTGTTCACTACTCTTTTGCTTTTGCTTTGTGATTTCAGTACATTAACCATTTTATCTAATGTACGCATCCTATTCAAAATTAATATGAATAGTTTCCTTTTTAATTCTAATGCTTTTGCTGCAATGGCTTCAATTTCTTTTTTTCTCTTGTAATATTTTGCCTTTTGCTTATATTTCTTCACATCCTTTATCAAATTGGACATAACTCTTCTCTGAAACATTTTTCTACGTATCTCTTTAAACGCTGTTTTTCTGTTTATGTAAAACTTTTCAGTTGCAGAAGGTATATTTGCATTAACTAAATTCTCAATTTTTTGCTGTTCTCTTCGTTTTGTTACATTCTTTCCAGGACAGACATTTTGTACATTTTTCTTTGTTTTGAATATTTTTTTAAGAAATTGTTTTTTCTGCTTACCAGAAGATTTTTTCTTTTTCCCAACATGAGCATCTTCTACTAACTTTGGTCCTCCAGTTGTCTTCAAATATAGTTTTTTTTTAGCGTTTTTTGAACTCTAGATTTTGTAGGCATCTTAAATTTTGTTCACTGTTCTTCAGCAATACCTGAAAAAAACTAAAAAAAAATCCTTTATTGTATTTAAATATATTACTACATTTCTTTTCACAATAGTCACAAAACGAAATTTCTTTGCCAATTTGAATGCACACAAACTGCTCTTTTTTTTGGGCAAGTGAAAATCACTTTTACAAACTGTCACATTATGAAACCACTTTTCAGATTTTTTAAAAAGCCCATGTCCAGAGTGCTACACTCCAGCAAGGGCAACCAGCCTTAGTGAAGCTGAATGTATTTGCATTACAGACTGAAACCTGAAAACCCCACTCGCTTGTAAATACTGTGCATGACTATACATGGCAAGCACATGGGTGTGTGCTAAGACTCTGCTTCTTCCCCCAAAAATTCGCTCCCCCTTTCCATCTAATGCAACTGTGAAATCACCAGAGCAAGACGCAATAAATCTCTGCCTATAATTCCTCTATGCACACAGAGTCATGTTTTCACATTAGTCCCAAAACGAAATTTCTTTGCCAATTTGAAAGCACACTTACTGCTCTTTTTTTTTTCGGCGCAAGTGAAAATCACTTTTTACAATTGGAAATCACTTTTACAGACTGACACATTATGAAACCACTTTTTTTGATTTATTTCAATGCACATGTCCAAGCTGTTTTTTCAGACCACCACCATGTGTATTCTCGGTGACTGCCTACACTCCAGCAAGGGCAACCAGCCTTAGTGAAGCTGAATGTATTTGCATTACAGACTGAAACCTGAAAACCCCACTCGCTTGTAAATACTGTGCATGACTATACATGGCAAGCACATGGGTGTGTGCTAAGACTCTGCTTCTTCCCCCAAAAATTCGCTCCCCCTTTCCATCTAATGCAACTGTGAAATCACCAGAGCAAGACGCAATAAATCTCTGCCTATAATTCCTCTCTGCACACAGAGTCATGTTTTCACATTAGTCCCAAAACGAAATTTCTTTGCCAATTTGAAAGCACACTTACTGCTCTTTTTTTTTTCGGCGCAAGTGAAAATCACTTTTTACAATTGGAAATCACTTTTACAGACTGACACATTATGAAACTTTTTTTTTTGATTTATTGAAATGCACATGTCCAAGCTGTTTTTTCAGACCACCACCATGTGTATTCTCGGTGACTGCCTACACTCCAGCAAGGGCAACCAGCCTTAGTGATGCTGAATGTATTTGCATTACAGACTTAAACCTGAAAACCCCACTCGCTTGTAAATACTGTGCATGACTATACATGGCAAGCACATGGTTGTGTGCTAAGACTCTGCTTCTTCCCCCAAAAATTCGCTCCCCCTTTCCATCTAATGCAACTGTGAAATCACCAGAGCAAGACGCAATAAATCTCTGCCTATAATTCCTCTATGCACACAGAGTCATGTTTTCACATTAGTCCCAAAACGAAATTTCTTTGCCAATTTGAAAGCACACTTACTGCTCTTTTTTTTTTCGGCGCAAGTGAAAATCACTTTTTACAATTGGAAATCACTTTTACAGACTGACACATTATGAAACCACTTTTTTTGATTTATTTAAATGCACATGTCCAAGCTGTTTTTTCAGACCACCACCATGTGTATTCTCGGTGACTGCCTACACTCCAGCAAGGGCAACCAGCCTTAGTGATGCTGAATGTATTTGCATTACAGACTGAAACCTGAGAACCCCACTCGCTTGTAAATACTGTGCATGACTATACATGGCAAGCACATGGGTGTGTGCTAAGACTCTGCTTCTTCCCCCAAAAATTCGCTCCCCCTTTCCATCTAATGCAACTGTGAAATCACCAGAGCAAGACGCAATAAATCTCTGCCTATAATTCCTCTCTGCACACAGAGTCATGTTTTCACATTAGTCCCAAAACGAAATTTCTTTGCCAATTTGAAAGCACACTTACTGCTCTTTTTTTTCCGGGCCAAGTGAAAATCACTTTTACAGACTGACACATTATGAAACCTTTTTTTTTAGTTTATTTAAATGCACATGTCCAAACTGTTTTTTCAGACCACCACCATGTGTATTCTCGGTGACTGCCTACACTCCAGCAAGGGCAACCAGCCTTAGTGATGCTGAATGTATTTGCATTACAGACTGAAACCTGAAAACCCCACTCGCTTGTAAATACTGTGCATGACTATACATGGCAAGCACATGGGTGTGTGCTAAGACTCTGCTTCTTCCCCCAAAAATTCGCTCCCCCTTTCCATCTAATGCAACTGTGAAATCACCAGAGCAAGACGCAATAAATCTCTGCCTATAATTCCTCTCTGCACACAGTCATGTTTTCACATTAGTCCCAAAACGAAATTTCTTTGCCAATTTGAAAGCACACTTACTGCTCTTTTTTTTTTCGGCGCAAGTGAAAATCACTTTTTACAATTGGAAATCACTTTTACAGACTGACACATTATGAAACTTTTTTTTTTGATTTATTTAAATGCACATGTCCAAGCTGTTTTTTCAGACCACCACCATGTGTATTCTTGGTGACTGCCTACACTCCAGCAAGGGCAACCAGCCTTAGTGATGCTGAATGTATTTGCATTACAGACTGAAACCTGAAAACCCCACTCGCTTGTAAATACTGTGCATGACTATACATGGCAAGCACATGGGTGTGTGCTAAGACTCTGCTTCTTCCCCAAAAAATTCGCTCCCCCTTTCCATCTAATGCAACTGTGAAATCACCAGAGCAAGACGCAATAAATCTCTGCCTATAATTCCTCTATGCACACAGAGTCATGTTTTCACATTAGTCACAAAACGAAATTTCTTTGCCAATTTGAAAGCACACTTACTGCTCTTTTTTTTGGGCAAGTGAAAATCACTTTTACAAACTGTCACATTATGAAACCACTTTTCAGATTTTTTAAAAAGCCCATGTCCAGAGTGCTACACTCCAGCAAGGGCAACCAGCCTTAGTGAAGCTGAATGTATTTGCATTACAGACTGAAACCTGAAAACCCCACTCGCTTGTAAATACTGTGCATGACTATACATGGCAAGCACATGGGTGTGTGCTAAGACTCTGCTTCTTCCCCCAAAAATTCGCTCCCCCTTTCCATCTAATGCAACTGTGAAATCACCAGAGCAAGACGCAATAAATCTCTGCCTATAATTCCTCTATGCACACAGAGTCATGTTTTCACATTAGTCCCAAAACGAAATTTCTTTGCCAATTTGAAAGCACACTTACTACTCTTTTTTTTTTGGCCAAGTGAAAATCACTTTTACAGACTGACACATTATGAAACCACTTTTTTCGATTTTCTTAAATGCACATGTCCAAACTTCTTTTTCAGACCACCACCATGTGTATTCTCGGTGACTGCCTACACTCCAGCAAGGGCAACCAGCCTTAGTGATGCTGAATGTATTTCCATTACTGAGTCCAACCTCAAACCCTTAAACTATTCTTTTATTATACCAGTACACCTTAATTTATTGTGAAAACATAGTCCATATTATTTTACTTGTTCCTCACATTTAAATTTCTCCCAAAACAGAAAATAATAAACACAACTTCAACAAAAAGAATTGCATTTCTATTATTCATGTCTTAATTTACCATATACATCCCCTCTCAAACTCTAAACTCACCTTTAAAATTAGTTAGTTGTGAAAGAAATGTGGCACTCAAACAGCAGATTATCAGAGCCAGGATCTCTGTTGTGTTCACCTCTCTCCTCTCAGCAGAACCAGATAATGGCAAACTTTCCCTCTATTTTTCCACACATATACTTGTAAGTTTCAAATCTCAGTGCTTCCCCCTTTTTTTCAAATGTAATCACACATTTCTATTGGTTGAAAACCAACCCTTTTCCAAAAGTACCCTTCCCCCAACTTGACTTCTGCCTAGTACCCTTCCCCCAACTTGACTTCTGCCTGCTACCATAGCAACAGCTCATGGAACACTGCTGTGTTGAGTTAGGTCAGAAGTTCGCCAAACAATGTTTCAATTCCACAGAGCAAGAGTGCTTGACTTTTCAAACCTAACAGCAAATCCATAGTACTGTTCTTTGGTTACACATTTTTTTTTACCAATACAAAACATGCTTCTATTAATTTACACATACAGCCTAGTTTTTATTCTAGAATGGTATGAAACAGCCAATCAGTTCTTTTTGTTTTGAAAAAAATATGTATGCCTCCATTTCCAAACTGTCTTTCTTTTCATATTGCCATTCTACTGAAAGACACCTCCTGAGTGCATCCAGTTCTCCTTTGAAGATGTTCACAGTGTGGATTGTAGGGCACAGCTATGTCTTCTGGAGTGAAAAGTTTGCAGAGAAAACAGGTATGGTGAGAGACCTTGCTTTGCCAAATGTAGACATTAAATGGATTGGTCAGAGAGGGTTAAAGTGGCACCAATTGATGCCATTGGTGAAATCCTTCATTCAAATCCAACACCCTGACCTCATAATAGTGCACTGTGGTGGCAATGACCTAGGCACTTTGACTGGGGTAGGTCTGGAAATGCTTATGAAGGAGACCTTTGCACAACTGTTTTCACTTTTCCCTAAAACTGCCTTTGTGTTTTCTAACATATGCCAAAGGCAAAAATGGAACTGGTCCAATCATTTCTGTCCACAGATTGACAAAGCAAGAAAGCACGTCAACAAATCTGTTTCTGCTTTCCTCCGTGACTATGGTATGGGTGCCATTTACCACAACAACTTGCGTTATGACATGCAAGACATTTATAGAGGAGATGGTGTGCACTTCAATGATGAAGGGAACAGAGTCTTCCTCTTGAACCTTAGACTCTGCATCGGTACTTACTTGTAGGTACCACTAAAAAAATGACTTCATAAACACAACAGCTCTTTTTAGAGCTCCCTAATTTCTAAACTCTTAATTCGTCATTTCATTTATTCATTTTTATTTTTTTTAACCGTACGCTTACCGTAAGCTTACCGTACGCGTACCCCGTGATTTTTAAAAAAATCAATAAATGTTTTTTTTGTACTTTTCTGTCCTTCTTTGACCCCCTTACAAATGTTAGGGGGTCTGTAACTCTCCTCCTTGCCCCCTTTTCTTGTTTTCACTCTTTTTTTTTCAGAGTGAAACACAGAAAATGGCGGCCGCCGCTTCCTGGTTTAGGCCGATTCGAATGTTTACTAAGATCTAAGAGCCAATCAGAATCGCGCTCGCGCACGCCACCGTACGCTTACGGTAAGCGTACGGTAAGCGTACCGTAAGCGGGCTCAGATATATATATTGATTTAAAGGCTATTTTCTCAGAATCTACTGAACAGATTTACACCAAACCTACAAAAGGCACTTCCTTGACCTAGGGACTACCTCTCTGCCAAATTTTGAGTAATTCTGTTCAGCCGTTCGGGCTGTAGCTCGTTCTAAAGGTCCTATGGAAAAATGCATGGGAAAAACGCGTTTTGGGACCCCCCTTTTATCTCAGCCCCCGCTTGACGAATCCCCCCGAAACTTTCAGGGTAGGAGCGGAGCGTAGCGCCCCACCTATTTTGAGAAATTCGCGAGGATTCGTCGACCGGCGCCAAAGTTATTCAAAATAGAATGTTGAGGTTTTCCTATGGAAACGTGGTCCTAACTATAACTACCTACTGGCGACCGCCAGTAGGTAATATATATATATATATATATATATTATCTACTGGCGGTCGCCAGTAGATAGTTATAGTTAGGACCTATTTTCCATAGGAAATCTGCAACATTCTATTGGGAATATCTTAGGCGCCGATTGACGAATCCTCGCGCAATTTTCTAAACTTTTGGCCAGCTCCGTTCCGCTCCTACCCTGAAAGGTTTGCGGTGATCCATTAAGCGGG
The DNA here is from genome assembly GCF_964204655.1 of Triturus cristatus. Lineage (NCBI taxonomy): Eukaryota > Metazoa > Chordata > Amphibia > Caudata > Salamandridae > Triturus > Triturus cristatus. The sequence continues at coordinate 595,288,019 of NC_140590.1, read as the reverse complement.
GGCCAAGAAAAAAGGGGGGTCCCAAAATGCATTTTCCCCTTGAAATTTCCCGTAGGATCTGTTGTCGCAGCTACAGCCCGAACCGCTGAACGGAATGACACCAAATTTGGCCAAGAGGTAGTCCTCAGTTCGGACTCGTGCCTTTTTCATATATGGTGTGAATCTGTTCAGTAGTTCCTGAGAAAATGAGGGTAAAAAAGTTAATGATATCTGTGGCCGCGGAGGATCCGTGGACCGTACCCGCACCGTAAGCGCACCCTCCCCGAACCGAGCGCGCACCCTCCCGATCGCGCGCTGAATGCCAATTGTCTGTCGAGTGTCTCTCTACATTCGAAACCAGGAACTGTTGGCAGCCATTTTCTGCCTCGGTAGAAGCGAGGCTGAAGAAGCAAGGTGAAAAAGTGTGTAAAACATATAAAGGGGGCAGAGTGGAAATACTCTGACCCTCTAGAGGTGCTTCGGGGGTCCCAGAAGGACCCTCTGGGGCCCCCTTTTTAAAAAAAAAAAACGGCAAAATGCACGCACGGTGCGCGCATCCTATCACGTTGGATGCACGGATCCTCTCGTGGTGGGTTCGCAGATCCAAGGGGAAAAAAAATGAAATTGTTGGGAGATAAAGAATAACCTTAAGTGTTTTGTTCTTGAGTGGCTCTAAAAAGAGCCGTTGTGTTCATTGAGAGTTTTTGGTACTTATAAGTAAGTACCTATACAGTGTCTAAAGTTGTTGAGGAAGACTCTGTTTCCTTCATCAGTAAAGTGTACTCCATCTCTCCCATACATCTCTTGCATATGAAAGCGCAGATTGTTATTGTAAATGGACCCCATTCTATAGTCTCGGAGAAAAGCAGAAACAGATTTATTCACATGTTTCCTAGCTTTCTCAATCTGTGGACAAAAATGATTGGACCAGTTCCATTTCTGCATTTGGCATATGTTAGAGTACACAAAGGCAGTTTTAGGGAAAAGTGAACTCAGTTCTGCAAAGGTGTCCTTCATAAGCATTTCCAGACCTACCCCAGTAAACGTGCCTAGGTCATTGCCACCACAGTGCACTATTATGAGGTCAGGGTGTTGGATTTGCATGAAGGATTTCACCAATGACATCAATTGGTGCCACTTTAACCCTCTCTGTCCAATCCATTTAATGTCTACATTTGGCAAACCTAGGTCTTTGTGAATGCCTTTGTTTTCTGCATACCTTTGGCTCCAGAAAATGTAGCTGTGTCCCACAATCCACACTGTACGAATCTTGTAAGGAGGTCTGGATGCACTCAGATGGTCTCTCTAAATGAAATGGCAGTTTGGAAAGTAAGATGTTTCTAAAATGGTGGCTAAGATGCAATTTTGAAAAAAGACAAGAAATCATTGGTTGTTTGACAACCTTCTACACTGAAAGGTAGGGTGCATATTTCTGTTTTTTAAACACATGATTCTTATTGGTTAACAAAAACTGGTTGTAAGGAACATTATATATGATAAGCTGATATGTTGAGAAGTCAAGCACACTTGCTGTTTTGATTATCAACATTGTGTGTGCTGAACTTGTGACCTGTGTCCTCAGTACAGTGTTCCATGACCTGTTTCTATGGTAACGGGCAGAAGGCAGATTGGGGGAAGGGTTGAAGTTTATGTCATTTGGAAAGGGTTGAAATGTTTAACCAATAGAAATGTGTGTTTGCTTTTGAATTTATGTGGGAAGGAATGTGATTTGATGTTTACATGTATATGTTTGGAAAAAGAGAGGGAAACTTTGCCATTCTTTGGTTCTGCTGAGAGGTGCACAGTGCAGAGATTCTGTATAAGAAAATCTGGTGTGTGACTGATATCTGGTGTGTGACTGATATACTTCTTAATCTACAAAACATCTTGAGAGGTGAGTTATTTAATTGTGAGGGGATGTATGTAGACTATTTTGATTTTAATCAGACTAATGTATTTATTCTGCTAAAGTGTAGGGAGTACTTTTTTTCTCTACAATCTTATTGACAGTGTGTGTGCATGTAGAAACCATTCTGTGATAAGCATTTGTGTTTTTCATGTGTTTGCAGACAGATAACTGTGCTGTTTTTATATTTTGGTAGAATTAGAAACCACACATTGTTTATGAATTTGTGAAAGGAGTTATGTTATGTTTCTATACTAAAATGTAGTACTTCTTCTAGATGAAGAAATGTGTTTTGGTATAGTGCAAGGGATAGTGTTGTTTGTCTAGAATCACACAGAGAGCCTGTGTGCATTTGGGAACCACTGTGAGAGAAGCATTTAGTAATATCTTGTATTTGCTGACAGATAACTCTTTTAAAACCTGTGATGTTGTCAAGTTTTAGTAGCATTAGAAGCCAGTCTTTGCTTATGCGTTGATTAAATGAGTCAGGCATTGACACTAAAGTGCAGTTGTGAAATATGTAGATTGTGTGCAGTTCCCTTACCTCTTCCACCGTAGTGAATGAGTTTTGGTAAACTCCTAGGGATAGTGGTGCTTGTCTAGAATCACACTGTGAGTCTGTGTACATTTGGGAACCACTGTGAGAGAAGTGTTTGGTAACATTGTGTATTTGCTGACAGATAACTATTTTAAAACCTGTCATGTTGTCAAGTTTTAGTAGCATTAGAAGACAGTTATGGCTTATGCTTTCATTAAATGAGTTAGGTATTGACAGTAAAGTGTAGTCGTGAAATATGTAGATTGTGTGCAGTTCCTTTACCACTTCCACTGTAGTGAATGAGTGTTGGTATATTCCTAGGGATAGTGGTGCTTGTCTAGAATCACACTGTGAGTCTATGTGCATTTGGGAACCACTGTGAGAGAAGCGTTTGGTAACATTGTGTATTTGCTGATAGATAACTGTTTTAAAATCTGTCATGTTGTCAAGTTTTAGTAGCATTAGAAGGCAGTCTTTGCTTATGCGTTGATTAAATGAGTCAGACGTTGACACTAAAGTGCAGTCGTGAAATATGTAGATTGTGTGCAGTTCCCTTACCTCTTCCACTGTAGTGAATGAGTTTTGGTAAACTCCTAGGGATAGTGGTGCTTGTCTAGAATCACACTGTGAGTCTGTGTACATTTGGGAACCACTGTGAGAGAAGTGTTTGGTAACATCGTGTATTTGCTGACAGATAACTGTTTTAAAACCTGTTACGTTGTCAAGTTTTAGTAGCATTAGAAGCCAGTCTTTGCTTATGCGTTGATTAAATGACTCAGGCATTGACACTAAAGTGCAGTCGTGAAATATGAAGATTGTGTGCAGTTCCCTTACATCTTCCACTGTTGTGAATGAGTTTTGGTAAACTCCTAGGGATAGTGGTGCTTGTCTAGAATCACACTGTGAGTCTGTGTGCATTTGGCAACCACTGTGAGAGAAGCGTTTGGTAACATCATGTATTTGCTGACAGATAACTGTTTAAAACCTGTCATGTTGTCAAGTTTTAGTAGCATTAGAAGACAGTTATGGCTTATGCTTTCTTTAAATGAGTCAGGCATTGACACTAAAGTGTAGTCGTGAAATATGTAGATTGTGTGCAGTTCCCTTACCACTTCCAGCGTAGTGAATGAGTTTTGGTAAACTCCTAGGGATAGTGGTGCTTGTCTAGAATCACACTATGAGTCTCTGTGCATTTGGGAACCACTGTGAGAGAAGCGTTTGGTAACATCGTGTATTTGCTGACAGATAATTGTTTTGAAACCTGTCATGTTGTCAAGTTTTAGTAGCATTCGAAGGCAGTCTTTGCTTATGCGTTGTTTAAATTAGTCAGGCATTGACATTAAAGTGCAGTCGTGAAATATGTAGATTGTGTGTAGTACCTTTACCACTTCCACTGTAGTGAATGAGTTTTGGTAAACTCCGAGGGATAGTGGTGCTTGTCTAGAATCACACTGTGAGTCTGTGTGCATTTGGGAACCACTGTGAGAGAAGCGTTTGGTAACATAGTGTATTTGCTGACAGATAATTGTTTTGAAACCTGTCATGTTGTCAAGTTTTAGTAGCATTCAAAGGCAGTCTTTGCTTATGCGTTGATTAAATGAGTCAGGTATTGACACTAAAGTGCAGTCGAGAAATATGTAGATTGTGAGCAGTTACCTTACCATTTCCACTGCAGTGAATGAGGTTTGGTAAACTCCTAGGGATAGTGCTTGTTGTGTAGAATCACACTGTGAGTTTGTGTGCATTTGGGAACCACTGTGAGAGAAGCATTTGGTAACATTGTGTATTTGGTGGCAGATAAGTGTTTTAAAACCTGTCATGTTGTCAAGTTATAGTAGCATTAGAATTTAGAAGCCAGTGTTTGCTTATGAATTGATAAAATGAGTCATGCTTTGACACTAAAGTGCAGTACCATGTAGTATTGTCTTCACTGCACCAGAACTGAAAATGAATTTTTTTTACCCAGGCACTGTCCTAGAGTAGTCTGATGATTTAGTCAGTTTCTAAGTAGTTATGTTGTGAACGATTCATTACCAAATAGACTGCTTCAAATGTCTATGCAGTATGCATGTAGTTCTCTAACCACCTATACAGTTGTTTTTTACACCTTCAATTCCCTAGTCAGTATACATACACTTCCAGGAAACAAACTGTCACTCCCTTTGCAGTCTTCTAGTGACCCATTCAGCATCATGTAGTAATCCATTCACTGTGCCAAAACCCAAACACTTATAAATTCACCAAGACACTCTCTTTCCAGTACTCTAATGATTCAGTCACTGTCTAAGTATTCATGCACTGAGCCATGGACTGCTTCAAACCCCTATGCACTATGCATGCAGTTTTCTAACCACCTAGAGACTTGTCTTTTACACTTTCAATTCCCTAGTCAGTATCCATATAATCCAGCAAACATCCTGTCACTTCCTTTGCACTCTTCTAGTGACCCATTCAGTACCAAGTACTAATCCATTCCCTGTGCGAAAAGCCTACCACTTATAAATTCATCCAGGCAGTCTCCTTGCTGTAGTCTAATCATTCAGTCAGTACCCAAGTACTCATGCAGTGAGCTAGGCCTTAGTACATGGACTGCTTTAAATGCCTATCCAGTCGGCATTCAGTTCTCTTATCAGCTACACAGTTGTCTTTCGCACCTTCAATTCCTCAGTTAGTATTCATACACTTCTAGGAAACACCCTGTTACTCAACCAGTGTGTCTCGTTTTAGTACTGTAATCATTCAGTCAGTCAGCATGTAGTCTTTTAGTGAGGTAGGTTTTAGGGCATGAACTGCTTCAAAGTAGTATGCACTATGTATGTAGTGTTTTAATCATCGTCACACTTGTGGTTCAGGGCTATAGTTTCTTAGTCAGTTTTTATATAAAATGTGTTTGTACAGTAATGGAATACTGTAAATTTTAAAGTTATTAATATACATTTATTTGTGATTCTTTTTTGCAGATACTGTTTTTCAACGTTAAAATCGAGAAATTATGCCAGAAAAAAAATAAAAATAAAAGAAGAGAGACAGGAGGATTATTTGAAGAAACATCAACCACAAGTATTGAATGTGCAAGATAATGTGGCTAAAAGGAAAAAATCTTCTGGTAAGATCACGAAGCAATTTATTAAAAATGTTTGAAGGAGCAAACAGAATGTAGAGAATGCTGCAACTTCAGAAAAAATTTTAAGTAAGAAAGTAAATCAAAATAAGAGGAAAAGTAAAAAACCAAATGTTCAGTCAAAGGAGATAAAGTATGGTAAAAGAAGACAAAATCAGTATAAGGAATTACGCAAAAAAATATTTTACAAGAGAGTAGTGCATAATTTGCTGAAAGATGTGAAGAAATATAAAAAGAGAGCTTTATTTTATAAAAAGAAGAAGCATATTGAAAGCTTTGTGGAAAAGGCTTTTGAAGTAAAAAGGAAACCGTTTATTTTACTGTTAAACTGAATTAGATCACTAGATTAACCAATATATGTAATGAAGGCCAAAAGTAGGAGGAAAAGAGTTATTAATAAAAAAAAAAATGATTTTTTGGGGGAGAATGGAAACACAGTTCTAGTTCAGAGCCTTTTTTTTAATGAAGAGAGTTATTCACTAAGTGAAAAATTATTGTATGCAGTTGACACCAGTGGTAGAGGTTATGAGGTTAGTGATGGTTGTCCAATGGAGAAAGAGAAAATGGTTGAAAGAAATGCAGAAGAAGTGATAGATGATGAAGTTTTAGGGAGACGTGCTCAAAACCCTGTGTACACTTGGGATTGCAGTAGTGTTTGTATTGTACGAAAGGAATCTATTGAAAAATTATGTAGTTTTTTACGAGTCTATACTAAAAAAAGTGTAAAACAAAAGATTAAGCTGTTGCAAGGACTAGACCCTTGCAGAGTGAGAAAACATACTGGTTTGCAAGGTCTTTCTCTGGCTTGTCTTTCTAGGAAAGTTTGTGGAAGTGTTTTTCACCATTTCAGAATGCTGGCAGTACATCATACTCAAATGCGGAAGTTAGTGAGAAGGTTGTATTATGCAAAAAGTACAGCACTAAAGTTAACAGTGCTCTTTTACGTGGGTCAGTTTCAGATGTGAAGCAGGTCTGTGAGGATATTGAGTTTTGTTACTTTGGGCCTCAGCAAGAGAGTGAAGAAACTGACACATTAGTAGAACAAAATGTTGAAGACAATGTAGAACCTTTAATTACAGAAAATTTTGAGGATGAAATCACAAAGTTTAAGGTAATTTCAGGTGAAAGACCAAATGTTTCTTGTATTTGTTGTCGGCGAAGTCACTATAAAAATCAGACTAGGGGTATCAATCTGTATTTAAAAAGTGAAATAGAAGATAATGATAAGTGGATGGAATTTGCAACTTATTTGTTGGTAGAGGATTGTTTTGATTTGGGATGTGAGCAGCAAATTTGCAAATATTGTTATAATAAATTAGATGAGAATAAAATGCCTGCTAGAGCCGTTCATAATAATCTAGAGTTGGTTGCTATTCCTCCAGAGCTGATTGATTTAAATACATATGAGCCTATTCTGATACAATGTGTTCACCCGTTTCAGGCTATTGTTCGTATGGAGCCCACAACAAGTAAATTACCTCCATCAGAGTTGCAAAGAGGGTTGGAAGGAAGAGTTGTGTATTTACCATTAGATTTAAGGAAAAATGTTGAAACTATTGGTGTAGATCATGCAGAAAATGAGCCACTAGTCATTCTAGTTAATGGTGTTCCTACTAAGAATAAGAAAATCTGGCAACAGTTAGTGGATGTTAGAAAAGGGCAAAAGGCATCATTGTATCTGTTAAAAAATAATGAGTACTATAGAAATGTGTTTGTTGGAGAAGAAGAAATAGATTTAGCAGAAGATAGTGAAACATTAAGTGGACAAATTGAAAAAGTGGACATGTCCAGATGTGAAGAGATCTATGAACATTACAGTGTACATCCACTTCATTCCAAAGAGGTGATGGGGAATACAATTGAGTTGTTTCAAATGAAAAAAGCAACAGGAAGTCCCATGAGTGTATGGGAAGAGAGCTTGGAAGCTCGTTGTTTCCCGCAGTTGTTTCCAACAGGAAAAGGTGGACGATATGATGAACGTCCTGTGCAGATTCCTGCATCTGAATATCGGACAACAAGATTATATGCAGAAGATCCAAGATTTCGACAATGTATCCCTTATATGTTTTATCTTCTGTTTGAAAGTGACTTGTCTGGACTTTCATATGCAGTAAATCACATTTTAAAAACTGGAATGCATCTTCAAAATGTAACTGCAAAGGATTTTATGGATAAAGTGCATCAGAGAGATGATCATTTAGACTCTCAGTTGATTAATCTGATGGCATGTCAGTGTGGGACTAATGAATATTGGTACCGTCGACATGGAGAACTGAAATGCATGCTACGGAACTTGGGAACTCCTACATGGTTTGTTACACTAAGCTGTGCTGAGTATGCTTGGGATGATTTACTTGAATTTCTTAGAGAGTCAAATTCCAATATAAAAAATATTGAATACAAGACACCTGGAGAATTGTGCTCTTTGGATCCTGTCAATGAATGCAGATATTTCAATCATAGATTTGAACCTATGATGTCTTTCATCTGCAATAAAAAACGATCCTCCTCTTGGAGAAGTTGTGGATTTCTTATGGAGAAAGGAGTATCAAGCAAGAGGTGCTCCTCACATACATATGTTGTTATGGGTCAAGGACGCCCCCAAATTTGGAACAGATTCAGATGAAACTGTTTTGTCTTTCATTGAAGATAATGCTACATGTGCTCTTCCAAATAGCAAAGAAGAGAAAAACTTAAAACAACAAGTCTTACGATTTCAAAGCCATAGGTGTGGAAAATACTGTCGACGAAAGTACAAGTCAAAGAATAAGTTCTATACCAAATGTCGTTTTAGATTTCCACGTCCTGTATTAGCCAAAGGAAGAGTGAACAGTTTTATGTCAGCTGTACGACATACCATCACAAGAAAGTCTCCGAAAAACACCTACAACTTAAGAAGAAGCGAAGAATCAAAATACATAAATGACTACAATCCAGTTATTTTATCCATGTGGAACGCTAACATGGATATTCAGTATGTTGCGGACAATTGCATTGCTGTTGCTCGATATGTAACGTCTTACATTACTAAATCAGAAAAGACTGAATTGAAAGAAATGTGGGAAGAGATTTCTCATGAGAAGAGTCTAAGTAAGAAATTATACAGTTTCAGTTTGAAGATGTTATCGCATCGTGAAATTGGAGCATGTGAATGTTCAGATCGGTTATCATCTGCAAGTCTATATTCCAAAAGTGGAAGAATCATTTGAGTGAGTCTAGGTCTTGCAGGAATGCGAAATCGGGTACTGAAATCTGTTCACGAAATTGAATATTTAGCAGAAAATGACCCTGAAAGTACAGATATTTTGAAAACCAATATGTTGGACACATACTATCCAAAGAGAAGTCATCATCTTGAGTACATGTGTCTCTATGAAGTGCTGCAAAACTACACTTTTAAACGGAATATTACAGAGAACATCAACAATGGAAAATATGGAGTGATTGGTTCTGAAGGATGTCTGGTAAAACAAAGGAAAGGAAAACTGAGTTGCGACACTGCTGACACAAGGGAATTTTACTATTTAGCCCTCTTGCAAATGTTCAAACCATGGCGTTCTGAACTGGAATTACTTGGAGATTTTCCCAGCTATGAAGATTCATTTAATGCTTGTAAAGATAGCATACAATGCAGTGCTTTCGCAAATTATGTGAAAATGTTGAATGATGAAATTGATCAAGAAGCTACAATTGCAGCTGAGATTGCTAGAGACAGTTCTGAAGACAGTCAAAGTTCTGCTGCACTGAGTCAAGATCCACTAGGACAACCAATTGTTGAAAATGAAGCAGGGATTGCAATGAATGAGGTGGAAACAGCAATGTATCAAGCACAAGAAGATGCAATACAGTTAGAAAACTTGGAAGAGCAACTAAATGTTTAACAGAAACAAATATATCAGCAAGTGAAAGAGCAGATTGACCACGGATTATTTCATGAAAAAAAAGGGTGCTCATGTACATCATTTCAACCTATCCGAATGTATGTGAGTGGTCAAGCTGGAACAGGAAAGAGTTTCTTAATTAAAGTAATTACAAGTTATCTGCAAAAAACAACTGAGTCGCATTTGTCTTGTGTTGTCACTGCTCCAACTGGGTTGGCAGCACATAACATTAAAGGAATTACTTTACATCGTTCACTAATGCTGCCAGTAGAGCATGAGAACAAATTGGAATACCACAAGCTATCTGGAGAAGCTTGTTGTGAAGTTTCAAGAGTGCTGAAGAAAATGAAACTTCTCATTATTGATGAGGTGAGCATGGTTTCAAACTTGATGCTTGCCTTTGTGCATTTAAGAATGCAGCAAATTCTTAAAACAGAGTATGACGTGTTATTGTAAGGAAAACACGTCATAGTTTTTGGAGATCTACTGCAACTGACACCGGGAAAAGGACAACCGGTATTTAAAACAATTGCCCATGAAGATACCAGAAAGTCTCTTGGCAGTGTTGGTAATGTGAACATTTGGAGTAATTTTGAATACAAAGAACTGACAACAAATATGCGACGGGCAAATGATGCTGAATATGGAAGTATTCTTCAAGACATAAGAATTGGAATTCTTTCAAAAAAAGGGAAAGAAGCTTTGGAGAGTCGATTACTTTGCAATGTCTTTCCAAATGAAAATGCAGTTGCTGCAAAAGTGTACGTGGAAATTGCTAAAAATAAGTCAGTGATTTGCTTAATGCCGACACTGCATGAGTGTTCAATATTCAACGAAGAATTATTAAAATTGGAAAATGAAGAGATTGTAAAAATGGAAGCCATCGATAATACTACATGAAGGAATCACTATTATTTTGACGGGTACGTTGAAATCAAAACTAGATTGTTTAGAAAAAAAAATATCTAAAACTGCTGGTTTGAAAAAGACACTGTATGTGTATGTAAACTGTCGGGTAATTTTAAGGCGTAATTTGGATGTAGAGAAAGATTTAGTTAATGGTGCAATGGGCAAAGTGGTGGATTTTGTGAATTATCAGAAAAAAGAAGGAATTTAATTTTTAAAAATTAAATTTGATCACATTGATGAAGTTAAAGAAATTGGTCGTTGTTCAGTTCCCTTTTTGCTTGTTAAAGATTTATATGTCCGTAGGAAACAATTTCCTTTTTCTCTGGCATATGCAGTGACTATTCATAAATCTCAAGGATTAAGTGTAGACAGTGCATTGGTGAACATTGGATCTACTGTATTTAAAGAGGGTATGGCATATGTTGCTTTGTCGCGAGTCAGAACTTTATCTGGTTTGTTTTTGATTGATTTTGATGAGACAAAGGTTACTGCAGATGCAAACTGTGTAAAAGAGTATAATAGGTTAAGAATGGTGTATGCTCCAAATTTAGGTCAATATCCTGTATTTGAAAAGCGTATGGTTGGTCGAAAAAGAATGTTAGAGAATATCTGTACTGCAGGTGTAGAGAAGGGAAAAGAACTAGATAATGTTGCGATTGCAGGTAAAAAGAAATTGGACACTGTTGAAGAGTTGTTGGTTATCAGTTTGAAAATAGTTCTGGTGTCAACTGCTATGCTAATGTAGTGGTCAATGTTGTTTTATATCTGGAAGGTTTGCAAGCACAAATTATGCAGAATCGGGAAAAAAGATTTTGTTCTCTGTTGCATTCTGTGTCTTTCAATAAATTAGTGAAATGTGCAATTCAAAACATGGAGTGTAGCCAATGTAAATCCGAAATGTTATCCACATTATTCTTAACAAAATATGGAAAATACATAATTTTAATGATGCAACGTTGTACAGCTGACGGAAGAAAATTGGATACTTTAATAAAACAATTTGTAGCAGCTCAACTATCAATATCAGGAAGGACTTTTGTAGCAATTGCAATAATTTTCCATGATGGTCCTTCCACCACATCTGGACATTACACTGCCTATCTAAAATGTGACAAAGGCTGGACACTATGGTGCCGATTCCGATCCTGGAAAAACCGGGTACGAACCGTCGGTCGGAGCGTTTTCTCCGTCCGACTCGTACCCGGGAAAAAAACATTACAAACATGCAAGTACGAATCGCACGGAAACACCATTTCCGTACGAATCGTAAAAAACACCGACCGACGAAACTATACATACAAATTTGACGTCGGGACGCTTTCAGGCAGCGTTTCATGAACCAGGAAGTACGATTCGAACCGACGGCAGTCCGGACGGCAATATTTTTACGGCACCCAAAAAGTGCCGGAAAAGCGAAGTACGCCGTGAAACGACCAGATTAGGGGGCCCGGTACGCGCCGTACCCCCCCCAGCCCCCGTGAGTACGCGCCGAACCCCCCCAGCCCCCGTGAGTACGTGCCGAACTCCCCCCAGCTCCCATGAGTACGCGCCGAACACCCCCAGCCCCCGTGAGTATGCACCAAACCCCCCCCAGCCCCCGTGAGTACGTGCCAAACCCCCCCAGCCCCCGTGAGTATGTGTGAACCCCCCAGCCCCCGTGAGTACGCGCCGTACCCCCCCAGCCCCTGTGAGTACGCGCCGAACCCCCACCCGTGTATGTACACCCGTGTACGTGGGGACCGTACCCCCACCCGTGTATGTACACCCGTGTACGTGCGAACTGTACCCCCACCCGTGTATGTACACCCGTGTACGTGCGGACCGTACCCCCACCCGTGTATGTACACCCATGTACGTGCGGACTGTACCCGTGTACGTGCGGACCATACCCCCACCCGTGTATGTACACCCGTGTACATGCGGACCGTACCCCCACCCGTGTATGTACAACCGTGTACGTGCGAGTCGTACCCCGACCCGTGTATGTACACCCATGTACGTGCGGACTGTACCCCCACCCGTGTATGTACACCCGTGTACGTACGAGTCGTACCCCCACCCGTGTATGTACACCCGTGTACGTGCGGACCGTACCCCCACCTGTGTATGTACACCCGTGTATGTGTGGACCGTACCCCCACCCGTGTATGTACACCCGTGTACGTACGAGTCGTACCCCCACCCGTGTATGTACGGTGCGTACCCCTATGCACCGTACATACATGGGCGGGGGTACGACTCGTACGTACACGGGTGTACATACATGGGTGGGGGTACGGTCCGCTGTTAAATGATGAGTACCATTGAAATCACTATTTCGAGTGAACTTCAATATATTCTGAGAACAGCAAAAAAGGCAAACAAATTACTTTGCGGAAATTAAGTTGTGGTGTAAAAAATGTATTATTATGGTGCCAATTCCGATCCTGTAAAACCCAGGTACGAACCGTTGTATGGAGCGTTTTCTCCGTCTGACTCGTACCTGGGAAAACCACCTTACAAACCCGCAAGTACGATTCGTACAGAAATACAATTTCCGTACGAGTCGTACAAAAGACCGACCGACAAAAAAAACCCACAATTCCGATCCGGGACATCGCGTACGTGACGTCCGGACGGAGTCAGGCAGCGTTTTACGAACCAGCAAGTATGATCCGTGCCTACGTCACTCCGCACGGCTCATATTTTAAGGCAGCAAAATTGAGGACGACGCGAACAAGGAGCACCGGTACGCGACGGACAGCCATGGACCCCATCCTACGTGTCATCCCGGCCCTCATAGCCTACGACCTTGTGTACAGAAACCGACGCAGAAGCTGCAGAAGGTCAGAACAACCCCCAGGGGCAAGGGGGGGGCAAGGGGCAGGAAACATAACCCACACCCCACAAAAAACAAATATATCCTGAACATTAATTACCTCCATGGTCTGGTCACTTCGGGGGGCGTGTCCACCAATCCCACGTCCCGCCACAACGGAAGTTGACGTGGACGCGTACCCGTCACCACCACAATGGTGGTATGGACGTACCCACGCCGCTCAGAGCGTGGGTACGGTCCGTACCACCATTGCAGTGATGATGTAGGGGTACGCGTGTACGGACCATACCCAATCCCCCTAGATAGTGGGTACGGTCCGTACACGCGTAACCCTACATCACCACTACAATGGTGGTACAAACCGTACCCACGCCCCCCAGAGCGTGGGTACGGTCCATACCACCATTGTAGTGGTGATGTAGGAGTCCGCGTGTACGGACCGTACCCGCGCCCCCCAGAGCGCGGGTACGGTCCGTACACGCGTGCCCCTACATCACCACTACAATGGTCGTGCGGACCGTACCCACGCCCCCCAGAGCGTGGGTATGGTCCGTACACGTGTACCCCTACATCAACACTACAATCGTGGTACGGACCATACCCACGCCCCCCAGAGCGTGGGTACGGTCCGTACACGCGTACCCCTACATCACCACTACAATGCTGGTACGGACCATACCCACGCCCCCCCCAGAGCGTGGGTACAGTCCGTACACGCGTACCCCTACATCACTACTACAATGGTGGTACAGACCGTACCCACGCCCCCAGAGCGTGGGTACGGTCCATACACGCGTACCCCTACATCACCTCTACAATGGTGTTACGGACAGTACCCACACCCCCCAGAGCGTGGGTACGGTCCGTACCACCATTGCAGTGGTGATGTAGGGGTACGCGTGTATGGCCCGTACACACCCTATGAATGCAGAGGTACGGGCCGTACCACCCGTACCCCTACGGCCCCATTACATGATGGATACAAGGCTTACACACGCCACGAATGTTGGTCTACCGCTTGGTGCAGCACATCATCTGTAAATTGGGGGTGGTGTATGCCCACGACAGCAGTGTACCACAGCAAGGGGGCAAGTGGGTGGGTGGGTGGGTGGGTGGGTGGGTGCAGAGGAATACCAGCAGTGGACACAGACATGTGAGGGGTGGGTGCAGAAGAATTCCAGCAGTGGACACAGACATGGGGGTGGGTGCCTATCACTCCCAGCAGTGGACAGAGACATGGGGGTGGGTGCCTATCACTCCCAGCAGTGGACAGAGACATGTGAGGGGTGGGTGCCTATCACTCCCAGCAGTGGACAGAGACATGGGGGTGGGTGCTTATCACAACCAGCAGTGGACAGAGACATGTGAGGGGTGGGTGCTTATTACTCCCAGCAGTGGACAGAGACATGTGAGGGGTGGGTGCTTATCACTCCCAGCAGTGGACAGAGACATGGTGGTGAGTGCCTATCACTCCCAGAAGTGGACAGAGACATGTGAGGGGTGGGCGCCTATCACTCCCAGCAGTGGAAAGAGACATGGGGGTGGGTGCCTATCACTCCCAGCAGTGGACACAGACATGTGAGGGGTAGGTGCCTATCACTCCCAGCAGTGGACACAGACATGTGAGGGGTGGGTGCCTATCACTCCCAGCAGTGGATAGAGACATGTGAGGGGTGGGTGCCTATCACTCCCAGCAGTGGACAGAGACATGGAGGTGGGTGCCTATCACTCCCAGCAGTGGACACAGACATGTGAGGGGTGGGTGCCTATCACTCCGAGCAGTGGACACAGACATGGGAGTGGGTGCCTATCACTCCCAGCAATGGACAGAGACATGTGAGGGGTGGGTGCCTATCACTCCCAGCAGTGGACAGAGACATGGGGGTGGGTGCCTATCACTCCCAGCAGTGGACAGAGACATGTGAGGGGTGGGTGCCTATCACTCCCAGCAGTGGACAGAGACATGTGAGGGGTGGGTGCCTATCACTCCCAGCAGTGGACAGAGACATGGGGGTGGGTGCCTATCACTCCCAGCAGTGGACACAGATATGGGGGTGGGTGCCTATCACTCCCAGCAGTGGACACAGACATGGGGGTGGGTGCAGAGGAATACCAGCAGTGGACACAGACATGGGGGTGTGTACATCCTTATCAGATGATCCCAATTCCATGGGTGCATGTACGCATCCCGATATTTGGACTATGTTGATAGTGCCATAACAACACATCACTGACAGCAGTGTCCCACTCCCATGAGGATCGATGTCTTTCCCCACTGCATGACACCCCACATGTGGGTGTGAGGACAAATCATACATGCATACCCACCCCTGGCGGATGCAGCACAATACACACACAGAGATCATGCCACAAGAATGTATGGTCATGTCCATGCCTACTAAACTAAGAGAGACAAAGGGAACACACACTGTCACGCACATCCCAGGACTGATAGGAATGTACAAGTGCTGGGACAGCCACCAAGATGTTGTCTGTCAAGGAAGGAATAGGGTGGAGTTCCCACAGATACAATGCCCACAATTGTGAGTCAGGTGTTCAAATACCCAGCAGAACAAGTACCATATGTGTGCTAGGCTGGGATTACACACATGCATTGTGCGGAAAAGGGACAATTTCTCCATGAAGGCATGGCAAAATACTCTATACACAAGTACAGTGAGTACCAAGGATGGCACAGACGATGCAGCCGGAGACATTGCTGAGCAGGCATGGCCAGAGTTGAAGGGATCCATTACCAATAAAGGAAATGTAGACACAGGGCAACACAACAATTGTGCAACCCTCTGCAGGGGAGATGTCAGGTGCCACAGAGGAAGGAACACTCCTAGGGACAATGTCTCCAAACACAAAGAGCAGACACGACCAAAGATTCTTTGCAGAGACCTTGTGAGGGCATGCAGATACCAGGTTCCACCCCATGAGATGCAGACTACAACATTTCCATGAAACATAACACATTCCCACAACCCCAACTCCTGGAGCCACAGCATCAACATCAATACATGAAATGCAAGACTTTTCAAAACGGAAAAGAAAATGCTTTATTAAGCATGAAAAAATAAGATGTAGTAAAGAACACTATGTACAAAGGCCAATGGCCAGTCCAGATATGAAGTCCTTGGGGGGGACTCATGGCCACGCGTCTCCCCTAGCTTGCCTGCACATACTAAACCTCTGGTTCAGTGACTGGGGGGGCATCATGTGGGGAAGGACCAGGCACCGCAGGGACAGGAGGGGGAAGGGTAGGTGTGGTGGGTGCAGGGACGGACGACTCCACCACAGGGGGTGGGGCAGTGCCAAAGGTGGAGGCGAGCTTGGCGCTGCACACTTCTGCCAGATCTTCAAGCGTCTCCCCTGCACCCGGAGAAACAACAGGCTCCAAGGAGGGGGGGGTCGGAGGAATGGCCTGCAGCGCTACTGGGGGAGGTGGTGGACAGGCTGGGGGACTTAACTCCCCTACCCGTGGAGTGCCTTGACCGTTTACGGCCAGGTGAACTAGTGGGGCTGAGGCCCAGCGAAGTAGGCCTCCTTCTCCGATTCTGGGGCAGGGGAGCCAAGGGGAGTGACATCGGAGGGACTGGGGAGTGAGTCATGTGGACGAGGACTGTGGCTGTGTGCCTGTCTGTGTGCCCCAGACCCAGTGGGTGTGCCTGCTTCCCCCTGAGTGTGCGTGTCAGGAGGTGTGCGCTTGCCCTTACGTGGTAGTGTGCTGCTTGTGTCTGGTGGGGTGCGTGTGTGTGGATGTCTTGGTGTGCTTGGGACAGGCATGGGTGTGGGACTTGTGGATGGTGCAGGGGTAGAGGGGGACGCAGCGCTGCAGGTGACTCACTACTGCCGTCAGTGACGAGTCCAGGGACCTCAGCAACATGCGTTGGTCAGACATCGCTGATGACATGCCCTCCATGTACGACACCATCTGGGTCAGCAGTCTGGTGTGGCCATGGAGGACAGTCAGGATCGATGTCTGCCCAACCTGCAACTGCCGCTGAATGTCCACAGACTCGGCAGTGAGGACAGCAGGGGGGACAGGGGCAGGGGGTGTGGTGCCTGGCACGAAGGAGACATGTGGTCGCCTAGCACAGACAGAAGGGACCCAAGCAAGTGGGAGGGCGGTGATGGGAATGGAGGGGTCGGTGACGGATGGAGTGCTGCTGCCAGCTGTTGGAGCAGCCGCCGCCCCCTCAGGGAGTTCAGCCTCGGACCCGTCAGCCTCGTAGTCAGTGTTGGTACTGGGCAGGTCCTCCGCCTCAGTCCTCTCGCCCTCCGTGCCACTAGATTCCGCCGACTCCTCAGCAGTGGTGGCACCAGTGCTCGATCCCTCCTCCACGTCCGTGCCAGTGTCTCCCTCGGTGTCCTCCGATGATGCTGTGGGCAAGGTGAAGAGACAGGAAAAAATCAGTCACCTGTATACATCTGACACATGAGTCCAAACAAAATAGGCAACAGTGCATAACAGGAAAGGCATCATGAGTAACATCTAGAATACTCCCCACATATGTAAGCCCTGCACTCCCCAGTTGGTTGACCCACCATGCCACTTGGAATAAAATGAAAATTAGGACACAACAGCAAATAACTTGAAATCCCAAGATCCGGAGAAGCTAGTGTCTGGGATCAGTTGAGCACAGCAAGACTATGAAGGCATGCCACCTCTTGTTCACTGTGAACCCAACAGTAATGTCGCACCCAAGGCCAAATACCACATGCCAATGCAGAAGGTGTTCCCACACTCAGAGACCTGTGAGTACTTAGGAAACCCCAAAGAAATACATTGTGATTCCTGGAGAATCACAACCCTTTACACAATGGACATGTCTAGAATGTGTGAATGTGCCACTTTGTGAACAGAACACACATGTGTCTGTATAACAGAAGTCACCCAAGGAGGTGCACACCAAACTACATGTACACAGTCATTGTCTGAGCTGCCAGACTCATTCAAATAAGCCACTGTTAGGCAGAAATGGGGTATCAGTAAGTACATATACATGGCACCACGGTGGTCTGGATGACTTGACACTCGTAAGATGGTATCAGCAACAATCAAGGACTAACCCAAATGCAACCACACTGTGGGAACATGTATATGTATGAACTCTAAACAAGTTTTGTTCAAACTGTGCCTTACTTTAAAATGTGCCAGCGGGTCCCTGGAAAGTGTAAAGGTGGTGTCTTGTGCACTTCCTTGGGAGACATCTGTCATGCAGGCACATTATTGTCCTTCACAACAAAACAACAAGGTCAAGCATATGAAACATTGAGACATGTTGACAGGTGTACTGATTGCCAAGGGACAATTTCTCTGAGTAACAACTTGAATAATGTCATTTGTCACATGGCTATCCGTCACCTGATTACACAGTTGGCTACACATATGACCTACTGACTGTCATCTGGAGTGGCACACATGTCCACACCCAGGACAATGAATAAGCTAATGGGCCTGCAATTGTTTTGTAAAAAAGCCTAGCTGTACTGTGGGGACACCCTCATGACAAGCCAGAATGTACCCACAGATGTCAGCACACAAAGTCACAACTGTGTAGCATCTGAACCACACACAGGTGCAAAAAATGTCCAAGCAGGATACATGATTGTCAAAAACTGACACAGGCTACCAAGCACAAACATTAAGCACTGGCCAACATCATGAGGGCACTGCACGGTGACTTTCTGTACTGCGAATTATCACACACAAGTCAGAACTGGCAATGAAAAATCAGGGTTGATTATGTACGCCCCTCCCGCACAAACCCACCCATACCTGAGTCAATGTGACTGATACCGATCAAGAAGTGACACCTCTTATTTTTTGGTTACAATAACTGTGCTTGAAAACTCACTTCATTAACACAACATCACCTTGTAGGGCTGGCAAAACATATTTGTCACAAACAACCATCAACAGATTGTTGTGAATAGCCACACAGGCACTGCCCAGTGTGAGTATGCACAAGCAAACTGGTGTATCCCTGTCCAGTGGACACATGTAGCACATATGTGAAAAATACAACCTAGGCCAGGGAACAATGCCACAGAGGCAGAGCCATGCTGAACCCACAGTGAATGTGCACAGTGTTGGATGACACACATGATTAGGAGGGCAGGCTGTGTCAGGGGACTGTAGTGGGCACACTGCTCCATGGTCCTGGAATGAGCTGACTGTAACAGGAGTAACCGTCCCGGCACTATGCATATCTCCCACTCATGCACATCATGTCTGAGGCCACAACATTGGTAATGCATGCTGCAAGTCTGTTCTTTTGAAACCTCACACTCCTATGTTGAGACTCAGCATCAGTGCCAACAATTACGCACCCCCAAATGACTGAACAGGACAGGGCACAGGCAGACCACCCCCACACATGATGCTGAAAGCAGTGTGCATCTTGATTAACTTGCAGCCTAGAGGACCATGTGCAATAGTGATAACACACAGACCAGGTAACACATGTCAAGGAGGGGAAGGGAGGAAGAACAGCACAGGTTGACTTGGGGGAACAGGATATGCACTGCACATATATACCCTGGCAGTGTCTCCAGGCGACTGAGCAGCAACAAAAGCTGGCGACACACAACAAACACACATGTACCTACCCCCTTCCTGCTGCTGTAACTCCTGTATCCGCCTATCCAGGTCAGGGAAGACCACCTCCAGGACACGCTTCATTTGGTGGGTCAGGCGCCGGCGCCCGCCATGCTTGCGGGGAGCCTCCTCCTTCAGCATGACCCGGGCGATCCTCCGGGTCCAGCACCGGATGTCCTGCCATCTCTTCCTCACTTGTAGCAGGCGCCGACTGCGACCCTCCACCGATTGAACGGCCTTGACGGCGTCCTTCCAGATCTTCCCCTTATGGTAGGCAGTTACCTGTGAGGATGACAAAGTGGGACAACATCACTACACCTGCACCATGTCTCAGAGACACACATTTTAACATCTTTGATTTGTTGAACAGGGCATAGTATGCTGGCAAGTAATAGCACCTTAGTCATAGGGACGTTTGCCACTGTGGACGCACCAATGCACTACATGGCATAGTAAGTACACACATGGCATGAGGGGTGTGAACCAATCCCTGATCATGGCACACACTGTGCATCCCAAGCAACACAAGGCTGATAGCCAGCACCGCAAAGCAGTCACATGCCCCAGGCCACTGACGAAAACGCAGCAGAGTACACAGACACACACAGGCACAGATCAATCACCTGCCATTGTCAACAGCGGATACAAAGTTCACTCTGCACATGTGCCACTTGCCAGGGGGGTGTCACAGTTGTGGGGCTAGCTCAGCAAGTCAGATACACAGCATGGCTTCCTTCTCACATCAGATGGTCGAGCAGTTGCCTCCTCCATGCAGCTGTGGTGCAACACTCCACATAGACACTCACCCACATGACAAGGAACATTCACACACATCAATGTCCAGGGGGCGTACACATCATTTGGACACTCTCACCACTCTCACCACAGCTCCACTCAACTCACACACATATTGTGGGTGCAGTCACCTGTCACACCGGGGTGACCACTGAATTACCACAGGACAATAGAACAAGAATGCCCAAGAGGATTAGCCAGGCTGAATGTGCCATGCACTATGCAGTGAATGTCACAGTAAGCACAATGCAAGTGAGGAGTGCACACATGAACTACATCAAGCCCTGCATGAGAGACATAAGCCATCCACCCCCCCGGGACCCACTCTAAACAACATTGGATGTCTGTCACACCTGGACACAATGCCAGAAGTGACAGACACAAAAAAGGTGCACAGGCAAAGGTAGTGGAGTCAGCACTCACCTGCTCCCCTGGTCGACCATACAGCATGGGGTACTGTGGGAGGATCACATCCAGCAGGGCCTCATTCTCCTCCTGGGTGAAAGGCTGGGCCCTCTCCACAGTCCTTGACATGGTGCCAGACGGAGACAATACAGCAGCAGTGGTATCGACTGACATGTTGTGCAGGCAAGTGCCCTCTCATGGGTTCTGCCTGCCTTATATCTGCATTGCTGGCCTATTTCATTTACAGGAGTACAGAGGGATTGGTCAGACTCATTTGCATCCTACGTTTCCTCCAATCCCTTTAAACATACACCAGTGACAGCCTTAGCATCTTTCGAATTTGCAGCATCATGTCAAGTCAACAACCACTTTGCAACAATGTATAATGTGGCCAACTGCTTTTTCCAGACCACATGATGTAAAGTTTTGAACTTGAAACTCGGTATCCATGACAACCAGCATGCAGTTATGCCCGATTACTTGTCCCTCATGTGTCCCCATTGTAATTTTTAAATCCCCACACAGGTACAGCGCGTTTCACACGTACCCCTAGGGCACCATCACTACAGTGATATGGCCTGTAGTCACGTGTGTACGGGCCGTACACTCGTGACTACGGCCCCTATCACTATAGTTGTGTTACCGTAGGCCATAGTGATAGGGGCCGTACTCACGCGTGTACGGGCCATACACGCGTGAGTACGGCCCCTATCACAATGGCCTACGGTAACACAACTATAGTGATAGGGGTCGTACTCATGCGTGTACGGGCCGTACAAGTGCGTGTACGGCCTGTACTCACGCGTGTACGGGCCGGCAGGAGTACGGCCCCTATCACTATGGCCTACGGTAACACAACTATAGTGATAGGGGCCGTACTCACGCGTGTACGGGCCGTACACGCGTGAGTACGGCCCCTATCACTATGGCCTAACACTACAGTGATAGGGGCCGTACTCACGCGTGTACGGCCCGTACATGCGTGAGTACGGCCCCTATCACTATGGCCTACGGTAACACAACTATAGTGATAGGGGCCGTACTCACGCGTGTACGTCCCGTACACGTGTGAGTACGGCCCCTATCGCTATGGCCTAACACTACAGTCATAGGGGCCGTACTCACGCGTGTACGGGCCGTACACGCGTGAGTACGGCCCCTATCACAATGGCCTACGGTAACACAACTATAGTGATAGGGGCCGTACTCACTTGTGTAGGGCCCGTACACACCTGAGTACGGGCCGTACTCACACGTGTACGGCCCGTACACACGGCCTCAGAGCGTGTGTACTGCGTTTCACAGCTTACACTGGTGATAGGAGGCACACACGAAAGGAATGGAGGTGTCAGACTCGCACAAGGCTGTACATCAAGTCATTGTCAGTGCAGTCCTTCATGTGCAGGGCCTAGGTGTGTCAAGCAGTGATGTGGCACATGTCTCCTCATGTTGTTGCACAATAGATGTGTGATGAGCTGTTTACACATGTCATGTTTGATGGGGCACTACGTGGCACACATCCCCTTCACACTTTGCACATGTGTGCATGTAGTACAAACATGTCAAGCACTGCATCACTGGTATGCCACAGTCACCAACACCCGCAACTGTCCCCTGATGGCAGGTACATGGATAATTTCACCTGACATGTGACTACCAGCGTGCCACGATGTGACTATATCATGTGTGTGTCATGTGTTCCCATGAGCTTGGAGTTGGTGTTCCGTCAACTCCATCTGCTGTTGCAGCATCCAACATGTGTCTGTGTGCATATGTGCATGGCACACAATTACGCACACCATGCCACATGTGCAATACCACGTGACATGTGTCTGCATGCATCGAACATGGTATTGCGACCTGAGGACATATCTGCGTTGTCTCAATGTCTGGGTTATCAGCATTTGACATGTACCCCTTCATGGAAAGGTGTGTGATCTGCCCTTTTTAAATGACATCTGACCTGTGCATCTAGCTTCCCGCCTGCTGTCTGTATGAGATTACATCCTTCAAATGCAGATATGTGGATGTCTGTCACTCCTGTAATGTGTCTGGCTGTTCACTTACACTGGCAAACAGCTCGTTTCATGGCATGTCACATCGACCTTGCAAATAAACTATTGTAGCTGGCTCTTCAAAGGAGTATCACCTTGCTGGCATACATGTGCTGGATGTATTGCACAGACCAGACTCTGTATTTAGCAGATGTGTATTAGCTGTTGAACATGTGCTCATTTCATTGACATTGTTGTTGTGATGTACTCGCTCATCGTTATTCCTTCCAAATCTCTGCAGGGCACCGCCTCTACCCCGACCAATGCCAGACCTGGGTGCCATGCGTGAACATGACTGCATCCGAAGATACCGCTTCTCGCAAGAGTTGATTGAGCGCTTGACCACCCGGCTGGAACCAAACCTCCAACCGCGACACAGGTATCCTACTGCTCTGACCCCCAAGATGAAGGTGATGGCAGCCCTACATTTTTTTGCCACCGGTACCTTTCAATTCACCATAGCTGATGTGGGTGGCATGTCCCCGACAATGTTCAGCCGTGTCCTGCATGATGTTTTAGAAGCCATGTTGGAGCTCCGGGATGAAATCATCCATTTTCCCACTCGTGAGCATTTGACAGGTGTCAAGGGTGAGTTCTATGCCCTGGGAGGGATGCCTCATGTAATTGGGGCTATTGATGGGACACATGTGGCTTTGGTACCACCACAGGCACAGGAGGTAGCCTTCCGGAACCGCAAACATTATCACTCTATTAATGCCCTTGTGGTGTGTCTACCTAACATGTGGATTTCCCATGTCTGTGCCCGTTTTCCAGGGTCTGCACACCATGCCTACATCATGAGGCGTAGCAGGGTGCCAGAAATGATGCTGCGGCTGCACGACGAACGAGCATGTCTTGTTGGTCGGTATACTCTGTTTGTCCTCTGTTTAGCGGTATCTTTGTATCTTACAGCATCTCCTGACCCACTTCTTCACATGATGTTTCCATGTAGGGGACTCTGGCTATCCCAACATGCCATGGCTGATGACGCCTCTCCGCAATCCCAGAACAGCCGCAGAACACCGTTACAACGACACCCATGGGCAGACCAGGCGCGTGATTGAGAGGACGTTTGGACTCCTGAAGAGCCGATTCCGGTGCCTCCACAAGACCGGCGGGTCCATCCCATATGCCCCGGTGAAGGTCTGCCAAATCCTCCTTGTGTGCTGCATGCTGCACAACATGGCAGTGGAGAAGGCAGTGCCACTCATCCTGGATCCCGATGAGCAGGAACATCCACCCGTGGAGGATGAAGGGCTTGGGCACGAGGAAAGGGAGGAGGAGGAGTAGGAGGAGGAGGAGGAGGAGGACATCCGGAGTCAGCTCATCCGCAACTTCTTCTCATAATGGTGAGTCCCTGTGTCTGAGTGTGCAGGCTTTGAGCCTTGTGTGGCATGTGTTTCAATGTGTGTGTCCAGCTAACTGTGTGCTAAGTGACTTGGAGGTGTGTTCTGATGTGCCATTCAAGTGATGATGTCATTCCACACATTTTAGCATGGACACTAATTTGTTAAATTAGCATGGTGGCAACATCATTCCTGTCGAGTACATGTCCATGTCTGCCGATAACTAGCTCTTTGCTGACTTGTGGTGTGTCTGTCATCCACAGTTTCTTGCGCATGTCGTCTGCTCGTGTCTTCGTTGGCCTCCAGCTATTCCTCATGAGTATTGCAACGTGTGCTGAATCAACGTTCCATGCACAGACATGGTGAAAAGTCATTTTGGGTAAGGAGTTCAGCAAGGCATTTTGTGTGTGGTACGTGTTTGGTTTATGTTGGGACTGCTCCTGTGCATGTTGTGTTACCATGCCAGTCAGTCAAAAAGTCTTTATTCGGTTTAAGTGCAAACCATAAAAGCATACTACAATAAATAGACTTAAAAATACAAAATTCATTGTATGGCAGCTGATCTGTGCAGGTTGTTAATGCACTGCAGGAACCGAGCTACTGCTCGTTTTTAATACTGCCTTGTTTCTGTCATTTATTTTAATATTTTCATTTGTTATACCCTGCTTTTAACTAGCGCTCATTGTACCTGGCCCTTACTTGCACATAAATTGGGACACTCACCGCTGTTTGGCGGGTCCGCTTCCCGGCGCAGGTCCGTTTTCAGCGCCATCTTGGATAGGGATGGTTCAGCGCTAACGCTGATTGGCTGGTATCGCGCTCTAGTCGCCAGGAGGACGCTAGGCGGATACTTAAGAGAGGTAAATCTTCTGCTCTCTCTCTATAGCTGGCAGCTGATCTGTGCAGGTTGTTAATGCACTGCAGGAACCGAGCTACTGCTCGTTTTTAATACTGCCTTGTTTCTGTCATTTATTTTAATATTTTCATTTGTTATACCCTGCTTTTAACTAGCGCTCATTGTACCTGGCCCTTACTTGCACATAAATTGGGACACTCACCGCTGTTTGGCGGGTCCGCTTCCCGGCGCAGGTCCGTTTTCAGCGCCATCTTGGATAGGGATGGTTCAGCGCTAACGCTGATTGGCTGGTATCGCGCTCTAGTCGCCAGGAGGACGCTAGGCGGATACTTAAGAGAGGTAAATCTTCTGCTCTCTCTCTATAGCTGGCAGCTGATCTGTGCAGGTTGTTAATGCACTGCAGGAACCGAGCTACTGCTCGTTTTTAATACTGCCTTGTTTCTGTCATTTATTTTAATATTTTCATTTGTTATACCCTGCTTTTAACTAGGCCTGGGCAAAAATTTCGTTCCGTTCGCGGAAATTGCGATAATTTGACATTTTTGCGTTCCGCGGAGAGCGCGAAAATGTCAAAAATTCCGGTTTCCGCAGCTTGGCGATAATTTGTTTCTTGCTCGCGCTGTAAAATGATACATTCTCGCGCGCGCGCGATCGCCTTACCTGAATCCCTGCGTTCGCTGACAAGTTTTCTTGATCCGGTCGCGTTCTCCATGAGATGTTGTATTGTTTTTAGCCATTTGCGCTGTCTCGCGACAGTTCGCGCCCGCAGTGACGTCATGCGTCGCGCGATCACGTCTTTCTTCTCGCGATCATGCACCGCGAGAACAACTCAAAACAAGATGGCCGCGCCCGCAAGCAACCACATGGGTAAGTTGGCGACCCGCAACCATGCAGAAAATCTCGCGAACGTGCCGGAAAAAAACTTCCGCATCTTCGCGATATTTCTGCTTGTTTGCGATAATTTTAAACATTCTCGCGATAATTTGCGAAGGTTAATTCCGCAAATTCCGCCCACCCCTACTTTTAACTAGCGCTCATTGTACCTGGCCCTTACTTGCACATAAATTGGGACACTCACCGCTGTTTGGCGGGTCCGCTTCCCGGCGCAGGTCCGTTTTCAGCGCCATCTTGGATAGGGATGGTTCAGCGCTAACGCTGATTGGCTGGTATCGCGCTCTAGTCGCCAGGAGGACGCTAGGCGGATACTTAAGAGAGGTAAATCTTCTGCTCTCTCTCTATAGCTGGCAGCTGATCTGTGCAGGTTGTTAATGCACTGCAGGAACCGAGCTACTGCTCGTTTTTAATACTGCCTTGTTTCTGTCATTTATTTTAATATTTTCATTTGTTATACCCTGCTTTTAACTAGCGCTCATTGTACCTGGCCCTTACTTGCACATAAATTGGGACACTCACCGCTGTTTGGCGGGTCCGCTTCCCGGCGCAGGTCCGTTTTCAGCGCCATCTTGGATAGGGATGGTTCAGCGCTAACGCTGATTGGCTGGTATCGCGCTCTAGTCGCCAGGAGGACGCTAGGCGGATACTTAAGAGAATCATGCATACGCGCTGCAGATACGCGCTGCGGGGACGCCAGATTGACGCCGGAGTTACGCCAGAGTTCAGCCCGTCTGCGCCCGTCCGCGCTGAGGACGCGCTGCAGGACGGGCTGGACCCTGGGCCCTCCGACGTTCATTCTTCCCCTCCATTAGAGAATCTGTATGATACTCTTCTGTCTTTGAGACCTCGTGCACTTTGTTGCCATCACCGGCTTAGACCAGAAGTTCTGAGCTGGGCCCGTTCATGTCCCTCTTGCAATAGCTGTCTTACCCGTCCTACTCAATCTGGTACTCGTGCTACCCCTCTTCAGTCCACTAGCCACATTAGTCAACCCAAACAGGGTTTTTTGGTCAATGCCCGTTCCTTGATTAAACATGGGATCGAATTTCATGATTTCGTCAGTTTGAGGAATCCAGACTGGGTCTTTGTCACTGAAACGTGGGCCTCTGAGTCCGCTGGTCATGATCTGCTTTTGGCTATACCTAAAGGATACACCTTTTTAAGATTAGACAGAGAACGTTGTAGAGGAGGTGGCATAGCCATTCTTTTTAAATCTACTCTCTCTTGCATAATAAAACCTGTATCAGTTTCTACAGATCCTTTTGAAGCGCTTTATTTTTGTATTACGCACACTCCGGTGAGCTCTTTTTCTGGCATATTACTCTATAGACCCCCTGGGTCTAGAGTCAACTTCTGCCCGAGCTTTTTAGAATTTTAGAACCCTATTTTGGTAGGCCTTACTTTACCATTTTGGGCGATATTAATTTCCATTTAGAGGATTCTACATCAAAAGACACCTCCTCTCTCATTAATTCCTTAGAGGCATGTGATTTTGTCCAACTCGTTCTTCATCCGACTCACCTGGCGGGGCACACCCTTGACGGGATCTTTACCAACGATTCCAGACTAAAAGTCGGTTTGCCGGTACCAATTACATGGTCTGACCATTTAGCAGTCCCGCTGTCCCTAGACATTTCCTGTCCTGATGTCACGGCTGACACCGGTAAAAAACAATCCAAAAGGAGCTTCAAAAACTTTACTAAGGAGACACTTGCACCTTTTATCCGTAACATCAGTATTTCAACTAAACAGAAGGTTGATGACTCGGCCCAGGATTTAACTGATGCCATTATCAAAGCTGCTGATGCACTAGCCCCCCCTTCCCTTAAATCTGCAGCTAGACAGAAGCCATCCGCCCCTTGGTTTTCTGCCGATCTGCGGTTGCTCAGACAAAAATGCAGACAGAAGGAACGTGGCTGGCGTAAATCCTGGGATTTAAAAGATAGAGAAGATTATAAGAGTCTACTACGGGAGTATAGAAAGCGAATCATTAAGGAAAAACAGGACTATTTTTCAAACTTAACCTGTTCGTTAACATCTTCCAGAGAGCTTTTTAAAATTGTAGACTCCCTCTGCTCCCTTCAGGTTCCTGATCCAGTAGTTGCCTCCCAGGAGCTATGCGATGACATATCGAATTTTTTTATACAAAGATAGACGATATTTACATGGCCCTAAAGACGCAGAGGAACTCACTCAGTTTGGAGGATTCCGTGCGAATCACACGATTGGAGGCCTGGAATGTAGATTCCTCTCAGTCCCTTGCACACTTTCCGGCTCTTACGCTAGAAGATCTCGATAGCCTGCTGGATAAAACTAAATCCTCATCTCCCCTTGACCCACTGCCCCTCAAGGTGCTTAAAAACTGTAGAGAAATCATTCTCCCTCCGATGCTTGAGATAATGAATGGAGCCTTGGAACAGGGCATTTTTCCATTACTTTGGAAGAGAGCCATCGTGAAGCCGCTTTTGAAAAAAACCACCTTGGACCCTGGAGTGCTGAAAAATTTTAGACCCATCTCTCTGCTGCCAGCCCCTGCCAAGATGTTGGAGACCCACTTGAACTTCCATCTTTCGAACTTCCTCGACGCCTCTGGCTTCTTGGATGGGTCCCAACACGGCTTTAGAAAGCTACATAGCACGGAGTCTGCATTGACAAAAGTCATGGATAACATCCGCAGAAAAGTAGATTTGGGTCTTACTTCCGTATTGGTGCTGCTTGATCTTTCAGCAGCTTTCGACACCCTGTCTCCCCTGACTTTAACATCTAGGTTAAGGGAGGCAGGGGTAGTCGGATCAGCGCTCAGTCTCATTAGCTCCTTTTTACAACACCGAGAGCAACGTGTCATGCTAGGTGAATACCTCTCCCCTGTCAAGTCGTTGCAATGTGGGGTGCCACAGGGGTCGGCATTGAGTCCGACCCTGTTTAACATCTATGTGGCCCCCCTTGCAAGACTTGTAAGATCTCAGGGGATGGAGGTAGTGTCGTATGCGGACGACACGCAGATTATGGTATCCCTGACCCACTCTGTCAGTAAAACTGCCTCTAACTTTAGGGCCTGTATGCAACTTGTTGCAGATTGGATGGTTTCCAACTCCCTAAAGTTGAATGGGGACAAGACAGAGGTCCTGGTCTTTGGCAAGGACCAGGATATATGGTCAGATGATTGGTGGCCCCCCTCTTTAGGCAGCTGCCCTATACCTACCAAATCTGCTAGAAACCTAGGTGTCATCTTCGACACACAGCTCTCCATGGAGCTACAGGTGAATAGAACGGTGGCGACCTGTTGGGGTGTCATTAAGACCCTAAAAAGGATTGTGAACTATCTGTCTCCACAGGCGCGGAAACAGGTGGTGATTGCCCTTGTTGGCTCAAGGCTTGATTACTGTAACTCCGTGTACGCCGGGGCTAACAAGGGCCTGCTCCAGCGTCTACAGGTTATACAGAACGCTGCAGCGCGGTTCGCCCTTGCTTTGCCCTGGTTGTCATCAATGACCGTAGCGAGGAAGAACCTCCATTGGCTCCCCATTTCGTCAAGGATCACTTTTAAACTCCTTTGCCTTACATTTAAGGCTCTAACTGCAGGCTCGGCTGATGCTCTTGGTTCATTACTCACCAGATATGTTCCGAGCAGATATTTACGCTCCAGCGAACAATACCAACTGGTAATCCCCAGAGCCAAGAAGGCTAGATGGGGCTCCAAAGCTTTTTCCATATTGGCACCTCTTATGTGGAATTCACTCCCCCTTGAAATCAAATGACTTCCTTCCCTTGACCTCTTTAGGAAGTCCTTGAAAACATGGCTCTTCATTAAGGCATACCAGTAGGCTCTGTTTCTGTCTGCTATCAGCTACATATTTTGGTTTAGGCGCCTTGACGCCCACTGGGCATAGCTGTGCATTACAAATAATATTTCATTCATTCATTCATTCATTATAAGTAATTACTACAGTTAAAAAACACATTGATACAAATTGATTAAGCAGGGCAACGTGTCCAATTTAAAACATTAAAAAAGGGTACAGTTCATTTCCTCAAGGAGCGAATTACCACAGATAAAAAATTCGCAATGTTAAAAGTTTCCCAGACATCATTTAACATCTGAAGGTATAGAAGAGCAGGTCTCACCTGAACAAAGCCTTTGTTTCTTAATATAGGGAATAAAAAGCGTTTCCTAATATCAATAAAGTGCTCACAAAAGAAGAAAAAATGTGTCATATCCTGTAGGGAGAAATTATCACAGGAGCAAGGGCCAAGGTCCATAGCCCTTTTCCAACCTTTCTTATCTCCAAACAGGAGATTTAATTGATTTAATCTGAATCTAGTCAGAAGGAAACGGTGATTTGCATTTGTGACAAATCCTAAATATGGTTCCATGGATGGTGTTGTTTTACAGAGCTGGTGGGCCCTGACGGTGCCCTTAACCAGCTCATTCCCTTCCCTATCCATGGTAGATATGTGCATAAATGTTTCTTTACACCATTTAATGTCACCTTTTACCAGGGTCTCTGGAGACTGATATAATTCAGGTCTGCCTAGCTTAATAGCCAGGTTCTGAATATATTTCAGCCATGGTATACGCGACCCATAATCTAGCAATGTACAGTCTTTCAAAATTGTATGATTCAGCTGTAGATCCGGGTTAAGCCAAATGCTAATCCATTTCAATAATGGGGCCAGGGCAATACTATCTTCTAGAAAACCAATTCCAAGTTCCTGATGGACATTATAGTTAGCAGTTGAGATCGGGACTGAAAGGAGGTTTTTTAAGAACCTATCCTCAACAATATGAATGCTTTTGGCATTTTTAATGCCCCATATCGCAGCTCCATACAATGCCAAGGAGAGACACTTGGCTTTATAAACCTGAATAAGGGCCCTCATTGGTCTGGCACCTAGCTTTCTGGCAAAACACAGAACACCCACAGTTGCTCTTGAGAAAACAATCTTTTTTGCTATTATTTGGGTTACCCAAGAACCTTGGTTGTCAAAAAGAACGCCCAAATAAGGAAATGATGATACCCTGGATAATTGGTGACCCCCACATTTAAAGGTTTTAGATTTAGCGGATTTAGGGCCGATGACCATGATATGCAATTTAGCAAAATTGACAGATAAATCCAAGGCCTTCATGAAACCAGCAAATGAATCAAGCAGTAACTGAAGGCCAACTCCCGTTCTTGCGACTAGGGCGGCGTCATCAGCATATAAAAGTGCAGGGATTAGACATTTCCCTGCACGAGGGATATCATTACATGAGGCGATTAGGGTATTGTCTAATTCATTTATGTACAGTGTAAAAAGAAGAGGTGCCAAGATGCACCCTTGTCTAACCCCATTTGATATGGGTATATCTTTTGTACAATTACCCCTTTGGTCATAGCGAACTGTTGCCGATAACTCTCTATGTAGATCCGCTAAAAAGTAGACGATGTCTTTGTCTACTCCATGGGATAGGAGCAGGGACCATAGTTTTGACCTATTTACACGGTCAAAGGCCGATGACAAATCCATGAAGGCTACCAATAAGGTTCCCTTCTTGGCCACCGTGTATTTGCCAATTAATAGTTGTAAATTTAGACATTGATCTATGGTACCCATCCCTTTTCTGAATCCGTACTGGACCTTAGAGAGTGTTCCTGTTTCCTCTAGCTAACCGTTCAGTTGGGCAAGGACAACCCTCCCCAGTACTTTCACGGTAGAATCTATAAGGGAGATTGGACGGTAACAGCTCGGATCACCTCTATCACCCTTTTTAAAAATGGGGATGATGACAGATTTCGCCCACGTCGACGGTAGGCCCAGTTGACATGCGTTTATGAAGACATTAAATAAAATTTTGGACCAGGTTTTTATGTCTGATTTAAAAATATCTGCCGGGACTCCATCAGGTCCCGGCGCCTTGTTACTTGTCATTTGCATGATGGCATTTGTGACCTCTAGTTCTGTGAAGGACAGGGTATAACTCTCCAAGTTAAGTGAGGACGTCACCCTCGGGCCATCTCCATCATACACCTGTTTAAAATGGCTAAACCACTTATCTTCTTGGATACCGCAGTCAAGCTCATTATTACTTTTACCATTAAAAAAAAAGGCTTGTTTTTACGATAGACCAAAATTTGGCACTATTTTTGATAACATCGATGGATAGGAGTTCATTCCATGCCTCTTCCCTAATTTCATATTTGCGCTTATTCTGAGCCGTTTTATAGGCTTTCCTGCATATAGCGATTTCTGCTCTATCTGGTGGGACCGCTTTCAGAGCTCTCATTAGCTTCCGTTGGGCTGATGAGCAGCTGTGATCAAACCATTTCTCCCCATTCGTGGGTTTGGCCTTACATACTTTTTTAAGATCACTATTTACCTGAGAGCAAATTTTACCATAAGCTGTCAGGACTGCTTCACCAAAGATCCCATCTTGCAGACACATATGTATTTCATCCCCAACCGTTCCCCACAAATTCTCATTAAAATCCTTTGGTACCACCTGACACCATTTCAGGCGGCGTGTTTGGTCAGTTGGCCATATGTCCAGAGTTCTGACAGTGGGATTATCAGATTCTCTTTTCCTAAGATCATCAGTCAGGATTATCTGGACAGAATTGTGGTCACTGTAAATAGACCAATTTACCTTGTATTGACTTACATTATCTACTAAGTTAGTGCTGACAAAAATGTCATCAATGGTGGAACCTAAGCCACTTCCTTTGTAGGTTGGGATATCATTAATATGATTAACGGGATGAACCAAGGCATTCCCAGCAAGAAGCTCATCGAGAAACATGCCCTGTGGTGTGTATCGAAATGTGTATTTCCTTGATTTGGTGGACCTAAGCTGTCCCATACAAAACAATTGTTAAAACAACAATGAACATTAAAATCACCAAGCACTATAACCGAATAAGGGTTCTTGTTAGTTTCATTATACATTTGCAAAAAATCATATAGACTGACTAAATGTTCATTTGGCGTGCTCTTGGTAAACGAATTATAAAAATTTACAATAAGCCAATTCCCATTAGAGTTGGATTGAATTTCCACCGCTAGACAGTAAGGCGAGCCTGACTCCACTTTACTATATTTACCCTCAAGTGTCAATGAAATGAGAGTAAGAAGTCCGCCTTTTGCCCTCCCCCTGCAAGAGACCACCGCAGGTGACCAAAAAACGGAAAACCCATCCAACAAGAAGGTACTTTCAGTGTCCCAAGTTTCTTGTAGCCCAATGATTTTGTGGCCTGATAAACAGTCCCTCCATATGGGATCATGTGCTTTGCTGTTAAGGCCGGCTATATTCCAACTAAGGACGCTTGTGCCTAAAGGCTGCCGAGGAGCAGCAGCTATGCTATCCACATTTTCAACAATGACATTCCTCACTACAGTCATAGCATTTGGGGTGCCCTCTACTCTCGTGCTTAACTCAATTCCACTTGATCCCTGGTCCTCCTCCAGTGTTGAAATTAGACCTACCCTAGTAGATCTGGGAGTAACCCAATCATGGTGGAGTCAGTCATTAGAATCTAAATCACTCAGAGCTTGAAAACGATTAGAGGTGACAAGGCCATGAGAAAACTGTCCATCAGGGTAACGTACTCTGCCCTCCAACGGATCACTAATGGGTAGATTTGTCTGTTGTTTATAAAAATAACCCAGTGATCGGAGGGTAATACCCTGATCGGTATGAGGGAGCAAGGTAGCTTTTAATAAGGTGTTATTAACTAGGGAAGGATTTCTAAAATTTATTATAACACAATCCCCCTTTGTGTTCTTACGAGAACGCCCTACCCAAGAGACTCTTCTAGTTGTTAATATCTGATGGGCTAAATGCACTGGAAATCCACAATGCTTATTTAACCACAAGACTGTTTTATTTTTAAGAGATTCATGGGATTCTGAATTAATTTTTTGGGCACCATCCTTCAGGGGGGGTAAATTTGTTAACACTACAACAAATGGGGCGCAATCAGGGGATAAGTCTGGTTTAGCTCCTCCTGTATGCATACTTCCCAGTACCTTGTTACTCCTTGAACAGCTATCTAGAGGTAAAGTATTATTCACATTGATCGTGGGTACAACAGCCAGGGGTTCAGCACAGTTTGGAATTACCTTTGAGGACTTAAGGGGGTCGACAGTTCCACATGAACCCCCAGCTACACTACACGGTTTCCCGGAAGAATTGTTACTAAGGGCCAAGAGATTACGTAGGCCTTCAATCTCTGCCGATAGTTCGTCAATCTTGGTTACTAGGGGTTCAACTATTTTTAAAGATTTTGCCTCCAAAAGACCTACCAAAGAATCTAATTGGTTGGAATCTATCTTAGTTGTGGGGTTATTAGGAGTGGCTAACTCCGAGGTAACCTGGTTTAAAGATGCAGAACCCGTCTTTTTGTGAATGCTTCGTGCACCTCCCTGTTTCAGTTGAGTGCGTTTACGGATCTGATTAGACAGGTCCGGGGATTCTTCTGGGGCCTCATTTACATCAGTTACTAGGTCCCTATTTGCTTCTGGCAATTCTTGTTCAACAAGAACTTGATCGCCCAGGGTTGCCAAGTCATGGTTCTCATTAGAGCTGTTCACACCATGAAATGGAGGGGAAGATATAGTAAGTATATCATCTAATAGAGGGCTGGTAGTCATTAGATTGGACCCCTGACCTAAGGATTTACGCCTATCGCTATTGATTTTAGTGACTACTTTAACTAAGTAGTTGTCTAAGTGGAGGATTTACTGCTCAATGTAGCTTTAGCCATGATAGGCACACCCCTGGGAGTTCCTAAAATTTAAATTAAACAGTAATACAATATAATAGCACCAACACATATAGTGATACCAATTAGCCAAAATGAATAAATTAAAACCAGTTCAACAAAATCTATAGTCCAGTGGATAGGGTGCTCACGTATATTAATCTTACAGGTTAGTGACGTGGCCCGTCCCGGCCTCAGTCGGTCCTCTGAGGGCCACAGAGGGCCCGCCCTTAGCCCGGCGCCGCGTCGCGACGTGAGGCACCTGAGGCTGGACTTGTACAGGACTGAGGTGATCATCTGAGGATTGTCCCCTTACAGCTGGGTCAAGTGCTTGTGTCCCACCCGCAAGAGCCCTGCCCCGGCATCCAATGGCCACACACACAAGATGGTGTGCATCATGTATTGCTCGCACACATTTGCCATGTCAGTCCACAGCATCTGTACCTCATGCTGCAACGCCCTCTGCATTATGCACATGATCCACAGATAGATCCACTCCAAGGAAAGGCAGACCATCCCCCATGTCCATGACAACATCCGTGTCAAATACTGGCCTGCCCTCTACGGAGCACGTACATCCAAACTCCCGGGAAACTTGTCCACATCCAAGGTGCATCTGCACACCTCAGCTTCAACATCCTGCGCCCCAGCCACATCACTGTCCACCATAGATAGCTGCAATGTATCACTGTCTGCTGCAGGATGACCTCAACACTCCCCACCCACACTCAGGAGGCAGTCCACAACCCCGACACAAAACCAACCTTGTACGTCTTGTCATACGAGACCCCGTTGGGCCATCTCCGTGCATCCAACCTTGCCCTGGCCACCATTCTTCACATCCACCGTACTCCAGCATGCAGGACATAGTTCTCCCACCTGCCAACACATACCTGGGACTCCCTCCCCGGGAACCTCCACATGAGCCATGACCTCTACGCCTTAATGATAATCTTCCAAATAGGTCTGTCCGCTCAGTATTGCAAGCCCCCCCTCAGCAGCTTGTGGCCATCACAGGTGTGTGTTCTGCTCCATGCCTGCTTTGAATGATACCTTGTGACCCATGTGTGACCTGTACCAGACTCAGATCCCAGGGTATGGATGGCTGGAGTTAGTTTAGCACTCAGGCATAGTTTGACATTTACACACACATATGTTGTGGAATAAAGCAACATGACAGCAACGTCTCATGAACCAAATAATATTTTTATTTGCAGTGGGGTACGTGTTTTGGTAGGTGAAATTAGGTGCTCTACCGGGGGAATAGAATCCTTGGCATTGGAAGTCATCAGAGTCCAGAGCACAGTGTTGGTCATCATTGGTCAGACTGTGACCAGCAAGTCCATGTGGCAGAGAATGTCATTGGGTGAGGTGCTGCTGTTGCGCCAGAGGGCCAGGTGCCAGGCCAGGTGACCTGGGAGATGTTGATGGTCCGCTGATTCTCACGGTCTTTTCCGTGGACGACCCACCTTCCTCCGGGGACCCTCAGATGCAGGCCTTGACGATGTGTGGGACGCTCCGTTGGATGAATCCTCCTTCTCCTCCCTCCCTGTGGCTGGTGCTGGTCTGCGCCTGCTGTCACAGGGAGGGTTACCCATGTTGTCGGCAATCCGACGGAGTGAATGGCTCATGTCCCTTAGCACCGCCAGGAACTCAGCCTGTCTTGCCTCCATCCGTCCTTGGTGTTGTTGTTGACTGGCATGTTGCTCGGCCTGCATGTTCTTGATCTCGTTGAGGGTCCCCTGCATCTCTGTGAGTCTTGACACTACCTGGCTGATGCCCCTGGTGTCACGCCGGTATGTGTCCAGTATTTGGCGCATGTGGGACATACCGGTTCCCTCAGCTGGCTGGTCAGGTTCGGGCCTCCGCCTGCCTCCACTCCAACCACCCCTGCCCACTTGAACCTGGCCTGCCGTTGTGGGCACATCGGGTCTACGGGACCCCTGAGGGATGGCATTTGCAGGGTTGCCTGCCTCCTCCTGGGTGCCCGGAGAACCTTGTCCCTCATGGTCAGACTGGCTCTGTTGTTCAGTGCGAGCAGGGCTCCTGGGTGTCTCCTGGGATGTGGCAGCAATGGGGGTGGTGGTTGGCACAGATGTACCTGACGCAGGTGCTGCAGGGGCTTGGGCACCAGAGGGGCCAGGTTGATTGGGGTCATCCACGGAGTGGTGAGAGTCGTCGCTGCCGGTGGGGTCATCTTCACACCGAGGACTGTGATTGTTTCGCCCCAGTGTTGGGGGGAGATCCATGACGTTGCCCTGTGTGTGAGGGAGAGACAATGTTAATGCTGTTTCATGCAACATCCATGTTTCATACATATTCAAGTTGTCACAGTTCCTCCAGGTAGTTGGATGTGCCTAGCATTCCTCTCAATGTCCACTTGGGGATGGGTATGTTGCGGGGGACAGATTGATATGTTCTCCTGAGTGTTTGACCTGTACAATTTTGGCTAGGATGCTTATTTGGCTATGGATTGGTCTTGTGTCACATGTCCATTGTGAGAGTGTGTAATCCGTTGCCTGCCCCGGGGGTGTGTGCTTGTGTAAGGGGGGTGTGTGTGACCGGGCCTGCTGTTGGGTGTAGTGTGATTTGGCATTGGGTCTCCCAGGTGATGTGTCTGTCCCCTCATGGTGAATGCTGGCATGACAGTGAGTGTGAGTTCCTGTGCTAGTTACCTGTGCTTGTGGAGTTGGTGTTTGGGTGTACAGTGGTCCCAGGAAGGCCTTGTGCTGCATACAGCAGGGCCAAGTGTCAGATACCTTGTCAGTACTTTGCCAGTCCCTGTGCATTGTGCATGGGTATGTACCTATGCCATATGGGCTGAGGGCATTGGTGTGTGCTTCTCATTTTCACAATGTGTTGTGTGAGGCCCACCCTCCCAGCCTCCCGGACATCCAGTCTTGGGTTTGTGGTTGGTGTAGCCTGGGACATGGCATTGGCTTGATTTGTGAATGGTGCATGGAGATGTTGGTGGCATGAGCGTGGTTTTTGAGTGTGGTTGTGTGCTGTGAGTGCTTGGGGAAGTTGCGTGCATTTGGTGTATTTGTGGTGTGGACCCCATTGCCCACATGTTACGTAAGTTGTTTGTGTACTCACCAGGCTCTGCGACTCCTTCAACTCTGTGTACTCACACCAGCGGAAGCAGGGCCATCACCTTCTCCTCCCAGGGATGGTAGTGTACGGGTCTGCGGGGCAGCCTGCCTCCAGTGATGTTACTCTGGGCATATTCCTCATTCATCTTCCTCTTGACTGCCCTGCGCAGATCGTACCACCTGGCTTGGCATTCATGCCTGGTCCTTCGGATGGGCGCAACAGCATTCACCTTATCGACGATCCTCTGCCACAGGCTGGTTTTTTGGGCTATGCTGGTCTGTCTGACCAATGTTCCAAACAGCTGTGGCTCGACTCTGATGACTTCGTTGACAAGGAGCTCCAGCTCCGCCCTTGTGAACTTTGGATTCTTGTCTGTGGGCATGGTGTGGGGTGTGGGTGTGGATGGTTGTGGGTATGTGGGTGTGAATGTGACGGTGTGTGTGTGAATGTGAGTGGGGGTGTTTGTGAAGGAGGTTGTGTGAAGGTGTGTGAGTTAAGGTGTAGTTAAGGGGTCAGTAAGGTGCAGTTGTTTGTGTGTGGGGTCTGGCAGCAGTGGGTCTGTTGCAAAAGCTCATGGGTTGTGTGTGTGGGCCCTTTTTATTGGTCCATTTTTGGGTGTGGCTGTGTTTGAATTTTGGTGGGTGTGTTATAAGAGGTGGTTGTGAGTTTGGGCCTCTGTTTGCCTGTTTGGATGTGCCAGGTCAGTCTTTGAGATGTTTTTTTTCATGTAGACGTGTTTTGTGGTGTTGTGCGAGTCGAATTGACCCTCCTTGTGCTGTTTTACAGTGTCCGGGTTCTGTACGAGTATTTTTCGCGTAGATAGGGTCCGTACATACGCAATGCTGGGTGAGGGTGCTGGGGTACTGGGTTGGGGTGCTGCGCGTACATGCAGTGGGGGTATGGCGCGTACAGGTGCGGGCCTGGGGCGGTGGGGGTACGGCGCGTACAGGTGCGGGCCTGGGGCGGTGGGGGTACGGCGCGTACAGGTGTGGGCCTGGGGTACCCACGTACATGGGGGTTTACAGCGCGTACATGCGGGGGTACGGCGCGTACAGGTGCAGGCCTGGGGCGGTGGGGGTACGGCGCGTACAGGTGCAGGCCTGGGGTACCCACGTACATGGGGGTTTACAGCACGTACATGCGGGGGTACGGCGCGTACAGGTGCGGGCCTGGGGCGGTGGGGGTACGGTGCGTACAGGTGCGGGCCTGGGGTACCCGCGTACATGGGGGGGTATGGCGCATACATGCGGGGGGACGGCACGTACAGGTGCAGGCCTGGGGTACCCGCGTACATGGGGGGGTACGTCGTGTACATGCGGGGGTACGGTGCGTACATGCGGGGGTACGGCACGTACAGGTGCGGCCCGGGGGAACCCCCGTACATGGGGGGGTACAGCACGCACATGCGGGGGTACGGCATGTACATGCGGGGGTATGGCGCATGCAGGTGCGGGCCAGGGGTACCCGCGTACATGGGGGGGTACGGCACGTACATGCGGGGGTATGGCGCGTACAGGTGTGGGCCTGGAGTACCCGCGTACATGTGGTGGGGGTACAGCGTGTACATGTGGGGGTACGGCGCATACTGGGGTGGGGTACGGCGCGTACAAGTGCGGGCCTGGGGTACATTGCAGACAGGGGGGTGTATGGTGCTGACATATTGGGGGGTGGGGGGGCCTGTACGGCTCGTACACGGGCACAAGTTTACCCGTGTACATGTGCGCTACTGCGTTTGCTCCGTACGGGGCATTTTACATGCTGTTGTGTATTCGGACGGGTGGTACGAATCGTACTTGCACGTTCGGACTTTTGTTTTACGATTTGCACGTAAAAATGTCCGGCTCCCTCTCGTACACTTTTCACGAGGCCATTCGGACGTAAAAAATACTGACTCCCTCTCGTAGACATTTCCCGACGCTATTCGTAGGTATTTTTCACGTCCGAATCGTACTTGGCCGTTTGTACGGTACTTGTACGATTCGTACGTAAAAAAATACTGATACGAGTCGTACGCAAATTTTTGTTACAGGATCGGAATTGGCACCTATATGTTATAATTTTTTTTTAATTTTCTTTCACAGATCCAAATTTTAAAATAAGCAATTTTTAAGAATTTATATTTGAATGAAAAACAGCAAAAAATGAATACCATTTTGTATTCCTATTACTGTGAAGGTAAGTTTAACTAAGTCTCAATATGCAGAATGAAGAGGCCTGCAAGAAGCTACAAAGTTGAAACACGTTTCTAAGAACACTCTGTTTATGTAGTTTTGAAATCTGACCATAATCAGATATCATGTGACCTGCAAAAAAAGAGATTTGAGGGGTTCATAATTTTTCACCTTTTTAGCTGTTGAAGGACCGCAATCATTTCAATCATTCTTCTTTAAACATCTTTGCAGACAAAACTCTGTGCTTACCTTCTATCATTCGCAAGGAAATTTAAAAACGGAAATATTTCACTTTTTGTAACATAGTTATTGTGCAAAATACTCTCTTAAGGCACTCTGTGCACTTTTCATACTCCATGTAAATACAACCTCATCATTTAGACCACTTTGTGTTGAAAGGGTGTTCTATAAGTGTTGTTGTGCATGATTGCACTTAATACTCATAGAACAAGACACATGTCTAGATTTATCAGAAATCATAAATCTCGATATGTGTGTGAATGGTGCACCATTCTACAATTGGTGTAGGAAAGCACAACAAGGAGAATTGTTTTCATTTCTCCACATTTTTATATCTTCAATGCATGCTACAATGCTAAGCATACATTGAAGGAGAAAAATGCATTTTCTCATTGTTTTTGTGCAGGAAGGTGTGTCTTCCTGCAGAAAAACAAACAGCACATGACACAGATATCCTTGCACTATGGTGCAAGGGTGCCTGTGTCACCACATGGCTGCAGTTTAAGCAGCCGTGCAGACAGAAGCATAGATTTGCAACATATTTATGTACATATGTTGCATCCCTGTGCTTCGGAAGTACTACAGCACACTGCAGTTAAAAAGGTTACTGTGTGATGCTGCAGCACTTCCTTATAGTTCTGCACTTATACATTCACCATATGCTACTAATGAGTTCATTCAGTCAATTACGTACTACACATACATTCATCTAAACTTTCACACACTAACAAAGAAATGTAGCTCTTTTTTAAACCAGGAAAGTTAGTTCTACAAGAACTTTTTTTTTTCTTTTTCTTCTTTTATATTTTTTTTTGGTTTTTCTAACAATTTTGTGATTTTTTGGGTTTTTCAGAAAAAAAACAGGAGAAACCAAACAATGAACTTCAGGGAACAATAAAAAAAACAAAAAAACAACTAGCAAATATGACTTTCTTGGCGGTGGCAGATAAGATCGATCGACTGCTCGCCATAGCACAAAGTCATATTGCACTTAGTGCAGAGCACTTTTAAAAATTGAAATTGAGGATGGATGTCCAAGGTTTGGTCTGATGGATGCACTCTTGATGTGCTCGGCTGCGATGAGGTGGATGGCGCAGGAGCAGGAGTGTTTCTCAT
Organism: Triturus cristatus; assembly: GCF_964204655.1. Lineage (NCBI taxonomy): Eukaryota > Metazoa > Chordata > Amphibia > Caudata > Salamandridae > Triturus > Triturus cristatus. The sequence goes on along the minus strand of NC_140590.1, from coordinate 595,246,549 downwards.
CCGTCGGCACTCTTCTCGTGCAAGATTGTTTGGATGAAGGGTCCTCATGTGCTTCATCATACTTGCCGTGCCGCAAGAGTATTTCTTGTTAGGATCCCCTCTCGATAGGACTCTTTTGCAAATCTTGCATGTGACCAAGGTGGCATTGGTCTTATTCTGCCCCTCGGGAAAAGTAAAAAATGTCCACACCACTGAAGAGAAACGTTCTTTGCGTGGTAACTCCAGCAAAAATTCATCCTCAGAAGTATGAGATGATGCAGGTGATGCCTGCTGCCCTGAAGCCATTTTTGGTTGAAAAAAGTTAGAGCTAAGTGTAAACTTAGTCTAAAAAATCTTCTTCTCTCCAAAGAGGTGGTTCTCCAAAGAAGCTCAAAGAAGAATGATTGAAATGGGTGGGGTCTTTCAGTAGTTAGAACAGGAAGTGTAATGAACCAATCAAATCTCTTTTTTTGCAGGTCACATGGGATCCGCGCACCCTGCGCTTACGCAGCACGCACCCAGCGCGCATCCGCGAAATTGAATTAAAAAGAAATTTAGGATTAGATGTCAAAATATATTACTTTTAAGACTAGTTTAGAGTTTGTCTTCAATTAATATTCACATGAAATAAATAAATGTTTTTTTAAATGTTAAATACTTAGCGGGATCCACGCACCCACCGCGTCATAGATGCAGATGATGCATCGCGGAAGCGCTAACGTCGCGTTACGTACATCAAATGTGTCGCGTATAGGCTGGGAGTCACTTACCGGTCGCATTGGAATCGCGCACTAACCACGTACCCGATGCATACTATGCGCGGATTCTATCGTGTAGGGATCGAGAATGGTGTGCTTAGGGTGCGCGGATCCAAAAACATGGCAAAAAAATATATAAAATAAAGTTTTGCACATATAGTTAAAAAAATATTTAGAAAAATATACAAAAATATGTTTGAAAAACCCATTAAGTTCAAATAGTATTTTTTAATTTTTAAAAGAATTAATTGAAAAAATACATTTAAAAATTTTGATAAAAAAGTATTTTAAAAAAGATTTAATTAATGAAATGACACACTGAATTTGAAAAATATAGAAATCCAATCTAAATCATTAAACATGATATCTTCAGAAATAAGTTATATATAGGAATTAGCATTTAAAAAACCTTTGAAATTCACTGAAAAAACCATTGGTTTCATGCACGTTAAAGTTAGGAATTGGCATTTAAAAAACTTTTGAAATTTACTGAAAAAACCATAGGTTTCAGGGACGTTATAGTTAGGAATTGGCATTTAAAAAACCTTAGAAATTCACTGAAAAAAACATAGGTTTCAGGGGCGTTATAGTTAGCTGGACATTTCCCTCGTACAAAACCCTAGAAATTCCCCTGTTATAGTTAGTTCAGCTAACTATAACTCGCGGCCCCGCAATGCACTGTTGATGACGTCACATATTACATCACTCATGACATGGTCAGTGACATCATTGATGACATCACTGATGACATCTCAAATGACATCACTGATGACGTCATCCATGTGATAACTTGGTGCATCTTCTCACAACCTAATATAACCTTTGATACACCGACTCAAAATTTCAGACAGCGATTTTGACAACCATAGATACTCCAATACCAATAACTACATACCCCATTATTAACTCTTAGGTCTACATACACCTCCACTCATTCACATGTACAGTCACTCATACTTAAAGTCACTCCGTACAAGACTATCATATGCATTTATACACCTACATAGACACTCACACACCACCAATCATCCATAGAGGTACTGTCACACCTAGTCAGTCATGCAAATAATTAATCACACTCCCATTTACTCACCTATGCAGTTATACACACTCAAGTTCACTTACTCATAAAAATAGTACCACATTCTTACGCTCTTATACAATCATTGATACAAGCACACACTCATCCATACAGCCACTCTCACAATCACACACTCTCACATATACCCACTTATATCTTACAGGCATATATACTGCCTTTCACATATGTAGTTAGTCAGAAATGTACCACTGAGATATACATTCAATCCCTAACACACCCATACATACACTCACTCAACCATACAGTTCATCACAGATGCACTCTTAAAACCATGCACCTATAGAATCACCCACTCACACATCTATGCACAGAGTCACACACAGCCTACCCACACAAACACTTAGGCACCCATACAGATACTCAGACAACCAATCGATAACCCATATAGACACTGATAGCTATTCACAAAACCATGCAGCCACTTATACACCAACAGACAGAAACATACAGACATTCACTCAGTTTAGTCACTGGTCTGCAGTAAGATACATTTAATGACTCAGTTATAGAGTCAGTTACGCACCTAGAAAATCATCCATTCACACACTTGTACACCCACTTATTTTTCAACAGGCCTTTCCCTATATATATTAAACATATTAAAACTGTTCAGAAACACATACTCAAAGGATGATGTCATCAGTGATGTCATCAGTGATGTCATTTGAGATGTCATCAGTGATGTCATCAGTGATGTCACTGACCATGTCATGAGTGATGTAATATGTGACGTCATCAGCAGTGCATTGCGGGGGCGCGAGTTATAGTTGTCAAGTCAAGTCAAGTCAAGTCAATAAATTTATATAGCGCGCTACATACCCAGAGGGTCTCAAGGCGCTTGAAGAAGGGTGGGGACTTACTTGTCAAATATCCACGTTTTAAGCTGCTTTCTGAATGCTAGGTGGTTCTGAGTAAGGCGAAGGTGAGTGGGAAGTGAGTTCCAGGTTAGCTGAACTAACTATAATAGGGGAATTTCTAGGGTTTTGTACGAGGGAAATGTCCAGCTAACTATAACGCCCCTGAAACCTATGGTTTTTTCAGTGAATATATATATATATATATATATCTATATTACCTACTGGCGGTCGCCAGTAGATAGTTATAGTTAGGACCTATTATCCATAGGAAATCCGCAACATTCTATTTGGAATAACTTTGGCGCCGGTTGACGAATCTTCGTGAAATTTTCAAAACTCGTGGCCCGCTCAGGTCCACTCCTATCCTGAAAGTCTTGGGGTGATTTGTCAAGTGGGGGCCGAGAAAAAAGGGGGGTCGCAAAACGAGTTTTCCCCATGCAATTTTCCATAGGGACAGTTAGTCGCAGCTATAGCCCGAACTGCTGAGCGGAATTACACCAAATTTGGCAGAAAGGTAGACCTTGGTTCAGAGTCATGCTTTTTGTTTAAGTGGTGTAAATCCGTTCAGTAGTTCCTGAGAAAATCAAAATCAAAATCAAAATCACATATATATCTTGACGGAGCCTAACCACACATCTCATCGTGAGATCTGATTGGCTGTCAGCGCTTCATCCAAGAAGTGTTGGCAGCCATCTTGGGACCAATATACATGATATCACCTCATTAAAAAGCATTGCAGTTAATAGAAGGTTTTAAGACTTTAGTTACATTATAAATCATTTGTTGATGGTACCATACTCATTTTAAGAATTGGGGTGTGTTCTAAGGTGATTTTACCATGTGAAAAAGCCTTCTGCTGTGATATCATGAATCATTTTTGAGAGAAATCTATTTTCTCATGCTTTTCCCACAGAGGTTTGGAAGGTGATCTATAAGCTAAACTGAGAGCATATTCTCTGTAAATTCACATTATCTGTCTCAGTCATGTGAGAATGAAGTCTGACATTCTCAGTAAAACATGTACATCCAACAAGGGCAGAGACTGTCAGTTGATTCCTTTGTGTTCTACTGCAGCTTCCCAGAGTGTTCCAAAGAACAACTAGAGCGCTAACAGTCCTATTTATGACAAACGTATTGCACACCTGAAGCCATCTTGATTGGAATAAAGTGGTAACTCTTAAAACATTTAATTTAGAAAGGAACAAAATGAGGGGTTTATTTTGCCATCGAAAGTATGATTAGTGCTGCAGAAAGATAAATTAGGCCACGTTTTGAGTGACTTCTCGAATCCTCTTCTATTTCATGAAAAAATTCTGACATACAGACTGAAACATGCACTTTCAATACCAGCAGCAGACTTCCCTGGTGAGCAGTAGCTTTACTACAGTGATCTAATGAGCAACTACAGTGCTAACATTCTGAATTTATGGCAAATGTGTGAGACATCTGAATGCCTTCTTGATGGAATCAAAGTAAAAAAGTGAAAGTATATCCTACTGAGGAGACTGTAGTAAATGAGGAAATTAGGAAACTTCATAACAAATAAGTCTCCCAAGATGTTCACCAGAGACAAAAGAGCCCAAATGTAGCGCAAATATCACCCAGATGCAGCCCAATGACAGAATGTCCCAGAGTGTTCTAACAAACAACTACAGTGCTAACAGTCTTACTTATGACAAAGGTATGGTACACCTGAAGCCATCTTGATTGGAATAAAGTGGTAACACTTAAAACATTTAATTTGCAAAGGAACACAATGAGGGGGTTCATTTTGCCATAGAAATTATGATTAGTGCTGCAGAAAGAAAAATTAGGGCACATTTTGACTTCTCAAATCCGTTTCTATTTCATAAAAAAATTCTGACATGCAGACTGAAACATGCACTTTGAATACAAGCAGCAGACTTCCGTGGTGAGCAGTTGCTTTACTACAGTGATCTAATGAGCAACTAGAGTGCTAACATATTCAGAAATATGTGACATATCTGAATACCTTCCTGATGGAATCAAAGTATAAAACTGAAAGCATTTCCTACTGAGGAGACTGCAGTAAATGAGGAAATTAGGAAACTTCATAACAAATAAATCTCCCAAGATGGCCACCAGAGACAAAAGAGCCCAAATGCAGCACAAATATCACCCAGATGTAGCCCACATGTAGCTCAAAGACAAAAGTGTGCAAAACACTTGTTTGTTGTGTTTTTGCAGTTTTATATAGTGCAGACTTGGAGTACTTTACATGAGCATTGGTTACATCACACAAGAACAAATTCATTTTGGTTGTAGACATGGGGAGATTAAGTGATTTGACCAGAATCACAGAATGTCGAGCTGAAGCAGAAACTCCAACCTGGTTCCCCAGTTGCAAAGTCTGCAGCTCTGGAAGTAACACCACATCCTCTCCCCTAAGTGCAACATTTAATCAAGTGGTCAACTGGATACAAAAAATAAAGATAACAAATAATTTAAAAATGCTTTGTCGCTATTTGTAAACTCAGAAAATATGTCCTCATTTAAATTTTTTAGAGCACTAACCATAATTTTGATGCAAATAAGACCCTCTCATATATGTAATTTCTAAAGGAAATGTTCTAGGCATTACAGTTTTGATTACAACAAGATGACGTCAGGAGTTCCACACTTTTGTAATAAATATAGAATGTTAGCAATCTAGTTGTTCATTAGGATACTGTTGAGAGGCAGAGGCCAGGGGCACGGACTCTGACAATTGAAGGCAGGTAGGAGGGTGCAGAGGCAACAATTTGACCACACTGGGCAGGCAGGAAGGGCAGTGGCAGCACAACAGACTATGGAGGGCAGTGGAAATAGGGGCAGGGGCAACAAACCAACAATACAGGACTGGCAAGAGAGGCTGTGGCAATATAATAGACCATTGTGGGCAGAAGGAAGAGGAAGTGGTAGTACAACCATACATGCCAACAGTCCTGATTCAGTCAGGAAACGCCCAATGCTTTTAAGCTCAAGTGGGCTTTATTTGATCTGTCTCCTCTCTACAATCTCCTCTTTTTCAATGGAACTCAAAGGGAAAAATCAATATATATATACATGCATCACCATATTCAGTGGACCACCACCACAGCAGCCATACCCGAGCATCGAACAAACACACAATTCCAACAATCGAAGAAGGTACAATGTGATGCAGGTAGTGGTTTTATATTCTTGAAAACTCCACAACACAAAATGCCATTCCACATAATTACTCTGACACACAATTCCACTCCACATAATTCCAGTACACTCAATACCACATAATTACCATCCACATTTTACCACTACACACCATGGTACATAATTCCACTACCCAAATACACTCCACACATTCCACCACAGAATTCCACAACTAACAATACCAACTGCACTCTATACATTCACTGAAAGGAAGAAAACATGGAACCTATTTACAAGCCTCTTCCGTCACTGGTGCCTCACTTTTTCCCATATAAACAGGGGCGCACCGGTGGAGTAAGGGGCTAGTGAATAAGCCCCCATATTTTTTATTAGTAATTACTGGACACCAATTCGGCAATGCTATTTTTCTCCGCATCATAGTACTGGACATGCTCAATTGGCATGAACAGGACGTAGTAAATGGGTGCATCATGATGAGGGCAACTCCAGAAAACATCACTGATATTACATATATTACAGAGCCATGCCCTGATGTGTTTGAGCCATGTTCAAAATACGTAAATGGAAATGTAAGAGTAATTTTGTGCCTGACTTTTCTGTTCAGAACTGTACCGAGGCAAAAACACCTGTGGGGTGTTGAATACTTAAAGTAACAAGTAGCTGGTGTTACTATTGCACAAAGTAAAGGTACCCTTCAACCCACCTCGGAAGCATGAAAGTCCGAGTTGGCCTGAAGATTACACCACATACAAGTGGAGAGCATTAACTGAGCATCGTTGTAAACTGTCAGTCAAAAATGCAAGGGAAGTAAGGGAGGCAAACGCAAATCCACGAAGTGTATTGGGAAAATGGGATTGTAACAGCTGCGGCCCGTAGAGGGAGTTCCGTGGGGCGGAAAGGCGGGGCGGGGGAGGGGCAGGGTGGGGGGTACTAAAAACCGGAATATGGATAATTGGAGGTAAGTAAACAATTAAATAAATAAAACGAATTTTGCTGCGCGGCCTGCATCGCAAAATGCGATGCAGCGCGCACGACGTATTTCATTTTATTTATTTAATTGTTTACTTACCTCCATTTATCCATATTCTGGTTTTTAGTTCCCCATTCCCTGCCTCTCCCCCGCCCCGCCTTTCCGCCCCACGGAACTCCCTCCACGGGCCGCGGCTGGATTGTAAATATTTATTGTGGGAGGTGGGATAGGAATGAGATACAGGATGTGAGGAATAGACATCTCGTGGAAGTGCAGGCCAACCACTTGTATTTCAGCCTGCTGATAATAACAAAAATCTACAAAATACCGTCACAGCGCTTCCTTGGCCCTCCAGGTCCAGTTGAGTTGTAGAGAACAAAAGAAAATTATTTAGAACAGTCACATAAAGCTTTTATTTTCAGTTGTTACACGCACACAATAGCCTCCCAGAGGACTAAGAATCGGTCATGGGCTCTCTAGGTTGCTTGAACAGCCCAGGTGGGAGAGCTTTTCACTACAGATTTATAACAAGTTAAAGCATGCTTAAAGGGCAAGAATAAAAGGCATCAATGATGTAGAGGCACTGAAATAGGCAAACTGGATTCATCTTTGAGAATCAAAGCCATTGAAGGCGAGCTAGTGATGGAGCAGGTAGTGCAAAATTTTGTATACCTCCTCTATTTTTGCATGAAAGTACTAATTATATAATATTTTAATTATAATATTATTAAACGAGTGTTGCATGTATAATAATCAACATTATTAATACTAAAATACACATGGGATTTGCTAATTGCATGGCTAAATAACTCTTACAACTAAAATCTGTACACATATTAACAATTGTATATGTAGTAATAGAATACTGCATGATATATGTTGCTTTGTGATGCTGCACCCTTGAGGAGGATCGAAAAAGGTGAATTTAATTGCTTTAAATGTCGCTATATGCTAGATAAATACAAGCACATAGAAGAATTAGCAAGGGGTTAACATTTAGATCACCATTTCCATGAATTAATTATTCTTTTGTGTTTGTTTTGCTTATGGTGGCATTTGGGCCTAAATCCAATATGGCTGCTGTCGCCACACGCAGAAGTGGCCACTGTCTCATGAGGCGCGAAGTGAGCTACACATGTGCAAGAGATCTCCTAAACCTCGTAGCGACCTTTGCACAAACTGTCCCCGGTCAAGGAGACGAAACAGGACACTCGCCAAGACAGGGGAACAATCAACCTTACAGTAAACCGGAACAAGCCGATACTTCGCTAACCAATGACCTCACCCCTCAAACGGTACTGAAAATCTTGGAATATTGGTCGTATGATCTCAACCAGCGAATCATGACTGCTCTAAAGTTTAAATTTGTATCTTCTATGACTTGTTTAGGCTAGTAGAATAGGGAGGGTACAGCGGATAATGATCTCTCTTTCTTTCATTCATCATTTTTCCGGGTTCGTTGTGACGCCTTTTCTGAAGATCCAGATGCTGCCCGACCATTTGATGACTGCAAACTTTTTCTAAAAATCCACGGGCTATGATATATGCTTGCACGATTTCTGGTCCTTTGATAAATTGGGACTGTAGCGTGCTGAGCAGAGGACTTTGAGCTTTGGCCTTCTTTTCGGACAATTCACGACAAATTTTGGTTATGCAGAGCCAATGAATTAGAGGACTTCAAATAGCCAAATTAGGTAAATATGATGTTCTGCGATTTATTTGAATTGATCTAAAACTCTAAACTTTGATGAGACAAATGCAAATAATAATCATTATATAAATTTAGATAAACAAGTATTGATTAACAAGAAATATGAGTTTGTGGTTTCATTCATTCGTCTTAAATTGTGTTTTAGCTGGTTCTAAATCACCATCAACCAATCCAACTAAAATGGTCCATTGAGCAAGTGGGTGGAGTGCCTTTATGTTTGAGACTAGGGATTTATAGGCGAAGGATATTAATGTATATTTTATGAAATAACTTTTCTCTCCCTATAGGTTATATAAGGTATTTCCCCCCACATGTCCAGCGCTTGAATTACTGATCCCTCCTGTGTGTGCAGACTCGTGAAAGAGATGTATGAGTGTTGGGGTTATGGGCCCCACCAATGACTGCGTGTGTGAATAAGCTAGTGTGACGTCGGGTCTGCGATGCAGGGAGGGTATCGGTAAATGTTATTCCCCATTTCCCAGTTTTGCGCTGGATCAGTTTTTCTGGTAGCAGTATGATGGTTTTTATTGTTTTGGTTTGGTGATTATTGCTTGTAAATTGCTTATTGATTATTGATTGTGGATAAGAATTGGTTTATGTATTAACATTCTACATTGGGTCGTGTCGAGTTCTGTGTTGTTTGACGGCTTCTGGGATGTAGGAAGTCAGAAGTTTGTAACGATTCCGTAGTAGAGCAGAGGTAAAAGAAAGACGGAATTGTTGTTGCCCTGTAGGTACACGGGGAGACGTGTGACTATTGGAGTTGCACGACGCATTGTCTGGGTTCGGTTTGGTTACATTGTTGTGTGTTACTGCTAGGGACATTTTCTGTATGAAAGAAATGTATGGTAGCGAAGGTCACCTGTGAAATTTAGGTCTTAGGTACCAGGTATCCAAAAGGCAGGTGTTCCCGAAGCTTGCTAGAAGGATAAAGTAGAGGTAAGTGCTACTTTATTAACGGGTATCATAATTCTGTAGTAGGGCAGATTGTTCGCTGCTCTCGGGAAAGACAGAATTCTGTGTGAATGAACTACATTTTCTGTATGAAAGTGCGTGAATGAAATAGCATTCGGGTTAATTGTGAAACTATGGTTTTATTTCTCAGGAGCAGAGCATCTCCAACTAGGTGTCTTAATTCTGGAGAAACGGTTAGCTGATGCTTATTAGAAGGGTAAAGTAGAGGGATGTGCTACTTTATCAACGGAAGTAACGATTCTGTAGTGGGGCAGAGGTAAGCGCTGCTCTCGGGAAAGACGGAATTCTAGTAAGAAAGGTAATTAATTATACTTTGGTTAGCGAAACAGATAATGGTGGCGTTTTTATGTTGTTACTAACAGATCTGTAAGTCAGGAGAACATAAAGAAGTTTGCCGATAAATTGTAAAGGAGGGGTCAGCAGAAGCAGGAGTAGCGAGAAAAGCTGACATCAGAAAGACCGCGCTGGGATTGGCCAGTCAGTAAGAAATGTAGGTGCTCCTGATTGGTGCGTTAGTGTATACCACGCTGAGAGTGGAGAATTACAGGGTGACGTAGACGCTCCTGATTGGTGCGTTAGTGTGAGTCGCGCTGGATTGGAGAATTACAGAAGTGACATAGACGCTCTGGATTGGTGCGTTAGTGTGAATCGCGCTACGATTGGTTAAAACAACAGAGTAGTCGTAGAGAAATCTAGCGATACACGGAAGAGAAAATGATGTATTACGATCCACCAGAAAAAGAGAAAAAGTCCTGGTTTGGAAAATAAAGAGCTTATTTAAAAAAGACAAACCGATTGTGACTAGAGAGGGACAGTTGCTTCCCCCACCAAAATCGCCTGCATCCTATATGGTTGCAAAATACGGATACCATACTTGTATCTGGTTGGATGATTGGGCAAAGTATACAAAAGATGATGGAGTTTTAGCATTTTCAGAACATGGTTCATTTAATTTAGCGATTTTGAGAAATTTGAGAGAAAAAATGATGAATCTAGAACGGAGACCTAGACCAACACAGTTTGAGGCATTGACAGAATGGGAAGATGAGATGCATGACAGAGAATGACAGAGGAGTGGCGGAAGGTACAAATCTATGTTTGGTAGATCATATGGACAGGAGAATCATAATGATAGAATGAGGAGATGGCGAAGCGCAAATATGAATGAGGGTTTGTTTCCTGTAAAAATGATGAAGGAATTAGCAATAGAAAATGTATGGAAAAGAGAAATAATATTGAGTCAAGAGGGTATGGTGTGCATGAATCGGAGGATGATGTTCTTGACTACATGTTTTATAAAAATCCACCCCATTATCAATCAGATTCCACATTATTGACACCAAGTGCCCCTATGAGAGAGTCCAGGAAATATAAAATTTGAATCAGTATCACAAGAAACAGAAAGAAATAATCCCTTTAAAGAAATAGAGCAGAAACAACATGTTAAAATAGGTAATGAAAATTCAGCTGAACCAGCAAAGACCACTTTAGAATTAACAGATAAAATTAGGGAATTAACAAAAAACTTGGAAGCCGTAACCGTTCCAGTAACTATAGGCCCTGTAATACATATTTTTGATAAACAGAAGGATAGTGAGCATTGTCTGATGATTCCTTATAACAGTAATAAACAAAATGAGAGACTAGAGAAAATTGCCAACAAGAACCCATGGAGACAAACAACAGGTGTTCCAGAACAAAGTACACCTAAAAATTTGACAGTAAATCAAAGTCTAATGAATAGAATAATAATGACAACAGAATCAGTCCCAGGATCACCAAAGAGATTAGCACAACAAACTATTGAGAAAGATAGTGTAGGGCCTACTTCAGATGAATTAAGTGAATGGCTAAGGAGTTTGCAGCAGAAAGATAAAGAACAATCTATAGATGTGGCCAAGCTGAAGATTGTTTGGGAAGAATTAATAGTAGGGACTATCCCCACGGAAAAGTTAAAAGCCTATCAGGATAAAGAATTACTATTTCTATGTAAAAGTATAACCTGGAGAGCAAGAAATCTACATGAGAGACTAGAAGAAGTGGCAAATGAAATGGTTAGAGACTTCGAAAAAGTAAAAGCTTTACAAAAACCATACAGAGTAGATTTTTCTGAAAAAGATATTGAAAATCTGAATACCACAGGAAGAACAACTCAGATCATAGACATAATCATTTTGTTAAGAAAATGGGGAGATGTAGATAAATGGAAGAGTAGATGGTTCCGAAAACGAGATGATGTCTCGGACAAAACGTTTACAGCTTTCCCCGTAAGATAAAAAGAAAAGGTAGTAACAGAATGACCCATGAGAGAAATTCCAGGAGGAGGATATGTACATGTCCCTTGGACTAGACAAGATATTTTGTAATTTACCAATAATTTCCCTCGACTACGCGAAAAGCCAGTCGAGTGGTATAGGCAAGTGGATAGGTTTGTAAAGTTATCAAAAGTTTTATGGATTGATTTAAATAGTCTTTTTGACATAATATTACCAGCAGATTTATGGACAAAGTATAAAATAATGATAAATTGGCCTACACAAGAATACCCTAGAGACCCAAAAACAGGTGCCCCTGATCCAGAAGTGATGAAAAAATATGAACAAGTAATTACCTTTCTGAAAAACAAAGTACCTCCCAAGGAGACTGATTGGGTAAAAATTGACAGGACTCATCAGGAAGCTAACAAATCAATACACGCTTATTATGAGAGGTTGATCCTCACCTTTAAGCAGTTCAGTGGTGATGAAAATTTGAGTGAAAAGGATTTAAGTCACTTTGTATACCAATTTGTGCATGGGCTGCGTCCAGAAATAAGTGAAATGATTAAGCAGCATACAGTAGACTGGCAAAATAAGAAAATAGATGAAGTACTGAGACATGCCAAATATTTTAGTGATGAAATTGAAGCCAAACAGCGTAAGTCAAAAGAAAAAGCTATGTGGGCACAGGTAAAGGTGGCAAAAAGAAAGGAAGCTCAATTAATTGAACAGGCAAATGGTGCAAGTATGAAACCTAAATTTAATGTTGGAAAGGGAAAGGGACAATTTAATATAGAAGAAGCCAAAAAGAAGTGGCCATGTCATAATTGCGGAAGAATAGGGCACTGGAAATCCGAGTGTAAATTTCCCCCGAGTACTAATGGTGATAATTCGCAGGTGCAGAAAGAGGTGAGTTGTCAACCACAGCGACAGCAGCAGGTTGTTGCCCAACAGAATCAGGCGCCAAAACCGCCTTTTCCACAGAACGTAAATCCTCAGAAATACAGTAATGAGACAGGATTCTACAACGAAGAACAGGTAACTAAGCTGCCGCGTGCTAGTGCTGTTTTGCAGTATTGGCTACAACGCGATGAGAGTGAGTCCGAAGAAAGCTATTGACGGTGCCGAGAGGAGGAAGAAGAGTGTCAGGTCAGCTGATGTCAAAAACCTTCCTCTCTCGGATGAAACAATCCAAGAAGTTGGGGTATCCAACAGACAGATTAAAACATATCTCACTGAACCAGTAAAAGTTAACATTGGGAAATTTTCTGAAATGCACCGCTTTGTCGTGTGTGATTCAAGCCCTGTAAATTTGTTAGGAAGAGATTTGTTGTGCAAAATGAATTGCACCATATTTTGCACTCTCGATGGTATAGCATTTGAGACCCCTGATGAATATGTACTATAAAAAATGACTATGGCTAATATGGAACCTGAGATTACTGAGGCATTTGCTGTATTTAATCCTGAAGAAATACCAAAGGAACTGAAAAAGACAGTAAAGGCAGAGGTTTGGGATTTCACAGGAGAAGATGTAGGATTCATTAAAAATGTGGATCCTATAAAAGTGACTATAAAAGAAGGAATAAGTTACCCAAATATTCCTCAGTATAAATTGACACCCGAAATAGTTGGAGGAGTTACTCCTATAATAGAGAAAATTATTAAACAAGGTATTTTGAGAGAAATAATGAGTAGTCCATGTAATTCACCAATTATGGGCCTGAAAAAGCCTAATGGAACGGTCAGAATAGTGCAAGATTTGAGAAAAATAAACAAAATAGTTGTGTCATGTTTTCCTATTGTACCAAATCCATCAGTGATTTTGTATCAGATTCCACATGATGCAGAATGGTACACAGTGATTGACCTGTGTCATGCTTTCTTTTCCATCCCATTGCATCAAGACAGTCAGCAGATTTTTGCGTTCCGGTTTGGCAAACGTATTTTGGCATGGTGCCGAATCCCACAGGGGTATACAGAGAGACCCTCAATATTAAACCAGATATTGAAAAAGTCCTTAGAAGATCTAGAGATGTCCGAGAGCTCAGTACTAGTCCAATACATTGACGACGTGCTTGTGGCATCAAAAACACGAGAAGCTTGTGTAGAGGATACCATAGAATTGCTAAATCATCTAGCAGATGAATGACTTAAAGTATCCCCATCGAAATTGCAATTCTGCCAGAAAGAAGTACAATATTTAGGCCATAAAATTGAAAAAGGACTAAGGAAAATAACAGCAGAAAGAATCAAGATAATAAAAGGAATGAGAGCACCAATGACGCAAAGAGAAGTGAGAATGTTTCCTGGAATGGTTGGATATTGTCATCAGTGGATAAGTAACTTTTCCCTGATTGCAAAACCTTTGGTACGCCTGACAAGTGATGTAAAAGATCCCATTGAATTGAATAAAGAAGAGTTAACAGCCTTTAAACAATTGAGAGATAGTTTGTGTGAGGCACCAGCATTTGGTATGCCTGATTATGAAAAGGAGTTTGAACTATACTGCAGCGAGTGGAATGAATGTGCACTCTCTGTATTAATACAGAAACATGGAAAACTGAGAAGACCAATTGCATATTTTTCAGCTATACTTGACCCAGTAGCTGTAGCGTTACCTGGTTGTCTGAAAGCAGTGGCTGCCACTTGTAAGAGTCTGGAACAGAGCGAGGGAATTGTGATGGTATATCCAGTGTGAGTATTCGTACCTCATGATGTGGCAATCCATTTAACAAGGAGCCACACTCAGTTCATGACACATAGTCGACTGACTAAAAATGAAAAAGTCATATTAGGTGCAACAAATGTGAGCCTTGTAAGATGTGTGAATGTGAATCCTTCGACATTATTGCCGGATGCTGAAAATATGGAAGTCAGAGATGATGTGGATCATGACTGCTTGGATGTGCTTGATTTCTGTACCAAACCATGACATGATATAAAAGATGTACCTTTGACAGAAAGTGACTATGTGATGTTTGTGGACGGATCATGCTTGAGAACAGATGAAGGAACTCTGAGTGCAGCATATGCAGTGTGCACAGTAGCAGCAGTAATGGAAGCAGTAAAGTCAGCCCAAGTTGCTGAGCTATTTGCTATAACCAGAGCATGTAAGTTGGGAAAGAATGTGAGAGTGACTGTGATAACTGATAGTCAGTATGGCTTTGGTGTTGTGCATGATTTTGGCCAAATTTGGTCACAGAGAGGATTTTTGACTTCAAGTGGAACCCCTATAAAGAATGCTGAAGTGGTTGGGAAATTGCTTGAGGCGATACAGCTACCTAAGCAATTGGCTGTTGTGAAGTGTGCTGCCCACTCCAAGACCGGAGATTACATCGCAGCTGGCAATCAGTATGCGAACGATATGGCTCAATACTGTGCGCGAAACCAGAAAGAGAAGGAAATGAATTCATGTCCCTTGTTGTTTACTAACATTGTGAATACATGGGAAGAAGTGAGGCAGTTACAGGAAGAAGCAGGAGATGAGGAAATGAGACAGGATGTGCACCAAGGGAAACAGACCATGTGTGGGTCTATTGGGATGGAAGACCAGTTATGCCTGATAGCATGGTGTCAGCCATGGCCCGGATGTATCATGGACAAGCACATGTAGGGAGAGATGCAATGCTTAGACTATTTAAATGGACATGGTACAATGCAAAATTCAGACTTGTAGCTGAGAGTCTTTGTCAACGATGCCTTATATGTCAGCAGTTCAATCCTGGAAGAAAAACAGTGTTAAGTCTAGGAACGATAGGTCGAGATGGAGGGCCTTTCACCAGAATGCAAGTCATTTCATTGAGATGCCCCCCTGTAACAGGTTGAGGTATGTTTTAGTGATGGTCTGCCTATTTTCTAGATGGGCAGAAGCATATCCCACAAGAAGAAGTGAT
The DNA here is from genome assembly GCF_964204655.1 of Triturus cristatus. Taxonomy (NCBI): domain Eukaryota; kingdom Metazoa; phylum Chordata; class Amphibia; order Caudata; family Salamandridae; genus Triturus; species Triturus cristatus. Next base: position 595,230,890 of record NC_140590.1, on the reverse strand, counting down.
GGAATAACAGTAGCAAAACTGCTTTTGAGGGAGTTCATCCCAAGATTTGGGTTTCCAATCACAATTGAGTCAGATAGAGGAAAACATTTCCATAATGAAATCATGAAGCTAATTTGTGAAGCATTGAATGTACAACAACAACGACATTGTGCCTATCAGCCAGAGGCTTCTGGTGTGGTAGAACAGGTAAATGGCACTATTAAAAACAGATTAGGAAAGATGTGTTTAGCCACAGGACTGAAATGGCCTGATGTCTTGCCTCTGGTACTCATGACTATTAGATCAATTCCAGATAGGAACACAGGCTGAGTCCCCACGAAATTGTAATGGGGAGAGCAATGAGGCATGTATTCATACCAGTCAACAAGTTATTGCCTATCTCTGATGACTTGGTGTTGGATTACTGTAAGGGGCTGGCTGATGCCGTACATTGTGTGTTTCATCCGGTTGGATCGGATGCCACCACCCTTGAAAAGAAGCCAGCTCATGATCTGAGCCCAGGTGACTGGGTGAGAATTAAAGTGTACAGAAGAAGAAACTGTTTGGTCCCACGTTGGGGAAAACCCCGACAAGTGAGTTTAACTACAACAACTGCTGTAAAGTGTGCCGGAATAAAGAACTGGATCCATGCTAGTCATACCTTGCGAATTCCAAATCCAGTAGATAACAAGGAAGGAGAGTATTTTGAAGAATCAGAATCCAGCTCTGAATCTGATACTGAAGACACTAGAACAGGACAAAATCCTGAAAGGGGGAGTCAGAACCAAATTTCACTGTTGCCCCAGAGAACATTCCCTTGAGGAGGAAGTTTCAGATCTCAGACACCAGCTCAGACTCAGAAACTGAACAAGCCCAAGTACATACAGGAAAAGAGAAAAACAGTGAAGAGACAATTAAAGAAGTTCTCAATAAAGAAATTTCTGATGAAAAGTTGAGAGAAATTCCACCTGAAGTAACAAAAGCAGATGGTCAGGTGACAGATACAGAAAGTGAGGGAAAGGTTTTTGCGGAAGACCCCCGAGGAGTTGTAGGGAATTCAAACATCCAGTTAGAGGAAAGGACAGTTAGTCAGCAGGAAGATTGTGTGCAAGAAACACGAGGAGGGATAGAAGTAGGGAAAATAAAAGAAGTGGTGGAAAGAGAAACAGCTGAAAGTAAAAGTCAAGTTGAAACAGAATCAGAGGACAGTGATGAAGAAGTACCAGAAGGTCGAGTTCTGAGAAAAAAAGAGCATGGAGAGCTGAGAAAAACGAAAAGGGAAATAAATTGAAAAGATCAGCAAGAGATGAAATCTGGCCAAACAAAATACAGAGATTGAGATACCAACTGACACGAGTAAATTCATCCAGAGCTGAACAAGTGAATGAAGTATCTAGTCAAGAAAAGTTGAAAGACGAGGGAAAAACGACAACCGAAGAAAATAAAAGAACTAGAAAACCTAACCAGAAGTATAAGTCGCCGGAATGGTCATATGTGGCGCTGCCTGAAATAAAAGAAGAGGCGGATAGCCAAGAAAATCCAGAGGTGACTGTACCAGAAGTGGTTGAGGAAGACGAAGAATCAGAAATCCTGAGAGATATCTTGTCAGACATTGGAGAAGAAACGGATGTTCAGGAAGTTCTGTATCAAGATTGTGAAAAAAAAGTGAAAGACGATCAAATGCCAAACTGAAAAGACCAAAAAGTGATACCAATGGAAAAACAATAAAATTACTGGAAGAGACATAACTGATAGAACCAAGTAGGTGCTTAGAGCCTTGGGATAGACAAAAAAATGTGTTGTTGTTGTACAGGATTACTGATGCTTCTATGGAGTGCTTTGGCTTTGATAATCTCATTTAAAAGTACACTAGATACAATAGAAGGACATAGTGAGAATAAAACTAATGTAGAAAAGTTTCAGAAAGTATATCCGACTAATATAGATAGAAATTATTTACATAAAGACAGGTCTAAAAATGATTTCTCTAACAATATATTTTCAAAACTACTATATGAATATGTAAAGACAATGGATATGAGGGATTGCTACGTCTGCATGCAGTTACCTGCATCTGTATCTGTATCTGAGGGAGTGACCTATCATCACCTCCCAGTAACATATGGAATAACATGTAGTGTAATAGCAAGTTTGTTTTACAAAATAGGGAAATTAGAATATTACTTTTCAGATTTAGATAACATATTTTCACAAGTACCTGTTATTAACAAATTGAATAAAGTAAAACCTGCAAAGGAATTAGGTGAATTTTTCTTAGAAACTAAAGAACTAAAGAATTAACATTAGAGTCTATATTTAGAAATAATCTAACTTGTAGTTTAAGGAAGGAGGAGAAAGTGTTCTTGGATATGGTTGAAGAAAGGAGATTAAAAATGCAAAAGAAAGTATCTGAGGGAAGAGAGGAAAGGACAGTCTGGGATGTTGAAAAGGAAAAACATTTGAAAGGAGAAGCTAGTCCAACAATGGCTTTAGATTGGCCTCAGAAACGAAAGTTGTGTATTAGAAGGAATCAAACTGCATATGATAATTATTTTGTAGGTAACAGTACTTGCCATGATACATATTGAAACATGGGTGGGAATTTAAAGTAGGAAATGGTCCAGTTTTTCCTGGATTATATTTTATCTGTGGGAACAAAGCATATTATCGATTACCAGATCACTGGTTTGGCACATGTTATGTTGGGCCTGGTTTTCCCAAAGATATTCTATGTGGGAAGAGGAAGGGATGGTGTACATGAGTTAGGTAGACAACTAACACGTAGAAAGAGAGAATCTTGGTCAGAAACTGTGGGAGACATTTTTGGAGCATTGATACCAGCAGTGGGAATATCTCTGAATGCACATTATCAACAGTAGTGGATCGCTTGTCCACAAGCACCGCTGGAGGATTTTTATTGGTAAACACAGAAATGGTTGCCATGCGTGCCATGGTAATGCAAAATCGACTTGCCCTTGATATAATTTTGGCAAAAGAGGGTGGAGTCTGTGGAATGTTGAAAGTTCAGCATTGTTGTACTTATATTCAAGACGAAAGTCAAGATCTAAAGTCATACATTAAAAATATAACTGATTTGCATGAGGAAATTGCACCACTGGGGGTTGAAAGTGTCTGGGAAAAGATTGGAAAGAAATTATCTTCCATTAAGGAGTTCTTATTAAAATTAGGTAGTGCATTTATAGGTAAAATCTTACTTCCATTAACCTGTGTAATTTTTCTAGTATTAGTTATAAGACTAGGATATTTCTGTTGCAAAGGGAAGAAAATACAGAAAAACTTAAAAATAGAAACTTTAAGAAAGAAAGAGAATAAAAGACAAGAAAGAGAATTTGAAGAAGTAGAATTAGAAGAAATGAAAGATAGTATGTATAGAAAAGCGAGAGAAGAAGAAATTGGGGAAACAGTAATGTGAACTAAAAATCTATGAATTAATTTTCTTTTCATAATAAATTTACAAAATTTTAGGTATTGTGGTGATAAAATCACCAAAGGGGGGATTGATGGAGCAGGTAGCGCACAATTTTGTATACCTCCTCTATTTTTGCATGAAAATACTAATTATATAATCTATTAATTATAATATTATTAAACAAGTGTTGCATGTATAATAATCAACATTATTAATACTAAAATACACATGGGATTTGCTAATTGCATGGCTAAATAACTCTTATAACTAAAATCTGTACGCATATTAACAATAGTATATGTAGTAATAGAATACTGCATGATATATGTTTCTTTGTGATTCTGCACCCTTGAGGAGGATTGAAAAAGGTGAAAATAATTGCTTTAAATGTCGCAATATGCTAGATAAATACAAGCACATAGAGGGATTAGCAAGGGGTTAACATTAGGATCACCATTTCCATGAATTAATTATTCTTTTGTGTTTGTTTCGCTTAAGTTGACATTTGGGCCTAAATCCAATATGGCTACTGTCGCCACACGCAGAAGTGGCCATTGTCTCATGAGGCGCAAAGTGAGCTGCGCATGTGCAAGAGATCTCCTAAACCTCGTAGCGACCTTTGCACAAATTGTCCCCGGTCAAGGAGACGAAATGGGGCACTCGCCAAGACACGGGCACAATCAACCTTACAGTAAACCGGAACAAGCCGTTACTTCGCTAACCAATTACCTCACCCCTCAAACTGTACTGAAAATCTTGGAATATTGGTTGTACGATCTCAACCAGCCAATCATGACTGCTCTAAAGTTTAAATTTGTATCTTCTATGACTTGTTTTATTATAAAAAGGCTAGTAGAATAGGGAGGGTACAGCGGATGATGATCTCTCTTTCTTTCATTCATCATTTTTCCACGTTCGTTGTGACGCCTTTTCTGAAGATCCACATGCTGCCTGACCGCTTGATGACTGCAAACTTTTTCTAAAAATCCACGGGCTATGATATATGCTTGCACGATTTCTGGTCCTTTGATAAATTGTGACTGTAGCGTGCTGAGCAGAGGACTTTGAGCTTTGGCCTGGTTTTTGGACAATTTACGCCAAATTTTGATTATGCAGAGCCAATGAATTAGAGGACTTCAAATAGCCAAATTAGGTAAATATGATGTTCTGTGATTTATTTAAATTGATCTAAAACTCTAAACTTTGACGAGACAAATGCTAATAATAATTATTATGAAAATGTAGATAAACAAATATTGATTAACAAGAAATATGAGTTTGTGGTTTCATTGAGGGAATTAAGGATTCTGAGTCTTAAATTTTGTTTTAGCTGGTTCTAAATCACCATCAACCAATCCAACTAAAATGGTCCATTACCCAGGTGGGTGGAGTGCCTTGATGTTTGAGAATAGGGATCTATAGGCGAAGGATATTAATGTATATTTTATAAAATAACTTTTCTCTCCCTCTAGGTTATATAAGGTATTTCCCCCACATGTCCAGTGCTTGAATTACTCATCCCTCCTGTGTGTGCAGACTCGTGAAAGAGACGTATGAGTGTTGGTGTTATGGGCCCCACCAATGACTGCGTGTGTGAATAAGCTAGTGTGACGTCGGGTCTGCGACGCAGGGAGGGTATCGGTAAATGTTATTCCCCATTTCCCAGTTTTGCGCTGGATCATGAGCACCAACCACCTGATGAGTCATAAATCGTGCTGGCAGTGGTCTCCATCATTCCTTTACAGATTCCATGCAGTAAACTTATTTTCTGCTGCATTAAAGCCTTCTCCACTCCCCCACTTATCTTAACTTCTTATAGGGTTCTCTTTAACGTCCAACAGGGCTAAGAGAATCAAGGAGAGGATAAAATAGGGCCAATTAAATGGAAAATATGAAAGGGAACGGACAGACACAAAATACGTGCTGGCGACTACACCCACAATGGAAAAAGTAAGTTCTCAATTCCAAACCAGCTAGGAGGGCTTGCACCATGCAGGATCAGGTGAAAAACAAGCTATGAATGAGGCTGCAATGCCTTTACAGGAGGAGGGAAGAGGGGCCATCACACGCTGTACTGTTTGATGGCAAAAACAGAATGTTCTCGGAGTGAAATTGCCGGAAAGAGAGCTAAACACACAAAGGAGGGACTTTTACAGAAATGCACCAATAAGAAAAGAGTATTTCTGAATGCCACATATACCAACCAATGGCAATTGCTGGGTTTGCCAAACCCCACAGAAGAGATATAACAGGTCAGTTGAAGCTCGACCTAAAAAAAACTAAATCGTAAGGTTACGGATGTGAACCCGTACCCAAGGATTGGAGGGTCTCACAGTCGACTCACAGCTAAGGTTGGGTGCCAGAAATGCTGCTCCTCGCACTTTCAATAGAAAAGACTGTAACATGAAGTCAAGCGCATGACACGTTGACGGCAGTATTGTTACTGCCCTTAAATGTGGATTAAATAAATAAAATCAGTAAATAATTTAGAAAAAAGCTTTATTGAGAATCGTGAAAATGACAAATATGAATGTGAGACCGGCTCGTGGGAATAAGAGGGTGCTGACTCACTGCTAAGTAGAAGAGCTGGGTGCCAGAAGTGATGCCGTGCTGCTTCAGTAGGAAAGATTGAAACTCATAGTTAGCATGAGGAAAACCACCGGGATGAAGTGATATGACTGAACCTTGTTAAATCAAGACAATCTGGGTTGACAATTAAAAATGGCTAAATGTGTGGAAATTTTGAACCAAAAGTATTGCACTTGTGTCTTTGAAAAACGTAAATGCATATTGGCTCAAGGCACTTACTGGTGTACAAATGGGCCCGAGATGTTGAATTGATGGGTGGCGACTCATACCTGGATTAAATGGCAGATGGCTAGGCATGGAAACGGTGCTTTGTACTGCTGCTGTCATTAATAACTATGGAATATAAAATAAACTACTAAGACTTTCAGTGGTTAGGCATAATGGCTGAGATATGATTATGAGCAGAGGAACTTACTGACTGTGCAGCCCGGGGCTTTAGGGTGCTGAGTATCTGATGCGTGGAGAGCTGGGTACAGGAAACAGTGCATGATGTAACCTTATAGAACTTGACGGTGTGGTCCTATCTGAATATGGCTGAGTCACAATGTAAAAAAGGCAGAAACATATTATTTACAGTAGGCATAGGCGGTACACAAAAATTAAATGTAGACCGTTTCTTTAATCAACGTATTGTGTCCTTCTTTAATTGCTGTACTTGGTTACTGCCCTTTACCTTAACTGTGAGTTGCACTCTTCCAATCCTCGGACAGGGCTCACATCAGTCATCTTATTATTTTGTCTTTTTTTAAACTTATAGCCGACATTATTTGTTTACCCCAGATGCATGTGTTTTAACAATACCGTTGTCAACACCCTTTATGCGAAACATCATATTTGCGATTAAACACAGTTTTCCTAGTAATCACATGATCTAGGTCACAATAGGATTGCAATACTTGAAAAAGATTCCCCATAAGCAAAGATGTATCTTCAATTATCTTGTGAACATGGGCACACACAATCCCAGTGTTTTGCGCTATTAACTCCAAGTAAGTCTCAGGACAAATCTTTCTGACTTTGTATTTGTTCATGTATTCTCCGAGATTTATCAAATGTTTCTTCTTACAGTGTTTGCAATCCTGTGATCATCGTAGCCTGCAGATACCATCCTCAGTGTTGATACATTCCACTTCTGTTAGGCAAACACAAAATGTAGCCAAAACATGCTGGCACTGATTAAGTAAGTGCTACCACATCTCCTCTTGCCTTGATTTAGTTAATTTCACTTACTTCTTATGGCAAGCACAAGTGAATGATCTTCTCTTCCCTTTTCGGTCCGACAACATTTTGAGAATACTCTTACCTTTAAGGAGTTTCTTTTCTTCAAGCTTTTTCAATAAGCCAGATCATAAGTGACATCTCTATGACTCAATAAACCCTGTGTAGACCCCAGTGAGCTCCAGAATAACTGTCCCATCTCACTGATCCTGTTCCCTTCCAAAGTCCTGGAGAAGGCCATCAACCTCCAACTCACCTAGCACCTGAAGAGAAACCTACTGGACCCTTCCCAATCAGGCCTGTGAAACAACCACAGCAACAAGACAGCTCTGATAGTTGCAACAGATGACACCCGTACCCTACTCGATAGAGGAAAATTATCCGCCCTGTTCTTGCTTGAACTCTCCACAGACTTCGACACAGTTTCCCACCATACACTTATATATCGCCTACGCCAGATTGGTACCACAGATGAGGCACTCACAGGACACACCCAGTCTTCCTCCTTCCCTTCACATCGCAAGCCAAGCACACCATCTGTGGCGTCTGCCTAAAACTCAAGCCTCAGCCAAACCCTCTTCAACATCTACCTGACACTACTCGCAAACATCATCAGATCGCACAACATCAACATCATCGCCTACGACACTCAGCTCATCCTCTCGCTCTCAGCTGACCCCACCTCGCCGAAGACCAACTTCCACAACTGTATGAGGACCATCTCAACCTGGATGAAGGACAAGTGACTGAAGCTCAACACAGGTAAAACTGAAGTCCTGATCTTTGGCAAACCCACCACCCTCTGGAACGACTACTGGTGGCCATCTGAACTAGGACCCATGCCGAAACACAACACCTGCAACCTTAGTATCATTCATGACAGCAAACTCTCCATGAAATGCAAGGTCAACGGTATCTCCTCATCCTGCTTCTACACGCTCATCAACATTTTCAAGTGGCAGCACAAGGAAAATAGTGATGCAGGGCTTCATCACCAGCTGACAGGACTATGGCAACACATTCTATGCAAGCATCACCACCAAACTCATGCAAAGACTTGAGACTATCCAGAATGCAGCCACCAGACTGATCCTCAACCTGCCCAAGAAAGCCCACAGCACCCTGCACCTGAATGACCTCCACTGGCTCCTGGTCCAAAAGAGATGCAATTTCAAGCTCCTGACCCATGCCAACAAAGCCTTCCAGGACCAAGGACCCACCTACATTAAACACTGCCTGCACTTCCACTGACACCCTAGGAAACTGAGCTCCCCTAACCTCGCCCTCGCACAGATTCCTCGTACATACCGCTGCCAAGCAGGAGACCGCTTCTTCTCCCATCTCGTCAACAAAGCCTGGAACACCCTCCTTTCCCCTATGCACATCTACACCACCCACTAGTCTACCCACTTCAGGAAGAGGCTCAAGACCTGCCTCTTCCACTGAGACCTGCTGCCAGTTCCTGGATATCCTCTTGGGTGACAAGCCACGCTTTACAAGTACAATCTGATTTATAAATTCCTACAACTTACCACTTCTTCATATATTTAGCCCTGTGCATGAGAATTTTGAACATTGCACTTGTGAAAGGCTCTGACCCGGTTTCTCCTTTTCAGTTTTGGGTGCAATTTTTTCCTACTTGTGAACTTTTTTTCCATTTGCCTTTTATTGGATTTTAACTAAGGTGATGGCTTCTTTCTGTACATATCATATGTTTAGAACAGCAATATTCTTGCTGCTCTTATCACAATATATGTGTTTGACCTTTGATAATCCTGATCCTTTTTTACTGTTTAGAGTGGAGATCTTTTTCCATTCACTCTAAAACATCTCAGTCCTGGAGAAGGTCTCTTGGATAGCTACAGTATGAGACCGAAATGTCAACGTTTTGCCCATCTTGCTCATGGGTCATTTACCTCACTACAACAAGTGTTGTCTCAATACTAAAATGAACATTCTTTTGTTGTATTAAGAAAGTGGGCTTTAAGTACATTGGCAACCTTTGAGAGACAACATATCCACCACAATTCCAACCCATACCGCCACAACATCATGGAATGGAAGCGATTTATTGATGATATCCTCATCTTTTGGAAAGGGAACTCAGAAACTCACAGAGACTTCCTGAGGTGGATTAATAATCTCAATCCATATCTGAACTTTACCATCAATGTCTCACCCACACACATAGCTTTTCTTGACCTTACTATTAAAATTGAAGGAGGTAATTTGACTACCACCATGTACAAAAAGGGCACCGACCGCAACAGCCTCCTTCATTTTAACAGCCACCATCATTTAAAGAAAACCTACCCTTCGGGCAATTCCTTAAGATAAGAAGGAACTGCAGTACGGTGAATGATTACAAATCTGAATCTGAGACCCTTGCGATGAATTTGACCGAAAGAAACTATCCACCCAAAAGCGTTGCACTTGCAAAAAAGCGAGCACGCAACAATAACAGAGAGGCTCTTCTAGAACCCAGGAACCGGTTGGTGCCTGAGACTGAAACGCTTACTTGTGTCACAACATTCACACCTATGTCTAACAGACTCACCAGAGTACTAAAGAAACACTGGGGTATTTTGAACACGGGGTCTTTACATCTAGAACCACCACGTTTTGCGTTCAAACGCTCAAAAAACCTAAAAGACATACTTATCCACACTAGACCTAAAGCTAAGGATACCATGAGACAGAGTACACTTTGGCAATTACCAGCAGTCACTGGACACTACCCGTGTGGGTCCTGTGCGGCTTGCGCTTTTACTTCAGTACACAAGACTATCACACTTAATCAGACCTTCATCTGGGAAATGAGGAGTCACACCAATTGCAACACAGCCAACTGTATTTACTTACTCACATGCCCTTGCGATCTCCACTATTTGGGTATGACCACTCGCCCCATCAGGTTGCGTATTTCGGAACATCGCAGCAGCTTTCGTTGCCGCAAAAATAATACGAAAATGTGCTCACATTTTCTAGAAAAGACACACTCTCCGGACTCTCTCAAATGGGTGATTCTGGAGACTACACAGAACCCCTCTAAAATCAGCCTGTTTACTAAAGAACATAGATGGATACACCGCCTTTCCACATATGATAGAGGACTCAATGATGATATCCCATGGGGCTCTATCCAGGTCTGGGCGATTAGAGGAGACTCCACAAGGTAACCTTTGATGTTTCTCAGTGCTTCACCCTACACTAAACAGAATACATACGAGTACCACTCTATCAGATTCACGCGTTCGTGGTCCTGATCAACACTTAAACTGTACCATTACCATTTATCTTACACCCACGTACTAGTTATATATCTAGAACTAGTTTCTACTCCACACTTGGCCTTCTGACACTCACGGTGCTCTCTCTATGAAATTACCCATACTAGACGCCTTTTGCCAGAGCGCATTTCGGATAACGAGACAAAATTCACAAATCATTGAGAGAACTGCTATTAGTTTATTGGCATCAGTAAATAGCAAGAAGATTTTTTAATAAAAAAACGTTCATTAATTATTTACGCGTTACACTTGTATTTACATAAATTATTACCACCATGGATTAGTTCATACTAACTTATGACACCCTACCTTTGATTCTTTGCCTTTGCGCCGGCCAACTATGAACGCTAACCACTATGGGACCCCTTAGATCTAAAGATAACTAGCGGTTTACCAATATGGAAACCGTTCTAAGATGGCCGCCATATTAACCACACTATCATCAAGGCATGAGCAAAGGGAATAATCCCCTCCTTCCACAGTCACGAGCACGTGACAGACGCCGTTAAATTAAACCCGAGTATGGCTAACAACGTTTACCTCCCGGGACCCGGTGGACGGGGTAGGTCAACGATTCTGCTTCAGGCGCCACAACTGTAAGTACGACCTCACATTGCTCTGATATCACTGACGCCTGTATTATTTTGACACCCCATAGAAACCCTTCCTACACTGTTGGCTTTAGAAGGGATTAGGGAAGCTATGACCCCGCTAGCGCTTTAACTCGTAATAAGACCAGGGGAGACTGGGATATAACAAACGTTCACGAGCAGTTTACTCACCCAATAGAGCAACCTTCTGGTTTACTTGATCCCCCTTCCCCCTCACATTTACTGGGTTGAACGCTGATTTCCACACCAACTTTTCCAACTACGAATTAGACCATACTTATGGGAATGGCTGAGAGGTTTGTGCACTGTCACTTGACATCAACTGCTAGGCTACCTCTATTCGAACATATACATCAGTATGTAACTTTAGGGAGAGCCGCTTTAACGGTCTCTGCCTCGAATTCTATATATGTTACACACCCCTAATATAGGAAGAAACACTTAAACTATTATGACATAAATACCATATGCCCCACACTATTCCACTGTGTGAACCAGCTATAACAACAGTTTTTAGCCCTCAGTTGACACACCTACGAACAATTAAAGTCAGTTTTGTGCATCCAGTAGGACCTTTGGTATTTAGAACAGACAGGGAGAGACCATGTATTTGGCATGTATTTACAGACAGTTCTTACACCCTCTATGTGAATTATCTCTCTATCTAGTTCTACAATTACAGGAATCATGCGCTATGCATATCCCACCAGGTACTGTTGAAGCCTAGGGTTTTTACTGATTAGGGTGAGTATCTTATTTTATTTATATTTTTATTTTTTGCTGCAGCACGGATTTTCCATAGGGGCTTAGAGTCACACCAGCTCACTGTGGAGATCCACCACCTGTTTGTGAATAGAATTGTTTTAATCTGTCAACGTAATTACGCTCACTTCACGTGTGTTTTAGATTAGAAATCAGAGACACTGGTAGATTGTGTTGTTACTTAAATTGTACTACTCAACCCTGAACGATATATATATATTTTGTCTTCCAACAACAGGTAGATCCTGGTACTTTAACCATTAAACACCACCATCGTGAGTAGAAAACCTACCACATCACTTTAGGTGTAGATAGTTATTAATTTTCTAGGTCCTGAAGAATCGCGAGGAGATTATTCCAATAGCGAGAAACATGTTGACCAACACTTAGCTACACAAGGTACTACGCGACACAAGACATTACACTCGATCTTGTACCTTGGTACTTGTTTATATTTAGGGTAGGAGACCCCCAGAATAAAATACTTGTTTACTTCGGTACTCCCAATCCTATTTTAAACTCACTATTTTTTCTGCTGCCCCCTTACCCGCACTTCACCATACAGCTTTCGGATATAAAGATCTCCGACAAAGAGCCCCTATTACTGGGAGCCCGTCGGGTATTGCACTGCCGTACCGACGAGGAGCAGCCCAGATGATGAAGCATGACACCTGCAAGGGTGTGTGAGGGCATTATTATCCGATATATGGATCCCCTACATTGACCTCAGTCAGTCAGAATGTGCATTTCCTATCTACCCTGACTCTGTACTTCTCTGATAATGAGGAACAGCATAACCTTCTTGTAAAAAATCTTTAAGTACATTGCCATATGTCACAAAATGTTCAGACTTTAGTTGTGCTACAGATAACACACTGTCAATGTACTACATGTTACAATTTTTGTTAAACTGCGTTGACTTTCATTTATTTGGTTCTTAATATAATTTTGCAACAAGATTATGCACCTGTTTATTAAATTTCTGTGCCATTTTTGTGAAAGTTTATGCTTTTCATTCTAAGTATTAACAATTGAATGTGGATGTTACTGTTGGATATCATTAGATAATTCAAAGATTATTATCACTGCACATACAGATGAAACACTTGTTGGCACTTTCATTACACTTTCACAAAGGTGTCATTTCCTGCCCTAACTATTTGGTGCCTGCAGCCTGTTGCTGGGTCACATGACTGGGTCTACTTGTCCTTTGTGTATTCCTCCCAGACAGCCACATAATAAAGGAGTTAGGTGTACCTGGACAGGTACTAAATAGCAGGATGGGGGGAGATGGTCACAGCACCACTTGCAAATCAATTGGTTGAAAACCTGCTTTCACATAAAGAAATTAAAAATAGGCTATTGTGTCTGCAGCCAGCCTGAGCCAAGACAGAGAGAGAGGACATTTCAAGCACTTCAAAGGGACTCTCGAGAACGTTCTACTTCAAAGATGGGACCAGGTACAAAAATAGCACTGTGAGAAGTTGAACCCCTGGGACCACCCTTTAACCTGTATTTTGTCACGCCATTTTCACAGTATGCTCTCATGGCATCAGGAAACCTATAACAGAAACGAAAAAGGGGTTAAACCGCTCCGTACCAAAGTCATCCAAACAATGAAAGGCGGCTGTTTCTTTAAATAGTGAGGGGGGGTCAGTAAAGGGAAGAGCCAATCCTGCGGAGGCTGGCTGGTAGAAAAGGAAGCATAAAAACCAGAAGGGAGGTCCAGGAAGAGGAACGCCAACAGTGAGAGAGAAGGAAATGAAGCAGCCCGAGAAGAGAGGTATGCTCCTCTGGACAACATGAAGCAGCAGAAGGCAGCAGCCACTCAGTATTCCGGTGGAGAAGACATCAAGCAGCAGAGACAGGACAAATCAGTCCTCAGGAGTGAAGAAGGCGAGTCCTGGTCAGAAGAGTGGTAGATTGCCCCCGAGCATGCTGTCCTGCTGCCACAACTCCGGAGAGTTGCAGCGAAGCATGTGAGTACACGAGCTAGAATGCTGTGGTTCTTCACAAGGAGGGAGGAGGGATCGGGAGGGAACCTTACTTGCATGGAGTTGTTGGAGTAAGAGCTACTAAATTCGTTTTTTATATAACACACATGTTACTGAAGGGCACTACATCTCTCTGAAGGCACTGGGACAGATACAGAAAAGCAGACAACTATTCCCTTTTTATTTAAAGGCAAATAAATGAAGGAAACCTCTGGATCCACTGATGATAGATTTACGTTTCCCCTGAAGTCCCAAGACTCTAAGAGATACAGAGTTGCCATTTATACTCCAGATGGGGGGGGGGGGGGCGGTATCATTTAAAAGAGAAGTCAGATAGGTCATCTGTTCCTCTCTCCCTCAGCCCTGTAAATCCCATTCTTGATTTTACAGTGAGTAAATTCTTACAGCTGCATTTATGTTATCCAAAATTCCATGGTTCCTCCACATCTGAAGACCTAGAAGGCGACAAAGAAAAGGAATAAAACAAAACACTATCATTCCAGAAAGACTCCCCACAACCTTATATATATGTTTTCATGCGCAACAAACACCATTGTGAAAGAAACCAAGTCTCCTTGGTTATACATCCATCCCAGTCTACTACAAGCACTCTCATACCCTGTCTAGAAATAAGCAGGGTGATCTGTCAGGGGCCTAGGTAAGTAAAACTGGGACAAGACTTGATAACTGGGGCGTAATATAAACAAGAGATTACCTGAATGCTGGATGGGAAATAGGACAGAAACGGAGGACTGAAGCAGGTTGGAGCAGGTAGTGAGTAGGGAACTAGAAGTCTGCAGAGAAAACACAACAGGAAAGTAAAGGAGGCAAATGATAGACAAACTATTATAAATTATAATTTGGCTGCTCCTTGAGATTGATCTCTCTGTGAGGTGAAAAGATCGTACACGAAAGCAGGGAGTAGATTAACCTCAAAGAGTTCCAGTAGACATGCAGCAGCTCTATGCAGAAGGAGTGCAGGGTGGTCCTATGTGACAAAGGCATAAGCTGTGGATTCTAACTAGCATGCTAGGAAGCTAGGACAATCATAATTACAATATAACTATAACACAGAACAACAAGGAACAGAACAAAGAACGCCAAAACAGAAACTGGGCCCAGGGAAAAACATGACTGGAATTAGAGCCAGGAACAGGACAGTAATGAATAGAGCTCAAATACTAAAAACATGGCTAGGAAAGATCTACACTCAAAAAAGGCAAGACAAAAATCTGTAGACAAACAGGAACACAGAACTCAAGGCAAGGACTCTGCATGTAACAGGGCAGATCATAAAGTGTGTAGATATGAGGACTATAGTCAAGAGCTAACAAAGGAAAAGAGATGCAGGAAAACAAGTGATAGAAACAGATACTACAAATAGCCATAAGCAGGTAAATGGGTACAGGAAATTAGGGAAACAGATTAAAAGAACAAGCCTGTAATAACAGCAGCAGGGACATAACAGAGCAGAAGAAGACTGCACAAAGGTCATATGTTGCATTCTCCGCTCACAGGGCTGAAATAGCTGAAGGCTCAGGGTAGGAGCACAGGTCCAAGGAATTAATCAGGTGCATGGAATCAGGGAACCAACAATGAAGTGAAGGGTGAGCTGGGGCTTGTAAGAGAGGAGACAAAGAGAAACCAGAAGACAAAAGAAAGAGAAGAGGAAAGTCTGGAATGGATTATTACTAGAGGATCCACAAACCAATCTAGTGCACAAGAAGCCATGACCAGGATGAGATCTAGGAAGGGTTTGAAGATAGAGGGAACTACAAGGACCATAATGCATCAGGGACCTGGGACAGAAACCTGCACAACAAAAGTGAAGCAAAACTATGGTTAGCGTTCATGTATTTATTGACTTATACTGATATGAAAGCAGGCTTATGAAAGGCCCTTGTGAGTGACATCTAGTGGCAGGATGGCAAAATGCTGACAGACCCACTCTTTAGTTCACTTTGTGGATCATCTGAAGGACTGTCAGAGGGCTGCCTGCTTCTGTGGCCTGCTGTGTAATTCAGAAGACTGCTTTGCTGCATCTGGAAGGACTGTTCTGCTACCTGAAGCCTGCCTTTAACCCTCAGAAGCCCACCCTTGTGCTTGAGCCTTTTATCACAGCTTGAAACCAGGGCTACCAGAGTGATTCCAAGGGCTAGCTGGCTGACCTCCTGATCAGAGCCTCAGAGACAGAAAAAGATCCATCTATCTAGAACTGACACCTGGACCCAGCCTGGGTGAGTCATGACCATCCAAAGGGTGTCTCTCCAGACCTGGACCCTTGGAAGTGGTGCTAAAAGTTCCCAGATAGCCAAAATCCAAAACTTGGGACTTCAATTTTTTTGGCTACAAATTGCACTGAGAATGGAGAAGAGACTGGAACCTACCTGCCTGTTGACAACGGGTGGAGTGCTTACCCTTAGAGAGAACAGTTTTCCTGACTGAGCAGACACAACACCCTCTGGTAAGCCTAAGTTAAGAGCATATCTCTCTCTTGTACTTTTGGTCTTATCCAGGGGGTGCTGTTTGTCTTAGCGGATTCTGTGTCTCTGAGTGCCCTCTGACCCCTAGTAACAGCCCTTTGCTTTTCGCTTATATCTGGCTATGTACAAGAATTTCTCATCTTTAAACACGTGTAAACAGCCGTTTAGTCAGGTGTCGTGTTCTTCACTGTTCACACGTTTGATATTACGGATGTATATTTTTTTTAGGTATATGTGGCTTTGTGGTTAACCTGTGTGACTATTGCGGATATATATATATATATATATATATATATATATATATATATATAGATATATATAGATTTTAGCCTCGGTGGCACTGTGGGGTTAGGAAGATTTCGTTTTACGCCGGTGTGGCGAGCCTACTGTGTAGATAATGGCCAAAAGCTTACTGTGTGGATAATAGCTTGTGAAAACTAAAACCTATTCAAGTGTGCTTACGAAGATTTAGTTTTACACCTGTGTGGCGAGCCCATTGTGTGGATGATGGCCACAAGTTTACTGTATGGATAATAGCTTGTGAAAACCTAAACTTAAAGAACAAGGGACGCCTTCCATTCTGCTTAGCTATCAGTAAAAGGAAGTGTTTTGTTTCCTGTGTTCTCTGAATTCAAGTTAAACGTGAGGGCGTTTATTTTTAGTCTAGCAATGTTATTTTATACAACATCATTTTTTTTGTCATAGTCAACATATATATATATTAGGCTTTATATCTTGTATAGTATAGTTGAAGTGCGATTATTCTGTGGTCTCATTCTTTTCTTGTGCTTTTTAGGTCTCGCCTGACCTAGCACGTGCGCTGGACTGGCGAGCCTAGAGCTACAGTGCATGTGCGCGGGCACGCGCACCGCGCTTTACCGCGATTACTTTCACTTATGCGCCCGCACGGCCGCTTGGCATAGCCAATAGGTCTCGCTTTGGGGACCTTATAAGTATTTAGTTATGCAACTGTTGCATGGCAAAACACTTATAAGGTCCCAAAGGCAAGACCTATTGGCTATGCCAATGCTTTTTTGGCATACATTGTGGTTCCTTTTTCATGTATCCGTGCATGGTGCACCAATTTTTTATAGATATATATTAGTGAGATCACCAATAAATTAAAGTGTAGAATGGTTTTTATTTGAACATTGTTGCATTATTGTGAACAAGTAATATTATATAGTTACCACTTGTCCTTCCTTAGCCCTGTCTGACCCCTGTGGCACAGCGCCACATTTAACTAGTGCAAGTCACCTCCAAGTAATTGACCAAGTTATGAATGACAACCTACCCCAAATGCTGAAATTGTCTTGCACACTTTGAATGATCGTCCTGTGTCCATTTTCAACAGCATCACAGATACATTGTCCCCTATAAGCCAAAATCACAGCGACCTTATTTCAATAGTGTGGAATAAATTGTGAGTACATCCCACACCCACAGTAGAAGTAAGGCTGTCCACAATTGATTTAACTCAGCTGCCCATTGTTTGCAGAGCTCATGCTAACACCCTCACTCCAGCCTACAAGTTCCAGATGTCACACATCCTGACCTGCCTCATCTTCCTGAAGACACGCGTTATACACCATTCCTACCACCATCCTCCCCAGTGGTGATTAGCGATTGGGTGTCCTCCACTGGATCAGCTTACTCCTCTTATTCAGTAGAGCCCAGCGAGGCCGCCCAAAACCCCGATATAGTACGCTCAGAGATACCCATATCTAGCTCTGCCACTGTACCAGATCAAGAAGACTCTCGAGACACACACTCACCGCTATTTCGTGCTCTCTTAAGGAGTCCACCAAGAGATCCAGAGTCCAACTCTGCCCCATTCTAGGTAATGAGCAGTGCAACACAGAACTCAAGCACAACGCCAGCAGGTCCTACAAAACCACAGATCACTGTATATTTAATTAATGGACATATTATAGGGCTATCAAGGGGTTATCCTGCCTCCTTCATTCCAGTTACACCTCTAACGAGTGCTGTCCTCTTGACAGTATTTGACGTCCTGGGCATTGATGTCACCCACAAATGACAAGTCAGGCTCACAGTAATTCCCAAGTACATTACGCAGGTACACCTCACAACTACTCATTAAACGCAGTACAAACTACTATACAGGGACATTCAGGTGGCACACGTATAATAAATAAACACATGCCTCACTCTGCAAACAGCCCGCCCTTAGTGCACCCCCATTGTCCTCCTGCAATTGGTGGTTTCACACTAGCAGACCCATGAACAGAATTGTGAGCTGTACAGTGTACGAAACACTGAATAAAATGTACATATTGTGTTAGTAGCTCCAGGCTTGGAGTTACCCGCAGTATTATCCAGTTCATGGCCAAGAAATCCAGTCCAAAGTAAGATTGCTGTTGCCTGTTTTAGCAACCAGCTTCATTTTCCTGGTTTCTCTCAGGAATTAAAAGAGAGCATATACCTTACCGTCCTTCAGGCGGTAGGAGAAGAACTTGTAAGGGACCTCGATCAAAGCATTTGAAGGGAAGAAGCATAATTAGGGTGAGTGTCCCCACAGCAGTACACCAGCTTTTTATTGAAGCATATTCCACCTTATACACTAAATACATTAGTATGGCCACTCTCTTACAATATGTATTGCAAAACTTTGCAGATCAAGAACAGCACATAATCAAACACTGTAAAGAACTCCACAAGTACACGAAAAATTTGACTCACCCTTGGCCACTCGAAGGAACTTTTGTTCGTATAGTGTTAGAACACGCCATGACATTCCTGGAAGCGAAATATTCAGGGTCCAAACTCAAAAAACGTAAAAACACCCTAGCATTATTTAGCATTTTCAAAGAAACAGCTGAACCCACTTTAATGCCCACCACCCCTCCACCGGCGTATCATGTAGGAGCAATGTACCCTTAACTTCACATAGACTCAGACATAGGGCCAGCATTAAATACCAAAGCTCCAGTGGGAATGTATCCTGAAACAGCTATCAATATGGATTTAGAGCCCAGATCGAATGACCAAACTGCCATAGGCTACTCTGGCATAAGCCTAGGAGACACCGTTCATCCACAAAGTGATCAGTCACTGGATAGCACCTTAACACCACCATCCCTCACTACCTAGAACTCAACAGTAGAGGCCGCAGTGGCAGGACTGCCAGGCCAGAAAGACGCACTCTTTACGCTCAAACTCACACCGGCGCACAATAATATCGCACAACAATTAGAAGAGAATGAAGACTGCGATAGACAATCCCATGCTTCGCACTGGCTCTCACACACCCCACGTTCTAGTTCTCAACTCATCTTTCGGTGGAGAGCAGCACCACCTACCTGCTGACCAACCGCCAGTCCTTCATAAGGAATGTAGGGCTGGTAGGCAAGACTCACCTGAAGTAATTACTGAATTAGAGATAAAGGAATGGTTGCGTGACCACGCACAACAGTCCACTGCTTCCGTCCCTGAGCAGCCTATCACCACTGATTCACCACACTGAACACCAGCACCCTCCCAACCCACAATGACAACTAAAATAGGAAACCGCCGTCAGCTGCCTTTTGCCAATGTGAGAACAGGTCCCTACTGTTGGATCACCCTACTATTAACATGCATCCTAGGGAAAGAGGACAGGACCTACCTAATGATGTATTTTCTCAGGCACCCTTCAATGGTTGGAGAAGTGGGCGACATCTAAATACAAGTACCAATGGTGTCACATTTAATGAGCCAAGCACTGCTGTGATACCAGAAAGTAGGTAGCCTGGCCCCACTGCTAATGCTAAAGCTGTGAGACGCATATCACTGAAACTAGAACAAGCATGCCAACACATTATGAAGATTGCTCATTTGTCGGATGGTATTACAATCACACCTCCCCAGTCTCAAAAGGATGCAGGGCCAGACACACAGTTACAGCAGACACTGCACACAGACGTTCCTGAAATAACACAGGGTACGACTGGACAGCACAGGACTGAAGAGTGCATTTCAAACATGTCGCAGACGCATGCCCCCACTATTGATACGAACCCCTTTCTTCCACCCAAACCGTTAAAGCCCACCCCCAACTTAATGACCAACCCAGAACAGAGGAAAAGGACAGAAATAGAGCAATTGAAAATTTTAGGGATGCATGGTAGGCAGTATGATGTCACAGGCACAGCGTCACTACGGGGAACAACCTTTACAACGCAACTTTTACAACGCACTACCTTTACAACGCATTTTTTACAACGCATAATCCATTACAACGCATGACATTACAACGCATGACACTACAACGCATTTTTAAAAACTACCTTTACAACGCATTCCATTACAACGCATACTACCATTACAACGCATACCATTACAACGCATAATATTACACTACACTATCCAACACTTACCCTACTGTTGCACCCCCTGGAGTTAGAATAGTAATTTTTACCCCTACACTATCCAACACTTACCCTACTGATGCACCCCCTGGAGTTAGAATAGTAATTTTTACCCCTATACTATCCAACACTTTCCCTACTGATGCACCCCCTGGAGTTAGAATAGTAATTTTTACCCCTATACTATCCAACACTTACCCTACTGATGCACCCCCTGGAGTTAGAATAGTAATTTTTACCCCTATACTATCCAACACTTTCCCTACTGATGCACCCCCTGGAGTTAGAATAGTAATTTTTACCCCTATACTATCCAACACTTACCCTACTGATGCACCCCCTGGAGTTAGAATAGTAATTTTTACCCCTATACTATCCAACACTTACCCTACTGATGCACCCCCTGGAGTTAGAATAGTAATTTTTACCCCTATACTATCCAACACTTACCCTACTGATGCACCCCCTGGAGTTAGAATAGTAATTTTTACCCCTATACTATCCAACACTTACCCTACTGATGCACCCCCTGGAGTTAGAATAGTAATTTTTACCCCTATACTATCCAACACTTTCCCTACTGATGCACCCCCTGGAGTTAGAATAGTAATTTTTACCCCTATACTATCCAACACTTACCCTACTGATGCACCCCCTGGAGTTAGAATAGTAATTTTTACCCCTATACTATCCAACACTTTCCCTACTGTTGCACCCCCTGGAGTTAGAATAGTAATTTTTACCCCTACACTATCCAACACTTACCCTACTGTTGCACCCCCTGGAGTTAGAATAGTAATTTTTACCCCTACACTATCCAACACTTACCCTACTGTTGCACCCCCTGGAGTTAGAATAGTAATTTTTACCCCTACACTATCCAACACTTACCCTACTGTTGCACCCCCTGGAGTTAGAATAGTAATTTTTACCCCTATACTATCTAATACTTACCTTAAATGTAATTTAATATTATGCGTTGTAATGGTATGCGTTGTAAAGGTAGTATGCGTTGTAATGGTAGTGCGTTGTAAAGGTATTTTTTTAAAATGCGTTGTAGTGTCATGCGTTGTAATGTCATGCGTTGTAATGGATTATGCGTTGTAAAAAATGCGTTGTAAGTGCATGCGTTGTAATAGTGTGCGTTGTAACGTCATACATCCCGTCACTACGATCTGTCAGACATAGGAGCAAACTCAGGATGATGCTTAGCAAAGAAATGCCATCACTGTATACCAGATTGACACCTGATGAGATGGTGACACTTAGAGAGGATTCTGACTTTTATGTCAAACCTTTCTCTGATAATTTGCCAGACTGCACTAGCAAAGAGACATTTCCATGGCCAAGAGGAGGGTCCTTCCACCCTCAACATTTGGCCACGGCCCAAGACTACATTGTACATAGAGAGGAAGAAGATTGGAACTATGCCTATACGGCAGCCAGTCTCAAAGTATGGCAGAAATACGCACATGAATATGACCCTACCCTGTATACATCCCTGGACGTACCAGCCCCTAGGGTAACATGCCAAATGCCTCTACTGTTCAAATGCGCAAATACCCCGCCTGTCTACACTCCATGGACTCAAATGGACAAAGACAATTTAAGGAAACAACTCCCCCCCCCCCCCCGACTGAGGGCGCTGGCAAATGGATAGCGGCCCTGGAAAAGAACACTGCAGGTTGCAACTTAGGAATAGGGGATATGAAGAGACTGCTCATCTCCATCATGGGAGAGGAAGCAGAGGACATATTCAAATGTGTCAGCAATAACAAAATAACAATAACAGAAACACAATACGATGGGGAGACATTTAACAAAAGAAGAGCATACATCTGGACCCAATTGAGTAGAAAGTTTCCGGATATCCCAGACATTGGGTCACTTATGTCACAGACACTGCAACCAAATGAGGGCCCTGCCGATTACATTTCAAAACTGATGGAAAAATGGCATCAGGAGATCGTAGATAAATGGAACGCGTCAGGAGAGAACAGTAGGCTTTTCTACCATGTGGTAAAGAGAGGACTACCAACAGACATACACGACAAATTAGATGGAGTTGTAGCAATGGAAGAAAAACCATGGCCAGAGATGCAGGACCACATTATCCATTTCTGCAAAAAGAAACAGGAAAAGGACAGGAATAGACAATTAGCTATTGAAAACGCGGCAGCAAAGTTAGTGCAGCAGAAGCTTAATAAGAAAAAAGACCCCCCAGACATGGTCATGCTCTCCTCACCAGTCAACCAAATGACTGCCATCACCAATTTTCCACAAAATGCCCTAAATGCATTAGCGGGTAACACACAGATAGCTGCACCACCCATACATGCACAGCCCTTGCAGCCCCCCAAGGCTATGTACAACAACAGTCATACGGCAATGCCCAGCAGCAACCATATTATGGCAACCAACAGATGATGCCTAGAAATACAGGCATGCCTGGCAGAGGAAGAAATAGAGGAATGGGACAACAAAGATACACACAACAGACAGACCCACGGGCATGCTTTTACTGTCACCAACCTGGACATTTTGCAAGAGAATTCCAGAAAAGAATGTAATTTGAGAATATGGCGCCAGCCAGGGGACCCCTACAGATACAGCCCATCCAGTACCAACAACAGCAGCAAGTACAGCCACAGGAGACTCAGCCCCGAGTAATATACTCTTACCTCCCACCCGCACAGCCACAGCCCATGCAGCAACAATTGCAGCTGCAAGCCCCTACCATGGCCCAAGTGCAAGTACAGACCCCACAGGTTCAACAACAAGTACAACAGCCACAGACACCTGTATACCAAATGACGCCCCAAGCTCAAGCATTCACGCCTCTGGGAGGCACAGTACTGACCCCTACCAATACATTTACGCAGGGCACCATCCAGCAGTACCAGGCTGGAGGGTATTCTGGTTAGGACAGCCCACAGACAACTCTTGTATTTCCTGTTTTGTTGTGCATAACTAATGTCAGAGAGGATCCCATTGTGTTTGTCACAATAAACAACAAGACCTACAGTTTTCTGATTGACACTGGTGCAACTTATTCCTGTATCACAGGTTAAGCACTGCCCATTTCCAATCAGATTGCGGACACTCAAGGATTTTCTGGGTCAATAGAAAGGGTCCCCTTCACCAAGCCAGTACCAGTACAAGTAGGTGGTATATGCGTGGAGCAGTGTCTGCTCTACTCACCACGGTCCCTAGTGAATCTCTTGAGCTGTGACCTTATGGCTAAGTTAAATATGTCCATCCATTTTGATGAGAAAGGAACAATGATTTGCTCCATTCCCGGTACCCCTCTGGCAAGGATGATGGCACTCACTGTGGACTCCTCCTTCAAAGATCAAATAAGAGCCCGCCCAGTGGATGAACAAGCATTCTCCACTGCGGTACATATCATTGTTGCTAACCCACCAGAACTGCACGGCTGCACTGTCCAGCTCCCAAAGGAGTTTCTCTTTTGCCCACAGTGCCAGAATTCCCAAGTACCAGGCACACACATGATCTTAGACATACATGCTCTTGAAATTACATCCACGTACGGGGCATTCCAAGCAATTGATGACTACGCCCACTCCTGGGCCTGCATCATCTTCATTGAGCCTGGACAATTAGTGAGACACATTTCAGATGACCAACTCTTTGGCGATCCAGAAGAATACTAGAAAATTGTTTACTTAAATGTAGTTCCCCTCTCTGTAGCGATAGAAATAAGGACACCAACACCACCCACACAAGTTGACAACATACAAGACTCAGACCTAGGTCAGGTACTCAACCATCTGTGGAAAACAGGTCCAAATGATGTAGGCCTCATTCGATCAGTTGCACCATTCGAAGTGACACTAAAACAGGGTGCCATACTATCAAGAATGCGCCAGTACCCCTTGTCCAAGGAAGCAGAGGAGGGTATTGCCCCCACCATACAAGCATTACTGGATCAGGGAGTGATATACCCCTGCATTTCATCGTGCAACACGTGTCTATTTCCGGTATGCAAGGGCAAGACAAACCAATAGCATCTAGTTCATGACCTCCACGCCCTTAACAGCATTGTAGTTCCGGAATTACCCATTGTTCCCGACCCCTAAGTGATACCCGCCAATATTCCCCAAGACGCGCAATATTTCTTTTTCATTGACCTGAAAAATGCCTTTTTTAGTGTCCCATTGCACCCCGATAGTCAGTACCTCTTCACGTTTACGTTAAAAAATGTTCAGCTCACATACCGAAGGTTAGCTCAAGGCTATTGTGAGTCCCCAAGTGTTTTCAACAGAGTAGTCAAAGTTGATCTATCAAATTTCCAGTGTGAAAGTACCCTGCTGCAATATGTCGACGACATACTGCTCTTCAGTCCAACAAAGCAACAGTGCCGACAGGATACAATTGCTCTGCTCACAACATTAGCACAGAGAGGACATACGGTCGAAAAACAGAAGCTTTAATGCTGTCAGAAAGAAGTACAATAGCTTGGACAGTTACTCTCAGCGTCAGGAAGAAGAGTCACCCCAGACAGAATACAAGCTATACAGGGTACACCTCAGCCCCAGACAGTCAAAGACATGCAGAAATTCCTAGGCCTAGTGAATTATGTCCGACAATGGGTTTTTGATTTTTCCACCATCACCCCTCCCCTGCTAAAAGTTGTAAAAATGGCCAAAGACAGACACAACAAAATAGATTGGACACCTGAAATTATGACAGCCTTCACGCAGTTGAAAGAGGAAATTACAAATGCACCAGTGTTAGGATCCCCTGACTATATAAAATAATTCTACCTTTTCAGCCTCTGTGATGGTCAAGCTATGACAGCAGTCCTTACTCAGAAATACCTCATGGGCCACAAACCCATTGCCTACTTCAGCGGCATGTTAGACTCAGTAATGAAGGGACATTATCCATGTGAAAAAGCATTGGCTGCTGCTGCATTTGCCGTTAAAAAAAGAACCCCCATATTCATGGGTTCCGAGTTAACACTGTACACTGAACATGCTGTTTTTGCAGTAATACAAAAAGCCAAAACAACTTTGACCACACAAAGAGTATCAGATTGCAAAGTCATCCTATAATTGCCATCTCTGAAAGTAGTTAAGTGTCACACAGTGAATCCCGCCATGTTCTTTGCCCACCCCATTGCAAGCACAGATGATGATCCCCTTGACTGTGCCACATACTGTCCAGATGAGTCAGGGACAGCGAAGGAAGACCCCTTGCCAGACAGTACAGTGTACTTCATTTATGGTTCCTCCACCATCGATCAGGAAACAGGGATCAGGCATACAGGAGCTGCAGTGGTTTGAGCACAACAAAATGACTCCTCTGATTCCCTAGACATCGTACAGCAAATAATTCTACCTTCATATTACTCAGCACAAGCGGCAGAACTTGTTGCACTGATCGCTGCCTTGAAAGAGGGAGCAGACTCACGCATCACAGTATATTCAGATTCTGCTTATGTCACAACAACAACACATTCCAGCATCTTGCGATGGAAAAGGCGTGGCTTCCTCAAATCAGATGGCACACCTGTAATGCACAGACAATTGCTCGAAGAGCTGATACACGCTTTGACTCTGCCAACTGAGGTAGCTGTTGTGAAATGTGCTGCACACTTGAATGGCCAAGGCTTTGTCTCCAGAGGTAACGCTCTGGCAGACTGGGCAGCTAAAGCCGCAGCTAGGATCCCTACCCCAGGATGCCTCATATTTCATTTATAAACAAGTAATGACAGGGAAACCAGTCATGCCACAGGCCCTGTAATAGGTAGCTCTATACCAGTTACACCTTCCCACACATGTCTCCCGAGATAACATGACCACTACTTTACAAACTGACTGGTTCATTCCCAATGCCCATGAACTAGTGCAGATTTTCATTAATAAATGTCTCAATTGTCAGCAATACTCACACATCCCTTCATGAAAACAGTTGCATCAACCATACCAAAACCAGATGGCCCTATCAAAGAACTACACATTGATTATGTTGATATGAATGATCGATGCCAGAACTATCACTATCTCATTGTGGTTGTGTGCCCATTCTCACGATGGATCGAAGCTGGACCATGTGTCCACTGCGAAGCCAAAGCAGCAGCTAATTTCCTGCTCCACGAGGTCATCTCGCACTGGGGTTCCCCGCTGCGATTCGCTCTGACAATGGCAGACATTTTTCAAATGAAATCTTTGCCCTTCTCACAACCATGTTAGGAATCAAACATAAATTGACCTCAGTATATCACCCACAAAGCAATGGCATTTTTGAGCACCTCAACGGCCTGCTTAAAGGTAAAATAAGCAAGATAGGTGCAACAATTGGGAAGAAATGGCTCTATTGTTTACCAATTGCCTTATTTGCACTAAAAAATTCTCCCAGCTCCGACCACCACCTCACACCCCACCAGCTTTTTACTAGTCGTTCAATAAATGTGACAGTTCCCTCAACGAGAACCAAAATTGACTCTGAGACTTCTTCTGAGATTATGAAAGCAGAATTGTATGAATATTTGTGTGCCCTAACACATGCTGTACAGTTCCTCTCTACCCAGGTATCACACAGAAAGAACAAGGGCCCCATCTCTCCTGCACTCACGCCCATCCGTCCTGGCATGCAAAATGTTGTCAAGAAAGCTGTTAGGAAGTGGAAGGATCCCAAGTTTGAAGGACCCAATGCTGTCATAGACTCTTCACCAACAGCTGTCCGTATCGCTGAAAGGAAGGCATGGATACACAGGACCAATGTGCAACTCAACCCTGCGCCATCCCAGAACTGATTGATGATCAACTCCAGGAAGGCACCATGTTTCCATTGACTATCACAGAGGAAGAAGAGGGTGATCGCATGGTTGTTTATGACTTCAGTCGCAACAGGAGAACACGCCGCACAGAGATAAATCATGCTAAGTTATGTACCTGTATACTAATATTTTTCCTTTTTTGTGGAGGTATAATGGCAGCTATCAACCTGCTTGCAATGTGGTCCTATCAATGCGCCAAGAACACCTCTGTTATTAAGAAACCAGCTCGTGCAAATGCCACTATGTGCCCCAAGTTGCTTTCTCCCTTGCCTCACAACAGATCCCGTGCCACATCTCCTCAGACAAGCGCCCCCGCCAGTGTAAGGGGTTTTACCCATCCTCTCATTACTGTCAGTCTCAATATGTCCCTCATCTCTCCATCTCCCTTGTCCATTTACAACAATACAGGATGGGATGGTACCGTTGATCTCACCGTATAGCCACCAGCACTCCGCCAATGCCCTTCCCGCCACCACAGAGTCCGTCGATTCGCTATATCTCCCTGCAGAACAAAGCCCCTCGTTCCCCACAAACTCTTGTGGCAGAGGACCGGTTACAAGACATTCCAATACCCCATAGAAATACAGGAGGGTCTAGGACCCATACCAGGTCCAGAGCAGTCTATAACAGATCATTGGGTCCACTCCTCCCTATTAGACAACCTGTGGTATAAAGATATGACAGCAGTGGGAAAAGCGGTAACAAATTAGACCTGCTATGTGTGTTCTTACATCCACAATGCGGTAGGCTCCGACAGACTGATTTTCCCTAAAGAAGTCCAACCAAACATTACGAAATGCCTCCTACACTTATACCTTTGCCGCATACAAGGTCAAATTCAGTTAATTGCAGCCGACATGTCGACAGCATATGTAAACACCACAAAATGGGACTACATTTACAACACAAACAAGGTTGTCTCTGACCCAACTGCCCTCGAGGAAATAATACAGGAGATGCATAGGGCCAGAGTGAGAGACATGGACATTAAGGCACATGTAATCAGGGAATGTAGATGGATCTCATCAACCTGACCCCCAACTCAATGCGGTGGGTCAAAAGGACATGACGCACTCACAGTAAATGACTGCCCACATAAAAAAAGAACAGCGCTATGTCTATGGTCACAGATTTTTTACAACAACAAGTGGAATGGTCCAAGCTTCATGGTATGCAAAGCAACATCTTTAGGCCCCCCCTTGGGTAGATTCAGATTGGGAAGAAGGGATTTACTGGGACGTTGAGAATGAATGTGAAGGAATATGGGCTCAGGAGGGCAGGAGGTATACCTGGGGTGGGAAAGGAAAGTCCAAACATCAAAAAGCATTCAAACTAAAAAAATCCCCTTCTTTGTTTCCTAGGTAATGGCTCTGTACCTTTTGGGCGTAACACTGACTGGAATAAAACTATCTTTAATTTTGATATGCAGTTCGGCACCTCTGCTCTGATGGACTACTACTGGGCTTGTGGAGGATGCCTCTATCTCCAACTACCTCCTCAATGGAATGGCCACTGCTCCTTGGAAACTCTGCATGAAGGGCACCTAGTTGTCCCAACCACCAATGCCTCTCATGTCAATTCACACCCAATGACTGGCAACGTCACCTTCCTCCACCACCACCGGCGATCAGCTCAATACTTTGCAAATGATCCCTATGATGACAATTCCAAAGAATTATTTCTCTTTAACGATGCCCAGGTCTTCTTTGGAGGGCTCGTTCCACTATTCCAGACCAAAGCAAATGCCTGATGGCTTGAGGTAACACGCTATGAAGTAATGAAGGCTATCAACAGCACTAGGGATGGACTAAATGCTATTAGAGAAGAGCTACACCCCTTGAGACTTATGGTTCTAGAGGACCGCTATGTTCTAGACATGTTGACTGCAAAAGATAGTGGTGTATGCCACAGAATAGGAAAATCCTGCTGTACGTTCATACCGGGAAACGACGAGGAAAATGGATCTATCACAAAGGCCATTGAGGAGTTGACCAACTTTGGAAAAAAGATGGCTGATGAAGGAGGTGCCCCTGTAGACATTTTCCTGGACTGGTTCGATCTTTGCTGGATGCCCTCATGGCTGACAGGCATCCTGAAATTGATAATTCCAATAGTGGATATAATGTTTCTTCTGTGTTGCGTCTTTCAGATAGGGAGCCACTGTGTAAAGAGATTCAGCACCAAAAATGGTGGGAATGAATTATGCAAATACATGAACTTACAGGAAGTATGCCAATAGAGGGATTTACAGTGAGACAATACATGAGGACTGAGCACCAGGAGATTGGGATTGGCTAACACGGATAGAATTTATCGAAATAACAACACCAAGTTCACCCCTGCTGCAGAAACAAGCAGACACAGGTCACCAAATTCCTGCTGCTCCCCCACTTCCTCCAGGTAGAAATTTAGTAGAGGCAGACATCACCATAGCTCCTTATGATGCTCTGGTTGACAGATCAGATGGGGAGTACGTCGAATTGAGAGCACAGGTAGATCGGGATTACAGCTGCCCCTATTTTAATGACACCCCTTGGATCATAGCGCAAGGTGAAACACCAGCAAAATATGCTGTTAGAAATTTGTTCAAAAATGAACAAGAGGAGGGAAATGAAGCAGGGTCTTGAATTACCATATAGGACACAACAGGCCCACCTTGCCACATCAGAAACACGAGACACCCCATATAGGCCCCACCTGCAAATCTGTTTAAGTTTACCAAGCTGTCCCTGCTGTTCTTTTTCTGTGATAGGCCCCAAAGTCTCTCTCACAAGACATCTCCTCAGCGAGGCGCAGCTCCCCCATGCAACCACTCCCTCGTTGTGTCAACAGCCTCTGTTCGTCTTGGTCAACAACAGCCCAAAATCCCCCCTCTCCCTCGATGTCCCGCTTACCCACAAAAACCACAAGGAAACGGAACTTAGTAACGTGAGAGGAAAGCGTGGGGCAACAGGTCACTTTCACATCTTCTCATTTCTCCATTTATCATAAATATGTTCGCCAGCTTGCCTTATCGAAACTTACGACAGCTACTTGGCGTATCAATAACACCTGTAACCTTCTAATTTATTCGGCTTTTTTAGGGATTCTGAGAAATGATGCTAAATGATTCCGATAAAGCAAAACCAAAGGAAATGATGGACGGAGTGTTGAACATTGCAAGCACTCACCCCCAGTCAACTGATCTGGGTTTAATCCACCACCGTTCTTTAGCCCACTCTGCCACCCCAGTTCAGACATGGCCATATGCAAATCAGTCTGACCCTGTGCCTCATGGGAACAGTCCAGCCCAAACTGCCAAGCCATGTCTTCCCTGGACCGGAAACAAGCTTCCTAGGACCGGTTTCTGGCATTTCAGCCGTCTTCAGCCAGGCTTGCTTGAGTCCAGTGGCAAAGTGGCGATAAACAATGTCTAAATAGAGACAGGATTTGCGTACCATTGATGTATACAAAATGTCAAAATATAAACTTGCGGTTTAATCTGTTCTGCATTAAACTGCAATAAAAACACCTGCCCACTGTCCACTCGTTGGATTTGCCCTACTGTGTTCGTGAGTCACACGTGGGCTGTCCCCGATCGATTGTTAGTGCACATTATAGAATTCTAGTAATAAATATAGAATATTTGCAAATGTATTTCTAGATAGCATTTCTCTTCACATTTGTTTCAATGCATTTTTCTCCATGTATAATCTAAATGTGTGATTTTCTCACAGCCTTTATCAAAAGATATATTTCTTCCATAATGATTTGAAGTATTCATCATTGTCATATTTTACAAGATAGTGTTCTCTTCTTATTATTGCATTTATGTACTCCATGATATATCCATGCCAGCTTTTTAACATGAACTGTGTTTCATTTTGGTTTTGCTTAGACACTGCATTTCGTTTTTCACTTAAAGTGTTATCTTTTTCACTTCAAGTTGGATGTGGTTTTCATGTAATAAAGTGCAAACAAACCTGATTCAACTTCTATCGTTTACACGTGTATTTTCTCATGTTTTGTAGAACCACCCCCACAAATTAAGCTTCCCTGGTCCAGTGCCCCAGGACCATAAAAGTTCCCCCGAACAAAGAGCAGTTCTTTTGTGATTTAAAATACTAAGTCTTTCTCAAATGACCTTCACTGTTCCACAAACTTGCTTTCCTATGGCTCTGTCATGGTTTGTGTTGTCAGTTCTGACTAGCATTCATGTCTCCCATTACAATCTTCAGGTCATAGTCTGTCATGGCTTTAAGCTCAACTTGCAACTATTGGTAGAATATGTCCTTGAGTATTTCTTCTGTGTTAGTTGTAGGTGAAGAGCACTGGATTTGTTGAACCAGTTTTTTTTATTCTTTTAGTGCAATACATTACTCTCAAAAGGAGACAGTCTAAATTGAAAGTATATAAGTACTGAAGACAGTACAATATTGACAACATTTGATAAAGAGGCAGCCGGTTTGATATACACTAACGGTAACAATAACAATACCAAACGAAAGAGCGAAAGAGCGGTATCCCACATCCGCTCCCTTTGACAAATACCATAATTCCTAGGATAGCGATGTCCCCACAATTTTTGTCTTTAACGGGAACATGAGCAATGTGCTAGTTTACCCTCCCTGCTCCCATTCTGACAGAGTAAGGCATATTGATACACATCAAGGGGAGAAAACAGCCCCTCAGTCAGAGGGAGAGAGGTTCATGGGAACTCAGTGCGTGGAATAATAGAGGCAACTAGCAGGTCAGTATTCATTTGTAAAGTGGTGGAGTTGTGAAATGTACCCCATCTAGGCCACCAGGGAATCCTTGAACATATGGAGGTCATGATGTAGACCATCCCATGAAGTGGCTCTAGGGACTATGTGCAACTCCCAGATCTCCTGCCTCAGTGCCCCACTTGAGGGTTGCCGCTCACCAGTGTTGGATGTTCGGGAGGGTGTGGGACTTCCAGTGCATCGCTATGGACCGTCGGGCTCTAAGTAGGGCCAAGTCTAGTAAACGGTTAGTTTCCATGTGTGCTTTCTTCCATTTAAATGTACCTAGTAACATCCCTTCCCTGACGAGAAACCCTTCGAAGCTGTCACCTCTACCAGTGCCTCTGCTACTATATGCTAGAGCTCTAAATCATATGCTGCATATTGACATTCAGTGCATGGCACTGGGACAGAGCAGAGAAGATTCCAACATTTTATGCAAGCTTGCAGGAGTGAGGTATGCCATATGGAGAGTATTGTGTTGTATATACTGTAATTTAGTATTCCGAGATACCCTCATCAGATAATCTAGGATCCTATTCCACTGTAAAATCTCAGCCTACGTCTAGGGGTGGGCGGAATTTGCGAAATTAACTTTCGCAAATTATCGCGAAAATGTTTAAAATTATCGCAAACAAGCGGAAATATCGCGAAGATGCAGAAGTTTTTTTCCGGCATGTTCACGAGATTTTCTGCATGGTTGCGGGTCGCCAACTTACCCATGTGGTTGCTTGCGGGCGCGGCCATCTTGTTTTGAGTTTTCTCGCGGTGCATGATCGCGAGAAGAAAGACGTGATCGCGCGATGCATGACGTCACTGCGGGCGTGAACTGTCGTGAGACAGCGCAAATGGCTAAAAACAATACAACATCTCATGGAGAACGCGACCGGATCAAGAAAACTTGTCGGCGAACGCAGGGATTCAGGTAAGGCGATCGCGCGTGCGTGAGAATGTATTATTTTATAGCGCGAGCAAGAAACAAATTATCGCCAAGCTGCGGAAACCGGAATTTTTGACATTTTCGCGCTCTCCGCGGAACGCGAAAATGTCAAATTATCGCAATTTCCGCGAACGGAACGAAATTTTCGCCCAGGCCTACCTACGTCCCTGTCCCAACCACAACTCATTGCCTGCAGGGGATCAAGTGTGGTGTGTGCTAGTGCCCACAAAAACCACATAGTAAGCCTGCGCCCACAGCCCATGATGTGAAGGGTATGTACAAGCAGGTGTTGCTCCAGATCCAAAACTACAATGTCCTACAGTTGCACCTTTACAGCCACCAGTCTACCATAGGCAAGGAAATGTCCCACCGGAAGCACTTCCTCCTCCTGTAACTGGTCAAAGGGAATAAGCGCAACCTCACAGAACAAGTCACCTAGCGTGCCAACATTAGCCGCAGCCCAGTTTCCCACGCCTTCACACTTGAGTAGTGCACAGAATGGCTCTATATTGCGTCGGCTAATTGCTGAGGAGTATGGAGTGATCAACGTCATAAGATGCAACAATCTTCAGTAGCTTGCATAGGTGATGCACAGGAGATTGCTGGACTCCCATGGGAGTCGTGCCTTTGGAAGCAACAGGTTGCCTACCACAGCCTGCTCCTGAGTCACAGGCGGAAGACCAAGCTCTTCCATTAGGCAGCCCAGCAGCCAGTTCACAGATCACTGCAGCTGTGCTGCCAAGTAATAATGCTCAAAATGGGATGCCCCTAAACCCCCTGGTCTACGGGCAGTTGTAGTTTCCTGAATGCCACTCGTCTCCCATCCTTGTTTAATATGAAGTTTCCAAGCATGACATACAGAGTCCAGAAGATGGCCCATTGAATATGCACAGGGAGGTTATGGAAAGACTAAAGGAGGCGGGAAGCATTACCATTTTAGAAAGCAATATTCGCCCTTGAACTGTTAGGTGTAAGGTTCTCCGAAATGTCATCTGAGGGCACAGGGAGGATATGGATCTGTTAAGGTTCCCATCAATGAGATCCTGCATATCATGGTATATGAAGATACCCAAGTAGCAAAACATAAGAGGCTCCCTCTTCAATAGGCAGGTGTCCGCAATTAGCTGTTGTGGGTGACAGCCTGCATGGAGCATGAATGCACACAACTTGGTCCAGTCAACCCTTAGCGTGAGGCCTTGTAAAACTCCTCAAGGGTCTTGATGTCACAGACATAAAGGAGTACATCATCCATGTAGAGTGAAACCACATGCACCTCCTTATTCAAAGGAATTCCCCACTCCCTGCCTCACTACCAGAGCTGCTGGGCTAACGGCTCAATTTTGAGAGCATCCAATAGTGGCGAGAGGGAACATTCTAGCCGTGCCCCCCTACTCACCCTAAAAAGGGGTGATATAAGCTGTCTGATTTTCAAACAAGCCTTGGCCTCTGTGTAGAAGAGTCTCTGGAGCCTGCCAGTGATGCCCACCAGGTCTACGACAGAGAAGAGGTAACCACAGTCCACTGTGTTGAATGCCTTTTCTAGATCTAAGAGCAGGCAGGTAGCTTACGGCTATTGGGCTGGAGCCACCTCCATTACTCTGTGCAAGCATCTAACATTAAGGGTGGTAGAATATCCAGGGATGAAACCATTCTCGTCTGGGTTTACCAGGTGTGGCATGTGTTCCAGGAGTGAGATTGCTATGATCTGGCAGAGCAATTTATAGTCCGTTCCCAGCATTGCTAGTGGATGGTAAGAAGTGACTTCCATTGGGTCCCAGTCAAGCTTGGGTAGGGACAATAGCAGGGTTTCATGAAGAGACTGGGGAAGACGGCACCCTGTGTGCTCAGACTGATACAACTCTAACAGTATGGGAGCTAAGAGTGATTCATAGGCTTTATAGAATTCAACCGGCAATCCATCGAGGCCTGGGGTCTTCTGCGTTGCAGCACCTTCAATAGCCCTTCCGATTTCCTGAAGCACGAAGGGGTTATGGAGGGCCTCTCTATCTAAGGGGTCAAGGGTGGGCAGGCCCAAATCATGTAGGAACTCGCCAATATCCAGCTACCGATCAGTGGGGGTGGTCATATAATGCCTTATAGTGTGTTAAAAATGCCAAGTGTATGTCTGCTTGGGTAACAGCTGTGTGGGTTAAGGATGCCCTGATGTTAGTGATGGGTACTGTGGGTGCCAAACTACACAGGAATCATGCAAATAATTGGCACGACTTGGCTCCCTCAGCGTGTATTTTGGCCTGGTAGGCCTTAAAATTCAAACAGCGTAACTGTTTGACCAGGCGAGCATTGTGCTCAAGAGTCTAGAGAAAAGGTTTTTAACTCTGCTGGATTGAGGCAAGCCGCTACTTCACATGGCCCCAGCTAAGCTTTTGTTTGGACCAGTTCTCTATGTGGGCCCACCCTAGCAAGATGCACTGTCCCCTGAGTACTACATTGAATGCCTCCCATTCAATTTGTCTGTAGGTGGCTGAACTCCACTTCTCCTCAAAGTAATGTGTCATGGCCTCTCTCGTCTCTTACTCGAATACCTGGTCTTCTACCATCATCTGCTGTAGTCGCCAAGTTGGAAATTAAGGTCTCTGCATTTCCCATTTGAAATGCATATGTAATTGGTTTTGGTCAGAGAATGTCTTCCCGAGGTATTCAGCACCAGTAACCCGCGTTTGGAGATTGGAGTGGCAGAGGATGTGGTCTAACCACACGTGCAGGTTGTGTGGGCATGAATAATTGGAGTAGTCCCAGACCCCGGAGTGTAGGGCATGGCAGCTCTCAAGCAGAGACCAGTGCGATAGCCATTGCTTAAGGCAAGTGGCGGCCACCACCACAGGTGACGTAGGCAGCGGGGATGCAAGCAGTCCAGCTGTAAGTCAAGGACATAATAAAAATCTCCCCGCAAGGTCCATGGGACATGAGACTAGTGGCCTTTCTTTTAAATAGGCTTGAAAGTCAATTTACCCATATTTGGTGCACAGATACTCCCCAAAAACAATGGCATACCATCAAGCTGGTCCTCCACCAATACATAACGCCGCTCAGGGTCTATTCTTTCACTCATAGGACAGAAGGGAAGCCCTGGATGGACCCAGATGAGGCACCATGTGTTAATCATGAATAGGTGGTGCTAAAGCTTTGAAGCTGTCAGCGCTTCTGTAATTGACACTCCTCGCCCTTGGCAAAGTGGGTTTCCTGGAGGAGCACTAACTGCGCACCTCTGCTTCATATGTATTGCTGCACCGCATGCCTTTTCTGCTTTGTCCCCCTCCCTCGTACATTCCACATCAATATACCAACTTTAGTTACAGTCAAGCATGAGGCAGGGGAGCAAAAGGGGGTAAAGTAGATCAACCCCGGGGGTGAGTGCATGCGGAGCTGTGCCTACCTCGCCCACTCGCTGCAGATTGTAAACAGAGGAAGCCAAATGTAGGAGCAGTGGCAGCTCTTCGAGGGAGTGCTGCAGGGTGGTGAGGCGGGGGATGAATTACATTGCGTGCGCTACAATGCCAAATCGGCAATGCTGCGCACAATGTAATTTGTTTTATTCATTTATTTACTCGACTCCATTTGGCCGTATTCCGGAGTATACTATCCCCCAACAAGCCCTCCCCACCCCGCCCCCACCGCCCTGCAGCACTTCCTCGAGGAGCCGCCACTGTGTAGTAGGCACCCCTCTGAAGTGTGATTTGTGTAACTCTACTCAAAGAGTATCCCACAACTCGCAAACCAGGGCAGTCACCAAATGTGAGGCCACCCAAGCAGTTAACTAAAAGACCCCTGAATTGGGAGCTCTAAATTACTCACACATTCACCAACTACGTTTCCGAGTTGGAGTCATGAGGGAGGATCATGTATAAAGCAAACCTCCAAACTGAGTGTTATTAGAGCAAACCAAAGATAAGGGATAAAAAGAGAACAAAGAAAATATGCTATACCCATTTATTCACAGCAATAATAGTAAGTCACTCTCATGATCTCTGATGAGAGGGGGACAGGAGTTATTGGGACTGTGAGGTAGGAGCTGCTGCTAGGCAGGGTGCAGTCTTCTAGAGTGAATTTGAAGTCTGGACAGCTGTGGTTGCCTGCTGTGAATGCCACTAAGTCACTAGGGGCCAACCCAGCTAGGAAATATCCATGCAATTAAATCAGTGTCAGCCATCTACGGGGTGACATTGGGTAAAACTACGGAGTCAGTGCTGCCCAGCGAAGCACAGGAGTCCATCTCAGAGAGGTTGTCTTCTGCCAGGCCAGGGGACGGAGTGCCCCGCTCTGCCCATTAGGTTGTTGCTGTGGGCAGGGTCCGGGACTGATCTTCCTTTCGCCTGTGCTGGTGTAGGAATTCCACTGAGTGTTACAACCCCGCACCCTCTATTGCGGCATCTGCTACCTCTTTTGGGGTCGTCCACTCACAGTCTCTCAGGAGGTGAGGCTGGAGCGCTGGTGTCATATTGGTGTTGTTCCACCCAGTCACAAGCATTTGTAGACTCAGTGAAGAAGTAGATGCTGATATTGGTCATTACCTTCAGCTTAGAGGGGAATAACAGTGAGTACTGAAGGCCAACCTTCCAGAGCATCCACTTCACTCCCAGGAAGGATGGTCTGCGACATTGTACCACCACTGTGTAGTCCAGGAAAAGATAGATGTGGGCATTCTTAAACAAAATTGGGATTGTGCTATGGGTAGCCTCGAAGATGGCTTTCTTGTCCTGGCAAATCATCACCCTTGCCACAACTGGGCGGGGTCAGAATCCCATGAGGCATGAGGGGACTCCCATGAGCGGTGTGTGTGCCGGGACCCAATGGGCGCATTTGGTCAGAAAGTGTAGTGTCAATTTTGCAGTTGTTATTGTCATTGACAGCCAGTCCTCAAAGGATGATACGGGGTCTGACCCCTCCACTCCCACCAGGAAGACCACGATACAGAGGTTGTTGTGACGAGACCATCCCTCAGGAGTCATTCGCCCTATCTTTAAGTTTCTGGACTTTAGCGGTGTGTGTTTGGACTCTATTTTCCAAGCCCCATAGGCCAGGTTTCAGATCTATGATGGCATTCTCTACATTGTGAATGTGAGTCTTGAGTTTCTGTTGATCTTCCCTAAGTGGCCCCACCTCAATTGGGAAAGCATCAACCCAGCCTCGGAACTCCTATCTCAAAACTGTAATCGGTTTAAGGATTTGTCTAACTTCTCCCTATGGGGGTCCTGGAGGAAGCATCCTGGCTAGGTGCCATATATGTGCTCAATCAACACAATACCTGATCTAATATGGAACATGTTTTGTGAGCATACCCCAAGCCATATCTTGGCTAAAATATTTAGAAGAAGCTAATCACAATGCTGTCCTATTTCTGGGTGCCCCTATCCATAATTTCATCTAAAAGTTATTCAGTGTCACTCCCCACAAACCACTAACGTTCATATCACGTGAAAGAATGAAACATGTGCAGAGGTTAGGAGACGCCTCACGGAAACACTACCAAGGGAGCTGCTGATTGGTTCTCACCAGTGTGTTCCGGTTCTCATCATTGGCAGCACCAAACCATAATGAAACATTGTGAAAAAAGTGTCAAATTCGTTTAGGTGGGTGAAAAAAAGAAAAAGCCAGCATTTGGGGGAAACTCCGCATGCAGTCCTATTCTGACCCCTTACTAGAGAAGCAAAATTGTCACTGCCTTTCGCTACTCTAAATTAAAAATAAACTAAACAACCACTGGCAAACCAAGAATTTAATTACTGCCGTGATACTGAACAACTTTGGTGTTGATTGAATATTATGAGAGGAGGGCAACCTGATTCCTATCCCTCTATAGCTCATTTGTTGTGCATGGCCGTATATGTGCTGTCAAAGCTTTCAATGCCTTGGTGCCACAGGTGCTGGGAGTCTGCACTCCTGCGTCGACCCATAAAGTGGCAGGGGCTTCACTCTTCACACGAGCAGAGTGACACTTCCACACTTCGAAAGGAAGGCTTTAAAGGACACCCATCATGGCAGCATTCATCCTCCTGCAAGATCCGACAGACCCCCAGGCACCCCTGTAGAGCCAAGCAACAGGGTGGCATGCAGTCTCGCTAAAGACTCAGCCGTCTGTGGGCAGCTTGCACAAAATGCTCCTCTCACAGGCCACCAACAGCAACAATGGGGCCTACCAGCTAACTGCAGGGTACGCCTCCAAACTTGGGTGGTGGACAATGGCTCCACTGCACAGGCATGGCTGAACCCAGCTGTGCCTGAACCTGCCATACCCCTCACATTCGCACAGAGCAGACCACGAGGGGGGCCTGAGCAGTCGGAACAGAACAAGCAGCTGAGTAAGCGGCAGCAACAATGTCCTTTACATTAGGCAGCCTTTTGCAAGAGAAGAGCTCCTCCTGTGGAATAGATGGTGGGGACCTGTTGGTGAAGGAGCTCTTTCCTTGGATGATGAGGAAGATGTCTCAGGGGAACACTAATACAGGGTAGCATGCCAAAATACCACAGTCCCGCAACTCCCTTAAAGGCCGCTTAGGCCCACATGCAATAAGGAAAAAAAACGGTTGCAAACAGGAAGATTCTCAGAATCTGCCCCTTTGCGACAGGTATTTTTGTATTTGGGATGCATCATACCAAATGCAAAAATCGCAAATTGCGATGCCTTGAATGCAATGCAGGATGCCATTTAAAATAGCGATTTTGCTATTAGGGTCTGCTAAGTACCAAAACATTATACCTGGTGGTAATTAGCGAAAACCTTGAAAAATGCACTAAAGTGCATTTTTCAAAATTACATGTTACACACACATGCCCTTGGTGCATGTGTGTGCGCAACATGAGTTTGCATTACAATTTTAGGGGTGCAACATGGCACCCTTGAAATTGCATGAGCAATTTGCGAGTACCTAGTGGGTACTCGCAAATTGCGCATGCAATTCCCATTAATTCCCATGTGCCTGTAAGCCCATAGGAATGAATGGGAAGCCATTCCTTAACCTCTCCAGTGCCCCGCCCTTTCCACGCCCTGTGCCGGGCGTTTCATTAGCGGGCGGGGTTCATGACGAGACAGTCTCGTCATGGGCACAGCGCAACCGCGCTCCATGACGAGACTATCTCGTCATGGGCACTGAAGGGGTTAATTGCGACTCGCAATTTGCGAGTCGCAATTAAGGAATTTGTAGGAATCACAATTTTTTTTAGTGATTCCTACATGCATAGGCTTTTGCAAATCCTTATTAGCGAATCCTTGTTTTCACTAATAAGGAATCGCAAATGACATTTTTGATGCATGTGCCCATTAGTCTTAGGAGCATTTGGTGTCCCTCACATGCTCTCCTGTGCCACTTTTACAAACCCACCTCAGGCGACACAGGAGTGCAGGACAAGGCCCAAGGCCTCCAGCCACTCCATCAAGTCACCCGTAGCAATCAAGAGTGGGCCCTCTGTCCTCCCAGAACTGAGGAAAGCATTTCATTGGATTTGGAAGCGCAGGGGGAAGTTCGTCTGCTCCCCAGTGCAGCACCAGTGGCAGTCCCATCCAGATGGCCCCCCGGTTAAATGTGAGCTGGAATTACTCATTGCGGCTTCTCAGCACTACTACTACTCCTGCCACTCAAGCCCACGCTCAGCACACCGGCACCGGTTGCAGCCCATGTTGGGACTGTGTGAGCCACCAAAATGCATCAGGCTGAAGTTGAAGCCCATCGGGCTTTCAGGCCCCCTGCTCTGTCTCTTGCAGGACGTGTCTCCTGCAGTCCGTATTGATCACCAGAGGCAGCTACCACCAGCAGGGGGGATGTTTCCAGCCTCCAGATGGTGCTCTGGTGCAGTGGACCATTTTGCGGGTCCCCGGTCCCACAGCACCAACGTCCCCAAACCACACCAACTGCTCACACTCATCTCAGAAGGTCATGCAGTCAGGAGGGCAGGACGTAGTAGCCTAGCCAGGCATCAGTCAGAAGAGTCCTGAGAATGGGTCCCTACAGGCCACTGCTGTTTCTATGCAGTTAATGCCTTCGCGCTCCACAGCGCCCAGATCCCGGTCTCCGCCAATTCAAACAGGCATCAGGAGGCTCCGCTGAAATACTGCGCCCCACTCCATTAAGTGGTCAGGCGGCAGTGGCATGGATTACGGCGATTGTCGTTGGATCATGAATCTGTCCTGTGTAGCTTGACTAGCTTGCATTCCCCATTGTCCGAGCTAGCACTGGATGATCGTGGTATTAAAGTGTCTGCTTTTTTACCTGGCTTGGCTGTCATGTGTCTTCTGTTGACTTACTTCCACTCAATTAGGCATTTCTCTGTCCAATTGTTCAGGATGTTGACTACTCTTTGTAATTTTGGTCTTTCACCCTATTCCGAGTACAGAACCATCTCTCCTGCGGTGGTTTTTACTCTTCAACTACTATCGCTGACCCCGAGGACGTTTTGGGTGTGGCTTTTTTCCTAAGATGTTATTTTGTCCAGATTTCCTGTGTCCTGTGTCATACATAGTTTGTACATTCCAGAATTTGATTCTGGAAATGCTCTTGCAACCCAGAACTTCCATCATCTTGTCAGCATTTTTCTGGTGGCATTCACTACAGTCAATCATGCCTATCTCATGCAGAGACTCTGAATGTCACTCTTGTCCAAACAATTTAGCGGTTCTTGCTGTTGTTTCCGTAGCAAACACTTTTTCTGGGACAAGGTTGTTAGCCTTGTGCCCATCCCCCTACCTGTACAACAAATTGATCACGCTTCGCCTGTGCGCCACAAAACAATGAACATTCTTTTTATCATCACTCTGAACATCCCTGTCTGCACTTTCTCACATCAACTTCCCCGTCTTCCCTCGAACAATGGAAACTCCATCCTTATTCTAACATTTACCATCTTCTAGCATGACAGTAGGTTAACTTACTCTCAGCAATTTCTATGGACTGTAAAAATGGAAACCCTTACTTTTTCACACCGAAGGCTTCCTGATTCTTACCCAATCACCTTATTCGACAAACAGATGCCAAGACACATCCTTCACATATTACATTTGGGTTTCCTTCCTTTTTTCCTTTTTCCATTCACACCTTCTAAGATCTCTTCCTAATGCAACTGCATCACAACCCTCTAGTGAAAAGAACAACCCCTTAAGGTGATTATTATTTAGGGATACTTGTCAAATGGTAATGCACTGGCAGTAGGAATATCACCTATGTAACAGTTTGTAATCTATGCTTTTGTTTGCAATAAAAACAACACACATTCAAGAAGAGCACTATTCCCCGCACTCCTGTAGACCTCAGGTGGCCGGCTGGACCAGGCAGCAAGGTGTAGTGGTGTCTTTCTCTCCTTTGTGTAAACACCCTTCCCTTTTGGGAAACCTGCCAAGACTTTCTTGCAACCTGCAGTAGTTCAACAAGGTGACTCAGGAGGTCAGGATGCCGAGCATCGTCCCTGCATAAAACCTACTTTTCACATGAGTGGTCTTGACAGCTATCTGATGCATGGACTCAAATAGCAAAACAAGTGTAAATAAGTCTCCAATAGGGGAGGATAACGTGTTTACAGAGCCAAAGGCAGACACATTTGAGGACATATGCCATGTTTGCTTTTGCTTAGGCTGGGCTGGAACTGTGGTCAGGGTTCTGGTTAAAATGACCATACTGAGTATTGAAGGCCCTTTCCACTCATCTCCCTCACATTTCCTTACCAGGTTGAATGCTCATTACTGATCAAGTTTAGTGAACACTATTGTTGTCTTGACCTGCTCTAGGAGATCAAGATCATGATTAGACAGAGAATATAATGTTGCAAAATGGAACATCATTCAGCACATGATAATCAATTCAGGGTCAATACTCTCTTGGCCAGAAGGAAGATAGGAGCTCCAGCCAGGGTGGGTGGATTGCTAATAAAGTCATTTTCCAAATTGTCCTTCAAATCTTGATGTGGTATTTCATCTTTCAATACCATCCAAGGATATATTCTCCTGTGTGGAATGGGCGTCCCTGATATTACATCTATCATACAGTCATTGGAGTGGCACTCCCAAGGAAGAGGCAGTGAATTTGCCCCTTTCTTGATGAAGATAGACCAGGAATTCCTATTGGATCCTCTTTTACTGCTTCTTCAGTGTCAGGAGAGGATTTTTGAAGAGTGAAGTAGAATAACGGCGGAATCTTTCCTTTTGTTTATTTCTGGAAACAATGTTCAGAACAGTGAGTATGTACAAATGTAATAGTCTGATTTTCTCAATCAATATGAGGATTGTGCTGCATTAATCCTGTTGTTCCCAGGACAATTGGAAATGCAGGTGCATCAATGAGAACAATTTGCAGCTCTTCCATGTGACCAATCTGCAATCATAAGAGAAGTATTTCATTTAAATTCCAGGCAGGATATTACAATGTTCAGTCTGTTCTTCGAATTGATAGACTTCATGGTGACAAGAAATGTCTACTTCCATTTCCAATTAATAATCTCCGAAGCGCCTGACATTGTCTAATGCACCAAATTTAAATTGGGCCTTCTGGTTACATCATACACACTTATAGTGGCCTCTATCAACAACAGATCTTCATTTATCTTATTACTTGTCACTTTTCTGTTTCTGATAGACCAGTCAATCTTTTTCTCGACATCTGTGGTTATACCCAAACAAATAACCCTTCTTTCTGCAATCAAGACAGAGCTCCACCTTCTGCCTTTTGCCTTTCTATTCTGTAGAATTATGCTGCTGTGCTCTCTAATCTGCATCAGTTCAACCTGATTAGCTGGAATCTCATATGTTACAAAGTATTAGGAATCCAGAATCACCAATTGTAACTTTTTCTCTCTGCCCAGTGACATCCCTTATGTGCATCTATTTGGAGCATGGTTTCTATTTAGGCTTCTGGGGGCAGGAGCGGCCTGTGCAAGTAAGAGCGGTGGGGGCGGGTAGGGGGGGATTCGACAGATAATGATGACGAGGGAAAATTAAATAATTAATTAATTTTACCTCTTCGTTATCTGTCGAATACCACCCCAACCCGACCGCAACGCCCCACCAGTCTTACCTGCATGGGCCGCACCTATGTGACGGTAGTAGGTATTTTGACTAGCGTAGATAAGATGTCATTTAAGATTTCTCAGAGACCTTGATAAAATGCAACTGCTTCTGCCTCATCAGTCCATGCCACCTCCAAGATCAACTGTTGGAAGGGCCTAAAATATCAAGAAAGTTCCTTGTTACCTTGTTTTATTGACTAAAGTCCAGGATGAGCCAATTGTGCCTTTTACCAAAGATTTGTCTATGCCATCAAACTGTAAGAGAAAT
This sequence comes from Triturus cristatus, assembly GCF_964204655.1. Classification (NCBI taxonomy): domain Eukaryota; kingdom Metazoa; phylum Chordata; class Amphibia; order Caudata; family Salamandridae; genus Triturus; species Triturus cristatus. Next base: position 595,186,405 of record NC_140590.1, on the reverse strand, counting down.
TCATTACAGTTAGTTAACCAAGGACTTTGATTTAGAATCTGTGGTGTAGCCAATTGAAGGGCTTCTTTAGTCTAATACTCTAACCCAAAGGCTACTCTGGATGTATATGCAGCACACGCGTGCAGATGAGCTTAAAATGCGGCTCACACTCAACTAAAAGCCTCCAGAACTGGCGAGAGCCTCTGCCAAATTTCTCGGGTGGCACTAAAACTAAGTTCGGAAGTAGCATGATATTTCTTTCAGTCCCTGCTACTGGATTCCTAATAATTGCTATTGCTAAAGGTTTCCAAAGTGTGAGAAGAAGTGGTAACAGGACAGCAGAAATTTGGCAAAAACGTTTGCAGAAAAAACATTTCCTGATGGGCGGTATCTAGCTTGTAATGGACCTTGGTGATGGCCTGAGCCATAGCATGACTGGGGTTTCAGTCGGGTCCATGGATGGACTGCTAAACTGTAAGATTCCTGGTGAGCAGACCATTGAAAGGCCCTGCTGTCCTTGGACTCATGCATGGATTCGAAATGTGGCTTACACACCTACCTTAAGAGTCCAGGGAAAAACAAAGAAAGTGAGTGAGAGAGAAACCCTGGACGTATCTCACTCTCGGAATGGTTTTGTCACAATCGAGGGAGAGCGCAGAACAATCTCGGTATTTCAGGGATGAAAGGTCATTGAACCAACCGAAGGGGTGGAGGACCCCTGGTGAGTATGGAGGTAGTATCCAGCGTTGTTGGACTCATCCCTCATCTTTTTGCCTTCCTCCTACATTTTTTCTGACCTGTTGTTGACTGTTTTATGACTCTAGGCACTTTACCACTGCTGATCAGTGCTAAAGTGCATATGCGCTCCCTATTATAAAATGATGTATGGATTAGTGACTCCATGATTGGCTTGATTGGTTTACTTGTCAGACCCTAGCACAGTGCACTGCGTGTGCCCAGGGTGTAACCAATGCTGCTGGTGGGCTTGCAGCCCTAATTGTGCCACCCACCGGAGCAGCTTGTAAAGTGTGTCTCAGGTCTGCCATTGCAGAGCCTGTGTGCAGTCTGGTACTGCCATGCTGACTGGGCAAGTGCACCCACTTGCCAGTCCCTAAACCTTCCCTTTTATACATATTAGTCACCCCTATGGTAGGCCCAAGGGCAGAGTGCATTGTAGGTAAAAGGTAGGACATGCCCTGATGTGTGTGGCATGTCCTGATAGTGAATTACAGCCATTTTCGTTTTTCACTAGTGCAAGGCTATCTGTTCTCCATAGGCCGGAATGTGCAGTTTGATTATTACATCTTTTAATCCTAACTGACTCAGGGAACATGGTAGAAATTCGAGTTTAGTTTGCCTGAACTCAGAATGATAAAATACATCTTTTAGTGAAGTTGGTTTTAACATTCTGTGTTTGAAAATACCACTTTTAGAAAGTATGTATTCTCTTGTCTAACCATCCAAACCTGCCTCTGCTAGGCTGTTTATTCCTTGTCTGGAGTTTAAGTGACAGGGGCTGGGGGATTCCAGGAGACAGGGTGAGTCAGCACAAGGCTGAATCGAGAGCTCTGCATCTAGATGGGTGGGAGGAGTTGCACCTGGGACCTGAATAGGGCTGTGCCTTCCCTCCACAATGCTGGCTCCACCTCCTATGGTGTGTCTGATGTACCTGCCCTGAACTGTGAAAGTAAAGCAGGAGACATGTCAACAAAGTCCTCCAGGACTGACCAGAACAGGTTTGGACTAGGCAAAGGCCTCTCTGTATTCAGAGAACAAAGAGAAAAGTAGTATAAATATTGGGACCCAGACCCAAGAACTTTAGATCACTTCTGGGAATCAAGACAAACCTTTGCTGAGGAGAAGAACCAGGAAGCTGAAGGAGGAGTCTGCCCCTGTGCTGTGTGTTTGGGGGTTGGCCTGCAGTGGTTGCTTGATTACCAAAGAGAGGAGAAAAGGACTGAGTGTGCTTTGTATCAACTTAAAGAAGAATGTCCAAGGGCTTGAACTAGAGCTTGCCTCCTGCCTGAATTCTCAGGGATACAAGACTTCACAAACCAGCTCCCCCCTGAATTCCCTTGCTGGGAATTGAAGTGCCTGCTGTTGTACTGGGCCTTCTGAGAGACTGCGTGACGCTGTCATCACATCGCTGAGGAAGCGTGCCGCCGCTGTCATCATCGCATCGCCGAAGCGCGGCGCATCGCCGGAGAAGCGGGACGCTGCCACAGAGGTCATCGTCGCATCACCGGAGAAGCACGTCGCAGGGCCTGTCATGGCTCCAAAGATCATCGAGTCACCGCACACCCATCGGGCGTGCACGCATCACACCAACGTTGGCGCATCGCAACCAGGACGCAATTTTGTCGCATCCCACCAGAGAATAGTACCGCATCGAGGTGCCATCCTGTTGCATCGCACCGGAGAGCAGTAAAAAACCGACGCATCAACTCCCCACACTGTAAGGAAGCGAGCATCTACTCCCCTGCACAGCAGTAAGGAACCAACGCATCCACTCCCCTGCGTGTAAGGAATCGTCGCATCAACTTCCCTGCGACCCTTTTGTTTTCCTTGTGCTACGCATCAAAGGTACATTGAGAGTAAAGTGTTGCATTTACAACTTAAGAGAACTGAGCTAGTTTACAACATTTTAAAGTCTATTTTTAGTACAGTGTTGTGGATTTTTGTTGTTTGGTCTTGTGTTAAATCTATATAAAAATACTTCTTTTGATAATACAATCTGTGTGGTGTCCATTTGTAGTGTTGTCACTGTATTACTGTATGTGTTCACAAATGCTTTACACACTGCCTCTGAGATAAGCCTGCTTGCTCGTGCCAAGCTACCAAGGGTGTGAGCAGGGGTTATTTTGGAAGTGTAGGCCCTTACCCTGACTAGACGCAAGGGTCCCTATTTGTTACAGGTACCTACCTATGCCAACTAGAGATACCAAATCTAACAAGCGTGAACTCAAGTCATAGAAAAAATGCAAGCTTACCAGTTTCGGCAGTATGCGATGTTACGTTGAGCCATCAAAAAGACCAGGATAGCAGACGCCATAAGACTCCAACTTAAACTAGATCGGCCAGGGAAAGAAGTATATAAGGGGACCGTAATGAAACAAAACCTGGAGCGAAGAAGACAACAAACATGAGAGATAAATAATAATTGTGAATTGGTATAAAGAGAAGAACCACAACAATTTTCTAGGTGAAGGCTTCGTGTTAAATGCTGGGTATACCCATTACTTCCTGGAAGTGTACTAATAACCACGAAGTCTGTGCATCAGTCAGTTAGCGATCTAGTGTTCCCAATCTTTTTAAAGTCTACTGTCATGTTCGCGACAATCTCCGGTTCCCATTAGTCCTGAGCTTCATCACTTATCTATGCAAAGCCTAGACAGGTGATTCCTGACAATGACTCAGCTAATGTAGAAAAAAGCTGGTTTTCCTACATGGCAAGGTCACTATTTCCTAACGTGTCAATCCAGTGCTTTTAGATAGTAGCCACACCAGAGCAGAAACTGTGGATTTCTAGGCTACCATATGTGCAAGGAACCTGTGAAGTGAAGCTGCCCTCTGATGCATTTTGTGTGTTTTTGTGTTGATGCGTTTTGTTTGTGTCTTTGCATTTGTGCTATTAACGATAGTGCTCAGTACTGCTCAGATTATACCTCTTCTTTGAGAGAGGGTAAATTGAATTGCCGCTTTTCATGCAGTACATGATCGATGTATGCGGAAAGGTCACACCATTCCTGTTCCTACATTTCCTGTTCTGGGTATGAGAGAAGCTTGGACTGTTGCGGTCTGTGTCATATTTTCTTGGTTAGTGAGCTTGTACTGAACCTGCACGGGCTGTGCCTCTTCCGAGGAATATTGTCCCTTCTAAGGACTAACCTGTACCTGCCTCATTATCAGGGCACAAGTCCAGAAAAAAGAAGTGGGGGGATGCTGATGATACGACAGAAAGTGACGTCACGAAAGGTGGCTTGCACCATCAGACTCATTGCCTCCCCTCACTCACCCCTTAGATGCGATTGCATCAGAGAAGCCAGCGCGCGAGCAGCGTTCTGAATAAGCTCCGATCTCGCCCCAGAGAGGCCAAAGAGTGAATGTGTGGCTCCATTTGCTCCAGTTATCGAGCTCCCAGGAAAAATAAGTGGGGGGACGCCGTCCACCCGCGTGGTACCCTGACTCGAGCCCTGCTCATTATTAGGACATATGTTAAGGCAGTTGTCTATGCTGCATGACTGTATCAGTGTTGTGTGTGTGTGTGTGTGTGTGTGTGGTTTTTGTGTGGGAGTAGGGATTCCTTGCTGCTGATTGTAATGTTGCCCCTTTCTCATAGGTGGTACCCCCCACAGAAGAACGTAGACGTGGTGATGGTGTTGGAAGGGGTATTTATTTCGAGATTACATTAGCTAGCAGGAGCGCCGGCACGGAGCTCCGATCCCCTTTGAATCAGCGCGCTGATGCGAGTCCAAGATGGCCGCCGCCGGAAGTCCGGTGACGTCGCACGTAGTGCGCCGAGAACTAGACCGCAACACCACATCTCCCCCCTTTAATAACACAACATGCCAAGTCCCCCTTCGCACGTGTACAGTCTTACTTGTGCTCCAGGCTGAACTCTTCGAATCTTCGTGGCAGCATTATTCTCCTCCCGCAGCGTGTTCTCCTACCTCCGGTGCTCGCGGTTGGAGTGGTGCCCCCCCCACTCGGGGATGCTGCTCCACTCATTCCATTGAGTTCAGGACCACCCAACTCTGTCTCTATCGCTGTCTCTCGGTCTCTGGGTCCTGGTGTCCCAACTCCCCCTTCTCTTGGACGCCAGGCCTCTGGAGGAGAGCTTCCTGCCTCTCCTTCCGGTCTTCTCCTTTCTCCCTTCGTCGCCGGTGTGGACCGGGTTTCGTCCTTGTTGTTCAGTTCCGTTCCGTGCTCCGTTTCCTCTGCCCTGGTACATCGTGCCATGCGGTCTTGGGCCCATATCTTCCCATCGCTCAGTAAGGCCGATGTGGAGTAGGGTTCCACTACTTGGAATGGTGGCGTGAATTTGCTGTCCCCCTTTCTCCCGGGTGTTGGGAGCTTCACCCTGACCCACTCCCCTTTTTCCAGTGCGACTTCCTTGGTGTTGTGTCTTGAATCATAGTAGTTCGTGTACACGGCTTGCGCCTTCTCCAAGTTCTTGAGCACCACCGCCGGTGACCAATGACTTTGCACGGTGAGCCTCTTCCATGCCACGTTGTCTCGGGTGAATGGTTCTCTCCCTCTCAGTATCCGGAACGGGCTGTAGCCTGTGGAAGAGGGAGTTATCCTGTAAGCCCATAGCAGACGCTTAAGTTCCTTCTCCCAGCTTGCCCCTTGTCCGATTGCAGCTTGCACTGACCCCATTATTACTCTATTGAATCTCTCCACTGCTCCGTTCCCCGCGGGGTGGTAGACAGGGGTACGTCGGACCGTTATCCCGTTTCTGTCCATGAAGGCCTCCCATTTGGTCGACGTGAACTGTGGGCCGTTGTCGCTTAGGATTCCCTTGGGGATTCCTTCCCTGATGAATATGTCCTTTGGGTTTAATGCCCTCCTGGCTGATTTCATGCCCCAGGTACGTGACACTCTCCATTCCGAACCTGCACTTGTCCCACTGGGCTGTGAGGCCATTATGCTTGAGTACTGCCAGTACGTCCGCTAGCTTCCTGTCATGTTCTTCCCTGGAGGCTCCCGTCACCAAGATGTCGTCCTGGAAGTACTGGATTCCCTCCATCTTGTTGAACAGGCGGTACATCAATTTTTGGAACACTGCTGCAGCAGAGGCCAGCCCGAACGGCATCCGTAAGAATTTGTAGCACCCTAAGATGGTGTCTGTCTCCGCATTCTCATCCACATGGATTTCTGGCCACTTCGAGTATCTGTCCACGACCACGGTGAGGTACTTCTGGTTACCGTGGGCGTCCTGTATGGGGCCTAGGACGTCTATTGAGATTTCTTCCCACGGGTTTTCCGGACACTCAAAACATCCCAGTGGTGGACGCAGCATCCTTTGGGTCTTGTCTGCATTGCTGCACTGTTCGCACGCCCTGACGTGTCGTTCCACTGCGAGGTCCAACCCTGGCCACCAGTAGTCCTCCTTCACTCTTCCCTTCGTTTTCACGATTCCCAAATGCCCTTCGTGGGCCAAGGCCACCACTCTAGGTCTCACCTCCCATATCTTCCTTCTTATGATCGTGTAGGGGGAACCCGAGTCTGCGACCATTGTGACTCTCACTCCCCCGATGTTCATGTCGCATCTGGGTTTCTTGTTGACCGCCCTGTCAATCCCCAGTATCTGATCCTCTATCATCAGGATCTCTTCTTCGTCCTCCTGGCTTTCCGCTTCTTCCTCCTTGCCCGTCTCCTGTGCCACATACTTCACTTGCTGCCACGGCGCTTTCCTTCGGCATACCCTTTCGTAATGGCCCATCAGGCCGCAGTATGTGCATTTGGCCCGGAACGCTGGGCACCCTTTGTCGTTGGCGGCGTGTCTATTGCTGCCGCATCTGTAGCACGTGTTGGTGTTCCCCTGTCCCTGTACTTGCTGTTTCGCGCCCTTGTTTGTGGACTTCCTGTATGGTCGCGTGTTGTGTTGTTCTGCCGCCGCTTGGCCCTCGCGGCTCTTCCGTTCCTCTACCCTGCACACCGCTTGTTCCGGGAGACGTTCTTTCTTCGCCACCTCTGCACACCTCTTGGACAATTCGGCTTTCTTTACCATGGCCACCACTGTCTTAAGGGGTTCGTCGCCATTGGCCCACAGCTTGTCTTGGATAGACTTGTTCGCCGCATGCATTACTATTTGGTCCCTGATCAACTCTTCCTGGAAGGTCCCAAATTTGCACGTTAGAGCCAGCTTCTGTAACGCCGCCACGTACTGGTCGATCGTTTCCCCTTTATGCTGCGCTCTGTGGTAGAAGTTGTACCTGTCGACGGCTACACACCCAGTCGGGCGGTAATGTGCTTCCATATCGTCGATCGCGTGCTGAAACACGTCATCGTCTCCTGCGGTCCGCACTACCTTCACCAGATCGTCGTACACTCTCTGACCTGCCAGCCCCAGGTGGTGTAAGAGTATCCTCTTCCTGCGCGTGCTCGAGAACTGTCCGCCGCCTTCTTCCTCTAAAGCGAACAGGTAGTTCAAGAAATACCGCTTCCAGTCCTCCCACGGCATCTCCAGAACCCCCGCCTTCGTTAGGAATGGTACTGGGTTCGGCAATCCGGTCGATGTGGTACTCATCTTGCTCCCTGCCTCCATCCGCCGCGTCCGTGGGCTCGAACCTCTCGACGCACTGGCGCCGCTGGAGCTCCCCTCACTTGGGTTGTCGTCTTGGTCGGACTTTCCGCTTCCCGCGCCTCTTCCTGTGACCCCCGCCACGATGCGTGGAGTTGCCTGGCCGCGTGCCCCTCCCTGGCGCTGTCTCTTACCGCCGGGCTGCTGCCGCTCTGAACCAGGCTCTGTCAGGGTCCTTCCGTCCTAATGCGTGTCCTCTGCCGCTCTCCGTGACACTGCCGCGCTCCTGCCAGCATGGGGTGGTGACCGTGGGTGTAGACAGCGTGCTCACCCCGTGGCACTCACCCTGGAGGCAGCGCTGGGCCGTTTCACCTCCTCGTCGCCATTGTAATGTTGCCCCTTTCTCATAGGTGGTACCCCCCACAGAAGAACGTAGACGTGGTGATGGTGTTGGAAGGGGTATTTATTTCGAGATTACATTAGCTAGCAGGAGCGCCGGCACGGAGCTCCGATCCCCTTTGAATCAGCGCGCTAATGCGAGTCCAAGATGGCCGCCGCCGGAAGTCTGGTGACGTTGCACGTAGTGCGCCGAGAACTAGACCGCAACACCACACTGATCAATCTCTAGCTGCTCCTCGAGGGAGGTAACCTTCCATTGGTGATGCCACACATGTGTCTGTCTATGTGTCTGCGAAGCTTAAACTCTTGTTGACGAGGACGTTGCTGTGCAGGGTGTGATGGTGTTACTATGCACTTCATACTGCGTGCTGAGCCACCAATATCTGTGCTGGGCTTGTAGCAAGTTGCACTATTGTTGCTCATGTTTTACCTCTTTATTGTGTGCTGTAAGCATACACGTAATGCACGTTCTCATGTGTGTGTTTATGCTGTACATTACACAACTTCCAGTGTGAATGACATCGGCCCTGCTGCTCCAGCACCTATTCTTTGTTTGAGGGAAGAGTGCCTTGCACCTACCTATGTATTTCGTGCCATGTGTTTTAGGGGAGCTTGCTCTGCTGGTACCACTGCAGATCTTTTTCTGTGTGTGAAATGATGTTGCATTGAAGCTTCATTCAGTGCATCTTCTTTGCGAGTGTGAAAGGCATTTGCACGGCCGCGGCTATACTGCATTTTCCTCTGTGTGGGAGGAACTGGGCAGTGCTGCTTACCACATCTGCAAAAGCAAGCTTGCATAATGCTGTCGAAGCAGCTTTTGTTATTTGTGAGGGATTCACTTGTAATGTAAAAGTATGTCCAGTAAATGTTTTCTTGCTGTGAGAAAAGCCTTCGTGTGTGTGTGTGGGTGTTGTGGATGATGGGCATGTGTAGGTGCATTTGTGCTTGTGTATTTGCTGATCATATTCCTATTCTGTCTGACTCCATACGAGTCCTCCTGCTGTCTCTGCAGCATCTGCTATTGCTTGTGGTATAGTTAAACTCAATGAGGCAAATATCCACTCTTGCCTACCTCCCATGCAGCTCGTACACTCTGTATCTACGTGGAACGTTCACTGTTTCTGCTTGTGCTGTGGCTAACTTGTGTATCCTGCATTGTGTCTGCCTGTGGTGACCCGTTGGGAGGATGCTAACCATTCATTTGCAGGAGCCGCTGTCACTGCTGTGGCTGTCAATTTTTTTTAAAGTTTGGTGCACGACTCATTCAGGTAGTCTCAAAATACACTTGGACCGCTTTTCACCAACAAAATCCTGGGAAATATAATTCAGTCAATTACATCAGTAAATGCATTTTCAGGGAGAAACGGCAATGAAAATCCATGGGGCTGTTGAAAAAGAGTTTTCTTCAGGGGACAAGTATTTTCTGTGTGAAGAAAATAAATTGTGTCATTGCACAAAATCAATGGAATTTTAGCAGGTATAATTGTACACCATTTGGAAATGACAAGGCTTAAGCATGCCATAACAATTCACAACCGTTTTCTTTAACCTCTTCAGCGCTGCGCGGATTCCGCGCGGTTCTGAAAGTTCTGAGCACGGGCGGGGCCATGACGGAACGGTTCCGTGATAAGCACAGCCCAACCGACGTGCCTGACGGAACCGTTCCGTCATCGGCGTCGAAGAGGTTAGGAATGTCTGGAAACCTGTTTCTGGTGTAACTCTGAAGGAATACTTTAGCCCATTGGTAACGTTTTGGGCTCCTTCAACATGACGGACCCTTGCACCAGACTGGTTTCATTTTTATTTACAAAAAGATAAGCCTGCCATGGTAGAAGACTTTAGAATTTAGGAACTTTCACTACCCCTTACCTCCAGGATTTTTCTGCTGGTGATGGGCAGTTAAAACTGATCTCTGGTTCGTCCATCTAATCAGATGGGCAGAATTAGAGGTCTGTCAAAGACGGGACGGCAGAGGGGAAACAGCCATTACAAAGCATCATTCACCATACAGTACCTTAGCCACGCATCCTTTACCAGGCAACACCTTTGCCATACATTGCCTTTACTATGCAAGTCTTTACCACACATATGCCTTTACCACGCATGTCCTTACAATGAAAATGTAAGTATATATCAGGTAAGTGAGACCCTATATAAATATATATATATATATATATATATATATATATATATGCGCGCTCACTTCCAATCACTTTCAAGAACTTGGAATAGCACTCAACGGGACACTCCTGCAGGAATTCAATCATTTATTGCATTTGCGAGCTTCAGAAAACATGACGCGTTTCGGCGATGCCTTAGTCAAAAGTTTTACAAAAATCGCGCCAGAAAACGGCATATTTCAAGAGGCAGAACAGAAGTCACATGATGTTATTTTACATGGTCATCGAAATGGGACAACAGAAAGGGGCGATCGTCTTTAAAAATCAGCCGCCATATTGGGAGAAACAATAGTTAAAATGTGTGAATACAATTTACAAATCGTTAAACGTTAAACCATAAATAGGTCCCCAATATTGGTCTGCATCTCAGAAAAAGCAATTATTTACATGAATATGTACATTTACTTTACAGTTATTACGCCGTATATCGGCACATGAAGTCCCACGATCCTGACCATAATTGAGCCGTATATCGGCCGTCTGCATTGCAAGATCAACAGTGAAATACGTAGAGGAAATATTCCTCCATTACAGAGGAACACCTTGCAACTGTAAATCAATTGCCTAATACATATCAAAAAAAGGGTTTCTGACATAACGCCGTGTATCGGCCTAAGCCCCTGCGTTGACACTGTCTTACAAGCACTGTGACCCCTGATACAAAAAAGCCTCTATCACAATCATTTTATACATACAAAAAAGAAGATATGTTATCAGTCCTCACACAGAAACAGAACCACTGATGTAAATATACATCTCACAGAATCCTAAATGCCTGATCTCCATCACGGGGCATGGTACTCTATCCTGTTATCGTTTAGTCACCAAGATGAACCGATAATTCCTCGCCCACATTCATACCCACGGGATTCTTAGTACCCAGATCTATAATGTAACGTGATTCCAGTCTACGTAGTTGTTTAATTCTATCTCCTCCCCTGATGCTTGTGGGGACCTGGTCCAGACCATAATAACGTAATAGCTCCCTATTACTATTATGTTTGTCAAAATAATGCCTAGCGGCAGAATAGGTGATATCATTCTTAGCTATCGCTCGCATATGCTCCAGGATGCGAATCTTGACAGAATGAATCGTGCTGCCCACATACCGTAGGCCACACGGACATTCCAGACAATAAACTACGTAGTTTGTGTTACATGTTATGAACTTCTTAATGGGTCGGGGGTTCTTGAGGCCAATGACCTGATAGGTCAATGTCCTTCTGCTGCCTACACAGGCTTTACATTTGCCGCATGGAAAGAAACCTCTAAGGTCCCTTAGGGTTCCCATCACCTTGGGGCTGGTAGATAGATGGCTTTGAACCAAACTGTCCCTTAAAGATCTAGCTTTTCTAAATGTTATTAGGGGGACAGGAGGAATATCTGGGCCGATCACATGATCCGTTTTCAAAATGTGCCAGTTCTTTCTTAAAATTTGCTTCAATTGATTGGCACCATTTGAAAAGGTGGTCACCATTCTGAATTTATTGGTATCACATTCATCCATTCTCCTTTGCTTGTTTCTCTTTTTTTTGTCCTGTGTATTCATTTGTTGGTCATCTTTGAATAGAGTAGCCCTTGGTATATTCCTTACTCGCTTCAGAGTATTTTCAAGGAATGCTTTGCTATACCCTCTGGTTACAAATCTACTGATGCTATCTTTGGCTGCCTTTTCAAAATCATCAACCCTGGTGCTATTCCGTTTGAGCCGTAAGAATTCCCCATAAGGGATACTCCTTACTAGCCCAGGAAGATGATTACTTGTAGCATGCAGGATTGAATTCCCGGCTGTGGGTTTGCGGTACAGTGATACAGATAGTTGGTTATCTACTACCCTGATCTGTAAGTCAAGGAAGTTGACGGTTTCAGCACTGACTTCGCCACTGAATTCCAAATTGATAGTGTTCTTGTTCAGATTACTGATAAAGGTAGTAGCTGACTCGAAGGAGCCGTCCCAAATAATAAAAAGGTCATCTATGTACCTATACCAACTGACCACCCTGTTGTACTCAATCGGTCCCGGTGCTCTGGACACCTGCTCCTCCCACCAGCCCACGAATAAATTCGCGTAGCTGGGGGCGAAACAGGTGCCCATCGCGGTACCGGACCTTTGATGGTAAAAGTCATCACCGAAAACAAAAATATTGTTTTTAAGGCAGAACTCTGTAAATTGAAGGATCATGGCATTGTGTTCCGTAAATTTCAGAGGTTTTTTCTTCAGAAAATAGGCTATGGCTTCTAGGCCATGTTCGTGTCTTATCCTGGTGTACAGGCTAGTGATATCTAGCACAATGAGTTTAAAGTCAGGATTCCATTGTCGTAGCTCAATACGCTTCAGAAAATCTTGTGAATCCTTGATGTACGCCGGTAAGGTTTTTACTAGCGGAAAGATAAAGGAGTCAACAAAAATAGACAGATGTTCAGTTAATCCCCCTTGGGAAGAAACAATAGGTCGACCCGGGGGATGATGAATGTCTTTGTGAACTTTGGGAATATGGTAAAATGTGGGAACCACCGGATTCAAACAGCGGAGGAACAGGTACTCTTCCATACTGAGCATAGACTTGTCAAGCCATATCTTAATCATATCATGGTACCTCCTGATGCTATCCAGGTATATATCCTTGGAAATTTTCTGGTAGTTCTCAGCATCTGACAATTGTCTAATGGCCTCCATCTCATAATTCGCCCTTGTTTGGAGGACCACGTTCCCCCCTTTGTCTGATGGTTTACAAATTACCGTGTGGTCATTTCCCAATGTATCAATCGCCATACGTTGTTCCATACTTATATTTTGTTTGATGCCCAAATTGCGAAGTTTTCCACGAAGGGTCAAAAGATCTTTATTGACGGCCTCCGAAAATACATCAATCGCATCCACTGGCAATTGAGGTAAGAATTGTGAAGTAGGTTTAAAGGTGCTAGCGTCTCTCACTTGGTTGAAACCCAGCCTTGTGGATCTTTGTATGGGGTCATTATCCCCGACGTTGTCACCTTGATCTTCATCCCGATTGTCCGTCCGTAATGATTCCATGATTTCAAGAGCGGCTAGGTCTTCACCTGTCAAAGTGTCAATCACCTCAAGTTGGCTAGAGGGTTTTTTGGATTTCAGAGCACTGGGCTTCATTTTAAAATATTTGTGAAGCTTGAACTTTCTTGTTAACTTAAAAAGATCAATTCGTGTCTGTGTGTACTCCAATTGGTTTGTGGGGCAAAAAGTTAGACCTAGCTTCAAGACTTGCTGTTCCACAGGTGTGAGGGTTCTCGGTGTCAAATTAATAATGGTGAGATTGTCTAATTCCATTTCCTCCCTCTCCTGTTGCGTGTAGCTCTGGTAGGGGCTTTTGGTCCTTCGTTTCCCGCCGCCCCGTCTAGTCTTTCTTTTTCTTTTTCCCCCTCGGGTGGTCTGCTCTTGCCACCTCTCAGCCATGTTTGCCTCATTAATCGGAATTCCTCTTGAAAAGGAGTCGCGATAGGTCTGGGTTGTCCCGTTGCATCATCCGAGGATTCACCACCCGTAAGGTCCGATTCAGATGTCTCAATTCTCGTGGTGACTGGTTCATCCAGTCTCGCTCTTAACATATATATATATAATATATTATCTACTGGCGGTCGCCAGTAGATAGTTATAGTTAGGACCGTGTTTCCATAGGAGATCTGAAAATTCTATTTTGAATAACTTTGGCGCCGGTTGACGAATTCGTCGCGAAATTTTCAAAACTAATGGGGCGCTCTGCTCAGCTTTTACCCTGAAAGTCTCGGGGCGATTCGTCAAGTGGGGGCCGAGAAAAAAGGGGGGTCCCAAAACGCGTTTTCCCCATGCATTTTCCCATAGAACCTTTAGTCGAAGGTACAGTCCGAACAGCTGAACAGAATTACTTGAAATTTGGCAGAGAGGTAGTCCTCAGGTCAGGGAAGTGCCTTTTGCAGGTCTGGTGTCAATCTGTTCAGTAGTTCCTGAGAAAATAGCATTCAAAAGCATATAAATATCTATAAGCGCGTACCGTGCGCGCACCGTGCGCGCACCGTGCGAGCACCGTGCGAGCACCCTAACGTGCGCGAGCGTAATTCTGATTGGTGGGTATATGTTTGTCAACGTCCGAATCGTTCGAAATCAGGAAGTGTCGGCCGCCATTTTGTTTATCTTCAGTGCGAGAGTGAAAAAGGAAGGTGGTGAACGTGAAAAGGGGGCAGGGTAGAGAGTTCCTGACCCCCTAGCCTTTGTCAGGGGGTCCCTGAAAGACCCCGAAGGCAGAAAAAAAACTTTAATTTTTTTTAAAAAAGATCGCGGGGGTGAAAAACCAAACAAAAAAAACAAACATTTAATACGTAGTTATCAAAAAAATTATAATACATACATAGCTTAGCATTTAAAAAAAACGTACAAATTCACTGAAAAAACCATAGGTTTCATACACGTTATAGTTAGGAATTAGCATTTAAAAAACCTTGCAAATTCACTTAAAAAACCATAGGTTTCACACATGTTATAGTTAGGTGGATATTTCACTCGTAAAAAAACCAATGAAATTCCCCCGTTATAGTTAGTTCAGATAACTATAACTCGCACGACCGCCACTCTATCACAAGGATGATGTCATCAGTGATGTCATGAGTGATGTCACTGACCATGTCATGAGTGATGTAATATGTGACGTCATCAGCAGAGCATTGCGGGCGCACGGGTTATAGTTATCTGAACTAACTATAACGGGGGAATTTCATTGGTTTTTTACGAGTGAAATATCCACCTAACTATAACATGTGTGAAACCTATGGTTTTTTAAGTGAATATATATATATATTCGTCAACCGGCGCCAAAGTTATTGGAAATGGAATGTTGTGAATTTCCCATGGAAAATAAGTCCTAACTATAACTACCTACTGGTGACCGCCAGTAGGTTATACCGCGCTATCTACTCGCAGATGCACTGACCATAGTCACCAATATTATCGTGTGATTTGCAACAAAGAAACCAACTAAATAATGACATGAAATACTTACAGGTTTCTCAGGTTTTTTAATTATGAATTGATAAAAATGCTTATTATAGGGCAACAATGTTTTCCTGTATGTAATACGGTTTATATTAATTGCGACACAAATGTATCTCTGAAAGCCATGATTGACTGAGTCTTTTTTCACTTTCACTCCCCGCACGCTGTGACGTGCTCAACACGAATTTGTTTATATACTTCCTGGTTCACCATAGAGGTCATGTGACCAAGGCTGCTTGACAGCTGAAACGAGTCTTTTTGCCCCCTCGTGTAAATAAACCTTGATTTTTCAACAAGACCGGTGTGGCTCGTCTTCTTTCCAAGCGGAGCTGTGGGGAGAATTTCTTTGCAATATATATATATATATATATATATATATATATATATATATATATATACATTACCTACTGGCGGTCGCCAGTAGGTAGATATAGTTAGGACCTATTTTCCATGGGAAATCCGCAATATTCTATTTGGAATAACGTTGGCGCTGATTGATGAATCTTCGCGAAATTTTGCAAACTTTTGGCCGGCTCTGGTCCGCTCCTATCCTGAAAATTTCACGGTGATTCGTCAAGCGGGGGCTGAGACAAAAGGGGGGTACCAAAACGCATTTTCCCCATGCATTTTCCCATAGGACCTGTTGACGCAGCTACAGCCCAAACTGCTGAATGGAATTACACCAAATTTGGCAAAGAGGTAGTCCTTAGTTCAGACTCGTGCCTTTTGCTTAAATGGTGTAAATCCGTTTAGTAGTTCCTGAGAAAATTAGGGTAAAAAAGATAGTGATATCTATGGCCTCGGAGGATCAGCGCACACTCCCCGCACCCAGCGCGCACCCTGCCGTGCATGAGCTGTATTCTAATTGGCTGTCAACACTCCAGATCAGGAAGTATTTGCAGCCATCTTGTGCCTCCGTAGAACCGAGGCACAAGAAACCTGAAAAACAAAGGCGAAAAACGCGACAAGGGGGCAGGGTAGAAACACCCTGACCCCCTAGGCCTGCTCAGGGGGTCCCACAAGGACCCCCAGGGCCAAAAAAGAATTTAAAAAACAAAAAATCGTCGAGATTCGCGCACCCAGCGCGAATTTTGGCCGAAAAAAAATAAAAAAATTCTGCGCGGGCTACCGCGCTGAATATTCTATTTTGCCCCTGGGGGCCAAATCCCAGGGCCATAATATAAAAAAAAGTGTGGGGGGTCCCAATCCCCCCCACACTGCCCCGGGGACCACCACCCCCGGGGCTTCATTATAGATGGGTGGGGGGGCTGAAAGGCTACCCCAAGCCCTGGGGACCGCCACCCGCCGGGGCTCTTTGTCAATGTATGCGGGGGGCTCATGACCCCCCCACACGCCCCGGGGACCACCACCTCCCCGGGGACTAATTATTTAACATAGGGGACCATTATGGACCCCCAAGCCCTGGGGACCACCAGCCCCCGGGGCTTTAAATTAAGTGGAGGGGGGCCACGCAGCCCCCTCCTGGAGCCAATGATGGCCCTGGGGACCGCCACCCCCCAGGGCCGGCTCCTGCAGTGTCCCGGGGTGCCCAACCCGGGACACTGCTGTTTGCAATGGCAGGGCGGGAGCCTCGTGGCTCCCACCCTGCCATTTCAAACTGCTTTGCTTCATTGAAGCGAGAGCAGGGAAACCTGCTCTCGCTTCAATGAAGCAAAGCAGATTGCTTTTCCACATGGGGAGCAGCATGTTAGCTGTTCCCCATGTGGAAAAGCAATGGGGGGATTGGGACCCCCCCACGGTCCCCAACAAGGTGGCCAGACCCCGGGGGATGGGGTCCCCGGGGCCAGTAGTGGCCCAGGAGGGGGGCCACGCAGCCCCCCTCCTAAAAATTCACAAGAAAAAAACAAACAAAAACACACGGCCCCGGGGATGGGGTCCCCGGGGCCAAAAGGGGCCACAGGAGGGGGGCAAGGCAGTCCCCCTCCAAAATAGAAAAATTAAAAAAACAAAGGGCCATGCCCTGGGGGATGGGGTCCCCGGGGCAAATTAGGGCCTCAGGAAGGGGGTCACGAGGCCCCTTCCCGATTTTTGTTTTAAAAAAAAATCAAAAAATAATGGGGGCAGGCCCTGGGGGATGGGGTTCCCAGGGCCAAGAAATCAGAAAAAGAAGGGGGGCTACACAGCCCCCCTTCTAAAAAACAAACAAACAAAAAAAAAAGACAGATCGGCCCGGAGGCCGCACCCCCTCCTTACACCACTCTGCAAATGCGCCCCTGGCGCGTTTGCAGAGGGGGATCTAATTCCCATTGAATACCGGGGTCCCTGGGGGCCAACTAGCCCACCAGGAACCTCCAGTATGCGCCAGTGGGCTACGTTGCAGAGAGGTGTAATAAGGCCACGCCCCTTTTTACACCTCTCTGCAAGGCAGCTTCGTGGAGCTTACTGAAGGTACTTGGTGGGATAGTTGGCCACCAGGGGACCTCAGGATTCAAGGGGACTTAATCTCCCAACTTAAAACGTGCCACGGTGCGTGTTTGCACAGTGGTGAAGGTAGGGGGCGGGGCCTGAGGTGATACTGTGCAAACACACCCTGTGGCGCGTTTTAAGTTGGGGAATTCATTCCTCTTCAATCCAGAGGTCCCCTAGGGGCCAACTAGCCCACCAGGTACCTCCAGTAAGTGCCACGGAGCTGCGTTGCAGAGTGTTGTGAAAAGGGTTGTGGCCTCTGAACACCCCTCTGCAATGCAGCTCCCTGGCGCATACTGGAGGTACCTGGTGGGCTAGTTGGCCCCCAGGGGACCTCAGGATTGCAGAGGACTTAATTCCCCAACTTAAAACGCGCCACAGGGTGTGTTTGCACACGTCACCTCAGGCCCTGCCCCCTTCCTTCACCATTGTACAAATATTCCTCTAAAATCAGCCGAACTACGAATTCCAATTTACTCACCTGTTATCAGGAGAGAACCCAGGGCTGCATCTTTTAGACCAGCACTGACCCTAAAAAGTAATTCTAAGCGTACTTACCAGTAACTTGTATTTCCTTCCATAGGAATCCATTGTGTGGTTTTCAGGAGAAAATTTTCTAGGTGTCCAATTTTGAAACCTACAAATATTCCACTAAAATCAGCTGAACTACGAATTCCGATTTACTCACCTGTTATCAGGAGAGAACCCAGTGCTGCATGTTTTAGCCCACCACTGACCCTGAAAAGTAATTCTAAACGTACTTACCAGTAACTTGTATTTCCTTCCATAGGAATCCATTGTGTGGTTTTCACCAGAAAATATTCTAAGTGTCCAATTTTGAAACGTACAAATATTCCTCTAAAATCAGCCGAACTACGAATTCCAATTTACTCACCTGTTATCAGGAGAGAGCACAGTGCAGCATCTTTTAGCCCAGCACTGACCCTGAAAAGTAATTCTAAGCGTACTTACCAGTAACTAGTATTTCCTTCCATAGGAATCTATTCTGTGGTTTTCAGCAGAAAAGTTTCTAAGTGTCTATTTTCACAAACTAAAAATATTCCTAAAAAATCGTTTGTATGACTTAAACACATTCTTTAAACTGTTTACAGGAGGTTGGCCAGTGCTGGATCCAGGATCCACCACTGAGTAAGAGAAAGTCACGATAACACTACTTACCTGCTAAGTGAATTTTCTGCCATAGGATAACATTGGTGATTCTATGTGAAAAAATTTCTAAGTGTCAACTTTTAAAATACAATAATATTCTTTAAAAATAACTTTTGTAACCAAAACGCTTTTACTCAACTGTTTACAGGAGATGTCGAAGGACTGAATCTAGGATCCAGTCCTGTGGTTAGAAAAGTAATCCATAAAGTAACTACTTGCATTTCACTAGAAACTCACATTGAGCTCAATGTTGCTTTGTGTTTGAAATTGTGTTGCCCATTGCAACTGTAACTACTGTAATTAAAAGTCTGTTGCCTATTTGCCAAGTATTGAAACTAAAGTAATTCATTCTAGAAATTATATTTTGTATTGTAATGTATAATGTAATTAAAAAAATATATCTAAAAATAAAGTAAATCAGTATCAAAAAAATCAGTATAACAATTAATACATTAAAAATTGTCATTTACAAAACCTTTGAAATTCACTGAAAAAACCATAGGTTTCAGGCCTGATACAGTTAGGAATTAGCATTTAAAAAAACCTTTGAATTTCACTGAAAAAAAACATAGGTTTCAGGCCTGATATAGTTAGGAATTAGCATTTAAAAAACCTTAGATATTCACTGAAAAAACCATAGGTTTTAGGGGTGTTATATTTAGCTGGACATTTCACTCATACAAAACCATTTATTCCTCCGATATAGTTAGTTGTACTAACTACATCTCGTGCGCCCGCAATCCACTGCTGATGATGTCACATATTACATCATTCATGACATGGTCAGTGACATCACTGATGACATCTCAAATGACATCACTGATGACATCACTGATGGCATCATCCACGTGACATTCAGATACACCTCATCATACACTAGTATAACCTTTCATCACTCACTGTAAAATACAGAGTGCCAGATTTAAAACCATTGACACACCAATACAAGTTTCTAAACACCCACTCAGTGATTCCTAGATCTATACACACATCTAATCACTTACCTATAGATTCACTCATACATGCTGTCAATGATCAATAGAACACTATCACTTATACACCTATATCGACATTACACACCAGCACACATCCTAATCACTTTTGAAGTCATCCTACTCATTTATGCAAACAATGGATCATACTTACTTTTACTTACCTATACACTAGTAAAAACACCACTTCATCTATTCATATAGATAATAAATCATACTTAGTGTGTTATAAGAACACTATTACAAGTATACAGTTATCCATACAGTCACTCATACAATCACTGAGTCCTATATATACTTATTTATATACAACAACTGACACATACACTGGCTTTTTTTCCCTAGTTTGTTGGACATGTACCATTGAGACATATATTGGCTCATCACCACACCCATAAAGATATTCACTCACCCAAACAAGTGTTATAACATGTAATTTAACTTCATATACCTACTGAATCAACTATTCACACATCTTTGGGCAGTCACACACCCCCCACCGAACCACACACACATTCACTCTCCAATACAAATACTCAGTTAACTAATCAATAAATAATATAGACTTTCAAGTAGCTAGTAACCAACTGGTGCAGCAGTTTACACAACAACTTACAAAGTGATACAGATATTCACACAGTTTAGTCACTATCCAATATATTTATTGAGACACTATAAATTAGTCAAGTAAACATTCAATCACACTGCTACTAAATCCTCCATCCAGATATTTATATTTATATATCCACTCATTCTTCAATGCAAATTGCTATATATATATAATACATATTTAAATAACGAACCAAACCACATTCACTGGATGATGTCATCAGTGATGTCATCAGTGATGTCATTTGAGATGTCATCAGTGATGTCACTGACCATGTCATGAATGATGTAATATGTGACATCATCAGCAGTGGATTGCGGGCGCGCGAGATGTAGTTAGTACAACTAACTATAGCGGAGGAATATATATACATAAAAAAGTGACAACTATATTTCAGCATTTAAGCTATGACAAAATTGGTTGTATGGTACTTGTATTTAAATATGTATTTCTTCCATGTCCTTGATCATGTGCTAAGTTTTAACCAATCACGCTGCACTATGTCACTTTAAATTGTTAAGCAGAACTAAAACATTTTTTACCATGTCATCAAGACTCCTGGCGAGTTGAAACGCCTTATGGCGGCATCAATAAACACCTAAAGGAATGCACTTAACTTGTGGTCTGTGTCCGTATGCAGCAAGGCGAGAGCGAGGAGCTTGCGGAAAAAGTGATATATATATATATATATATATATATATATATATATATATATATATATATATATATATATATATATATATATATATATATTACCTACTGGCGGTCGCCAGTAGGTAGTTATAGTTAGGACCACGTTTCCATAGGAAATCCGCAACATTCTATTTTGAATAACTTTGGCGCCGGTCGACGAATCCTTGCGAATTTTTCAAAATAGGTGGGGCGCTACGCTACGCTCCTACCCTGAAAGTCTCGGGGGGATTCGTCAAGCGGGGGCTGAGATAAAAGGGGGGTCCCAAAACGCGTTTTTCCCATGCATTTTTCCATAGGACCTTTAGACAGGGCTACAGCCCGAACGGCTGAACAGAATTACTAGAAATTTGGCAGAGAGGTAGTCCTCAGGTCAAGGAAGTGCCTTTTGTAGGTTTGGTGTAAATCTGTTCAGTAGATTCTGAGAAAATAGCCTTTAAATCAATATATATATCTGAGCCAGCTTACGGTGCGCTTACGGTATGCTTACCGTACGCGTACGGTGGCGTGCGCGATTCTGATTGGCTCTTAGATCTTAGTAAACATTCAAATCGGCAGAAACCAGGAAGCGGCGGCCGCCATTTTCTCTCTCGCACTGAGAGTGATTTTTAAAATATAAAGCCCAAAAACATGTAAAGGGGCTGTTTAGACAGCTCCCACACACATAGCCCTGTTGATGGAGTCCCCAAAGATCCCCCAAGGCCAAAAACTGAATTTTTATTTTTTCGGTAATTTCGCCGATTACGCTTACGGTAAAAAATTTAAAAAAAAAAAAAAATTATCCACACTCTCTCCACCACGTGTGCAATTGGTGCCCGCAGGCTTATTAGAGGTTGAGATAAACTAAAATATTAAAAAAATAAATAATAAAAAAAAATTAGCCACACTCTCTCCACCCCGTGTGCAAATGGTGCCCAAAGGGCACCATTTGTGCATGGCTTATAAAATATACGAAAAATTTAAATATTACCTTTCAAAACGAAGTGCATCATATGTCCTCCATGTGCGCACGGTGCGCGAAGCGCATCGTGCGTACATGGCCCATCTAGCGTAACGTGGGCACGCGGTGCGCGTAGCGCACCGCGTGCCCACCGTGCGTGCACAGCACTAACTGCGTAAAGTGGGCGCTCGGTGCGCAAAGCGCACTGCGTGCTCACTGTGCACGCACGGTGCGCGAAGCGCACCGTGCGCGCACGGAACGAACTGCGTTAAGTGGGCGCGCACGCCACGAATGGCGTAAAGTAACTTAGCATTTAAAAAACCGTACAAATTCACTGAAAAAACCATAGGTTTCACACACGTTATAGTTAGGAATTAGCATTTAAAAAACCTTGCAAATTCACTGAAAAAACCATAGGTTTCACACATGTTATAGTTAGCGGAAATTTTACTGATAAAAAACCAATGAAATTCCCCCGTTATAGTTAGTGCAGGCAACTATAACTCACGCGACCGCAATCTTCTGCTGATGACATATGTGTCTTTATGAAAAAAAAATATTTGTAATATATGTATAGCTAAAAATGTATGGAAGAAGACATGGGCAAATAAGTGTCTAAATACAGTATTAGCATCAGCAGAGGATTGCGGTTGCGTGAGTTATAGTTGCCTGCACTAACTATAACGGGGGAATTTCATTGGTTTTTTATCAGTAAAATTTCCGCTAACTATAACATGTGTGAAACCTATGGTTTTTTCAGTGAATATATATATATATATATATATCTAATATATATGTATATATATATTTATTGCTGGCGGTGACCAGTAGGTAGTTATAGTTAGGACTGTGTTTCCATAGAATTTTTTTTTTTAACTTGCCTATAACTTTAGCATTGCTTGACCAATCTTCATGAAATTTTCCAGATAAAGTGTCAAGGTAGGTTCTGGTTGTCATGGAAAGTTTGGGAGTGATCTGTGCAGTGCGGTCCGAGGATTTGGGATGCAAAATAAGGGTGCATTTGTAATATTAATTCCCATAGGAATCTTTAGCCACACCAACAGCCCCAACTGCAGAACAAACTTACACCAAATTTGGCAAGGAGGTAGATGTTGGTTCAAGGAAGTGCCATTTGCCTATTTTGTGTAAATCTGTTCAAGAGTTTTTCTGAAATTTAAGCCAAAAATTATACTGATGTATCTGGCTGCGGATATTTCACTGTGGTTTCGCGACTACTCGAAGAATGCCCACGTCAACGGGAATGCTCTGATTTGCTGGACAGAACCTGAAGAAAGAATTGCAGCCGCTATTTTATCTATCAGGAGTGGTTCCCGGGCTGAAAATTTCTGAAAAAGCTAACATAAGTGGTCAGAGAAGAGGTACTCTGATACCATGTTTGAGAAAAGGGACTGTTAGTGCCACAAGTTATGTGTCCAAAATTTCTTTTTTTAACCGTGTGCAATATTTGCGATCACACCATGACTGCCAGCATGGCCCCTTCTAGAATCATCGCAGGGACATCGCGACTGTCAACGTTGTGGTGAATATTGGTGGATATATGAAAAAATATACATTAGTGAATCATTAATATGCATTATTATTGAGATATCTAGCTTTGATCAATGTTTTTATAGAGTTATTTAAATAGTGAGTTATCTACTGTGATGGTTAGAATTAATTATATAGTTATAATTGTTGAATGTGGTGGTGGCTATTGAATTCCTGCTTTCGCTCTGCATTTGCACGACGTGTCCACGGGGATCGGGATTACCGATCTCATCACAATCTCCGGCATTACAGCGAAAACAGAAAATAGGCTTTAGGGATGTTTTTTATAGAAACTCTCTGTAAAAACATGACTTTAGAGAATACTGTAAGAAACCCTTAATGTGTAAAATACTGAAATATGTGTGGATATATGTGTTTTAAAATTCATGGAAAAGGCACAATCGTCACGGTTAAGAACTTCACCGCGACGTGCTGAATAACCAGGGAAAATAGGTCTGGAATATTCTTTTTAAAGAAATTTAGTACAAAAATATGAGATTAAACAAGCTTTGAAAGAAATATGTATACTGTAATATATGTAGTGCAATGTTCAGAATGTTTTTTTTTACATATTATTTTTGGATTGGTTGGTGGCCATTGAAGGTCTGCTTTTGTTTTTCGATTGTCAAAAACAAAACAAAAAAAAATCCTTTAGAAAAAACAGTCACAATATTTCTGCACCCAGGGTGACTCTGACAAGAGCCGTTGTGTTGGCTGTGTGTATATGTCTGCAATACATAAGACCGGATGCAAAGTTTCATGTTACTTAGAAACACCTTGTTGCCTTCATCTATAAAGTGCACTCCATCATTTCTATAAATTCCATGCAAGTCTAAACACAGATTGTTGTTATAGAAACAGTCCATGCAATGGTCTTAGAGGAATGCAGAAACAAGTTTATTAACATGTTTCCTGTCTTTGTCAATCGGTGGACAGAATTGATTTGACCACTTCCATTTCTGTCTTTGGCATATATCAGAGAATCCAAGACAGTGTGAGGGAAAAGTGAGATCAGTTCTGAAAAGGATTCTTTCATTAGGATTTCAAGCCCTACCCCAGTCAATGTGCCTAGATCATTGCCACCACAGTGCAAAATCATGAGGTGAGGAGCTTGGGAATCCACAATGGAATTTCCCAAAGCCAGCAACTGATTAAACTTAACCCTCTCTGGCCAAACCAAGTAATCTTCACATTTGGCAAACCCAAGTCCCTGTCAATACCTCACTTTTTGCAGCCTCTTCGGCCCAATAGTTAAAGGTGTTGCCCAAAATCCATACTCTAAGCATTTTGAAGTGAAGGAGCAATAGTAGTCAGGAGAAGGCTGAAGCTGAATGTGGTAGTTTTTTTTTAAAGTAAAGCAATTGAAATGCAGGTGTTTTAAAAAATATATGCATATATTTCATTGGATGCGGTCAGCATGAAAATGGATATAATTAGGTAGTGTGTTGCATGCCTTAGCAAAAGTCTTATTATTTGCTGTTGTTTAAAAAAAAAGAAATGCAATACAGACATGTATGTGCTTTTGAATATGTGGAGTAAAGCACATTTGCCGTATCTTATTTGGAAGCAGCATTTTCCTTCTAGAATGTGCTGTGAACCTGTAACCTACTGTTTTCACTGGGTTGCTAGGTACACTTACCTAAGACTGTATTGGGGGGAAGGGTGATAAAGAGACAAAACATTTTATAAACAGTTGATGAGTGGTGATACAATTTAAGTAATGTCAAGTTTTCATTTCCAACTCAGAACTACGTAATAAACTGTTGTGTAGTATTTAAATTTCTGAAAAATGAACCTAAATATAGGTTTCAACTCCCATTTTACTTTGCGATTACACCATGATGATTGTGAAGACATCACAAAAAAGTGCAGACAGGAACCTCTTTTTGAAAGAGAGGGAAAGGGTTAACAGATGCTAACCATTCACAAGTGGAGATACAGTAGTCTAAAATGAAAGACATGATTTCATTTGCTGTCTTTCTTATGATGAAAGAGTGGAATGTTGAAGAGGTTGCCATTTTATAATTGCTTTGTATGGGAGTGGTATTCCATTCTTGTGCTTAATTTTTACAAATCCTAACAGTTTTAAAAGTATCCACAGAGAGCTGAAACAGCAATATAATCTACAAACTGAATTCACTAGTATGTACATAACTATTTAACCCTTTAAAAAAATACATTAGAAATGAAGATGTATATGAGAGTTTGATCAAAAAGAGTTTCATAGTGATGTGAAAAAATAAATGAGATGAACTGTATCTAATAGAGTGTAGGTCTTTAAGAGGTAAGTCATGAATATTTTGGGAAGTAAGAGAAAAATTAATGAGTGCCTCTTTATTACATTGTGTACTTTATTGAAAAATGACAGTATAGTCTTGTGTAAAGTTGCAATGAGGAACTGAGAGGGCCAGATGTAAGACCCTTTTTTGTGGCGGCAAATGGGAGGATCTCCCGTTTGAGGCCGCAAAAAATAGCATTTGCAAGGGGCATCCCTTCCTAATAGCGAGTCAACATGCAATGTACTAATCTTTTGCGGCTGCAGAACACTAGCAGTTTACCACCTACTTCAAGAAGGTGGTACACCACTCCCAAAGGGGAAGGGGTCCTCAAGGGACACCTTCCCCTTTGTGAGTATGTGGGAAAATATTTTTTAAGACCAGGCAGTGGTCACAGAGAGCACTGCCTGCCCTTAAAAAAATGAAACTGAAAAGTTTCATTTTTCTTTTTAAAATGCATCCCGTTTTCCTTTAAGGAAAACAGGCTGCATTTAAAAAAAAAGCTGCTTTATTAAAAAGCAGTCACAGACATGGTGGTCTGCTGAGCCCAGCATGCCACCATGCCTGGGAGGGCTGGCATACACAATGGGCTTGCAAATTGCAAGAGGCTCATTAATATTAATGACCCTCGCAATTTGCAACCCCTTTGGGAATCATAAAACAGTGTAAACACACTGTTGTACATTTCATTCAGCGGCACACAATTTGCGACTTGCAATGTGTCGCAAATTGCGAGGGACTAAATGAAAGGGTCGTAAATCTGGCCCAGAATGTTTCAAATGTTTAAACATCATGTGCAGAATAGATACATCTGTTATTCGCATTCTGGGAGTTGTATATTAAACAGGAAAAGTGTAATGAGAAATAAAAGATGAGACCATGTTGTCCACCTGTATATGAAATAGAAAGAAGTAATATTTGTTAGATATGTATTGGGAAGTGTTTGTCAATGTGTTTTTTAACTTATATGACCATTTTACATGTGCTTAGATTGTGAAATATTTTTTTTGTGCTTGCACATAGCTATATATACGGTGGGACTTTTGAGTTCCCTTAAGATGCAGAGAGGTATATATTTTGGAAAGACAGCTTGAAGGTGTACATCTATTAAGAAACTGCATATTTGTTTACATGGTGATCTGTGTTCAGTATGACTGATGAAATATTCATGTATATGGTGAGGGTAGTGTTTTTTCTTTAAACATGGTTTGTTTAAAATTGAGGAGTATTAATAGTGCAGAATGCCTTGAGAGTTCTTGAGCTAGCATCATTTCAAGTGTAGCGTTTGTTTGAGATATGCTGAATATATGTTTTAGAAGCAGAAGAAGTATTTGAGAAATGATCTAGGTATGCCATTCGCAAAAGGTTATGTACTTTGAAAAATTCCAAAATGTTGTTTTCTGTTTTTGAAACTTACTGATGCATGTACAAGCTCAGTAACAAAGCTATGTATGTTTCTAGAGAGCCATGTATGCAATTATATATCAAGTATGATACCTAGACTTCACTCACATATAGCTCAGAAGCAAAACATATATACAGTAAAACAGGTAGTTTGATACTGACAGAATGAGATAACAAGTGAGTCAGAGATATAGTGACAACTGTTATGTATCTAACAGCAATGAAGGTAATTTTTTAGTCACTCAGGCAGTATTCAGGCACTCATGCAATCACCCAGCCACTAGTCAGGCAGTCACCAAATCAGTGATTCACTGTCCATGGAGTTGTTCAATTGCCCAGACACTACAGCTATACTCTTGCATGTAGTTATCTAAAAAGCCAGACACTACCTGTTCACTCAACCAGAAACAAATGAGCAGCATAAAATTGCTGAAACACTATTCATGCACTCATCCAATAGGCTAGGTGCTATGCATGGACTTAAACAATTATGTATGCACTATCCATGCACACTATAAAGCACCTATATACTATGTATGTACTGCTGCACTCATCCAGGCACCAGAGTTGTAGTCATTTAATTATCCCACCAATATCTATGCATTTATTGAATTATTGGAGGATTAGTCACACACTTATCTAATCATTCAGACTCCTCTCAGGCACTAATAAAAACACCCAGATACTAGTGGTATACTCATGCAATCATACAGGCAGTAAGTATGCTGCTATGGAATGACCCATGGAGTTATGACATAGTCAGGGAATCATCTAGGCACTACTTGTATCCTCAGGGAATCACCTAGGCACTACTTATACATTTGTTCAATCATTCAGGGAGTGTTGATGCATTCAACCACAAATCCACGTATTTTCAAGTTTTACTGAGGAATATGTAGTCTTTTAGAACCATGTGGGGAATTATATATGCAACCTGTCACACAATCTTTGCAAAAACTCAGAAGAATTAGTTAACTATATGGTTGGATATAGATTAATGTGCAGCATTCCCCAAAATGTAAAACTGATACATTTCAGTGGAAAAGTACTGAGACACTAAATACACCAGTGACACAGTGGTAGAGAGGCACACAAATAGCTCTTATGATGTGTTTTTGGATTTACAGTGTTGAGACACTCTATGTACTTCTACACTTGGATAATGCAGCGCAGAGCCGCAAGCCATTTGGTTGCGCTGTGCTGCATTATTTTCAAAGCACAGGAGTGCATTATATATACAACAATATGATGGATCCCTGTGCTCTACCCTGTGTTGGCACACAACCTGCTGTCATGCTCAAATGGAGGTATCCTTGCACCATGGTGCAAAGGTGCCTGTGTTATGGGGATGATTGTTTTTGTGCAGGAAGGCAAACCTTCCTGCACAAAAACAATCATGAGAGGTGTTTCCCTCTTTCTATGCGTGCTGCATAATGCAGAACGCATAGAAAATGGAAAAAATCGAGGAGAAATAAAAGTATTTCTCCTTGTTGAGCCTCCCTAAACTTCCCGTGCGGAGGCTTAGAATTCTGATGCAAGTCAAGTCAATCAAGGTTTACTCGGTTTATAAAATACAATCATAAAAGCATTCTAAAAAGTTTACATTATTCCATTTACTCAATCGGTCTTATACATTCTAGTACATAAAGTGCATGGCAATTGAAGAAGGTCAATAAATAAGTCAAAAGATTGGGGACAATTAATAATAGAAAAAATCATTCTTTGTCTCAGAGTCCAGACTTTTCGTATGTTAAGGCCTCCAAATGGGAATTATTTATTCTTCTTTTAATCGCCATTTATACAAAGACAATTACTGCATTACAAACCATTTAATTTTCCATACTGCAAATGTAATTAAAAGCCTCTTTATAAAAATACAATTTGCTATCAATAAATAAAGGGCGTAAAACATACTTCCTAATATCTCTGTAAAAATGACCAAAAAGTATAAAGTGGAGTGTCATCTGTGGCGATTTTCCATTGCAAGGGAAAATTGGGAGGGTGCGATTCCACTTGCCTGTCTTTGGAACTGCAATAAGGGTACCCAATCGTAATCTAGTTAAAAACAAAAACTATGTTGTAAGTTTCTTATAAGTATGGTTGGGTACCCAATGATACTGGCACTTCACAGTATAGTTGTATCGTCTGTTTAGAGCCTATTGCCTTTTCTCTTAGTGCATCTCTTGATTTTGTAAGTCTCAGTTTTAAGTCTCTTACTGAATTTCCAGATAGCCGTGGGATCAAGTACCACCTTGCACTCAGTTAAAAGATTGTGAATAAACTGAAGCCATGGAATTTTTTTATAGTGGTCTAAGGCTAAGCAATCCATTAGGATCTTCTTTGTAAATTTTGTCTCCTCTTTAGTCCAGATCCCATACCAAAGCATAAGAGCTGCCATTCTGATGTAATCGCTAATGTAGGGGATGGACAATTCCTTATGGACTATGTATGAAGGAGTAGAATCAGGGACTGGTAAAAGCCTCATTAAGAACTTGTTTTCCCGAATGTGCAATAAGGTATAATTAGCTCTCCCCCATATTGCTGCTCCATAACATGTACCTGTAAGGCATTTGCTCCTTTATAGGGTCAAAATTTCCCTAACTGATTTGTTCCCAATTTTTTGTAAAAATCTACAAATAGCCTCAACTAACCTTATGAATTTCAATTTACAACGATCTACGTGAGTACCCCAACTTCCGGGGCAAGTAAAAAGGAGGCCTAAATATGAAAAAGAGGGTGTTTCTTTAATGGGGACACCTTCCATATGGTGGTTTCTATGTTTGGTTTTCCCCCTACCACACGTCATTGTAAATGTTTTACTAAGGTTGAGTAATACGTTTTTCCTAGTCATAAAAAATGCAAAATATTCGATTAGACTCTGTAGCCCATTAGCTGTCCTTAACAGCGGGACAGCGTTGTCCGCATACAAGAGCACTGGAGTAATGCAATTACCGATTCTAGGGGCATCAGCTTGCAATTTTTGCAGAGTAATGTCAACATTATTTATATAAAGGGAGAATAAGAGTTGTGCCAGGACACACCCTTGGCATATGCCCCGAGCAGGGGGTACATTCGCTCTTAAGGCCATAGCGGACTCTTGAAGTTAATAGCGCATACATATGTGACAAATAAACTATGATATTTTTTGGAGCACCCATCTCTATGAAGTCTGCCATCATTTTTCATGGTTAGCAAGATCAAAAGCACTTGTCAAATCTATGAAGCAGGGATGTAATTTGCCCTCTTTAGCGATGGTATATTTCCCTATCAATAGTTGGAGGTTGACACACTGCTCGGGGGTCCCTATACCTCTTCCTAAAAAATATTGGGACTCGGTAAGGATGTTGTTTTTGCTTACCCAACTTCCTAACCTGTATAGGAGGATTCTTCCTATCAGTTTAGATGTTGAATCTAATAGGGATATAGGGCGGTTGCATTTAGCGTCCTCTCTCTCCCGCCCTTCTTGAAAATTAGGACTATAACACTTTCCACCCAGCTAGTGGGCAAAACGAGTCTTGCTGTGGCATTGCAAACCCTAAGTAGGATTGGGGACCGGAAATCTGCATTACTTTTGAAAATGTCAATAGGAACCCCATCCGGGACGGATGCTTTACCATTTGCGCTTTTATCTAAGGCAGTTCTATTTCATTTTGCATTATGCGAGCCAAGTTGGGGGGTGCTTTAGTTATCATTGTCATTGTTTTCAGAGAATAAAGAGTCTTCCTTATTCGGATTAAATATGTATTTGAAGTCTGATAACCATTCTTCCGGTGGTACTATAGTCTCAATCTTAACGGCTGACTCATCTTTAAAAAAGGGATGATCTAGAGTCTTTCAGAATTATGTATTATCTTGTGTCTCTTCTGCCTGAACCAACTTATCCTAGGCTAGTTCCCTGATTTCTGATTTCCTTATATTTAATTTTTAGTATGTAATATAGTTTTTAGCGCTTTCTTTAATTCCTGGTTGATTTTGGTGCACTTTCAATCAAACCATCTCGAATGGGAATGGTCATGTTTCTTATTTTTTAAATTTAAGTCTTCAAAAATAGTGCCCGCCATATTACAGAAAGCCATTGTGACATGTAAGTCTATGGAGGATCCCCTCAACCAGGCGGAAATGTCACCTTGACTTTTTTGGACTAAGTTATCAATGAATAAAAAGGGGTTTACCCCTGACCATTTTATTGAAGTGCCATTTTCTCCATGAGATTTAATGTTGGGTACTATGCATAGCTCTTCCGGGTACATCGGGATTAACTTCAGCATCAGGAATAATGGGTGGTGGTCATTCAACGGACTTATATTTATCCTAAAAGATTCGACTAGGCCCTTACAATTTCCTGAAATCAGGATATGATCGATACTTGATGAGGATCGTGCTCCTTCGTAAGTTTGGACACCAATTTCACCCTTTTGTCTAGATGGCTCCAAGAGTTCCAGATTATATTTGGACATTATGCTATTAATAGTATTGCCATGTTCATTATGGGGGAAGTGAGAGCAAGGGTCACCCTGTTCATCCCCATGTCCAAAATACTCCCCGTTTAAAATCTGACATTTTGCGCTATTAAATTTGCCCGCCCAGATGAGCACATAGTCTCCCCTAGTACCTTTTAAAAATGGATCTAATTCCTCCTCTAGGGACATAACTACCTTGTAATTAGTGCTATTGAAGATATTATTATAGAAATTGATAATTATCATACATTGTTTCCCTTTTGTATGAAAATATTAGAGCTGGAAGAATTGTGAGTTAGTGTAAACGTGATGTGACTGAAACCAAAGCTACCAAACCTCCATTAGCTCTCCGTGACCTTGAGGGGACAGCTTGAGTGGAAATCATTTTAAAACCATCAATAAGAAAGGGTTCAGTGAGCCAAGTTTCTTGGAGGAGTATTAATGATAAAAAAAATGTATCTCCATTAGTGATTCTCTATTGTTTTGCTTATTTCTCACCCCGGCCACGTTCCAAGATGTGATGATCAAATTTTCATGCAGTGGAGATTGGTTTGAGTGGTTATTGATGGGACTGACGGTATGGTTGCATATTTGATGCTAATCGGGCGCTCTGCCTCCTCTGGCAGTCAATCAGGATCACTGCAGCCTCTTAAGGGTGAAAAACTAATATACTGGGGTAATGGCATATGCAAATCCGTACAAGGTTTTTTTATTGCCATTAACAGAAGGTCTGTCATATACAAGATTATTAAAAAGAAAACAGTGGAAAAATGGTAATGATTTCATTAACACAATTAAGTACTCCTGCAGACTTGGCAGAAAACTGGTCAAGCAAAGCCCTTACAACCCCTGGGCTACAAAAGGTTACCAAAATGCAATCACCTTGACAGCACTTCCTCATACCACCAACCCAGTCCACTCGTCTTATCATGATAATGTCCTGGGAGAGAAGGTTGGTACTACATTTGGAGTTAGTAGCAAACCAGTGAACAGTCCTATTCTTTAAAGTCTCCCATTACTCTATGGGCTTGTCTGTCAACGTTGGTATATTTTTAAGGACAATTATATAGAGGGTAACCGGCGTAGGTAAGTGTATGGAGTCCTTGGAAGGCTTGGAGGGCTTTGTATCAAGTTGGCTCCCGCTGTTTTTGCCATTGGATATAGTTCCTGCTCGAATTGCAATAGATGGATTTTGCTGGTTAGTTTGCATTGCAGGATGTGGCAGAGAGTCCTCCGTATTTGAGCCCAGGATAACTGTATGGGTTTTATCAATTATCACAGAGGGACGAGGCCCTTCATTTGGCTTTTTGACCGGTACTCTACCAGGCGTTAAACTTGGGGGTTTATTGAGAGGCATCGAGTCCGTAATCAAATCTGTTAATTTGTTAACATCTGTTTTAATTGATTTGATTTCCAATGTTAATCTCCTATCGATGTTATCGGTTTGCCCGTGGAGTATTTTAAAGAGGGTATCAAATGTACTAGTCGTTAATGCCACCCCTACTCCTCTTGCCCAGCAGTCTGCTTTTTTACTTTCTTTTTGTTGTTGTCGTCATCTGTATTGGGCCGGTAGATTCAAGCTTTGTAGACTGTTGTTGTTGTTGCTGTTTACTCTTTAATTGGTTATTGGTACATTTTTGATTAATGACTTTCCACTGGCAGTGGTGTTTGCTGCAAGCTTCCTTTTGCCCATTATTAAACTAATGTTCCCCGGTATGATGGATTACAACAAAAGATATAAATGTTTCTTACCAGGCTTTTCTCTTGTAAAACCAAGGGGGGTGGTCCAGCCCAGCCTTGTCCGGTTGCAGATGGGCACAGGTGGGCCCGCCCTGCATGCATCCCGCACCACGGGAGCCCTGAGCAGCTCATAAAGTGCCTCCTGGCATGTGGAAGTGTGTTAGTGGCTCCTGCCGCAAGTAAGGCTGGGGGATGGAGTCCCTGTGAGGCACAGCAGGTGGTTGTTGCAGTGATGGGCTCCCATGCCACAGGAGTCCTGAGCAGCTTATAAAGGGCCCCTCCTGGTGCGTGGAAGTGTGTTAGCGGCTTCTGCTGCAAGTATGGCTGGGGGATGGATTTCCTGTGAGGCACAGCAGGTGGTTGTTGCAGTGATGAGCAGCTTATAAAGCGCCTCCTGGCGTGTGGTAGTGCATTAGCAGCTCCTGCCATAAGTATGGCTGGGGATGGAGTCCCCGTGAGGCACAGCAGGCGGTTGTTGCAGTGATGCAGCGCCACCTGGCCCGTGGAAGTGGGTTAGCAGCTCCTGCTACAAGAATGGCTGGGGGATGGAGTCCCCGTGAGGCACCGTAGGCTGTTGGTGCAATGATGGGCTCCCAGGTGTACGAATGGTTATAAATCTGGGAATGTGGCAAAACGCATGGGCGTTATGTGGAATCAACGACAGCAACACCCATGGCATGCTCCTTTCACACAAGGTGCGTGAAAAGGGAACCTATTTACAAGGCCACAAAAAAACCATCAAGAGTGGCTTTACATGTCCTTGTAAATATGGAGCATCACACCAGGCCAATGGTGTGTCAAAAAAGTGATGCTTTGGTGCATGGGGCTTGTAAATACGCTCCCTTGGCTTGATTTTCCTTTTAATTTTAAAATGTACTTTACTCACACTGATTCTCTTGTTATCTTCCTCTCTGTCTCACTCTTTCTCTCTGTGGCTGGCTTCCTCTCTCTCACTCTTTCTCTCTTACTCTCTCACTCTCTCTCTCTTCCTCTCTTTCACTCATTCTCTCTCTCTTCCTCTCTCTCACTCTTTCTCTCTTCCTCTCTCTCACTCTTTCTCTCTCTCTTCCTCTCTCTCACTCTTTCCCTCTCCCTTCCTCTCTCTTACTCTTTCTCTCTCTTCCTCTCTCACACTGATTCTCTCTTTCTCTCTTCCTTGTAGCTCTCTCTTTCTCTCTTCCTCTCTCTCACTCTTTCTCTCTCTGTCTTTCTCTCTCTCACACTGTTTCTATTTCTCTCTTCCTTGTATCTTATTCTTTCTCTCTCTCACTCTTTATCTCTTTATCTTTCAGATCAATAAACTTGAGGTCTGCACTATCTCCTGGCACGTGGTTGGAGACACACCGGTGGCACAAAGGTGAGCTGCAAAGATTTTTCCAGTCTCAACACTCCCTCTCCATCTTTTCCTTTCTCTCTCTCACACTTTCTCTTTTTCTCTGTCTCATTCTTTCTTTCTCTCCTCCTCTCTCTCACTCTTTATCTCTCTCTCTTCCTCTCTCTCACACTGTTTCTCTTTTTATCTCTCTCTTCCTGTCTCTCAGTCTGATTCTCTTGTTGTCTTCCTCTCTGTCTCACTCGTTCTCTATTTGGCTGGCTTCCTCTCTCTCACTCTTTCTCTCTTCCTCTCTCACTCTTTCTCTCTCTCTTCCTCTCTCTCACTCTTTCTCTCTCTCTGCCTCTCTCTCACACTGATTCTGTCTTTCTCTTTTCCTCTTATCTCATTCTTTCTCTTTTTCACTCTCTTCCTCTCTCCCACACTGTTTCTCTCTTCCTTGTAGCTCACTATTTCTCTCTTCTTCTCTTTCACTCTTTCTCTCTCTGTGTTCCTCTCTCTCACACTCTTTCTCTTCCTCTCTTCCTTGTATCTTACCCTTTCTCTCTCTCACTCTTTCTCTCTTTCTCTATCTTCCTCTCTCACACTCTTTCTCTCTTCCTCTCCCTCTCTCTCTCACTCTTTCTCTCTCTCTTTCTATATCTCTTTTGCTGGATGCATGACGCACCATCTTATCTTTCTTTTTGTCTTGCAGGCTGTGAATCACAAATGGACCAGCAATGACACGCCACAGCTGTATATAGTTTTATTTGTTGTTGTTTTATTTAGATAAAATGTTTTATATGTAAATCTATATATGACTAAGATTCTTGTTTGTCCAACCCCACAGGGACGCGTCCGGGCCCAAGAAGGTTGTTGGGGGTATGTTGGTAATGTGGGAAAAGGGTGCATTACCTGCTGATGTGGGGAGAGGCAGCGTGAAAGGGGTATCTCTCACAGAAAGAAGTCCGGTATGTTTTCAGAAATGTCTCGGACAGATGCCAGCTGACAGACTGAATCACAAAATGGCTTTTCAATGCTTATGTAGTGTGACTTATGAACAGTTCGCACCCAGACTCGCAGATGGACAACGGCGGCCCGTCCACTCGACTCACAGACATCGAACTACGAGCCGTCCACTCCCAAAGGAACAGCAGCGTAGTAGCTTGCAGAGGTACAGCCACAGCAGTGAACTAGCTCGAAAAGGTAGAGAGCTGCGAGCCGACGGACTGGTTTCTAACGGCATAGCTATGAAGTGGTGATGTTGGGCACAAGAAGCGTGAAAGGGTTATCTTCCTACTGCTGTCCTGGAGTGGAAGTCGTACTACCTGGCGCTCGCCTGTTTCTCCTTTATTGTTAATAAATCTTAAACCTTAGCTGCGTCCAAATCATCATTACACAGAGCTCCGCTATATTAAATTGCCCCCGGAACCTTTCTTTTATATTTTCACTCGATGTGAGGCACAAGATGGCTGCTAACACTTCCTGGTTTCAAGTGTCAGCAGCCAATCAGACGCAAGCTCATGCTCAGCAGTTAGGCACCGTCCAGATATATATATATGTCTCCTTTAATATCTCAAAACACTACTGAACGGATTTACAACATTTCTACAAAAGCACGCTTTCTGGACCAAGACCTTTCTCCCTGCCAAATTTGGCGTAATTCCGCTCAGCGGTTTCACCTGTAGCCTTGTCTAAACTTTTGTGTGGAAAATGCATTGAGAAAACACGTTTTGGGACCCCCCTTTTTTCTCAACCCCCCCCTTGACCAATTACCCCTAAACTTTCAAGATAGGAGCTGATCAATAAAGAGAAACGTTTTGGAAAATTTTGAGACACTAAATACACCAGTGACACAGTGGTAGAGAGGCACACAAATAGCTCTTATGATGTGTTTTTGGATTTACAGTGTTGAGACACTCTATGTACTTCTACACTTGGATAATGCAGCGCAGAGCCGCAAGCCATTTGGTTGCGCTGTGCTGCATTATTTTCAAAGCACAGGAGTGCATTATATATACAACAATATGATGGATCCCTGTGCTCTACCCTGTGTTGGCACACAACCTGCTGTCATGCTCAAATGGAGGTATCCTTGCACCATGGTGCAAAGGTGCCTGTGTTATGGGGATGATTGTTTTTGTGCAGGAAGGCAAACCTTCCTGCACAAAAACAATCATGAGAGGTGTTTCCCTCTTTCTATGCGTGCTGCATAATGCAGAACGCATAGAAAATGGAAAAAATCGAGGAGAAATAAAAGTATTTCTCCTTGTTGAGCCTCCCTAAACTTCCCGTGCGGAGGCTTAGAATTCTGATGCAAGTCAAGTCAATCAAGGTTTACTCGGTTTATAAAATACAATCATAAAAGCATTCTAAAAAGTTTACATTATTCCATTTACTCAATCGGTCTTATACATTCTAGTACATAAAGTGCATGGCAATTGAAGAAGGTCAATAAATAAGTCAAAAGATTGGGGACAATTAATAATAGAAAAAATCATTCTTTGTCTCAGAGTCCAGACTTTTCGTATGTTAAGGCCTCCAAATGGGAATTATTTATTCTTCTTTTAATCGCCATTTATACAAAGACAATTACTGCATTACAAACCATTTAATTTTCCATACTGCAAATGTAATTAAAAGCCTCTTTATAAAAATACAATTTGCTATCAATAAATAAAGGGCGTAAAACATACTTCCTAATATCTCTGTAAAAATGACCAAAAAGTATAAAGTGGAGTGTCATCTGTGGCGATTTTCCATTGCAAGGGAAAATTGGGAGGGTGCGATTCCACTTGCCTGTCTTTGGAACTGCAATAAGGGTACCCAATCGTAATCTAGTTAAAAACAAAAACTATGTTGTAAGTTTCTTATAAGTATGGTTGGGTACCCAATGATACTGGCACTTCACAGTATAGTTGTATCGTCTGTTTAGAGCCTATTGCCTTTTCTCTTAGTGCATCTCTTGATTTTGTAAGTCTCAGTTTTAAGTCTCTTACTGAATTTCCAGATAGCCGTGGGATCAAGTACCACCTTGCACTCAGTTAAAAGATTGTGAATAAACTGAAGCCATGGAATTTTTTTATAGTGGTCTAAGGCTAAGCAATCCATTAGGATCTTCTTTGTAAATTTTGTCTCCTCTTTAGTCCAGATCCCATACCAAAGCATAAGAGCTGCCATTCTGATGTAATCGCTAATGTAGGGGATGGACAATTCCTTATGGACTATGTATGAAGGAGTAGAATCAGGGACTGGTAAAAGCCTCATTAAGAACTTGTTTTCCCGAATGTGCAATAAGGTATAATTAGCTCTCCCCCATATTGCTGCTCCATAACATGTACCTGTAAGGCATTTGCTCCTTTATAGGGTCAAAATTTCCCTAACTGATTTGTTCCCAATTTTTTGTAAAAATCTACAAATAGCCTCAACTAACCTTATGAATTTCAATTTACAACGATCTACGTGAGTACCCCAACTTCCGGGGCAAGTAAAAAGGAGGCCTAAATATGAAAAAGAGGGTGTTTCTTTAATGGGGACACCTTCCATATGGTGGTTTCTATGTTTGGTTTTCCCCCTACCACACGTCATTGTAAATGTTTTACTAAGGTTGAGTAATACGTTTTTCCTAGTCATAAAAAATGCAAAATATTCGATTAGACTCTGTAGCCCATTAGCTGTCCTTAACAGCGGGACAGCGTTGTCCGCATACAAGAGCACTGGAGTAATGCAATTACCGATTCTAGGGGCATCAGCTTGCAATTTTTGCAGAGTAATGTCAACATTATTTATATAAAGGGAGAATAAGAGTTGTGCCAGGACACACCCTTGGCATATGCCCCGAGCAGGGGGTACATTCGCTCTTAAGGCCATAGCGGACTCTTGAAGTTAATAGCGCATACATATGTGACAAATAAACTATGATATTTTTTGGAGCACCCATCTCTATGAAGTCTGCCATCATTTTTCATGGTTAGCAAGATCAAAAGCACTTGTCAAATCTATGAAGCAGGGATGTAATTTGCCCTCTTTAGCGATGGTATATTTCCCTATCAATAGTTGGAGGTTGACACACTGCTCGGGGGTCCCTATACCTCTTCCTAAAAAATATTGGGACTCGGTAAGGATGTTGTTTTTGCTTACCCAACTTCCTAACCTGTATAGGAGGATTCTTCCTATCAGTTTAGATGTTGAATCTAATAGGGATATAGGGCGGTTGCATTTAGCGTCCTCTCTCTCCCGCCCTTCTTGAAAATTAGGACTATAACACTTTCCACCCAGCTAGTGGGCAAAACGAGTCTTGCTGTGGCATTGCAAACCCTAAGTAGGATTGGGGACCGGAAATCTGCATTACTTTTGAAAATGTCAATAGGAACCCCATCCGGGACGGATGCTTTACCATTTGCGCTTTTATCTAAGGCAGTTCTATTTCATTTTGCATTATGCGAGCCAAGTTGGGGGGTGCTTTAGTTATCATTGTCATTGTTTTCAGAGAATAAAGAGTCTTCCTTATTCGGATTAAATATGTATTTGAAGTCTGATAACCATTCTTCCGGTGGTACTATAGTCTCAATCTTAACGGCTGACTCATCTTTAAAAAAGGGATGATCTAGAGTCTTTCAGAATTATGTATTATCTTGTGTCTCTTCTGCCTGAACCAACTTATCCTAGGCTAGTTCCCTGATTTCTGATTTCCTTATATTTAATTTTTAGTATGTAATATAGTTTTTAGCGCTTTCTTTAATTCCTGGTTGATTTTGGTGCACTTTCAATCAAACCATCTCGAATGGGAATGGTCATGTTTCTTATTTTTTAAATTTAAGTCTTCAAAAATAGTGCCCGCCATATTACAGAAAGCCATTGTGACATGTAAGTCTATGGAGGATCCCCTCAACCAGGCGGAAATGTCACCTTGACTTTTTTGGACTAAGTTATCAATGAATAAAAAGGGGTTTACCCCTGACCATTTTATTGAAGTGCCATTTTCTCCATGAGATTTAATGTTGGGTACTATGCATAGCTCTTCCGGGTACATCGGGATTAACTTCAGCATCAGGAATAATGGGTGGTGATCATTCAACGGACTTATATTTATCCTAAAAGATTCGACTAGGCCCTTACAATTTCCTGAAATCAGGATATGATCGATACTTGATGAGGATCGTGCTCCTTCGTAAGTTTGGACACCAATTTCACCCTTTTGTCTAGATGGCTCCAAGAGTTCCAGATTATATTTGGACATTATGCTATTAATAGTATTGCCATGTTCATTATGGGGGAAGTGAGAGCAAGGGTCACCCTGTTCATCCCCATGTCCAAAATACTCCCCGTTTAAAATCTGACATTTTGCGCTATTAAATTTGCCCGCCCAGATGAGCACATAGTCTCCCCTAGTACCTTTTAAAAATGGATCTAATTCCTCCTCTAGGGACATAACTACCTTGTAATTAGTGCTATTGAAGATATTATTATAGAAATTGATAATTATCATACATTGTTTCCCTTTTGTATGAAAATATTAGAGCTGGAAGAATTGTGAGTTAGTGTAAACGTGATGTGACTGAAACCAAAGCTACCAAACCTCCATTAGCTCTCCGTGACCTTGAGGGGACAGCTTGAGTGGAAATCATTTTAAAACCATCAATAAGAAAGGGTTCAGTGAGCCAAGTTTCTTGGAGGAGTATTAATGATAAAAAAAATGTATCTCCATTAGTGATTCTCTATTGTTTTGCTTATTTCTCACCCCGGCCACGTTCCAAGATGTGATGATCAAATTTTCATGCAGTGGAGATTGGTTTGAGTGGTTATTGATGGGACTGACGGTATGGTTGCATATTTGATGCTAATCGGGCGCTCTGCCTCCTCTGGCAGTCAATCAGGATCACTGCAGCCTCTTAAGGGTGAAAAACTAATATACTGGGGTAATGGCATATGCAAATCCGTACAAGGTTTTTTTATTGCCATTAACAGAAGGTCTGTCATATACAAGATTATTAAAAAGAAAACAGTGGAAAAATGGTAATGATTTCATTAACACAATTAAGTACTCCTGCAGACTTGGCAGAAAACTGGTCAAGCAAAGCCCTTACAACCCCTGGGCTACAAAAGGTTACCAAAATGCAATCACCTTGACAGCACTTCCTCATACCACCAACCCAGTCCACTCGTCTTATCATGATAATGTCCTGGGAGAGAAGGTTGGTACTACATTTGGAGTTAGTAGCAAACCAGTGAACAGTCCTATTCTTTAAAGTCTCCCATTACTCTATGGGCTTGTCTGTCAACGTTGGTATATTTTTAAGGACAATTATATAGAGGGTAACCGGCGTAGGTAAGTGTATGGAGTCCTTGGAAGGCTTGGAGGGCTTTGTATCAAGTTGGCTCCCGCTGTTTTTGCCATTGGATATAGTTCCTGCTCGAATTGCAATAGATGGATTTTGCTGGTTAGTTTGCATTGCAGGATGTGGCAGAGAGTCCTCCGTATTTGAGCCCAGGATAACTGTATGGGTTTTATCAATTATCACAGAGGGACGAGGCCCTTCATTTGGCTTTTTGACCGGTACTCTACCAGGCGTTAAACTTGGGGGTTTATTGAGAGGCATCGAGTCCGTAATCAAATCTGTTAATTTGTTAACATCTGTTTTAATTGATTTGATTTCCAATGTTAATCTCCTATCGATGTTATCGGTTTGCCCGTGGAGTATTTTAAAGAGGGTATCAAATGTACTAGTCGTTAATGCCACCCCTACTCCTCTTGCCCAGCAGTCTGCTTTTTTACTTTCTTTTTGTTGTTGTCGTCATCTGTATTGGGCCGGTAGATTCAAGCTTTGTAGACTGTTGTTGTTGTTGCTGTTTACTCTTTAATTGGTTATTGGTACATTTTTGATTAATGACTTTCCACTGGCAGTGGTGTTTGCTGCAAGCTTCCTTTTGCCCATTATTAAACTAATGTTCCCCGGTATGATGGATTACAACAAAAGATATAAATGTTTCTTACCAGGCTTTTCTCTTGTAAAACCAAGGGGGGTGGTCCAGCCCAGCCTTGTCCGGTTGCAGATGGGCACAGGTGGGCCCGCCCTGCATGCATCCCGCACCACGGGAGCCCTGAGCAGCTCATAAAGTGCCTCCTGGCATGTGGAAGTGTGTTAGTGGCTCCTGCCGCAAGTAAGGCTGGGGGATGGAGTCCCTGTGAGGCACAGCAGGTGGTTGTTGCAGTGATGGGCTCCCATGCCACAGGAGTCCTGAGCAGCTTATAAAGGGCCCCTCCTGGTGCGTGGAAGTGTGTTAGCGGCTTCTGCTGCAAGTATGGCTGGGGGATGGATTTCCTGTGAGGCACAGCAGGTGGTTGTTGCAGTGATGAGCAGCTTATAAAGCGCCTCCTGGCGTGTGGTAGTGCATTAGCAGCTCCTGCCATAAGTATGGCTGGGGATGGAGTCCCCGTGAGGCACAGCAGGCGGTTGTTGCAGTGATGCAGCGCCACCTGGCCCGTGGAAGTGGGTTAGCAGCTCCTGCTACAAGAATGGCTGGGGGATGGAGTCCCCGTGAGGCACCGTAGGCTGTTGGTGCAATGATGGGCTCCCAGGTGTACGAATGGTTATAAATCTGGGAATGTGGCAAAACGCATGGGCGTTATGTGGAATCAACGACAGCAACACCCATGGCATGCTCCTTTCACACAAGGTGCGTGAAAAGGGAACCTATTTACAAGGCCACAAAAAAACCATCAAGAGTGGCTTTACATGTCCTTGTAAATATGGAGCATCACACCAGGCCAATGGTGTGTCAAAAAAGTGATGCTTTGGTGCATGGGGCTTGTAAATACGCTCCCTTGGCTTGATTTTCCTTTTAATTTTAAAATGTACTTTACTCACACTGATTCTCTTGTTATCTTCCTCTCTGTCTCACTCTTTCTCTCTGTGGCTGGCTTCCTCTCTCTCACTCTTTCTCTCTTACTCTCTCACTCTCTCTCTCTTCCTCTCTTTCACTCATTCTCTCTCTCTTCCTCTCTCTCACTCTTTCTCTCTTCCTCTCTCTCACTCTTTCTCTCTCTCTTCCTCTCTCTCACTCTTTCCCTCTCCCTTCCTCTCTCTTACTCTTTCTCTCTCTTCCTCTCTCACACTGATTCTCTCTTTCTCTCTTCCTTGTAGCTCTCTCTTTCTCTCTTCCTCTCTCTCACTCTTTCTCTCTCTGTCTTTCTCTCTCTCACACTGTTTCTATTTCTCTCTTCCTTGTATCTTATTCTTTCTCTCTCTCACTCTTTATCTCTTTATCTTTCAGATCAATAAACTTGAGGTCTGCACTATCTCCTGGCACGTGGTTGGAGACACACCGGTGGCACAAAGGTGAGCTGCAAAGATTTTTCCAGTCTCAACACTCCCTCTCCATCTTTTCCTTTCTCTCTCTCACACTTTCTCTTTTTCTCTGTCTCATTCTTTCTTTCTCTCCTCCTCTCTCTCACTCTTTATCTCTCTCTCTTCCTCTCTCTCACACTGTTTCTCTTTTTATCTCTCTCTTCCTGTCTCTCAGTCTGATTCTCTTGTTGTCTTCCTCTCTGTCTCACTCGTTCTCTCTTTGGCTGGCTTCCTCTCTCTCACTCTTTCTCTCTTCCTCTCTCACTCTTTCTCTCTCTCTTCCTC
Organism: Triturus cristatus; assembly: GCF_964204655.1. Lineage (NCBI taxonomy): Eukaryota > Metazoa > Chordata > Amphibia > Caudata > Salamandridae > Triturus > Triturus cristatus. Next base: position 595,143,400 of record NC_140590.1, on the reverse strand, counting down.
TCTCTCACTCTTTCTCTCTCTCTGCCTCTCTCTCACACTGATTCTGTCTTTCTCTTTTCCTCTTATCTCATTCTTTCTCTTTTTCACTCTCTTCCTCTCTCCCACACTGTTTCTCTCTTCCTTGTAGCTCACTATTTCTCTCTTCTTCTCTTTCACTCTTTCTCTCTCTGTGTTCCTCTCTCTCACACTCTTTCTCTTCCTCTCTTCCTTGTATCTTACCCTTTCTCTCTCTCACTCTTTCTCTCTTTCTCTATCTTCCTCTCTCACACTCTTTCTCTCTTCCTCTCCCTCTCTCTCTCACTCTTTCTCTCTCTCTTTCTATATCTCTTTTGCTGGATGCATGACGCACCATCTTATCTTTCTTTTTGTCTTGCAGGCTGTGAATCACAAATGGACCAGCAATGACACGCCACAGCTGTATATAGTTTTATTTGTTGTTGTTTTATTTAGATAAAATGTTTTATATGTAAATCTATATATGACTAAGATTCTTGTTTGTCCAACCCCACAGGGACGCGTCCGGGCCCAAGAAGGTTGTTGGGGGTATGTTGGTAATGTGGGAAAAGGGTGCATTACCTGCTGATGTGGGGAGAGGCAGCGTGAAAGGGGTATCTCTCACAGAAAGAAGTCCGGTATGTTTTCAGAAATGTCTCGGACAGATGCCAGCTGACAGACTGAATCACAAAATGGCTTTTCAATGCTTATGTAGTGTGACTTATGAACAGTTCGCACCCAGACTCGCAGATGGACAACGGCGGCCCGTCCACTCGACTCACAGACATCGAACTACGAGCCGTCCACTCCCAAAGGAACAGCAGCGTAGTAGCTTGCAGAGGTACAGCCACAGCAGTGAACTAGCTCGAAAAGGTAGAGAGCTGCGAGCCGACGGACTGGTTTCTAACGGCATAGCTATGAAGTGGTGATGTTGGGCACAAGAAGCGTGAAAGGGTTATCTTCCTACTGCTGTCCTGGAGTGGAAGTCGTACTACCTGGCGCTCGCCTGTTTCTCCTTTATTGTTAATAAATCTTAAACCTTAGCTGCGTCCAAATCATCATTACACAGAGCTCCGCTATATTAAATTGCCCCCGGAACCTTTCTTTTATATTTTCACTCGATGTGAGGCACAAGATGGCTGCTAACACTTCCTGGTTTCAAGTGTCAGCAGCCAATCAGACGCAAGCTCATGCTCAGCAGTTAGGCACCGTCCAGATATATATATATGTCTCCTTTAATATCTCAAAACACTACTGAACGGATTTACAACATTTCTACAAAAGCACGCTTTCTGGACCAAGACCTTTCTCCCTGCCAAATTTGGCGTAATTCCGCTCAGCGGTTTCACCTGTAGCCTTGTCTAAACTTTTGTGTGGAAAATGCATTGAGAAAACACGTTTTGGGACCCCCCTTTTTTCTCAACCCCCCCCTTGACCAATTACCCCTAAACTTTCAAGATAGGAGCTGATCAATAAAGAGAAACGTTTTGGAAAATTTTGTAAACATCCGTCAAATGACGCCAAAGTTATAAGCACCAGGGGAGGGTCCGCACAATACTCCTCCCAACATGAGTAAAACCCCGAGTCTGCGGGGACTCCAGCGGCCCCCCGCAGCCCCAGCAAGCCCCCACAATTTTTTTTATAACAATTACCCTGAGACCTAGCCCACCCGGGGATATCATGAAAATAAAACGCAAGAACCCGCGAAAAGTTATAAGCACATGGAGGGCTCCCGGAGAGGAGCCGCGCAACACCCCTCCCAACATGAGTAAAGCCCCGGGACTGCGGTGACCCCAGTGAGCCCCGGGACTGTGCAGACCCCAGCGGGCCCCCGCAGCCCCATCGAGCCCCCGCTATTTTTTTCTAAAAATTTCCCCCGAGACCTAGCCCACCCCATTGTCTCATTAAAATAAAACGCAGGAACCTGCGACCCCAGCGCGAATTGCGCCGATTTCTTTTTTTTTTAAATGTTTTTTTGGCCCTGGGGGTCCTTCTGGGAAACCCTGAGCAGGCCCAAGGGGTCAGGGTGTTTCTACCTTGCCCCCTTCTCTTGTTTTCTACCTTTGTTTCTCTGTTTTCTGGTGACTCGCTTCTACCAACAAACAAGATGGCTGCCAACACTTCCTGGTTTGGAGTGTTCGCAGCTAATCACAGTGAAGCTCATGCACGGCACTTAGGCTCCGCCCAGATATTGAAACTTTTATTTTTCTAATTTCTCAGCAACTACTGAACGGATTTACACCATTTAAAAAAAGGTAACTTTCTAACCCACGTACTACCTTTGTGCCAAATTTGGGGTAATTCCGTTCTGTAGTTTCAGCTGCAGCCTTGCACAAAGTTTCCTATGGGAAATTGATTTTCCGTTCAGCAGTTTGGGCTGTAGCTCGTGGCAAAATTTCCTATGGAAATTAACAAGGGGAAAACGTGTTTTAGGAACCCCCTTTTTTCTCAGCCCCTGCTTGACGAATCATCCCCAAACTTTCAGCATAGGAATTGACCTGGATGGACAGTTTTTTTGGAGAATTTAACAAAGATTCGTCAAACGATGCAAAAGTTATTAGCAAATCAAAAAATGCTTCTCCTATGGAAACTAGGTTCTAACTATAACTACCTACTGGCGACCGCCAGTAGGTAATATATATATATATATATATATTCACTGAAAAAACCATAGGTTTCAGGCCTGATATAGTTAGGAATTAGCATTTAAAAAACCTTTGAAATTCACTGAAAAAACCATAGGTTTCAGGGGCGTTATAGTTAGGAATTGGCATTTAAAAAACCTTAGAAATTCACTGAAAAAACCATAGGTTTCAGGGGCGTTATAGTTAGCTGGACATTTCCCTCGTACAAAACCCTAGAAATTCCCCCGTTATAATTAGTTCAGCTAACTATAACTCGCGCCCCCGCAATGCACTGCTGATGACGTCACATATTACATTACTCATGACATGGTCAGTGACATCACTGATGACATCACTGATGACATCTCAAATGACATCACTGATGACATCATGCTTATGCGTCAGGGAGCTGCGTTGCAGAGCGGTGTTCAGAGGCCACGCCCCTTTTTCCAACACTCTGCAACACAACTCCGTGGCGCTTCCTGGAGGTACCTGGTGGGCTAGTTGGCCCCTAGGGGACCTCTGGATTGAAGAGGAATTAATTCCCTAAATTAAAACGCGCCACAGGGCATGTTTGGACACATATCACCTCAGGCCCTGCCCCCTACCTTCACCACTGTGCAAACGCGACCTGTGGCGTGTTTTAAGTTGGGGGATTAAGTCCCCTTGAATCCTGTGGTCCCCTGGCGGCCAACTTGCCTACCAGGTACCTCCAGTATGCTCCAGGGAGCTGCATTGCAGAGAAGTGTTCAGAGGCCACGCCCCTTTTTACAACACTCTGCAATGCAGCTCTGTGGCGCTTACTGGAGGTACCTGGTGGGCTAGTTGACCCCCAGGGGACCTCTCGATTGAAGAGGAATGAATTCCCCAACTTAAAACATGCCACAGGGCGTGTTTGCACAGTATCACCTCAGGCCCCGCCCCCTACCTTCACCACTGTGCAAACGCACCGCGTGGTGCGTTTTAAGTTGGGGAATTAAGTCCCCTTGAATCCTGAGGTCCCCTAGCGGCCAACTAGGCCACCAGGTACCTCCAGTAAGCGCCACGGAGCTGTGTTGCAGAGAGGTGTAAAAAGGGGTGTGGCCTCATTATACCTCTCTGCAACGCAGCCCCCTGGCGCATACTGGAGGTTCCTGGTGGGCTAGTTGGTCCCCAGGGACCCCCAGTATTCAAGGGGAATTAGTTCCCCCTCTGCAAATGCGCCAGGGGGCGCGTTTGCCGAGTGGTGTAAGGAGGGGGCGTGGCCTCCGGCCTGATCGCGATCTTTTCTGCCGGCATTGCTTTTCGACATGGGAAGCAGCTAACATGCTGCTCCCCATGTGGAAAAGCAATCAGCTTTGCTTCATTGTGCCTCAAACCTTTGGTTTTTTCAGTGAATTTCAAAGGTTTTTTAAATGCTAATTTCTAACTATAACATGCCTGAAACCTATGGTTTTTAAGTGAATTTCTAAGGTTTTTTAAATGCTAGTTTCTAACTATGCCTACAGAGGTTGGAAATCTGAAGAAAGAAGAAAAAACGCACAGAAAGAAGCAAAAGAAATGCAGAAAGAGGCAACAGAAGTCCACAAAGAAGCAAAACATGTGCAAAAGAACCAAGAGAGGAGCAGAAAGAGCCCTTGTTTCAAAATCATCCTGTGCCCACAACTCTTTCAGATGGGTACTGGTGGTAACTGACTCTGACTAACCAAGCCTAGAGCCAGTGCTATGCTAAAAGACACTTAGCATACAGTGAAAACACCTACACACACTAGGGAACACTATGCATTGGGGTACCCCTGTGATTAGCATGACCTCCTCTGTAAGTCCCTACAACATAATAGGAAAGGGGATTAAAATTACCTCTTAAAACGTGCTACAGGGCGCGTTTGCACAGTGGTGAAGGGAGGGGGGCCTGAGGTGACATGTGTGCAAACACGCCCCTTGGCGCGTTTTAAGTTGGGGGATAAAGTCCCCTTCAATCCTGAGGGTCCCTGGGATCCAACTAGCCCACCAGGTACCTCCAGTAAGTGCCACAGAGCTGCGTTGCAGAGAGGTGTAAAAAGGGGCATGACCCGGACCACCTCTCTGCAACGCAGCGCAGTGGCGCTTACTGGAAACACCTGGTGGGCTAGTTGGCCCCCAGGGTTCCTCAGGATTGAAACGGAATGAATTCCCCAACTTTAAACGCACCACAGGGCATGTTTGCACACATGGCACCTCAGGCCCCTCGCCCTCCTTTTACCACTTTGCAAACGTTCCCCTTGGTGCGTTTTAAGTTGAGTGATAAAGTCCTGTTCAATCCTGGGTGTCCCTGGGGGCCAACTAGCCTACCAGGTACCTCCAGTAAGTGCCACAGAGCTATGTTGCAGAGAGGTGTAAAAAGGGGCATGGCCTGGACCACCTCTCTGCAACGCAGCGCATTGGCAATTACTGGATGCATCTGGTGGGCTAGTTGGAACCCCAGGGGCCCTCAGGATTGAAAGGGAATTAATTCCCCAACTTTAAACGTGCCACAAGGCGTATTTGCACACATGTCACCTCAGGCTCTGCCCCCTCCCTTCACCACTGTGCAAACACGCCCGTGGTGCGTTTTAAGTTGGGAGATTAAGTCCCCTTGAATCCTGTGGGTCCCTGGGCTCCAACTATCACTCGAGGTACCTCCAGTAAGCGCCACAGAGCTGCGTTGCAGAGAGGTGTAAAAAGGAGCGTAGCCTCTGAACACCTCTCTGCAACGCAGCTCCTTGGCGCATATTGGAGGTACCTGGTGGGCTAGTTGGCCCCCAGGGACCCTCTGTATTCAAGGGGTATTAATTCCCCAACTTACAACGTGCCAGGTGGTGTGTTTGAACAGTGGTGAAGGGAGGGGGCGGGCCTGAAGTGACATGTGCAAACATGCCCCGTGGCGCATTTTAAGTTGAGGGATAAAGTGCCCTTCAATCCTGAGGGTCCCTGGGATCCCACTAGCCCACCAGGTACCTCCCGTAATTGCCACAGAGCTGCGTTGCCGAGAGGTGTAAAAAAGGGCATGACCTGGACCACCTCTCTGCAACGCAATGCAGTGTCGCTTACTGGAAACACCTGGTGGCCTAGTTGGCCCCCAGGGTCCCTCATGATTGAAACGAAATTATCTCCCCAACTTTAAACGCGCCACAGGGCGTATTTGCACACATGTCACCTCAGGTCCCGCCCCCTCCCTTCACCACTGTGCAAACATGCCCCGTGGCGCGTTTTAAGTTGGGAGATTAAGTCCCCTTGAATCCTGAGGGTCCCTGGGCTCCAACTATCCCACGAGGTACCTCCAGTAAGTGCGATTGCGCTGCATTGCAGAGAGGTGGTCCAGGCCATGCCCCTTTTTACACCTCTCTGCAACACAGCTCCCTGGCGCATACTGGAGGTACCTGGTGGGCTAGTTGACACCCAGGGACCCTCAGTATTAAAGGGGAATTAATTCCCCAACTTACAACGTGCCAGGAGGCGCGTTTGCACAGTGGTGAAGGGAGGGGTGGGCCTGAGGTGACGTGTGCAAACACGCCCTATGGCGTGTTTTAAGTTGGGGAATTAATTCCTCTTCGATCCTGAGGGTCCCTGGGGTCCAACTAGCCCACCACATACCTCCAGTAAGCGCCACAGTGCTGCATTGCAGATAGGAGTCCCAGGCCATGCCCCTTTTTACACCACTCTGCAACGCAGCTCTGTGGCGTTTACTGGAGGTACATGGTGGACTAGTTGCACCCCAGGGACCCTCAGGATTGAAGAGGAATTAAAGCAGGCCTAGGGGGTCAGGGTGTTTCTACCCTGCCCCCTTTTCCTGTTTTGCGCATTTGTTTTTCTGTTTTCTTGTGCCTCGGTTCTACCGAGGCACAAGATGGCTGCCAACACTTACTAGTTTGGAGTGTTGACAGCCAATTAGCATGAAGCTCGTGATCGGGAGGGTGCGCGGATCCACCACGGCCATAGATATCACTATCTTTATTTCTTAACTTCTCGAAAACTAGTGAACAGATTTACACCATTTTTAAAAAGGTCGCTTTCTGAGCCAACCAGTACCTTTTTGCCAAATTTGGTGTAATTCCGTTCAGCAGTTTTTGCTATAACTGTGTCTAAACTTTCCTATGGGAAATTGAGTTTTTGACCTCTATTTTTTTATTTTCTCAGGAACTACTGAACGGATTTACACCATTTAAAAAAAAGGTCTCTTTCTGAGCCAAGGGCTACCTTTTTGCAACATTTGGTGTAATTCCGTTAAGCAGTTCGGGCTGTAGCCTGTTCCAAAATTTCCTACGGGAAATAACATGAATAAAACACATTTTGGGACCCCTGCTTGACGAATCACCCCCAAAACTTTCAGGATAGGAGCTGACCGGAGCGCCTCACCAGTTTTGAAAATTTAGCGAAGATTTGGCTTCCGGCACCAACGTTATTGGGAAAAGAATGTTACGAATTTCCTATAGATAATAGGTCCTATATATATATATATATATATTACCTACTGGCGGTCGCCAGTAGGTAGTTATAGTTAGGACCACGTTTCCATAGGAAAACCTCAACATTCTATTTTGAATAACTTTGGCGCCGGTTGACGAATCCTCGCGAATTTCTCAAAATAGGTGGGGCGCTACGCTCCGCTCCTACCCTGAAAGTCTCGGGGGGATCCGTCAAGCGGGGGCTGAGATAAAAGGGGGGTCCCAAAACGCGTTTTTCCCATGCATTTTTCCATAGGACCTTTAGAACGAGCTACAGCCCGAACGGCTGAACAGAATTACTCAAAATTTGGCAGAGAGGTAGTCCCTAGGTCAAGGAAGTGCCTTTTGTAGGTTTGGTGTAAATCTGTTCAGTAGATTCTGAGAAAATAGCCTTTAAATCAATATATATATCTGAGCCCGCTTACGGTACGCTTACCGTATGCTTACGGTAAGCGTACGGTGGCGTGCGCGAGCGCGATTCTGATTGGCTCTTAGATCTTAGTAAACATTCGAATCGGTCGAAACCAGGAAGCGGCGGCCGCCATTTTGTGTATTTCACTCTGAAAAAAAAGAGTGAAAACAAGGAAAGGGGGCAATGAGGAGAGTTACAGACCCCCTAACATTTGTAAGGGGGTCAAAGAAGGACAGAAAAGTACAAAAAAAACATTTATTGATTTTAAAAAAAATCACGGGGTACGCGTACGGTAAGCTTACGGTAAGCGTACGGTAAAAAAAAATAAAAAAAAATAAATGAAAAGCAGATTTAAGAGTTTAGATATTAGGGAGCTCTAAAAAGAGCTGTTGTGTTTATGAAGTCATTTTTTTAGTGGTACCTACAAGTAAGTACCGATGCAGAGTCTAAGGTTCAAGAGGAAGACTCTGTTCCCTTCATCATTGAAGTGCACACCATCTCCTCTATAAATGTCTTGCATGTCATAACGCAAGTTGTTGTGGTAAATGGCACCCATACCATAGTCACGGAGGAAAGCAGAAACAGATTTGTTGACGTGCTTTCTTGCTTTGTCAATCTGTGGACAGAAATGATTGGACCAGTTCCATTTTTGCCTTTGGCATATGTTGGAAAACACAAAGGCAGTTTTAGGGAAAAGTGTAAACAGTTGTGCAAAGGTGTCCTTCATAAGCATTTCCAGACCTACCCCAGTCAAAGTGCCTAGGTCATTGCCACCACAGTGCACTATAATGAGGTCAGGGTGTTGGATTTGAATGAAGGATTTCACCAATGGCATCAATTGGTGCCACTTTAACCCTCTCTGACCAATCCATTTAATGTCTACATTTGGCAAAGCAAGGTCTCTCACCATACCTGTTTTCTCTGCAAACTTTTCACTCCAGAAGACATAGCTGTGCCCTACAATCCACACTGTGAACATCTTCAAAGGAGAACTGGATGCACTCAGGAGGTGTCTTTCAGTAGAATGGCAATATGAAAAGAAAGACAGTTTGGAAATGGAGGCATACATATTTTTTTCAAAACAAAAAGAACTGATTGGCTGTTTCATACCATTCTAGAATAAAAACTAGGCTGTATGTGTAAATTAATAGAAGCATGTTTTGTATTGGTAAAAAAAAATGTGTAACCAAAGAACAGTACTATGGATTTGCTGTTAGGTTTGAAAAGTCAAGCACTCTTGCTCTGTGGAATTGAAACATTGTTTGGCGAACTTCTGACCTAACTCAACACAGCAGTGTTCCATGAGCTGTTGCTATGGTAGCAGGCAGAAGTCAAGTTGGGGGAAGGGTACTAGGCAGAAGTCAAGTTGGGGGAAGGGTACTTTTGGAAAAGGGTTGGTTTTCAACCAATAGAAATGTGTGATTACATTTGAAAAAAAGGGGGAAGCACTGAGATTTGAAACTTACAAGTATATGTGTGGAAAAATAGAGGGAAAGTTTGCCATTATCTGGTTCTGCTGAGAGGAGAGAGGTGAACACAACAGAGATCCTGGCTCTGATAATCTGCTGTTTGAGTGTCACATTTCTTTCACAACTAACTAATTTTAAAGGTGAGTTTACAGTTTGAGAGGGGATGTATGTGGTAACTTAAGAAATGAATAATAGAAATGGAAATTGTTTTTGTTGTAGTTACACATGGTGGTTTCATAATGTGTCAGTCTGTAAAAGTGATTTTCACTTGCCCCGAAAAAAAAAAGAGCAGTAAGTGTGCTTTCAAATTGGCAAAGAAATTTCGTTTTGGGACTAATGTGAAAACATGACTCTGTGTGCAGAGAGGAATTATAGGCAGAGATTTATTGCGTATTGCTCTGGTGATTTCACAGTTGCATTAGATGGAAAGGGGGAGCGAATTTTTGGGGGAAGAAGTAGAGTCTTAGCACACACCCATGTGCTTGCCATGTATAGTCATGCACAGTATTTACAAGCGAGTGGGGTTTTCAGGTTTCAGTCTGTAATGCAAATACATTCAGCATCACTAAGGCTGGTTGCCCTTGCTGGAGTGTAGGCAGTCACCGAGAATACACATGGTGGTGGTCTGAAAAAACAGTTTGGACATGTGCATTTAAATAAATCAAAAAAAGTGGTTTCATAATGTGTCAGTCTGTAAAAGTGATTTTCACTTGCGCCGAAAAAAAAAAGAGCAGTAAGTGTGCTTTCAAATTGGCAAAGAAATGTCGTTTTGGGACTAATGTGAAAACATGACTCTGTGTGCAGAGAGGAATTATAGGCAGAGATTTATTGCGTCTTGCTCTGGTGATTTCACAGTTGCATTAGATGGAAAGGGTGAGCGAATTTTTGGGGGAAGAAGCAGAGTCTTAGCACACACCCATGTGCTTGCCATGTATAGTCATGCACAGTATTTACAAGCGAGTGGGGTTTTCAGGTTTCAGTCTGTAATGCAAATACATTCAGCATCACTAAGGCTGGTTGCCCTTGCTGGAGTGTAGGCAGTCACCGAGAATACACATGGTGGTGGTCTGAAAAAACAGTTTGGACATGTGCATTTAAATAAATCAAAAAAAGTGGTTTCATAATGTGTCAGTCTGTAAAAGTGATTTTCACTTGTAAAAAGTGAGTTTCACTTGCCCCGAAAAAAAAAAGAGCAGTAAGTGTACTTTCAAATTGGCAAAGAAATTTAGTTTTGGGACTAATGTGAAAACATGACTCTGTGTGCAGAGAGGAATTATAGGCAGAGATTTATTGCGTATTGCTCTGGTGATTTCACAGTTACATTAGATGGAAAGGGGGAGCGAATTTTTGGGGGAAGAAGCAGAGTCTTAGCACACACCCATGTGCTTGCCATGTATAGTCATGCACAGTATTTACAAGCGAGTGGGGTTTTCAGGTTTCAGTCTGTAATGCAAATACATTCAGCATCACTAAGGCTGGTTGCCCTTGCTGGAGTGTAGGCAGTCACCGAGAATACACATGGTGGTGGTCTGAAAAAACAGTTTGGACATGTGCATTTAAATAAATCAAAAAAAGTGGTTTCATAATGTGTCAGTCTGTAAAAGTGATTTTCACTTGTAAAAAGTGATTTTCACTTGCCCCGAAAAAAAAAAGAGCAGTAAGTGTGCTTTCAAATTGGCAAAGAAATTTCGTTTTGGGACTAATGTGAAAACATGACTCTGTGTGCAGAGAGGAATTATAGGCAGAGATTTATTGCGTCTTGCTCTGGTGATTTCACAGTTGCATTAGATGGAAAGGGGGAGCGAATTTTTGGGGGAAGAAGCAGAGTCTTAGCACACACCCATGTGCTTGCCATGTATAGTCATGCACAGTATTTACAAGCGAGTGGGGTTTTCAGGTTTCAGTCTGTAATGCAAATACATTCAGCATCACTAAGGCTGGTTGCCCTTGCTGGAGTGTAGCACTCTGGACATGGGCTTTTTAAAAAATCTGAAAAGTGGTTTCATAATGTGACAGTTTGTAAAAGTGATTTTCACTTGCCCAAAAAAAAGAGCAGTTTGTGTGCATTCAAATTGGCAAAGAAATTTCGTTTTGTGACTATTGTGAAAAGAAATGTAGTAATATATTTAAATACAATAAAGGATTTTTTTTTTAGTTTTTTTCAGGTATTGCTGAAGAGCAGTGAACAAAATTTAAGATGCCTACAAAATCCAGAGTTCAAAAAACGCTAAAAAAAAAACTATATTTGAAGACAACTGGAGGACCAAAGTTAGTAGAAGATGCTCATGTTGGGAAAAAGAAAAAATCTTCTGGTAAGCAGAAAAAACAATTTCTTAAAAATATATTCAAAACAAAGAAAAATGTACAAAATGTCTGTACTGGAAAGAATGTTACAAAAGGAAGAGAACAGGAAAAAATTGAGAATTTAGTTAATGCAAATATACCTTCTGCAACTGAAAAGATTTACATAAACAGAAAAACAGCGTTTAAAGAGATACGTAGAAAAATGTTTCAGAGAAGAGTTATGTCCAATTTGATAAAGGATGTGAAGAAATATAAGCAAAAGGCAAAATATTACAAGAGAAAAAAAGAAATTGAAGCCATTGCAGCAAAGGCATTAGAATTAAAAAGGAAACTATTCATATTAATTTTGAATAGGATGCGTACATTAGACAAAATGGTTAATGTACTGAAATCACATAGCAAAAGGAAAAGAGTAGTGAACAGAACAAACTTTTGTAAAGTGTTTTTAGGAAAGTGGATGCATAGTTCAAGTAGTGAACCTTTTTTTAATGAAGAGAGCTATTTTCAAAGTAATAGTTTGCTGCATGCAGTTGACACCAGAGGTCGTTCATACGAAGTAACAAATGGTTGCATAATGGAGAAGGAGATAATGGTTCCAAGAGATGAGGTACAAGTGATGGCAGATGAGGCAATGGGGAGACGTCCTAAAGCCCCAGTGTACACTTGGAATTGTAGTAGTATTTGCACTGTGCGTCAGGAATCTATTGACAAATTTCGAGAGTTTCTAAGAGAATATAGTAAAAAAAGTGTAAAACAGAAGATTAAGGTGCTTCAAAGTCTGGATCCATGCAGAGTGAGAGAGAATACTGGTTTGCAGGGTCATTCTCTGGCTTGTCTATCTAGAAAAGTGTGCAATAGTGTTTTCCATCATTTTAGGATGCTGGCTGTTCATCATACTGGAATGAGAAAGTTTGTGAGACGGTTGTATTTTGCCAAAAGTCCAGCAATAAAGTTAAATGAATTGAATAGGGCTCTGTTCCGAGGAACGGTATCAGATGTAGAGAAGGTTGTTGATGAAATTCAGTTTTGTTACTTTGGTCCTGAACAAAACAGTGCAGAGAAGGACACAGTAAATGAGGAAGAAGTGGAAGAGAATGTAGAACCTTCTGTAAGTAAGACATTTAATGATCACATAACAAAATTTGCAATAGTCTCTAATGAAAGACCAAATGTTACTTGTATTTGTTGCCGCAGAACTCATTATAGAAAACAAACTAGGAATGTTGATCTCTACAGAAAGAGTGAAAAGGAAGATAATTATAAGTGGAAGGATTTTGCCACATATATATTTCTAGAAAATTGTTTTGAATTGGGTGAAGATCAGCGTATTTGTAAATACTGTTACAACAAGTTAGAGGAAAATAGAATGCCGACCAGAGCTGTGCATAATAATTTAGAATTGGATGCTATTCCTGCTGAACTTTCTGAATTAAATACATATGAGTCTATACTCATTCAATGTGTTCATCCGTTCCAGACCATAGTACGTATGGAGCCCAAAACTGGTAAATTACCTCCTTCAGATTTACTGAGAGGTTTAAAAGGTAGAGTGGTGTATTTGCCCTTGGATTTGAAAAAAAATATGGAAACTATTGATGCGGATACTTTGGAAACTGAACCATTAATTATTCTGGTTAATGGTGTACCTACAAAGAATAAGAAGATTTGGCAGGAGCTGGTAGATGTGCGGAAAGTACAAAGAGCAAATTTGTATTTGAAAAAAAATAACAAATGGTATGAATCAATTTATATAGAAGAAGAAGAAGAAGAAGAAGACACAGAAACACCAACTGGACAAATTGAAAAAGTGGACAAGTCAAAGGAAGAAGAAATTTATGAACATTTTAGCATACATCCTCTTCATTCGAAAGAAGTTATGGGAGACAATATTGATCTCTTTCAGATGAAGAAAGCAAAAGGAACTCCTGTGAGTGTATGGGAGGAGAGCTTGGAAGCTCGATGTTTTCCTCAGCTGTTTCCTAAAGGAAAAGGAGGACGATACGATGAACGTCCAGAACAGATTCCAGCTTCAGAGTATCGGACTACAAGACTATATGCTGAAGATCCCAGATTTCGACAAAGTATTCCTTATTTGTTCCATCTTTTATTTGAAAGCGACTTGTCTGCACTGTCTTATGCAGTAAATCACATTTTAAAAAGTGGAGTACATTTACAAAATGTGTCTGCTAAGGATTTTATGGAGAAAGTGCAGCACCGAGATGATCATTTGGAAACACAACTGATCAATCTGATGGCTTGTCAGCGTGGGACAAATGAATATTGGTACCGACGCCATGGTGAACTAAAATGCATGTTACGGAATTTAGGAACACCAACATGGTTCCTTACCCGAAGCTGTGCCGAGTACGCTTGGGATGATTTACTGGATTTTCTACGAGAGGCCAATTCAAACATTAAAAACATCGAATACAAGACAGCAGGAGAACTGTGCTCATTGGATCCGGTTAATGTTTGCAGATATTTCAATCATAGATTTGAGGCTATGATGTCCTTCATCTGCAATAAAAAAAATCCATCTCTAGGAGAAGTAGTGGATTTCTTTTGGAGAAAAGAGTACCAGGCAAGAGTTGCTCCTCATATTCATATGCTGTTGTGGATCAAGGATGCCCCAAAGTTTGGAACAGATACTGATGAAGCAGTGTTATCTTACATTGAAGAATATGCAACATGTGCTATACCAAAAAGCACAGAAGAGAAAAAGTTAAAGGAGCAAGTTTTACGTTTCCAAAGTCATCGGTGTGGAAAATACTGTCGACGGAAATACAAGAGCAAAGAAAAATACTACACTAAATGTCGATTTGGATTTCCTAGACCTGTTCTTTCAAATGGAAGAGTAAACAGTTTTATGTCAGCTGTGAGACATACTATCACAAGAAAATCACCTAAGAATACCTACAACCTTAAAAGAAAAGAAGAATCAAAAAATATAAATGACTACAACCCAGTCATTTTATCCATGTGGAACGCTAACATGGATATACAGTATGTAGCTGACAATTCCATTGCTGTTGCACGATATGTAACGTCTTACATTACGAAATCAGAAAAAACAGAATTGAAGGAAATGTGGGAAGAGATTTCTCACGAGAAGACTGTCAGTAAGAAGCTGTACAGTTTCAGTTTGAAGATGTTATCGCATCGAGAAATTGGATCCTACGAATGTTCAGATAGGTTATCTTCTGCAAGTCTCTACTCGAAGTCAAGAAGAATAATTTGGGCAAGTTTAGGCCTTGCAGCAATGAGAAATCGGGTACTGAAATCTGTAGGAGAAATTGAATATTTGGTCGAGAATGACCCAGAAAGTACAGATATTTTGAAAACAAACATGTTGGACACATATTATCCCAAGAGAAGTCAACATCTGGAGAACATGTGTCTCTATGAAGTGCTGCAGAACTACATTTATTCAAGGAAAGCCGCAGAAGACATCAATAATGGAAAATATAAAGTCGTTGGTGAAGAAGGATGTTTGGTGAAGCAAACAAAAGGAAGTTTGATAAATCACCGGAAGCTGAGTTGCGACACTACTGACAAGAAAGAATTTTACTACTTGGCTCTTTTACAGTTGTTTAAACCATGGCGTACAGAGGATGAACTACTGGGAGAATTTCAAAGCTATGAAGATTCATTTAATGCTTGCAAAGACAGCATACAATGCAATACATTCACAACTTATCTGCAAATGTTAAATGAAGAAATTGAACAGGAAACTACAATTGCAGCAGAAATAGCTAGAGACAGTTCTCAGGACAGCCAAAGTTCAGGAACACACAGTCAAGATCCCCTAGGACAACCAATCATTGAAAATGAAGCATCAATAGCCATGAATGAAGTGGAAACGGCTATGAATCAAGCTCAAGAAGAATTTATAGACTTAGAAAATTTGGAAAGACAACTGAATCAAGAGCAGCAACAAATTTATGAAGAGATCAAAAACAAAATTGATCACGGATTTCTACATGTAAAAAAAGAGTGCTCATGCACATCATTTCATCCAATCAGGATGTATGTAAGCGGACAAGCTGGAACTGGAAAAAGTTTCCTAATAAAAGTCATCAGAAGCTACCTACAGCAAAAAACGGATTCTACTTTGTCTTGTGTGGTTACTGCTCCAACTGGGTTAGCAGCATATAACATAAAAGGAATCACCTTACATCGTTTGCTAATGTTACCAGTGGAGCATGAGAACAAAATACAATTCAACAAGCTAACTGGAGAAGCATCCTTGGAAGTTTCAAGAGTATTGAAGAAGATGCAAGTTCTCATTATTGATGAGGTGAGCATGGTATCAAACCTAATGCTTGCCTTTGTGCATTTAAGAATGCAGCAAATTTTGAAGACAGACTATGACATGTTATTTGGTGGAAAACACGTCATAGTTTTTGGAGATCTTTTGCAACTTACTCCAGTTAAAGGACAACCAGTGTTTAATACTGTGACACATGAAGACACGAAGAAGTCATTGGGAAGCATCGGAAATACAAATATTTGGTCCTTCTTTGAGTACAAGGAACTTACTACTAATATGAGGCAAGCAAACGATGAAGAATATGGAAGTATTCTGAAAGATATCAGGATTGGACTACTGACAGAAGTTGGCAAAAAAGCATTACAGAGTCGGCTGCTACATAATTTATTTCCAAAGGAAGAAATAGTTGCAGAGAAGATATACAAGAACATTGCAGAAAACAAAAGTGTCATCTGCTTAATGCCAACTCTACGTGAATGCTCAATATTCAATGAGGAGCTTTTGAAATTGGAAAAGGAAGAGATCAGGAAATTGGAAGCAGTGGACAAAATTGAGGATGGAAGAATTACTGTCACAGTAACAGGCAAACTGAAAAATAAATTGGACTCACTAGAGAAGAACATCTCCAAAACAGCTGGATTAGAAAAAAATCTATATGTTTGCATGAACTGTAGAGTGTTTTTAAGGAGAAATTTGGATGTTGAGAAAGGTTTAGTTAATGGAGCGATGGGAAGAGTTGTGGGTTTTATTAATTACCAGAAAAAAGAAGGAGTTGAATGTTTAAAAATAAAATTTGATCAGATAGATGAAGTTAAAGATATTTGTTGTTGTACAGTTCGTTTTATGCTTGTGAAAGACTTATATGTACGTAGGAAGCAGTTTCCGTTTTCTCTAGCATATGCTGTAACTATTCACAAGTCTCAAGGATTGACTGTAGATTGTGCATTTGTGAACATTGGTTCAACTGTGTTCAAAGAAGGTATGGCATATGTTGCTTTGTCACGAGTCAAAACATTATCAGGTTTATTCATGATAGACTTTGATGAGTCAAAAGTTAGTGCTGATACAAACTGTGTAAAAGAGTATAATAGATTAAGAAGAAGCTATGCTCCTCATTTAGGTCAGTATCCTGTGTTGGAGAAACGTGTAGTTTCTCGTAAAAGAAAAAATCAGAATATCTGTAGTGAAGATGTAGAGAAGAGGAAAAAAAAGAGGAGTGATGTAATTGCAAGCAAAAAGAAAAAGGAAAATGAAGAACAGGTTGTAGGATGTCATTTTGAAAATAGCTCTGGTGTCAACTGCTACGCAAATGTAGTGCTGAATGTTGCATTTTATCTGGAAAGTTTGCAAGAGCAGATAATAGTAAATCAGGGAAAAAGATTCTGTTCAGAGCTGAGTCTCCTTTTTCAAAAGCTGAGTAAAGATAAAACTCAAATAGAAAGTGCTACTGACATTAGAAAACTTTTAGATGTATGTTCAGGACGAACACAGTTTTCTCAAAATGAACAGCAAGATGCACATGAATTTTTGATGTATTTTCTTCAGGTAGTGGAAGAAGAAGGAGTTCCCATTGACATTTTTTTTGGTCTCTCTTATAAATGGGAACATAGTTGTGATAATTGTTATAATATATGTGGCTCTATTGTTGATAATGAAAGGTTTATTTATTTGACATTGCCAGAGAGTAAAACAGTCACTTTTGCAAAATTAGTTAAAGATGCTAATCATAGCATGAAATGTGGTGAGTGTAATTCTGACATGTTTTCAACATTAATTTTAAAGGAATACGGACAGTATGTAATTTTAATGATGCAACGATGTAGAGCTGATGGTTCAAAATTGGATACTTTAATAAAGAAGTTTACAGGACAGCAATTATCAATTTCAGGAAAAACTTTTTTAACTGTTGCAATAATTTTCCATGATGGACCTACTGTTACTTCTGGACATTACACAGTTTATCTTAAATGTGAAAAAGGCTGGACACTGTGTAATGATTCCCAATTGATTTTCAAACAACGTTTGCCTTTTGATTTAGCAAATTCCTATCTAATCTTCCTGAAACCTAAATTTTAGAGAGACTTGGCAAGATCTGGACAAAACAATTTTACCATTTTACTGGATTACCATTGCAATTTTGTAAAAAAAAGATTTTTTAAATTATCATTTGGCCTAATGGAAAGATAACCAATTGTAATGTGGACTTTTTTAATTTTTAATGAAACTTTGAAAAACCAATAATTTAGAGATTATCGGTAACTTCTGCACATTTTAAATTTTGGAATGTTATTGGACTGCCATTGGAAATTTTTTCAAAAATGTTTTAAAAAATTACTATTTGGCCATGTGGAAAAGTAACCAATTCTATTGTGGACTTAATAAATTATTCAAAAAATTTTCGTGAACCAAAATGTTACAGAGAATCGGTGAGATCTGGACAAATTAAACTTTAGAATTTTATTGGATTACCGTTGAAAATTTATTCCAAAAAAAAAATTAAAATTACTATTTGGTCTAAAGGAAATGAAATCAGATGTATTTTGGAGTTATTTGAGATATAATATTGTGATTATACTTCTGAAACAAACATATCAGACGGTATTTTAAAGAAATAACTATTGGTATTAGATGATATTTTTTTACAATATTATGCATTTCTATAATGTTAAGTTTAAGTAAAAAAAGAATCAGGGCATTTTTAATACAATCTTTGTGATTGGTATTTTTTTTTGCCCGCTGTAAAATGATGAATGCAATTGCTTTCACAATTTATAGTGAAATGCAATATATTCTGAAAACAGCAAAAATAAGGCAAAAATATTGTTTGGAAAAAAATGTAAATATGTGTACTGTATTATAAAATGTTTTAAAAATATTAATACTTTTTTCTTTTTTTCCAGATAGATATAGAAAATTTTCGAAAACTACAAACATTTTTAAAACTATTTTTTAAAAAAACAAATGAATAAATATTTTTTCAGTGAGTATGGTAAGTCAATAATAATAATTGTAGTCTCTCAAGGACAATGTAATGTGATAAATGATTTTTAGTGTTTTTAAAAAAAAAAAAAAAAGTACGCGCACCGTACGCGTACGGTAAAAAAAAAATAAAAAAAAGTTTTTAAAAACATATGTAAAAAAAGATGAAAGATAAGGTTGGCTCTTAAAAGAACAGTTGTGTTCATGCAGGGACAGAGGAAAGGAAGCATGGGAAAATTATTCAAAGCGACAAATGTGCTGATCTATTTTGTTGTTCACTAGGGAAACACTGGTCTCCCTATGGCAAATTAGATCTTTACAAAATGTGCAATGAATATCAACCTTCCGAAATCGAGGGTTCATTTCCAGAGGGCCAGCAAAAGGAGATTCTCCCCCCACAGATGAAGGGCTCACCTGACCTGCAGAAGAAGGAGTCAGCCCTGCAGATGATGGTCCAGGCTGAGCTACTGTGGATGTACTGGCTCGTCTTTCTGAAGAGTTACCTCCAAAAAGATGACCATGTGTCCTTCTGTGTACATCCTGGAGGTGTCTCTTCATGGTGTGATTCCCAAAGGAATACTTCCTGTTAGGATTACCTCTAGAAAGTACACGCTTACACAGCTTACAAGTCACTAAGGGTGCATTTACCTTTTGCTGGCCTTCAGGAAAAGTTAAATAATCCCATACATAAGAGGGCTTTTGTTTCCTCGATCTCTGCCTCAAGACAGTGCTGCTAGTGCTAGCCTCACTCTCAGAAGAGCTCTGCTGTTCTGCCATCGTATCCCAAAGACAAACCAGCTCCTTCTCCCAAGGGATCACAAGCAGAAATGAGGGGAATGGGTGTGGTGTAGGAGAGTTCTAGAACTGAAAGTAGTTTCAACCAATCAAAAGTTGTGTTTCATGATCACATGACCTACCGTACGCTTACGGTACGCTTACGGTACGCTTACGGCAAAAAGTACGCATGCGCGTAAAAAAGACACGCGCGTAACGTGCGCGTGTGGCGTAAGCGCGCACGCGTCCCACGCGCAGTACGCGGGGCTACGCAAAGTGCGTAACTATACGCAAGCAGCGTAGATAGATTACGGACGTTGCGTAAACCGTACGCTTACCGTGAGCTTACGGTACGCGTACTAAAAAAATATTTTTTTTAAAAAAAAAGTACTGCAAATAAATTTTACATGTTTATTTTAAAAAATATATTTAAAAAAACATATTAAAGAATTTTAAAAATTTAATCATAGTCTTTATAAAAGGTAAGATAATTAAATTAAAAATATGTTAGAAAAAAAAAAAAAAAAAAAAAATTAGCATTTAAAAAACCTTGCAAATTCACTGAAAAAACCATGGGTTTCACACACGTTATAGTTAGGAATTAGCATTTAAAAAACCTTAGAAATTCAGTGAAAAAACCATAGGTTTCACACACGTTATAGTTAGGAATTAGCATTTAAAAAACCTTAGAAATACAGTGAAAAAACCATAGGTTTCACACATGTTATAGTTAGCTGGACATTTTACTCGTAAAAAACCAATGAAATTGCCCCGTTATAGTTAGTTCAGCTAACTATAACTCGCGCGCCCGCAATGCACTGCTGATGACGTCACATATTACATCACTCATGACATGGTCAGTGACATCACTCATGACATCACTGATGACATCTCAAATGACATCACTGATGACATCACTGATGACATCATCCTTGTGATAGAGTGGTAGACCTCCTCTCACCCTAATATAACCTTTGACACACACATTCAAAAATAGAGACTAAAATTTTCAAAACAATGGACATACCAATACCAGTTACAACAACCTCTTCAGTAATTCTAAGATCCACATACACATCCACTCATTCACCAACAGTCCAATACAGTCACTCATACATGTACTCACTCATCATATGTACTCATAAAACCAAAACATCCTGTTACACAATGCCACTCATGCATAGAGTTACTCACACACATAGTCACTCGTGCTAATAAAGAATCAAACATACATTTACTTTCATATACAGTTATACACACACCACCATACTTACTTCTACGGAAACTTACACATACTTAGTCTTTTAAACAATCACTTATAGAAACACATACTTATTCATACAGGAACTCTTCCAATCTCTCACCCTTGCATATACTCACATATATACACCAATAGTCACATATACTAGTTTTAAACATATGTAGTTACTCATAAAGACACTATTGAGACAGTCATTCACTCACTAACACACCCATACACACACTCATCCACCCATGCAGTCCTGCACACATGGTCTGTTCAACACATACAAACAGTGAGTCACTCATTCATGCACCTATGCACTACGTAATACCCCCCACCGAACCATGCAGACACTCAGACTGATACTCAAAAAACCAACTAATAACCTATATAGACACCCATGTAGCTACTCACCAACCCATGCAGCCACTTATACACAAAGTGAGAGACTGATACAGATATATACATATTTAAACATTACTCACTAAGCCATGTATTCACTAAGGATGATGTCATCAGTGATGTCATCAGTGATGTCATTTGAGATGTCATCAGTGATGTCATGAGTGATGTCACTGACCATGTCATGAGTGATGTAATATGTGACGTCATCAGCAGTGCATTGCGGGCGCGCGAGTTATAGTTAGCTGAACTAACTATAACGGGGCAATTTCATTGGTTTTTTACGAGTAAAATGTCCAGCTAACTATAACATGTGTGAAACCTATGGTTTTTTCACTGTATTTCTAAGGTTTTTTAAATGCTAATTCCTAACTATAACGTGTGTGAAACCTATGGTTTTTTCACTGAATTTCTAAGGTTTTTTAAATGCTAATTCCTAACTATAACGTGTGTGAAGCCCATGGTTTTTTCAGTGAATTTGCAAGGTTTTTTAAATGCTAATTTTTTTTTATTTATTTTATTTTTTTCTAACATATTTTTAATTTAATTATCTTACCTTTTATAAAGACTATGATTAAATTTTTAAAATTCTTTAATATGTTTTTTTAAATATATTTTTTAAAATAAACATGTAAAATTTATTTGCAGTACTTTTTTTTAAAAAAAAATATTTTTTTAGTACGCGTACCGTAAGCTCACGGTAAGCGTACGGTTTACGCAACGTCCGTAATCTATCTACGCTGCTTGCGTATAGTTACGCACTTTGCGTAGCCGCGCGTACTGCGCGTGGGACGCGTGCGCGCTTACGCCACACGCGCACGTTACGCGGAAGTGTCGGGTAGTGACTGTTATGCGCATGCGCGCAAGCGCGTGTCTTTTTTACGCGCATGCATACTTTTTGCCGTAAGCGTACCGTAAGCGTACCGTAAGCGTACTGTGGAAATATGGATTTTTATGATCAGTTATGTCCCCTATCTTGGACCCCAACGGTTTCATGTATAAATCACAAGTACATGTATGTTCCCTCCAGTTCCAGTTATGAAGACGCAAACACTTGTGCGTCCACCGTCAACATGTCCTCTTTCAGATCCGCCATGAATGGGCCGGATATTCTATTTCTAAGTATGAAAGGCCACCGGCTTTATATGGTTCATTTATCCCATTTTTCAGTCCAGGCGAGTAGGCCCTGATTCTGCCGTTATGCCTTTTCCTGCCTTCTGCCTCTGAAAGCTCCAGTCTGAGCTCGCATCTGTATCCATGAACTTTGTCCTATTCCCTGCGCGGCTAACGGTGCCTGACTCCAGCCTGTTGCCTGCCAAAAACTGTATTTCACCTTCGAGATTATCTGCTCCGCTCCCTACCCAATGCATTCCTGTCTAGTAGTTTAAGTAAACATTCTTCCAGCTATCAAGCAAAGGGCCCGGCTTCTCTGTCTTTATGCAAGTAATTCATAGCCCTGTTACTATGGAAGATTTCTGCCCTCGCATCTAGTGTAGACACTTAGACGCTTGTACACGCACTCACAGTCAGTATAGAATAGATTTTGTTCGAGAGACCTTTCTTTTTGGATAACATAGTTCTTTAAACATAGGATGTTAGATATGATTTGGGATTAGGTTGACATAACCCCAGACTTTTGTCTCCACATGTAGAGCTAAATGTCAAGTCCCTTTCTCCCTCTAGTTGCACGTCTATCACACGTCATGCGACTGCGCACGCATCTCTGCCAAATATTTCTGCTGACATTGCAGGATTCTCCAGGTATCCACCCACACATGACAAATTACCCATTATCATCAAGTGGACGCCCACATGGACGCCCACCTTCACGCCTACTTACACGCCCACATGCTCTTATCTCATTCTCTCTTGCTCTTTTGCTTACGTACAATTGAGAAATGTATATATACTGTACTCTGTGAATAATGTTTTGAGAATATTGAGAATACTTTTGAGTCCCTTTCCAGATCCTTTTTTGGTGATGGTAATATTCTCCCTTTGACTCGAGTTATTGGAATAAAGCCCTTTTAGAACCTGATACCACAGACTCAGCCTCTTGCTTTATGCATGATCCTATTGATATTCTGAAATACATAGAGCGTAATATTTTATTTACCACATAATGGCGCCCGAACAGTTTAATCTCTTTCCCCACACGCTGGAGATGAAGGTCCAGTTTTGCCCCCTTCCATAGCCGTGACGGACTTCAAGCGCGCACGTCGCGGGTCTTCCCGCCAACTCCCTCAGGCCAACGAAGGGGACAGACTGCGACCAGGCATCCATACGAGGGGGTGAGGAACGCAGATTGTCCTACCCAGAGCCCACCTGCGAGAGAGCTGTGTCCGAGGTATACAGAGGCCCACCAGATTCCGAAGTTCCGAAGTTCCGAAGTTCCGCGTCGAGTCCAGTCCGGTCCAGTCCAGTCCAGTTCAGTTCCGAGGCCTTCCGTTCCGAGCTACCCGGTGAGTACCATTGCCGGGGAGGCGTTCTGACGTGCACATAGGTTGTGCCGGTCAAGACGGGTTTGGGTACACAAATCCGGTCTGCACTGTTTCAGCAGTGTATCTGTACTGTTTAGCAGTATATCTAGTATGTCTAGTATATAATTCAGAATCACCTAGTTAGTGTTCCCTAATGGCCATTGTTGTTCGTTAAATGTTAAATGTTAAATGTTTTAAATACGTTCTACATATTGTGGTGTGAATGACTGTTCATTATTGTGTTTATTGTATTAAGTGTGTTCAAGTAATAAGGTCTAAAAATGCTGCTCTTTTCGAAATTAAGACAGATCAAAACCAGAAAAGGGGTACTCGAAGAAGCTGTTCCCATTCCACCTAGGGACACTCCAGGGTACTTTATGTATCATAAGCATGGCCTAGATGCCTTATTATTTCTTGATTTATGGGTGGACTACACCAAGGATTTACCAGAAAGTCAGAGGTGGCCCGCAGCTGGGACCTGGGGTGCAGATTGCATCATGAGAGTAGGAGAAGAGTTATGGAAAAAGACAGCCAGACAGTCACAGAAATATGCCATTGAATTATGGCGTAAAGAATTGCATAGACGCACAGAGAAAGCGCTCAGAAAAGAAGAGAAAAGTAGGGAGGATTCAGACAAAGCCCGAGAAAACGTATTAGTTGAGGAAGGTATCCGAGTAAAAGCAGAACAAGTAGACAGACAACGAAACACTCTTATGAAAGAGAAAATGTAGACCAGCTCGGAAGGATGCCATTGAGTTTTGGCGCAAGGAGTCACATAGGAGGACAGAGTAAGTGTTTCACGAAGCAGAGAGAAGTAGACTGGAGTCTGGAAAAGCCAAGGAAAAGATGTTACAGGAGGAAGTGGAGCTGGTAAAATGAGCGCAGGCTGACAGAAAAAGAAATACTGACGTTGCTGGTATTTATCCCGTCCTTTCAGAGGACCTAGCAAGAGTGGCCCCAGTAGAAAGACCAGTTAGAGTGCCACCGCAAGTACCACGATACATATAATAATGATATAGTAGCCCAAAGGTTCTTGAGCCACCCACCAAATGAACAGCGCATAGCTGGTGTTTACATGGTCCAACATTTGACTATGTTGTCAATAGGAAATTGAGAGGGGTGTAGCTAGAGAAGGAGCAACACCTGTGATTTGATGACACCCCTAATGTACAAAGTGCTAAAGTAATTTTTGAAAAGTTTAGCTTGAAAAAAGAATTGTGGGTATTTCGAATTTGCAAATTGTTCAAGAATACAGGTTTGTGTTCTTGGTGGTCCAGTGAGCCAATGTGCTGGGTCAAGTCGGTGAGATTATGACCCCCTGAGTGCAAATTGTATGTAAAAATTATTTTTCAATTGAGCGAATTATTGCAGTTTTTATGGAATTGAGTAGTCTTTTTGTCTTTGACAGCTTCAGAGTGAGGAGAAGGTGGGGGCTGTGTAGAGCAGTATGTGATACAGAAATCGGAGACAGATTCTGACCTTGTAGCCAGTGTAGGTGGGGGCCGGTGAGAGGAGCAGAACAGAGGCACTGCTTAGAAAGCTTCTCTGACATCGCATCTGTGTAATGCCTGCAGCCGAAACAACAAAAAAGTTGGCTGGCAGCCCAGGCTCAGGCCGCGCTGAGGGGCTATTTTTAGCTTCTCTGATAAGACAGGGCAGCTGAGAAATGTAAGTCGAGAAAGATTCCCTTGGTCTATTCTGTGCTAAACCAGTGCCCCGGGGAAATGTCTATGGAGAAGATTTGTTTTATTTTTTAGCAAATGTTATATTGCTTCTGGCCAGAAAGTAAAATGTTGCTCTTGCTTGGAATTTTAAGGGCTATGTGCCTATATAAAAACGATTTTCAAATTCAGACATTTTTGAATTGTGGCCACAAGCTACCACCAGTTGCATTGGATAAATGATCCAGTGGTTAAAAGTCTGTGGGGAGAGATGAGAGGTGCGTCTTCGTCTGGGACATTAGGGTACATTGTGTTGACGAAGATGCATAGCTCATTTTTATGAAAAAAAAAAAAAAAAAAAAACAGGTTCGTGTGTTCTTCGTTTTTGATTATTCTTGCTGATTCTGTGTGTCAGACTTGACACGGTGATTTCAGATGGGGGTGTATAGGGCAGGTAAATAAGTTATTGATTATAAGCCTGACAAATTAAGCAGGCCAGAGTGTTCGCCTCTGAGCTGTAGGTATTATAATTGCGCATCACTGCTCATTTATATATGTTAGTGTAATTGTCTATGCTTTCTGTGCTTGGTATACTGATGGCTTGGCATATGTATTTTATATATGTTTTGTTTTTGTGTTGTATTGACCAGTCTGTTTAGCGTTTAATACAAAGTTCTCCTGTGCAAGTACAGAGATGGTCGTGACGACGGCAATCTTTGCACAGCGCTTGGCTGGAACTTGTTCACAATTACTAAAATTCACGGACATGATATTACCATTATCATGCTGTCAAAATAGCAGACAACACGTTATCAGTGTATGTCTAATTGGTGTTGGAGATGAATGAAACAAAAGAAAAAGGCTATGCAAGACTAAAATATTTTTCACATAACTGCCTTTCTCTTATAGACAGGCAGCCTCGGTCATATGTTTCCAGATTGGACATTAAGGAACAATTA
This sequence comes from Triturus cristatus, assembly GCF_964204655.1. Taxonomy (NCBI): domain Eukaryota; kingdom Metazoa; phylum Chordata; class Amphibia; order Caudata; family Salamandridae; genus Triturus; species Triturus cristatus. Next base: position 595,117,387 of record NC_140590.1, on the reverse strand, counting down.
TGATCTGTGCACTCGCATCTTAACTCTTGAAAGGCCTGTTTTAAATAAGGACTGCCACCACAGAGTGACAAATGAGGCTCGGTATTTAGGGTAATGAGAAAATATCTGACAGGATTTCCTTTTTAAAGTTTGCTTTAGTAAGCTCATTCTTGTAAGTGGTGGCCCCAAAAGTTGACTTGTTTTTAAATTAGGCTATTTATTGTATAGGTGGAAATTATTGCAAAATGACTGATTTCTTTAGCAGATAAATTATTAATTATCAACATTAACAACTGTTCTAAAACTTGGTTTTCCGAATATTTAGGTAATTTAGCATTCCTATTAGGGCCTACTAGCATTAATATTGACTTCAGGTTGGTGTAGGTTCATGTAATAGGGACATTTGCATATGAGATGTCATTTGGCCAGCTTATGAGCTAACACAATGAGGTTTGTACATTAATTTGAAGGATTTCTCGCCGTTTCAAATACGCTGTGTATCTCCTATAATTTTGCTTACGCCCAGTAGCTACACACAGGGATTAATAGTGTTGACAAGACACAGGGTTTGATAGTGTTTGACAGCAGTGAAATCTGTTTCAGATTTCCTCCTGTCAAAAAGGGGGGGAAGGAGGAGAATATTGGCTTTCTGCTGGCCCCTGAGGAGGTTCGCTTCTCGCAAGCCCCTTAGAAATTAGCCCCCTTAGAAATTAAGCCGAGGAAATAGGTATGGTGCTTTCCCCTTTTTCTCATGTTTTATTGTGATCTTTCAGGGGAATTAGTCCAAGCCCCTAATACAGCTTCTACTAAAGTCCTCCCTTGGACACAAGAACACACTGTGGCATTTGAAGAATTAAAGAGAGCTTTATGTCAAGCACCAGTTTTAGCAAACCCTGATTACAACAAATCGTTTATGCTTTTTGTGACAGAGCGGGATGGAACAGCACTATCTGTCCTAACACAAGATCATGCAGGAAAACACGAGCCCTGTGCTTATTTTTCTAGTACATTAGACCCAGTAGCACAGGCTTTGCCTGCGTGCCTAAAATCAGTTGCAGCAACGGCCTTAGCCATAAGACAAAGTGACTCGATAGTGCTGGGCCACCCTCTGACAGTACAAGTACCACACGCAGTAGAGGTTCTCTTGAACCGGACACAAACACAACACCTGACTGTAGCTAGACTGGCAGGCTATGAGCCAACGTTATTTCAACCACACATAGAGATCAGACGATGCAACATACTGAATCCTGCTACCCTTTTGCCCTCCAGTACAGAAAGCGTTTCACCACACGACTGTGTTGAAGTAATACATACCGTGACTAAACCAAGACAAGACTTGACAGACGTTGCACTCCCAGACCCCGACCTAACACTATAAGTTGACGGCTCATGCATGAGGACAGGGGCAGGAGAATTAGTGGCAGCATATGCAGTGACTACTGATACTGTAATAATAGAGACTAAAAGAATAGACATATTGTCAGCACAAGCAGCAGAGCTCATCGCCCTGACACAAGCGTGCATAAGAGCTAAGCACCTGAGAGTAAACATTTACACCGATTCTCTGGCGAGAAAGAGGTTTCTTGACCTCTCATGGGGCCAAGATACAGCATGGCCCCCATATTCAAGCCCTACTGGAAGCAATATATATACCAACAGCCATAGCTATCCTAAAATGTAAAGCACATACTAGAGCCACAGATACCATTTCCCAAGGCAATGATCTGGCAGACCGAACAGCTAAACAGACAGCTCAGACCCCACTAGACATGACAAAGTTACAGGTTCAATAAGTGTCCAAAGCCATGACAGTTAGGGATCCTTCCAAGGATGTACAAGACATACAGACACATGCTACTATGGACGAATTAAAGAAATGGTCGGAACAAGGAGGGGTACTGACTGATCAGGGTTGGATGAATAAGGGCAAATCCACATGGTTTCTTCCTGATTCGATGGTACAAGTGATTATAAATACCGCACATAGTCCTGCACACTTAGGAGAGAAAGCAATGATAAATAGCTTACAGAATATATGGTTCAACAAGCACCTGCGTGCAGCAGCGAAACAAAAGGTCAGAACATGTATGATCTGTTGCCAATTCAATCCAGGTAAAGGCATTCCGATGGAACAAGGTGGATTCCATCCACCTGACCACCCTTTTGAAGTGCTCCAAATGGATTATATCCAAATAAACAGATGTAGAGGTTACAAATATGTCCTGGTACTAATGAAGCAGGTGTCCCTTCTGTTAGGGTATACCTGGAAATTCCATTGTGTGCGACATCCTGAAGCAGCAGGCCTTGTAGAAAGACATAATCAGACATTAAAAATTTGCGCAGACAAAGGTGTAGATTGGATGGTAGCCCTGCCGGTTGCCCTCTTTTACATGCGAATGGTAGCTCATTCTAGAACAGGCTTATCTCCCTATGAAGTGGTCTTTGGTAGACCACCAAATATGTGGGGCACTCCAATGCCTAAAAGATTACTGATGTTGATAATAACATGCTGACAGACTACCTCGCTTCCTTGATGTCTGCACTACTCTCTTGTTGTTCGCAGGTTGCTGCCGCCTTCCCTGACAACACCCAGGTCAAAGAATACTCCATCGCTCCTGGATGGAAGGCGCCAAAGTCAGTGCTCTGGACCACGGGGACGGCCGTTAAAGTCAAAGGGCGGAAAAGATGGTTGCACCTTCACCACTCTTTTACAAAGGAAAAAGACTTTGAACTTGGATTTTGGATTTTGAACACCATTTTCTAGAGGAGACTCCCCAGCAGTTTCCACAAAGCTAAACTTAGATCTAAAAAGTCAGAACCCGTTTGATCAATTAAGTCCACTAGGTGGTGAAGCGGTTGAACATGTATTCTGGCTTGCTTAAGATCTTGGACAATAATATTGATAAAAAAGAGCAAGATGTGCATCACGATAATATGTATCAGCTTAATACTACATGCTATTTTTCCTCCTATTGCCTCACTCTTATACTCCTCCACTAATGATACCATAAAGCACACATTTAGTGATCTGCCATCCTATGAGCTATCATATCGACTTGCCTTACGCAACAATACCTTTATTCAGATGCTGCACCATTCACATCAGACTAGCAATGCTACAGACTGCTGGGTCTGTGGCCGACTCCCCCCCTATCAGAACTATAAGGGAGTTTTGCCCCTCTTTCTCTATCCGTTCACACACAATGGCTCCTGTGGAGCATGGTTTAGTTTGATTAATTCCCTAGATTCGAATTCCGCAGTTTATCAAGACAACTGGGTATGGGGAAACCTGAACTTAGTTTTGCTTAAAGTCTGCTACCCTAACAAGGAGGGACTTCCCAAAAGAACAGGAACTGATCTAGAAAATGAAGTATATGGATTAGGTAATTTTACACTTAACCTCATGATCCTGAACGTTGAATCTGAAGCTACACCAATCTTGCCCGCCATGTCCGTATTCCCAGTAAAAGGGGAATTATGTATAAGAAAGAATGGCTCCATACACATGGGCCATAGTAAATGCACCACTGTAATAAAATTCAGTGATCAAGGCAAGTCTACATTTAGAGCTTCTCGTCATTCCTACTTTATATGTGGCCAGACCGCATATATACGCCTACCTCTAGATTGGGATGGTACCTGCTACATCGGATTCCTTTTGCCACCTGTTTTCCTAGCTCCTCCTGATTATCATAGAAATACTCATTTAGTACACAATAGAGAACGGAGAGATCTCCCAATAGTCGATTACACTGAGACAGCATGGGAAAAATACACAGATTTCAATAAAGGTCTCTTTCCCTATATAGGTACAGTTACCAATAGTAAGCTGATACGTAGATTAACCAGAACCCTTGAAGCAGTAGTGAACGAAACTATTTCCGCCTTAGGCAATTTAACAGAAGAGCAGTCTGCTATGCGGATTGTTGTGCTTCAAAATCGTCTTGTCCTTGACGTTATCCTGGCCGATAGGGGCGGAGCTTGTAGGGTCATCGGATCAAGCTGTTGCATTTTCATACCAGAAAATTCGCCATCTGTATATAAAGCCATAACTCGCCTTCATAAGATTGTAAGCCAGATACACCAGAATCCAGGCACCTGGACTTGGTCCGGTTGGTTTTGGAGTGTATTATCTACCTTTGGATGGAGGGTCCTATCCTTCCTAGGTATTGGCTTTCTCATACTATTCAGTTGCTGCTTATGCCTACAATGTGGACCAGCGATTTGTGGTCTGTGTGCCACATCGTGTATTCCACCACCAAAATTTCATTCATCCCGGAAGAAAAAAGAAGAACAAATGATGTTATATGAACAGATCAACGGATTGATGAAGATTGATATCTCTTAAGGGCAAGTAGGGGACAAGGAGGGAATGTGGAAATATGGATTTTTATGATCAGTTATGTCCCCTATCTTGGACCCCAACGGTTTCATGTATAAATCACAAGTACATGTATGTTCCCTCCAGTTCCAGTTATGAAGACGCAAACACTTGTGCATCCACCGTCAACATGTCCTCTTTCAGATCCGCCATGAATGGGCCGGATATTCTATTTCTAAGTATGAAAGGCCACCGGCTTTATATGGTTCATTTATCCCATTTTTCAGTCCAGGCGAGTAGGCCCTGATTCTGCCGTTAAGCCTTTTCCTGCCTTCTGCCTCTGAAAGCTCCAGTCTGAGCTCGCATCTGTATCCATGAACTTTGTCCTATTCCCTGCGCGGCTAACGGTGCCTGACTCCAGCCTGTTGCCTGCCAAAAACTGTATTTCACCTTCGAGATTATCTGCTCCGCTCCCTACCCAATGCATTCCTGTCTAGTAGTTTAAGTAAACATTCTTCCAGCTATCGAGCAAAGGGCCCGGCTTCTCTGTCTTTATGCAAGTAATTCATAGCCCTGTTACTATGGAAGATTTCTGCCCTCGCATCTAGTGTAGACACTTAGACGCTTGTACACGCACTCACAGTCAGTATAGAATAGATTTTGTTCGAGAGACCTTTCTTTTTGGATAACATAGTTCTTTAAACATAGGATGTTAGATATGATTTGGGATTAGGTTGACATAACCCCAGACTTTTGTCTCCACATGTAGAGCTAAATGTCAAGTCCCTTTCTCCCTCTAGTTGCACGTCTATCACACGTCATGCGACTGCGCACGCATCTCTGCCAAATATTTCTGCTGACATTGCAGGATTCTCCAGGTATCCACCCACACATGACAAATTACCCATTATCATCAAGTGGACGCCCACATGGATGCCCACCTTCACGCCTACTTACACGCCCACATGCTCTTATCTCATTCTCTCTTGCTCTTTTGCTTACGTACAATTGAGAAATGTATATATACTGTACTCTGTGAATAATGTTTTGAGAATATTGAGAATACTTTTGAGTCCCTTTCCAGATCCTTTTTTGGTGATGGTAATATTCTCCCTTTGACTCGAGTTATTGGAATAAAGCCCTTTTAGAACCTGATACCACAGACTCAGCCTCTTGCTTTATGCATGATCCTATTGATATTCTGAAATACATAGAGCGTAATATTTTATTTACCACAGTACGGTAGGTCATGTGATCATGAAACACAACTTTTGATTGGTTGAAACTACTTTCAGTTCTAGAACTCTCCTACACCACACCCATTCCCCTCATTTCTGCTTGTGATCCCTTGGGAGAAGGAGCTGGTTTGTCTTTGGGATATGATGGCAGAACAGCAGAGCTCTTCTGAGAGTGAGGCTAGCACTAGCCGCACTGTCTTGAGGCAGAGATCGAGGAAACAAAAGCCCTCTTATGTATGGGATTATTTTACTTTTCCTGAAGGCCAGCAAAAGGTAAATGCACCCTTAGTGACTTGTAAGCTGTGTAAGCGTGTACTTTCTAGAGGTAATCCTAACAGGAAGTATTCTTTTGGGAATCACACCATGAAGAGACACCTCCAGGATGTACACAGAAGGACACATGGTCATCTTTTTGGAGGTAACTCTTCAGAAAGACGAGCCAGTACATCCACAGTAGCTCAGCCTGGACCGTCATCTGCAGGGCTGACTCCTTCTTCTGCAGGTCAGGTGAGCCCTTCATCTGTGGGGGGAGAATCTCCTTTTGCTGGCCCTCTGGAAATGAACCCTCGATTTCGGAAGGTTGATATTCATTGCACATTTTGTAAAGATCTAATTTGCCATAGGGAGACCAGTGTTTCCCTAGTGAACAACAAAATAGATCAGCACATTTGTCGCTTTGAATAATTTTCCCATGCTTCCTTTCCTCTGTCCCTGCATGAACACAACGGTTCTTTTAAGAGCCAACCTTATCTTTCATCTTTTTTTTACATATGTTTTTAAAAACTTTTTTTTATTTTTTTTTACCGTACGCGTACGGTGCGCGTACTTTTTTTTTTTGTTTTTAAAAAAAACACTAAAAATCATTTATCACATTACATTGTCCTTGAGAGACTACAATTATTATTATTGACTTACCATACTCACTGAAAAAATATTTATTCATTTGTTTTTTTAAAAAATAGTTTTAAAAATGTTTGTAGTTTTCGAAAATTTTCTATATCTATCTGGAAAAAAAGAAAAAAGTATTAATATTTTTAAAACATTTTATAATACAGTACACATATTTACATTTTTTTCCAAACAATATTTTTGCCTTATTTTTGCTGTTTTCAGAATATATTGCATTTCACTATAAATTGTGAAAGCAATTGCATTCATCATTTTACAGCGGGCAAAAAAAAATACCAATCACAAAGATTGTATTAAAAATGCCCTGATTCTTTTTTTACTTAAACTTAACATTATAGAAATGCATAATATTGTAAAAAAATATCATCTAATACCAATAGTTATTTCTTTAAAATACCGTCTGATATGTTTGTTTCAGAAGTATAATCACAATATTATATCTCAAATAACTCCAAAATACATCTGATTTCATTTCCTTTAGACCAAATAGTAATTTAAAATTTTTTTTTGGAATAAATTTCCAACGGTAATCCAATAAAATTCTAAAGTTTAATTTGTCCAGATCTCACCGATTCTCTGTAACATTTTGGTTCACGAAAATTTTTTGAATAATTTATTAAGTCCACAATAGAATTGGTTACTTTTCCACATGGCCAAATAGTAATTTATTAAAACATTTTTGAAAAAATTTCCAATGGCAGTCCAATAACATTCCAAAATTTAAAATGTGCAGAAGTTACCGATAATCTCTAAATTATTGGTTTTTCAAAGTTTCATTAAAAATTAAAAAAGTCCACATTACAATTGGTTATCTTTCCATTAGGCCAAATGATAATTTAAAAAATCTTTTTTTTACAAAATTGCAATGGTAATCCAGTAAAATGGTAAAATTGTTTTGTCCAGATCTTGCCAAGTCTCTCTAAAATTTAGGTTTCAGGAAGATTAGATAGGAATTTGCTAAATCAAAAGGCAAACGTTGTTTGAAAATCAATTGGGAATCATTACACAGTGTCCAGCCTTTTTCACATTTAAGATAAACTGTGTAATGTCCAGAAGTAACAGTAGGTCCATCATGGAAAATTATTGCAACAGTTAAAAAAGTTTTTCCTGAAATTGATAATTGCTGTCCTGTAAACTTCTTTATTAAAGTATCCAATTTTGAACCATCAGCTCTACATCGTTGCATCATTAAAATTACATACTGTCCGTATTCCTTTAAAATTAATGTTGAAAACATGTCAGAATTACACTCACCACATTTCATGCTATGATTAGCATCTTTAACTAATTTTGCAAAAGTGACTGTTTTACTCTCTGGCAATGTCAAATAAATAAACCTTTCATTATCAACAATAGAGCCACATATATTATAACAATTATCACAACTATGTTCCCATTTATAAGAGAGACCAAAAAAAATGTCAATGGGAACTCCTTCTTCTTCCACTACCTGAAGAAAATACATCAAAAATTCATGTGCATCTTGCTGTTCATTTTGAGAAAACTGTGTTCGTCCTGAACATACATCTAAAAGTTTTCTAATGTCAGTAGCACTTTCTATTTGAGTTTTATCTTTACTCAGCTTTTGAAAAAGGAGACTCAGCTCTGAACAGAATCTTTTTCCCTGATTTACTATTATCTGCTCTTGCAAACTTTCCAGATAAAATGCAACATTCAGCACTACATTTGCGTAGCAGTTGACACCAGAGCTATTTTCAAAATGACATCCTACAACCTGTTCTTCATTTTCCTTTTTCTTTTTGCTTGCAATTACATCACTCCTCTTTTTTTTCCTCTTCTCTACATCTTCACTACAGATATTCTGATTTTTTCTTTTACGAGAAACTACACGTTTCTCCAACACAGGATACTGACCTAAATGAGGAGCATAGCTTCTTCTTAATCTATTATACTCTTTTACACAGTTTGTATCAGCACTAACTTTTGACTCATCAAAGTCTATCATGAATAAACCTGATAATGTTTTGACTCGTGACAAAGCAACATATGCCATACCTTCTTTGAACACAGTTGAACCAATGTTCACAAATGCACAATCTACAGTCAATCCTTGAGACTTGTGAATAGTTACAGCATATGCTAGAGAAAACGGAAACTGCTTCCTACGTACATATAAGTCTTTCACAAGCATAAAACGAACTGTACAACGACAAATATCTTTAACTTCATCTATCTGATCAAATTTTATTTTTAAACATTCAACTCCTTCTTTTTTCTGGTAATTAATAAAACCCACAACTCTTCCTATCGCTCCATTAACTAAACCTTTCTCAACATCCAAATTTCTCCTTAAAAACACTCTACAGTTCATGCAAACATATAGATTTTTTTCTAATCCAGCTGTTTTGGAGATGTTCTTCTCTAGTGAGTCCAATTTATTTTTCAGTTTGCCTGTTACTGTGACAGTAATTCTTCCATCCTCAATTTTGTCCACTGCTTCCAATTTCCTGATCTCTTCCTTTTCCAATTTCAAAAGCTCCTCATTGAATATTGAGCATTCACGTAGAGTTGGCATTAAGCAGATGACACTTTTGTTTTCTGCAATGTTCTTGTATATCTTCTCTGCAACTATTTCTTCCTTTGGAAATAAATTATGTAGCAGCCGACTCTGTAATGCTTTTTTGCCAACTTCTGTCAGTAGTCCAATCCTGATATCTTTCAGAATACTTCCATATTCTTCATCGTTTGCTTGCCTCATATTAGTAGTAAGTTCCTTGTACTCAAAGAAGGACCAAATATTTGTATTTCCGATGCTTCCCAATGACTTCTTCGTGTCTTCATGTGTCACAGTATTAAACACTGGTTGTCCTTTAACTGGAGTAAGTTGCAAAAGATCTCCAAAAACTATGACGTGTTTTCCACCAAATAACATGTCATAGTCTGTCTTCAAAATTTGCTGCATTCTTAAATGCACAAAGGCAAGCATTAGGTTTGATACCATGCTCACCTCATCAATAATGAGAACTTGCATCTTCTTCAATACTCTTGAAACTTCCAAGGATGCTTCTCCAGTTAGCTTGTTGAATTGTATTTTGTTCTCATGCTCCACTGGTAACATTAGCAAACGATGTAAGGTGATTCCTTTTATGTTATATGCTGCTAACCCAGTTGGAGCAGTAACCACACAAGACAAAGTAGAATCCGTTTTTTGCTGTAGGTAGCTTCTGATGACTTTTAATAGGAAACTTTTTCCAGTTCCAGCTTGTCCGCTTACATACATCCTGATTGGATGAAATGATGTGCATGAGCACTCTTTTTTTACATGTAGAAATCCGTGATCAATTTTGTTTTTGATCTCTTCATAAATTTGTTGCTGCTCTTGATTCAGTTGTCTTTCCAAATTTTCTAAGTCTACAAATTCTTCTTGAGCTTGATTCATAGCCGTTTCCACTTCATTCATGGCTATTGATGCTTCATTTTCAATGATTGGTTGTCCTAGGGGATCTTGACTGTGTGTTCCTGAACTTTGGCTGTCCTGAGAACTGTCTCTAGCTATTTCTGCTGCAATTGTAGTTTCCTGTTCAATTTCTTCATTTAACATTTGCAGATAAGTTGTGAATGTATTGCATTGTATGCTGTCTTTGCAAGCATTAAATGAATCTTCATAGCTTTGAAATTCTCCCAGTAGTTCATCCTCTGTACGCCATGGTTTAAACAACTGTAAAAGAGCCAAGTAGTAAAATTCTTTCTTGTCAGTAGTGTCGCAACTCAGCTTCCGGTGATTTATCAAACTTCCTTTTGTTTGCTTCACCAAACATCCTTCTTCACCAACGACTTTATATTTTCCATTATTGATGTCTTCTGCGGCTTTCCTTGAATAAATGTAGTTCTGCAGCACTTCATAGAGACACATGTTCTCCAGATGTTGACTTCTCTTGGGATAATATGTGTCCAACATGTTTGTTTTCAAAATATCTGTACTTTCTGGGTCATTCTCGACCAAATATTCAATTTCTCCTACAGATTTCAGTACCCGATTTCTCATTGCTGCAAGGCCTAAACTTGCCCAAATTATTCTTCTTGACTTCGAGTAGAGACTTGCAGAAGATAACCTATCTGAACATTCGTAGGATCCAATTTCTCGATGCGATAACATCTTCAAACTGAAACTGTACAGCTTCTTACTGACAGTCTTCTCGTGAGAAATCTCTTCCCACATTTCCTTCAATTCTGATTTCGTAATGTAAGACGTTACATATCGTGCAACAGCAATGGAATTGTCAGCTACATACTGTATATCCATGTTAGCGTTCCACATGGATAAAATGACTGGGTTGTAGTCATTTATATTTTTTGATTCTTCTTTTCTTTTAAGGTTGTAGGTATTCTTAGGTGATTTTCTTGTGATAGTATGTCTCACAGCTGACATAAAACTGTTTACTCTTCCATTTGAAAGAACAGGTCTAGGAAATCCAAATCGACATTTAGTGTAGTATTTTTCTTTGCTCTTGTATTTCCGTCGACAGTATTTTCCACACCGATGACTTTGGAAACGTAAAACTTGCTCCTTTAACTTTTTCTCTTCTGTGCTTTTTGGTATAGCACGTGTTGCATATTCTTCAATGTAAGATAACACTGCTTCATCAGTATCTGTTCCAAACTTTGGGGCATCCTTGATCCACAACAGCATATGAATATGAGGAGCAACTCTTGCCTGGTACTCTTTTCTCCAAAAGAAATCCACTACTTCTCCTAGAGGTGGATTTTTTTTATTGCAGATGAAGGACATCATAGCCTCAAATCTATGATTGAAATATCTGCAAACATTAACCGGATCCAATGAGCACAGTTCTCCTGCTGTCTTGTATTCGATGTTTTTAATGTTTGAATTGGCCTCTCGTAGAAAATCCAGTAAATCATCCCAAGCGTACTCGGCACAGCTTCGGGTAAGGAACCATGTTGGTGTTCCTAAATTCCGTAACATGCATTTTAGTTCACCATGGCGTCGGTACCAATATTCATTTGTCCCACGCTGACAAGCCATCAGATTGATCAGTTGTGTTTCCAAATGATCATCTCGGTGCTGCACTTTCTCCATAAAATCCTTAGCAGACACATTTTGTAAATGTACTCCACTTTTTAAAATGTGATTTACTGCATAAGACAGTGCAGACAAGTCGCTTTCAAATAAAAGATGGAACAAATAAGGAATACTTTGTCGAAATCTGGGATCTTCAGCATATAGTCTTGTAGTCCGATACTCTGAAGCTGGAATCTGTTCTGGACGTTCATCGTATCGTCCTCCTTTTCCTTTAGGAAACAGCTGAGGAAAACATCGAGCTTCCAAGCTCTCCTCCCATACACTCACAGGAGTTCCTTTTGCTTTCTTCATCTGAAAGAGATCAATATTGTCTCCCATAACTTCTTTCGAATGAAGAGGATGTATGCTAAAATGTTCATAAATTTCTTCTTCCTTTGACTTGTCCACTTTTTCAATTTGTCCAGTTGGTGTTTCTGTGTCTTCTTGAAAATCTTCTTCTTCTTCTTCTTCTTCTATATAAATTGATTCATACCATTTGTTATATTTTTTTCAAATACAAATTTGCTCTTTGTACTTTCCGCACATCTACCAGCTCCTGCCAAATCTTCTTATTCTTTGTAGGTACACCATTAACCAGAATAATTAATGGTTCAGTTTCCAAAGTATCCGCATCAATAGTTTCCATATTTTTTTTCAAATCCAAGGGCAAATACACCACTCTACCTTTTAAACCTCTCAGTAAATCTGAAGGAGGTAATTTACCAGTTTTGGGCTCCATACGTACTATGGTCTGGAACGGATGAACACATTGAATGAGTATAGACTCATATGTATTTAATTCAGAAAGTTCAGCAGGAATAGCATCCAATTCTAAATTATTATGCACATCTCTGGTCGGCATTCTATTTTCCTCTAACTTGTTGTAACAGTATTTACAAATACGCTGATCTTCACCCAATTCAAAACAATTTTCTAGAAATATATATGTGGCAAAATCCTTCCACTTATAATTATCTTCATTTTCACTCTTTCTGTAGAGATCAACATTCCTAGTTTGTTTTCTATAATGAGTTCTGCAGCAACAAATACAAGTAACATTTGGTCTTTCATTAGAGACTATTGCAAATTTTGTTATGTGATCATTAAATGTCTTACTTACAGAAGGTTCTACATTCTCTTCCACTTCTTCCTCATTTACTGTGTCCTTCTCTGCACTGTTTTGTTCAGGACCAAAGTAACAAAACTGAATTTCATCAACAACCTTCTCTACATCTGATACCGTTCCTCGGAACAGAGCCCTATTCAATTCATTTAACTTTATTGCTGGACTTTTGGCAAAATACAACCGTCTCACAAACTTTCTCATTCCAGTATGATGGACAGCCAGCATCCTAAAATGATGGAAAACACTATTGCACACTTTTCTAGATAGACAAGCCAGAGAATGACCCTGCAAACCAGTATTCTCTCTCACTCTGCATGGATCCAGACTTTGAAGCACCCTAATCTTCTGTTTTACACTTTTTTTACTATATTCTCTTAGAAACTCTCGAAATTTGTCAATAGATTCCTGACGCACAGTGCAAATACTACTACAATTCCAAGTGTACACTGGGGCTTTAGGACGTCTCCCCATTGCCTCATCTGCCATCACTTGTACCTCATCTCTTGGAACCATTATCTCCTTCTCCATTATGCAACCATTTGTTACTTCGTATGAACGACCTCTGGTGTCAACTGCATGCAGCAAACTATTACTTTGAAAATAGCTCTCTTCATTAAAAAAAGGTTCACTACTTGAACTATGCATCCACTTTCCTAAAAACACTTTACAAAAGTTTGTTCTGTTCACTACTCTTTTCCTTTTGCTATGTGATTTCAGTACATTAACCATTTTGTCTAATGTACGCATCCTATTCAAAATTAATATGAATAGTTTCCTTTTTAATTCTAATGCCTTTGCTGCAATGGCTTCAATTTCTTTTTTTCTCTTGTAATATTTTGCCTTTTGCTTATATTTCTTCACATCCTTTATCAAATTGGACATAACTCTTCTCTGAAACATTTTTCTACGTATCTCTTTAAACGCTGTTTTTCTGTTTATGTAAATCTTTTCAGTTGCAGAAGGTATATTTGCATTAACTAAATTCTCAATTTTTTCCTGTTCTCTTCCTTTTGTAACATTCTTTCCAGTACAGACATTTTGTACATTTTTCTTTGTTTTGAATATATTTTTAAGAAATTGTTTTTTCTGCTTACCAGAAGATTTTTTCTTTTTCCCAACATGAGCATCTTCTACTAACTTTGGTCCTCCAGTAGTCTTCAAATATAGTTTTTTTTTTAGCGTTTTTTGAACTCTGGATTTTGTAGGCATCTTAAATTTTGTTCACTGCTCTTCAGCAATACCTGAAAAAAACTAAAAAAAAAATCCTTTATTGTATTTAAATATATTACTACATTTCTTTTCACAATAGTCACAAAACGAAATTTCTTTGCCAATTTGAATGCACACAAACTGCTCTTTTTTTTGGGCAAGTGAAAATCACTTTTACAAACTGTCACATTATGAAACCACTTTTCAGATTTTTTAAAAAGCCCATGTCCAGAGTGCTACACTCCAGCAAGGGCAACCAGCCTTAGTGATGCTGAATGTATTTGCATTACAGACTGAAACCTGAAAACCCCACTCGCTTGTAAATACTGTGCATGACTATACATGGCAAGCACATGGGTGTGTGCTAAGACTCTGCTTCTTCCCCCAAAAATTCGCTCCCCCTTTCCATCTAATGCAACTGTGAAATCACCAGAGCAAGACGCAATAAATCTCTGCCTATAATTCCTCTCTGCACACAGAGTCATGTTTTCACATTAGTCCCAAAACGAAATTTCTTTGCCAATTTGAAAGCACACTTACTGCTCTTTTTTTTTTCGGGGCAAGTGAAAATCACTTTTTACAAGTGAAAATCACTTTTACAGACTGACACATTATGAAACCACTTTTTTTGATTTATTTAAATGCACATGTCCAAACTGTTTTTTTAGACCACCACCATGTGTATTCTCGGTGACTGCCTACACTCCAGCAAGGGCAACCAGCCTTAGTGATGCTGAATGTATTTGCATTACAGACTGAAACCTGAAAACCCCACTCGCTTGTAAATACTGTGCATGACTATACATGGCAAGCACATGGGTGTGTGCTAAGACTCTGCTTCTTCCCCCAAAAATTCGCTCCCCCTTTCCATCTAATGTAACTGTGAAATCACCAGAGCAATACGCAATAAATCTCTGCCTATAATTCCTCTCTGCACACAGAGTCATGTTTTCACATTAGTCCCAAAACTAAATTTCTTTGCCAATTTGAAAGTACACTTACTGCTCTTTTTTCTTTCGGGGCAAGTGAAACTCACTTTTTACAAGTGAAAATCACTTTTACAGACTGACACATTATGAAACCACTTTTTTTGATTTATTTAAATGCACATGTCCAAACTGTTTTTTCAGACCACCACCATGTGTATTTTCGGTGACTGCCTACACTCCAGCAAGGGCAACCAGCCTTAGTGATGCTGAATGTATTTGCATTACAGACTGAAACCTGAAAACCCCACTCGCTTGTAAATACTGTGCATGACTATACATGGCAAGCACATGGGTGTGTGCTAAGACTCTGCTTCTTCCCCCAAAAATTTGCTCCCCCTTTCCATCTAATGCAACTGTGAAATCACCAGAGCAAGACGCAATAAATCTCTGCCTATAATTCCTCTCTGCACACAGAGTCATGTTTTCACATTAGTCCCAAAACGAAATTTCTTTGCCAATTTGAAAGCACACTTACTGCTCTTTTTTTTTTCGGCGCAAGTGAAAATCACTTTTACAGACTGACACATTATGAAACCACTTTTTTTGATTTATTTAAATGCACATGTCCAAACTGTTTTTTCAGACCACCACCATGTGTATTCTCGGTGACTGCCTACACTCCAGCAAGGGCAACCAGCCTTAGTGATGCTGAATGTATTTGCATTACAGACTGAAACCTGAAAACCCCACTCGCTTGTAAATACTGTGCATGACTATACATGGCAAGCACATGGGTGTGTGCTAAGACTCTACTTCTTCCCCCAAAAATTCGCTCCCCCTTTCCATCTAATGCAACTGTGAAATCACCAGAGCAATACGCAATAAATCTCTGCCTATAATTCCTCTCTGCACACAGAGTCATGTTTTCACATTAGTCCCAAAACGAAATTTCTTTGCCAATTTGAAAGCACACTTACTGCTCTTTTTTTTTTCGGGGCAAGTGAAAATCACTTTTTACAAGTGAAAATCACTTTTACAGACTGACACATTATGAAACCACTTTTTTTGATTTATTTAAATGCACATGTCCAAACTGTTTTTTCAGACCACCACCATGTGTATTCTCGGTGACTGCCTACACTCCAGCAAGGGCAACCAGCCTTAGTGATGCTGAATGTATTTGCATTACAGACTGAAACCTGAAAACCCCACTCGCTTGTAAATACTGTGCATGACTATACATGGCAAGCACATGGGTGTGTGCTAAGACTCTGCTTCTTCCCCCAAAAATTCGCTCCCCCTTTCCATCTAATGTAACTGTGAAATCACCAGAGCAATACGCAATAAATCTCTGCCTGTAATTCCTATTTCCACACAGAGTCATGTTTTCACATTAGTCCCAAAACGAAATTTCTTTGCCAATTTGAAAGCACACTTACTGCTCTTTTTTTTTTCGGCGCAAGTGAAAATCACTTTTACAGACTGACACATTATGAAACCACTTTTTTTGATTTATTTAAATGCACATGTCCAAACTGTTTTTTCAGACCACCACCATGTGTATTCTCGGTGACTGCCTACACTCCAGCAAGGGCAACCAGCCTTAGTGATGCTGAATGTATTTGCATTACAGACTGAAACCTGAAAACCCCACTCGCTTGTAAATACTGTGCATGACTATACATGGCAAGCACATGGGTGTGTGCTAAGACTCTGCTTCTTCCCCCAAAAATTCGCTCCCCCTTTCCATCTAATGTAACTGTGAAATCACCAGAGCAATACGCAATAAATCTCTGCCTGTAATTCCTATTTCCACACAGAGTCATGTTTTCACATTAGTCCCAAAACGAAATTTCTTTGCCAATTTGAAAGCACACTTACTGCTCTTTTTTTTTTCGGCGCAAGTGAAAATCACTTTTACAGACTGACACATTATGAAACCACTTTTTTTGATTTATTTAAATGCACATGTCCAAACTGTTTTTTCAGACCACCACCATGTGTATTCTCGGTGACTGCCTACACTCCAGCAAGGGCAACCAGCCTTAGTGATGCTGAATGTATTTGCATTACAGACTGAAACCTGAAAACCCCACTCGCTTGTAAATACTGTGCATGACTATACATGGCAAGCACATGGGTGTGTGCTAAGACTCTACTTCTTCCCCCAAAAATTCGCTCCCCCTTTCCATCTAATGCAACTGTGAAATCACCAGAGCAATACGCTTTAAATCTCTGCCTATAATTCCTCTCTGCACACAGAGTCATGTTTTCACATTAGTCCCAAAACGAAATTTCTTTGCCAATTTGAAAGCACACTTACTGCTCTTTTTTTTTTCGGCGCAAGTGAAAATCACTTTTACAGACTGACACATTATGAAACCACTTTTTTTGATTTATTTAAATGCACATGTCCAAACTGTTTTTTCAGACCACCACCATGTGTATTCTCGGTGACTGCCTACACTCCAGCAAGGGCAACCAGCCTTAGTGATGCTGAATGTATTTGCATTACAGACTGAAACCTGAAAACCCCACTCGCTTGTAAATACTGTGCATGACTATACATGGCAAGCACATGGGTGTGTGCTAAGACTCTGCTTCTTCCCCCAAAAATTCGCTCCCCCTTTCCATCTAATGCAACTGTGAAATCACCAGAGCAATACGCAATAAATCTCTGCCTATAATTCCTCTCTGCACACAGAGTCATGTTTTCACATTAATCCCAAAACGAAATTTCTTTGCCAATTTGAAAGCACACTTACTGCTCTTTTTTTTTTCGGGGCAAGTGAAAATCACTTTTACAGACTGACACATTATGAAACCACCATGTGTAACTACAACAAAAACGATTTCCATTTCTATTATTCATTTCTTAAGTTACCACATACATCCCCTCTCAAACTGTAAACTCACCTTTAAAATTAGTTAGTTGTGAAAGAAATGTGACACTCAAACAGCAGATTATCAGAGCCAGGATCTCTGTTGTGTTCACCTCTCTCCTCTCAGCAGAACCAGATAATGGCAAACTTTCCCTCTATTTTTCCACACATATACTTGTAAGTTTCAAATCTCAGTGCTTCCCCCTTTTTTTCAAATGTAATCACACATTTCTATTGGTTGAAAACCAACCCTTTTCCAAAAGTACCCTTCCCCCAACTTGACTTCTGCCTAGTACCCTTCCCCCAACTTGACTTCTGCCTGCTACCATAGCAACAGCTCATGGAACACTGCTGTGTTGAGTTAGGTCGGAAGTTCGCCAAACAATGTTTCAATTCCACAGAGCAAGAGTGCTTGACTTTTCAAACCTAACAGCAAATCCATAGTACTGTTCTTTGGTTACACATTTTTTTTTACCAATACAAAACATGCTTCTATTAATTTACACATACAGCCTAGTTTTTATTCTAGAATGGTATGAAACAGCCAATCAGTTCTTTTTGTTTTGAAAAAAATATGTATGCCTCCATTTCCAAACTGTCTTTCTTTTCATATTGCCATTCTACTGAAAGACACCTCCTGAGTGCATCCAGTTCTCCTTTGAAGATGTTCACAGTGTGGATTGTAGGGCACAGCTATGTCTTCTGGAGTGAAAAGTTTGCAGAGAAAACAGGTATGGTGAGAGACCTTGCTTTGCCAAATGTAGACATTAAATGGATTGGTCAGAGAGGGTTAAAGTGGCACCAATTGATGCCATTGGTGAAATCCTTCATTCAAATCCAACACCCTGACCTCATAATAGTGCACTGTGGTGGCAATGACCTAGGCACTTTGACTGGGGTAGGTCTGGAAATGCTTATGAAGGACACCTTTGCACAACTGTTTACACTTTTCCCTAAAACTGCCTTTGTGTTTTCCAACATATGCCAAAGGCAAAAATGGAACTGGTCCAATCATTTCTGTCCACAGATTGACAAAGCAAGAAAGCACGTCAACAAATCTGTTTCTGCTTTCCTCCGTGACTATGGTATGGGTGCCATTTACCACAACAACTTGCGTTATGACATGCAAGACATTTATAGAGGAGATGGTGTGCACTTCAATGATGAAGGGAACAGAGTCTTCCTCTTGAACCTTAGACTCTGCATCGGTACTTACTTGTAGGTACCACTAAAAAAATGACTTCATAAACACAACAGCTCTTTTTAGAGCTCCCTAATTTCTAAACTCTTAAATCTGCTTTTAATTTATTTTTTTTTATTTTTTTTTACCGTACGCTTACCGTAAGCTTACCGTACGCGTACCCCGTGATTTTTTTTAAAATCAATAAATGTTTTTTTTGTACTTTTCTGTCCTTCTTTGACCCCCTTACAAATGTTAGGGGGTCTGTAACTCTCCTCATTGCCCCCTTTCCTTGTTTTCACTCTTTTTTTTCAGAGTGAAATACACAAAATGGCGGCCGCCGCTTCCTGGTTTCGACCGATTCGAATGTCACTAAGATCTAAGAGCCAATCAGAATCGCGCTCGCGCACGCCACCGTACGCTTACCGTAAGCGTACGGTAAGCGTACCGTAAGCGGGCTCAGATATATATATTGATTTAAAGGCTATTTTCTCAGAATCTACTGAACAGATTTACACCAAACCTACAAAAGGCACTTCCTTGACCTAGGGACTACCTCTCTGCCAAATTTTGAGTAATTCTGTTCAGCCGTTCGGGCTGTAGCTCGTTCTAAAGGTCCTATGGAAAAATGCATGGGAAAAACGCGTTTTGGGACCCCCCTTTTATCTCAGCCCCCGCTTGACGGATCCCCCCAAGACTTTCAGGGTAGGAGCGGAGCGTAGCGCCCCACCTATTTTGAGAAATTCGCGAGGATTCATCAACCGGCGCCAAAGTTATTCAAAATAGAATGTTGAGGTTTTCCTATGGAAACGTGGTCCTAACTATATATATATATATATATATATATATATACTAATGAGCGGTGCCATTCCTGGACGTTTTGTTGCATGGTGTCTTATGTGCCAGCCTTTCTTTCAAATGGAAGAGAAGTTTTGTTTTGATGGTCATGCAATGAGCCAAAGGTGGTACCTTTGCCCCTTGGCACTTGTGATCTGGATGCATGCCAGGTAACCACATTTTTTTCCTTCATTGCTTAGCAATTAGTGGCTAGCCCCCAGGCACGGGCGAAACTTCAGAGACAAAGTGGAGGCAGCAGCAGCAATGCGAAGTCCGATGCTGAGGATCAAAAGACTCTCTTGGTGGGGAGCGGACAAGCTGCTAAATGCCCCCTTTCATCATTTTGGAGACAAAACCAATCCCAGGAGCAGGGCACAGGGGCCATTGGCCTACATTGAAGACAGGTTCCTAACATAGTCATGTACGAGGCAACATCGGGTTAACTGTGGATCGAAGTGGCACTGGAGAGGTTCACAGTCAGAGATAAATTAATAAAATTAATGTGCTGCAAAAATGCTTAAAAATAAAATAGTGACATACCCTTGTGATGCATTATTTAAGTGCTTGAATTGAAGAAAATGTGCAAAGAGACTCTTTAAAAGAATCAATTTGTGTATTTATGTACTGCCCCATTTGAAGTATGCTGTTTATGTTTACTAATTTTGAGAACACTTAAAGACCTAAAAAAATGGCACCTGGTCAAATTGAGAAAGGCTGTTTGATCAGCCGATACACGTCTTTGAAAACCAGAACTGCCATGTCTTTGAAAACCAGAACTGCCAAGATGCACTAATGAGCAGTGCCATCTGATATTTATCCCTGGATGTCTTGTTGCTTGGTGCAAATAACTGAAGGAATCATTACCTATCTTGAGTGCCGGCTTTTCATCTCAAACAAGAGAAAAGATTTGTTTTGATTGATATATATATATATATATATGTGTTTTACACTTTGTCAGAAACATGCTGTTTGCTGTGTGTCCTCGGCAATCGTCGTTAATACCAAAAATATCTTGAAATAAGATGATTAATGTAGTTTTTAAATAAATAGATAACAAATACAACAATAAGTGGTGCACCATGCAAATGAAATGTTCAATATCTAAATATGGAAAAAATAAAAGGATGTTGTATGTTATAGTTATGAAATAAAATTTAAAAAAACCTTAGACATTTACTGAAAAAACAAAAGGTTACAGGGACATTATAGTTAGGCTGACATTTCACTCGTACACAACCAGAGAAATTCAGCAGTTATAGTTACCTGAGATAACTATAACACATGCACCGCAATGCACTGCTTAGGACCTCACATATTACATCACTCATGACATGGTCAGTGACATCACTGATGACGTCACTGATGACATCTCAAATGACATCACTGAAGACGTCTGAAATAACATCACTGATAACATCATCCAGAGAAACACTGACACACTCACTTACACACCCATAAAACATGTCATACACCCACTTTCACACAATCACTAACAAACGTATTCACAGAACCCTTACAAACACTCACAATCCCATCACTCAAGTCAGTCAAAATTCTTTATTCAGCTCTACTGAGCCATAAAAGTCACATCATAAAATGAACACGCATTGATTGATACAGGATTAAAAGGCCAAGTAAAAGTCATTATAAAATTAGGTTATAAAATCAAAGAAAATCAATTAACTAGTGTTGCAGGAATAAACTATAATAAATAATTTCAGTATGTAGATAGTAATCACAGGTTAGGATGTAGTTCAAAACAGCAAAAATGACAGCTTAATTTCCCAGGCACTGCAGACAAGAGAAAGCAGCTGCGTGCTATCTAAAATCCAGAGCATGAAAATTGGGGCTGAAGAACTGTCTCCTTTGGGGTAAATAAAGTGTGCAAAATAAAGTTAAGTGCATAGTGCTTTGATCGGCTTGATTTTCACAATGACAAGGGGGGAGAAATGGAAACTAGGTGCCTTTGGTGTTTAAGGCTACCAAAAATTGTTAAGTTTTAAGTCTGAAACTTGTGACTAAAAACATCTGCCTTTCATCTGCTATGAGCTGTAAGTAAAGTGCTGGGCATGTTAGTGGGGCTCGGGAAAATACCCCCATCTCCTCCCAGCTATCCCCACGGCGTGCCTTTTGTGCATGTTGGTAAAAAATATATTTTATATGTGTTGAGGGGATGTTGGATAAAACAGACAGGTTGGGTTAAAAACTGGAGTTCCCAGAGCTTCAAAATTCTTTTTCACAAATTTGAGACAGGGGATATCTAGGCAGTTATCCAGGTTCATGAAATCTAGCAATACTGATCTACACAATTGGGCTTCTGACTTTTTCCAGATTCACTGTCACAACAAGAGCTGTTGTAATTTAATATGATCCTCCAGATAGTTTCACCCTACCTCATCATGGCAAAATGATGTTGGAGTGTGGACCAGCCAGACGTCTTATTATAAACGTATTCTGTACAATCTGGAGAGCTCTACAGTTTGCTTGACCCCAGATACCTGCTCCAAATGTAGCAACAGATAAAAAATACATAGCAATTCCCTTTTGGGTTTATATCTCAGCCTTTTTGTAAATCTAAAAACTGCAGCAATTTTCCTTGAAATAGCAGGACTCTTACATTCAATAGAAATGTTCAGTTAAAATCAGTATCAATCGCGACATCCAGGTATGTCAAGTGCTTTTTTTTTCACTTCTTCACCAATAAGTAAGAACTTTCTGGTTGTTGACAGTGTTAGACCACATTTCATTTAAACTTAGGATGTCCATAGAATTATTAAAATCATCTAACAATGATTAGAGGCCATTTGCTGTTCAGATACCCAGTTACAAGGAGATGTTCCCACATGCTGTTCTTTCTTCCTTAGCTGCCTCTCCTGTGAGCATGCCCATTCATGCATATGAGTCTTATTTTAGAAAAAAGTATCTCCTCCTTTATTGAAAAAAAGATAGTACATACACCTTTAAAACCCAAATCAATACATAAAATATCATTGCAAGACAGGACAGAATTATGTTCTGATAAGTGCTCTCTCATGTACATCACATTACTTTGTCTATGTAACATTTTTCAGTGAACACATTTCTTTGTAATACAATTTACACCATTCTATATCATTTCCAAATACATAAATTTCATTTGCCAATCATGTACAAATGAAACATATATTTTTGAGTCTCTTATACAAACATTAAATATCAAAGACACACGTTAGGTCCATAAAGGCAAGATGGACACATCCTTTTTTTGCTTTGTGTATTTTGAGAGACAAGCTTATGGTCTGCTACCCTGTTCCCAAGCCTGGCTGAAACTCAAACTGTAAATCTGATAGCCCCTGAGTCTCTGCCACCCAGATTTCTAGTTTGGCCATTATAACCCTTCAATCCATACTGTGCTATCCATAAGTGATATTGGCCAGTAGCAGTCTGGCTGCCTTTAATCACCCTTCTTAAAAATGAGAAAAATAGTGGCCTCTTCCCAGGTTTTAGCCAGAGGGCCAGTGATTTCACATCTTAGGACATTAGTTATTAAGGGTACCCAAAACTGTGGAAGAGATTTAAAAATATTCGACGGTCTTCTGTCAGGTTCTGGTGCTTTTCTCAGATGGGCAGTTTTGAATTACTAAAGCAACATCAGTGACCTTGATGGATCTACTCAGTTCCCAGCTGGAGGAAGAATTGCTAATAGGTCTAGCATCCATAACTTGTGTAAGCATCTGTGCCGTAGGGCAAAATATATTTGATAAGTGTGCCACCCAGGACTCGCTTAGCAGGACACACTCAATTTTTGGGAGGGACTTACCTAGTAGGGTCTGAGAGTTTACTACCAGCCAAAAGGCTTGGGAATCTTTCAGCTCGCAGGCAGCCCTCAGGTCCTCACAGGCCTTCTCTCCTATTTCTATTTTCCTTTTGCAGGTGGCGCCTTTATAGATTTTTCTGGCCAGCGATACTCCCATTGTGTCCCGGGGGCATTTATTGAGAGCAATCTTTAGGAGTTTGTGCGCTTTACAACAGGTATTGTTAAATCACCTTGGGCTAGTGTGGGCTATTCCTGCTTTTTTGGTCAGTTTTTCTGCCATATACTTTGTGAGTGAGGTAAAGGCCTGAATTACCTCCCTTGGGCTTGAGTCCTCTTGCAGGATCTGATTACTATCCTTTTGCTTATGTATAAATAGGTTATTGTTAAATGCATCCTTATCAATCGATCCCCATCTGATATTTACACCTTTATTTTTATTATATTCTATTTGATGCTGGTGGGATTTCTAAACATCTCTACCTAAGGATAGTTTTAGGTTTCACGCTACTGGGTTATGATCACTCATACAAAAGGCATGCATCTTTTATCTTGTCACTCATCCATACAGCCAGTAACACATCAACCCACCCATAGAGCCACTAGCAGAACCACTAACACATATTTACAGCCACTCATGCACCTACTCCCCTACCAATACAGCCAGTAACAGATTCAGTCATAGAAACATAGACATACTTACCCAACCACTCATATACCCATACAGCTACTGACACAGTAAACCAGTTAACCATACACCTACTCGCACACATACTCACTCACACAGCCACTAATTCATCCATATAATTACTCATATAGACACTCAGTTACTTATACATATACTAATGCATATACTCACTCACCCATACAGTGACAGACACCACCACATACTTTCCCATGCAACCTGTCTCATACTCAGTTACTCACCCAAACAACCACTCAACCAGCCTTTCACTCACACATGCAGCTACTCATTTACCCACTCACTCACCCATACTCCCAGTTACTCCCCATTGATGCACTGAGACAACCACTCATGTACCATGTCACTTACCCACACAGATACTTATATATCTGTTCAAACACCTATTCAGCCACACATGCCCAATCTGATTCACCCTTTACAACCACTGATACACCAACTCAATCAAATATACAGATACTCACACATCAACTCTCCTACTCATACATGCACTCACCACTCGCTTACCTATAAAAAAACACACACACACACACTATCTCATGTATACAGTCTCTTATACACCCAGTCACTCTTCTATACACCATTTACACATCTACTCACTTACCCATACAAGCACTTCCACAGCGAGTTAGCTTAGTATATATATATATTTAAAACTGAGCAAATTTTAGAAAACACTCACAAACACTGGATGATGTCATTAGTGATGTCATTTGAGATGTCATCAGTGGTGTCGTCAGAGATGTCATCAGTGATGTCACTGACCATGTCATAAGTGATGTAATATGTGAGGTCATAAGCAGTTTATTGCAGAGGCGTGAGTTACAGGTGGCTCAGGTAACTATAGCTGCTGAGTTTCTCAGGTTTTGTATGAGTGAAATATCAGCCTAACTATAACGTCTTTGTCACCTTAGGTTTTTCAGTGAATTCCTAAGATTTTTTTAATGTTAATTCCTCATTATAACGTTCCTATAACCTTTGTTTTTTTCAGTGAATTTCGATGACATTCATAACTATAATGTATAACGTCCTTGTATTTTTTGGTATATTTAGATATTGAACATTACACATGCATAGTGCACCACATATAGTTGTATTTGTCATCTATTTATTTAAAAAGCACATTAATCATCTTATTTCAAGAAATTTTTGGTATTCCCAACGACGTTGCGATCAGAAGACACAAAGCGAATACAGCATGCTTTTGACAGTGTAAAACACATATATAGAGCTATTTTACATAATGTTTGAGTCTAGCTGTTGAATAAGATATTGATTTAACTTTCTATTTTGTAATTACTTGTTGAAAAATGACATAAAATGCATTTTCCTTGTTCGCAGCGATACCGGAAGTCATGAAAACATCAGTAGTTGAGAATACTGTGCGTTTTTGACAAAGTTTTGAACACATATATAGACATGTTTTACATAAAGTTTGAGTCTAGCTGTTTAGTAAGATAATAATTTAACTTTCCCATTTGTATTAATTTGTTGTAAAACTACATTTGAAATTCATTTTCCTTGTTCGCGACGACACCGGAATTTGTGATGGTGTTGGTGTTCGAGAATACCGTGTGTTTTTTTGGCAAAGTGTTAAACACATATCCAGACATGTTTTAAATAAAGTTGTAATCTAGCTGCTTAGGAAAATATTCATTTAACATTCCACTCTGCACTTATTTGTTGAAAAAACATCAAAAATGCATTTTCCTTGTTTGCGGCGATCCCGGAGGTCACAATCACATTGTTAGTTGAGAATACTGTATGTTTTTGACTAAGTGTTAACCACATATGTAGACAATCAATCAGGGGCGGTTTCTGGTGATGGGCGGAGGGGCTGCGCCCCAGAGGTTTAGATGCCCTGGCCCCTATGAATGGTAATTGCAATAAGCAGTTAACATCCAAATTGTCGTTGCGTTGCCGTTGCCTGCCTACGAGTCATGCTCCTGGAAAGAGGCGTCAGACAGTCAGGCATTCTTTCTTGCACACGTGCGCAGGTGGGCATGTGCCCAGTTATGGCAATGGAATTTCAGCAGCCTAGGGGCAAACATGGTGCCAGCCAGGGCCTTCAATAGTTGAGGGTCCCTGGGGACCACCCAGTAATGACGTGATGTAGCGTTGTAGTTTGACAGCAACCCCGGGCATGTACTGTATCAGACCTGTACTTCCCGGGGCTGCCTGTAAATTCCAAGCTGCCTCTCACCACCCCTCCCTTTGAAAGGGAGGTGATTCAGCCTTTGGAATAGTGCCTGACGTCACCGAGTCAGGAGATGCAACTCATGGCTCTGTGAGGCCCTGTCACGTGCTTCATGCTGTTAACAGATACACTGTGTGTGCTTCTACGTCTCGTGTATATCTGTACAGAGCATGAAGGAGTTGACACTAGTTGAGCTAATAAATAAGGGTGGGCGTAGTTCGCGAAGTAGCACTTCGCGAAGCTACGCAAAGTGAAGTTCGCACTACGCGAGCTACGCGTAGCACTTCGCGAACTGCGAAGTAACATGTTCGCACTGTGCAAGATGTTGTTTTCAATGATTGCACAGTGCGGACAAGCAACCGGCACTGTGCAATCATTGAAAATGGCATCTTGCACAGTGCGAGCTGTAGTTTTCTGCTGCTCGAGTAGATTTTTACTCGAGCTGCAGCTTTCTCAACGCGAACTGGTAGTTTCTCATCGCGAGCGGTCGCGAGCATACGCGACCCCTCGCAATGAGAAACCTGACCTTCTCGCGTTGGGAATCTCGCCAGGAGGTTTATTTTCCATGCTCGCGATCGCGAACAAGGAAAAAGTCTCGCCAGGATGTCATTTTGCTTGCTCGCGGTCGCCAACTTGACGTTGAGGACCGCGAGCAAGCAAAAAATGACCGCAGCACTACGCAACACTACGCTACGCGTGTTCGCACTGTGCTACGTGCAGTTCGCGTAGCGCGAAGTAGCGCGAACTTCGCAAACTACGCGAGCGTAGCGTAGTGCTTCGCCCAGGCCTACTAATAAAGAGACAAAAAAAACACGCAAAACGTTAAACTGGTCGATGCGGTTTGGTGCCAGTTTACAGCGTGGTGGACTGGGGCAAGTTTACACTTTGCAGCAGATTTTCCGACCATCGGAAAAGAACATGAGGAAAGGTGAGACGTACTGGAAAGCTGGAGAGTAAATACAGCACCAGCAAGCCTGCCTCGCCTTGGGCTTTTTTTCTGAGCAAAGACGGTAAGCTCCGTATGACTATTACTGCTTTCAATACCAGACTGTCAGTTTCTGACCCCAGTGCAAACCATTCAAGTCACTGCACTGTATGCGTAGCTCAGGCGTCAATTAATTGAGTCTGCTTCATTTGCATAGCAGTAGCACCGAATTCCACAAATCGTTCTCATGTGCACCACTTTCATTTTCAAAAGTACACCGGGGATCAAAATGGTGAGTGACCGCACTGCTGTTGACTCGGGCCGGTGTAGTGGAATATCTGGTGTCCTGTCAAATTCATGTATCTTCTGCCCTTAGGTTGTCTTTGGGCCTCCCCCCTCATGATAGCCTTTTCTAACTCAGCTCTGCTGCTCGCCACTGATAGCTCTTTCCTAGCCTCTGCCTCTCACTGACCAGGGTGTCTTAACCCACACTCCTCTGAATAAACCCGAACCAAGTTTATTTTAGTGCGCACTAGACTGTAATTAACTTTAAATGTTCACTTTAGGCTCGGTAGTGGGGAGGCAGCAAGATACAACACCTGTAAAAAAAAAAATTATATTGTGTGCTATGCAGCTTCTGTAAAGCTATTTCTACAGCCTCGGTACAAATAATCAACAGATCTAACCGCTGCTTGAGAGCCTGTATATGGCTTTAAATGTTGAAGTCGTTTGAAGCTTCATGATGATTTATTCTTCTTCAGATGTACTGTAAGAGTTTTACCGTCAGAGTTAGCAGAGTTACTGTGTTTGCCCTCCTAATAGAAACTTATAAAAAGTTTTTACACTAGATTAGGTACAGGCTGATTTCAATTAACAGTTTTAAAACACTTGTTTAATTTTAAACTGATGCTTGTTGTGACTATTTTGTACTGTGTGTGTGATATAATATTAAAATAATGACTTGAATATTAGATGTACTTCTGTGTGGAGGCAGGGACTTTGTGGCTCTGAGTGCACATTTAGCTATTTCCCACTTCACCAACAGGTTCACTCCTGTGACTGGTTACACATAACCATCTGCAGTGATGCATTAACAAACTAACTTTTCATAACGTAACAGTACATTTTCCACCAGTTTCTTTAATTTGCATTTAATTTTCATTTGAGTGTGTGTGTGTGTGTGTGTGTCTCTTGAGCGAGTGTTTTCCTCTCGTCTTTTCACCATAGAGCAATGGTTTTGTTTTTCTGTTGTGATTCTGTGAAAATATGTGCGAAGGAAGTACACAGTTGGCAACATTTTTTTGACAAGGCAAAAGTCAAAGAGAATGCAGTGCTTACAGGTGAGTTGGTGCATAGTATGTTTGGGTATGGGGAAGTGAATGAGATATGAGGAAGTGCATTCACAAGATGTGGAGAGAAAGAAGGCACCAAAATAGTTACAAAAATATGCCTGTTTTTAAAAATGTCCCCGAGGGAGGAACCCCGAACCCCACATATAAACGTTGGGTTTGCTCACACATGCTAACAAATGGATTCATTGCTCTTACAACTCATCCCTTTTAAATTCCACCAGCCGCCACTGGTAGACATGTTTTACATAAAGTTTGAGTCTATCTGTTTAGTAAGATATTAATTTAACTTTCCCATTTGTATTCATTTGTAGAAAAAACTATAAAACTATAGTAGAATTTCATTTTCCTTGTTCGCCGTGACACTAGAATTCGCGATGACATCAGTGGTCGCGAATACTGTGTTTTTGGCAAAGTTATTACCACATATATAGACTTGCTTTACTTAAATTTTGAGTGTAGCTGTTTAGTAAGATATTGATTTAACTTTCCCGTTTGTATTCATTTTGAAAAAAAACAACATCGAAAATGCATTTCCTTGTTCGTAGCGACTCCAGAGGTCACAATGACATGGGTGGTCGCGAATACGTGTGTAAAAACATTTATAGTCATATTTACATAATGTTTGACTCTACCTGTTTAGTAACATATTGGTTTAACTGTATTTTCTCTATCCATTTGTCAAAAAAAAGCAGTTTCCAAAAATAATTTTCCATTTTTGCAGCAACGCCAGAAGTTGCGACAACTCTAGTACTTTTGAATACCATGTGACTACCAAGAAAAGACATTTAATTGATTTACACAGTTTCCTTTATGAAAGGAAGTACACACCCATTTCTCCCTTATTACACTTTCCAGGTACTGGTTAGTTTATTATAGGAGCTGTCCCAAACTGATTTTCCGCATTGTGCTCTTTTTTTGCTTTTTTGGCTATTTTTCACAAAATGAAATGGCATCAGAAGACCCACAGGAAGACCTACAACTGGTTGAAGTTGTTGAACAGCAGGAGGACTCAGCTGCACATGAACAGTCTGCTGAGGAAGAACCACCAATGAAGAATCAAAGATCAGCTTGGGATTTTTTTACTGTTCCATCTGGTGAATCGAAGACCACTGCTTAATTGGTGAGGAGCAGCATATGTGAGAAAACATTATCTCGAGGCACAGCAAAAAAATTCAGGTGGTGCAACAAGTATATTATACCACTTGAAAACATACCACAAGAAGCAACTTACAATTGCACAAAAAGAGAAGGAGAGGGATCATCAGCCTCCAGACTTCCTTCTCCTGCTCCAGTTGACAATGTTCCTGCTGAAGCGGAGAGACTAAAACATTTTGCTACCTTCTGCATGGACTGTAACACCATCACAGCAGCTGGGGAACAGGGTCTGGATGCAATTTTGCAGAATGTGAAAAACCATAATTGTTACTTTTTTTGTTTTTTTATTGTTGCACTTCAACCACAATGTTTTAGTTAGTGCTTGCAATTATGTTATTTTTGATGTCATTTTATTTTTGAAAAAATACAAAAAAAGTTAAAAATGAAGAAAAACAAACAAACACAAATCAATGGTTATTTTCAGAACTGCCTTTTCCGGATAAAAAAAAGATGCTTTGAATGAGTGGTGTATGGATGTTAGTATGAGTACATGAGTGGTGCATGGATGATTGATGAGTGCATAAGTAGTGTGTGAATTTTAGAACGAGTGCATGAGTGATGTCTGGGGGATTTCTATGAGAGCATCGGTAGGGCCTGGGTTGTACTTGGATGATTGGATGACTGCATAGGAACTGCCTGGGTAATTAGATGAGTGTATGTGTAGTGTCTGGGTAATTAGATAAGTGTATGGGTGGATAGCTGCATGGGTAGCGCCTGGGTGATTGTGTGAGTGAATTAGTAGTGTCTGGGTAATTGTATGACGGCATTAATTATACCTAGATGATTGCATTAGTGCATTGGAACTGTCTGGGTAATTAGATGAGAGCATGGGTTGTGCATGGGTTGTGTATGGGTAATGCCATGACTGCATGTGTAGTGCCTGGATGA
This sequence comes from Triturus cristatus, assembly GCF_964204655.1. NCBI lineage: Eukaryota > Metazoa > Chordata > Amphibia > Caudata > Salamandridae > Triturus > Triturus cristatus. The sequence goes on along the minus strand of NC_140590.1, from coordinate 595,086,720 downwards.
TTGGATGGGTGCATGAGTAGTATCAGGGTGATTGGATAAGTGCATGGGCAGCGATTGAGTGATTGTATGAGTGCATGGTTATTACGTGGGTAATAGGATGTGTGCATGGGTAGTGTCTGGGTAATTGTAAAACTGCATGGGTAATACTTGGTTGCAGTAGCGGCCCGTGGAGGGAGTGCTGCGGGTCGGTGGGGCAGGGTGGTGGGAGGAGCAGGGTGGGGGGGTAGTAAACTATATCAACATGAAGTCCGCGGGTCTACTGAATCAGAACTGAGAGCTAATTGTGACAAAACAACACATTCAAAGGAAAAGTCCTCTTAAAGAGGACAAAGTCCCATCACCCACCAAGGTGGCATGCTTCATCATTTGGGACCTTCTCTTAACCACACCTGGTGCAGTTAAGGAGCTGCAACTCCTTTGCTAGTGTCAAAAGGAGGAGCTCGCGGATGTTTTGAATGTAAAAACAGGGGACTAGATCTTCTAAAGATCAATGAAGCTGCCTAAAGTGTGGTGAAACAAAGTGTAAGAAGAGTGCAGTGTGTATAGACAGTGTAGTAAAATTGACTACCTAAAGAAAAATATGTTTATTGAGTATCTTAAGGTGTCAAAGAATAAAAACAACAAAACGTGTTCTCAGTGATCAACTGTTTAAAAAAAGGCAAAAACAGGAGAAAACACAAATATCACATGTTGTGTTGGGTCATAGCACTCAGTCACTCAAACAACTGTATTTATAAACAACTGTCATGCAAAGGTCACCAAATGGCCTCCTTACCCGCAATCAGTCGGGGATAAAACCCTACACTCCTGGTAACGACTCAGGGCGTGAGGCAACGCTCTATATAAAACATTAAAAAAAAAGAGAAAAGGCTGATACCACAGAGGAGCCAGGTATAGGGTGCTTAATTCCTCTTAGTGGTATTGCTACAGATAAACATAGAACAAGAAACCCAGGAAATCACTCAGCGAGACTGTCAAGGCCAACGTACTAAACCTAGAATCAATAGGTTGAGCTACCCTCACCATAGACAAATCAGAGGTAGAGCAACCTGTAAAGATAAGCACCAATAAATGCTAATCAGCCCTTGGAACAGAGCGTCATTGAATTTAACAGTATATACACATGTGTTTGCCTCTGAGCACATAAATCACAACGTTATTTTGGTTTTCAGTCCTTTTTATTGACTGAGAGTATCAACCTTATTTTTCTTTTTTACATTTACTTCAAACAGAGTAAACTCTTCATCATTAGACTTTTTTTTGTATCTTACATTATTCACACAATTATCCTGTACATATTATTTACACATTTTGACAAAGACATAAACATAAAACAAATGGTGTGACGTTTGTGCAAATTAAATCTCCACTGGTTTGTTTTTCTTCACAATACAGTACATAAATGTCCAACTATTTACACCTTAGGGACCTTAACTAGATTGGTCCTCAAATTTCTTAGTCTTTTTGGTCCTAAGCAGGTTCAGAAACACTCGTTAAAATGCTGTTATGAGGGAACCTTAGATTTGTTATATTTCCTGTTCTGGGGAAGCAGGGGCACTTTGTGACCTTTCCCTGTATGTTCTGGTTCTCTGCTCATCTATTGCCAACGCGTTTCAACCTCTGTGTATGGACCTGCGACTTCTGGGTAAGGTCTTCTTCAGGGCTTGTTGTATTTCTGGATGGACATCTTTCTCCTGTATGGGTGACAGTGTGCCTTATTTTCAATATGCATTCTTTATAATGCGTCTTAATAAAAAGTCACATATAGTGAACTTACGTACCGTGTTTTCTATTGTGCAAGTTTTTCTTGGACTGGCAATATCCTTTGTCCTGTGGGGATATATATGTATCTTTAGTAGGACAAGGTTGTCTAAATGGGCATGAAACATCTCCACCTCGTTATAAACTGGTTTCAATTTTTTGTGTGTGTGGACCTACCCAGCTGTATTCCAAATGGAAGGGAATGTTGATTCGATTCCGTACTGGCTTCCGCTCTGTCTATTCCTGTGATTGCCGGTAGCTGTGGGAGTTTTTTTGAAAAAAACCTTTATTTTAGTAGTTGCGCGAAAGACAACTCGTTTCTACATTATTGGCATGCACCTAACCCGAACTTGGGTCCCTCCACCTGCTGTGTGGGAAAAGGGGTATGTTTGTTTTATCTGTGCGGGGAACAGTTAGTTTCTTAAGTAGTAAGGGTCCTTCACCCTGCTCTTATCATTAGTCTAGATCGTATTGTGGCAGTACTAGCTAGGGTTCTGTTATTGTTTCCTATCAGTGAACCTTTGTGCCTCACCCTTTTGTGGTGTTAGTCGTGACGCCTAGTTCTATAATCCGTTATGTCTTACTTTCTGGAAGAGGGGGGATCTTCAATTTTCATATTCTTGCCGCTCGTTCTCTCCGCGTCCTCGCCGTTGTGGAGCTTCTCGTGTTTCTGTTCTCGGCTCTTTTAATTGGTTTGACGTGTGCGTGACGCGCCTACGTCCCGCGTCATGTCGTTCCTGTTGCCAGGGTGATGTTTAATTCAAGCCCTTCTCTATTTTTCGTAGTATGTCTTCGCGTCAATGTTACTATGTTGATGTTTTTTGGTTTTATTAATAAAGTTTTAATAGCGTTCTCGTAATTGTAACGCAATGACTCCTTTTCCTCCGGTTTTCTTAAGAAGGAAACTGCCTTTCTGTTTACAGGTATTCCGAGCTTCTTTGGCAAATTAAGTGAAGTTTTTATAAGGGAATATGATGGTATTTCCAGCTTGTCTTGTATGTGATTGGGTGCGATAATCAGCATTTTTTGGTGCACATTGTTCTTCAAGGGTTAGCTCGAAGAGTTGAAGGGTGGAAGAATACATGTGTACACTTGCTCTATAATATGTTTCCGAGTTCTGTCATCTCATTCAATCCGTTTTGATTGTTCCCAAGAGCATTATAGTTTTGGCTTCTGTCTTGGATAGGCGAGAGTCTGTGTTTTTTCCTTTTATGTGTCGCAATACTGTCCCTTTTATTTCATTGGGACCATGATTTCTTTCAATGCAGTGTGCAACCATTGGTGCATTAGGTGTCCTGCATCTAATTTGCGACCTGTGTTGAGAAATCCTGTTTTTTACAGCTTGAGTCGTTTTTCCGATATATGCTAATGAGCACGGACAGACCACACAGTATATGACATTGTGGGTGTTACAGTTCGTGAAGTTTTCATGATTGATGAACCTGGTGCCATATGTGAATTTTGTTCCTTCAAGAGTGCTTTCGCAAGAGGTGCAATTCCCACATTTTCTCTGTCCTTTAATTGGTGGTAATGACCACATAGTTCTTAATGTGGTTTCTGGTTTTGACATGGTTGTGTTTGCACGTACTAGTTTCTCTTTTATGCTCGTGTTTTTTTTCATAGCAAATATAGGTATTTGTTTGAATGGTGGCAGATCCTTGACTGTGTTCCAATTTTTTCAGATGATTTTCTGTATTCCATTGGTGCATCCTGAGAATGTTGTTACACAAACCAGTGGTGTATCTTCCTTCTTGTTTTTTGGAGTGAGGAGAGACTCACGAGGAGTATACCAGGCTCTTTTCAATGCTTTCTTCAAAAGCTTTTTCGGATAATTTCGCATTTTCAATTTTTCAAGAAGTTCTGTCGCATTTTTAAAGTAGTCTTCCTTTTTTGAGCAATTGCGCCTTATCCTTAGGAATTGGCTGAATGGTAAATTCTCTCGTAGATTGCGCTGGTGGAAACTTGAAAAGTGTAAAATAGTGTTTCTATCAGTTGTTTTTGTAAATAGTGTGGTATATAGATGACCATGTTCATGTTTCACCAGGATGTCAAGGAAATTCATCTCTGTTTTATTGAAATTTGTGGTAAATTGGATGTTTTGATTTCTGTCATTAAGCCACGTCACAAATGTTTCAAGTTGTTCTTCGTTCCCTCTCCAGAGCATGAACACATCGTCGATATATCGACGCCAGATTTTAATGTGTCCATCGTGGGGGTTGTTATTATAAATCCACTTCTCTTTGAATAGAGCCATAAACATTATAGCCATTTCCGGCGCGAAGGGACAACCCATAGCTGTACCCATGGTCTGTAGGAATTGTTTGTCATTGAATGTAAAAAAGTTATGTTTTAGGCATATTTTCTGCTAGCTGTAATATCGAGGAGATGGGTACAATGTGTGGTCTGGGTCGTTTTTCTAGAAAGACTTCTAGAGCTTCAATACCGTCTTCTTGTGGAATGTTTGAGTACAGACTCACGATATCCAACGTCACTAATATTTCATTATCTTCATCAAAGGGTTGATTTTCCCGCATGTTGATTGCTTGCATGGTGTCCTTTATGTAACTTGAGGTGTCCCATATAAGAGGTTTTAGAAAGGTGTCCACATATTTTGCAGGTCGTTCTAAAATGGAATTGACCCCCGAGATTATGGGTCTTCCTGGTGGATTCCGTGGGTCCTTATGAATTTTAGGGAGGACGTACATGATTGGAGTCCTCGGGTTCTCGTTGATAAGGAATTGTGACTCTTTTTTAGATAACCAGCCTTCTACAGTTCCAGTTTCTACGATGGACATGAGTTTTACTTTTATTTTTTGATTCCAGTCTTCGTCAGTTCTCCGGTAGTATTTTTCATCGGATAGTTGACGTTGTACTTCCTGTTCATAGTTCTCTCTGGGCCAGATCACTATTCCTCCTCCCTTGTCGGCAGGCTTAATTATCAAGTTTTTATTTTGTGATAGATTGTCTAAAGCCTGCTGTTCCTCTTTCGTGAGGTTCCATTTCGTAAAAACTTTTTTCTTATCCAGGTTGTCGATGTCTCTTAGTACGTTTTTATCAAAAGAGAGCAGTTCGACCGGCATGTTTGTTGTGTTGGGAAAGAAGGTAGATGGATTTTTTAGACCAGAGGGGTTACGTGGAGGCGTCTCCATCCTTTTCTGAAAGAAAATTTTTAGTCGCATTTTGCGAAACAGTTGTATTATTTCCAGTTTTGTTTGATTCAAATCTGGCCTCACTGTAGGAATGAAGGAAAGACCCTTCTGCAATACATTGATTTCATTTGTGGATAGCTCATAGTTAGATAGATTATAAATACAATCTTTTTCCTCATCTTTGTCTTTGTTTTTTGTTACCAGCGATAGACATTCCTTCTGGTGGTGATTTCCCCTTGGCATTGATTGGAATGAGGATTGTGCCATCTGTTTGCTCGTGATCGGCCTCTGGGTCGGCTGTTTCCTCTGCCTAAAAAAGGAGCCGGTTGATAGTTGCTTCTTTGTTGGTTGCTGTTATTGCTTGAACTGGCTTCGTTTTCACTTGAGCTTCCTGATGAAGATGATGCGTCTGAGAATGTCAAAAAACGTCTCCTGCTTCTTCCTCCGTATGTCTTTAATGCTCCTGTGTTTTGCGGGAGCTTGTAGTATTCTTTATCCAGATATGGATAGGTGTTTTTTTCAGAAAAATTCGTTATATCCTTTTGAAGTTTTTGGCGTTTTAGATCTTCAGTGTTTTTTTTGAAGGTCTCGTTTTCTTTTTCCAATTTTGTTAGTAATGATTGCACATTCTCAATTGCTGTGTTACTTAGTAGAGCTTCCTCCAATTCTTTGATCAGTTCGAGTTCTTGAAGGCTAAGACGTTCAGCAGTCTTGATTGAGTGGAACATCCAGTCTCTGGAACATTTGGTTCCTATATGGCTGAATCCCTCCAAATATTCAGGTTGGTCAGTGAATATCACCGGAATATTTCTTACTTGTAGGCCTGCTGGTATTGTACCTGCCCTCAGGTGTTCTAGTAGTACTTCTCCATGGAGAGCAGTCCTTATTTGTTTTTTCTTCAACCTTGTTATTTTTTCTAGTTCTGATTGTTGTCCAAAATTTGTAGAGGTGGTACCTACATTTAGTATTGATGGACGTTTTAAGAGTTCTTCGATATCTTCCTCCCTTATACTAAGAGTTTTGGGTTCTGACATTTATGGTTTGGCCAGGTAGGTGATATATTGATCTTTGTTGGGTGGAATCTTATGGATGGTACGTAAGTTTTTTTTATATACAAAAAGAAACGAGGATAGTGTGGTGTGTCTCGATGAAGGAAAACTCGATATCAGTTTTTAAACGCTAAAGTACTATAACCTAGCGTTGGGAGCTTTTTGTTCTCTATCGGGAAAACTTCCAGCTAGTCCCTCGTAGGCCTGGTGCCTACTCTATCATTTGATAAGGAATGGGGGGATTGATTCAGTAAGGACTACAGAGGCCGGAATCAGTTTTATAACTATATACACATGTGTTTGCCTCTGAGCCCATAAATCACAACGTTATTTTGGCTTTCAGTCCTTTTTATTGACTGAGAGTATCAACCTTATTTTTCTTTTTTACATTTACTTCAAACAGAGTAAACTCTTCATCATTAGACTTTTTTTTGTATCTTACATTATTCACACAATTATCCTGTACATATTATTTACACATTTTGACAAAGACATAAACATAAAACAAATGGTGTGACGTTTGTGCAAATTAAATCTCCACTGGTTTGTTTTTCTTCACAATACAGTACATAAATGTCCAACTATTTACACCTTAGGGACCTTAACTAGATTGGTCCTCAAATTTCTTAGTCTTTTTGGTCCTAAGCAGGGTCAGAAACACTCGTTAAAATGCTGTTATGAGGGAACCTTAGATTTGTTATATTTCCTGTTCTGGGGAAGCAGGGGCACTTTGTGACATTTCCCTGTATGTTCTGGTTCTCTGCTTATCTATTGCCAACGCGTTTCGACCTTTGTGTATGGACCTGCGACTTCTGGGTAAGGTCTTCTTCAGGGCTTGTTGTATTTCTGGATGGACATCTTTCTCCTGTATGGGTGACAGTGTGCCTTATTTTCAATATGCATTCTTTATAATGCGTCTTAATAAAAAGTCACATATAGTGAACTTACGTACCGTGTTTTCTATTGTGCAAGTTTTTCTTGGACTGGCAATATCCTTTGTCCTGTGGGGATATATATGTATCTTTATTAGGACAAGGTTGTCTAAATGGGCATGAAACATCTCCACCTCGTTATAAACTGGTTTCAATTTTTTGTGTGTGTGGACCTACCCAGCTGTATTCCAAATTGAAGGGAATGTTGATTCGATTCCGTACTGGCTTCCGCTCTGTCTATTCCTGTGATTGCCGGTAGCTGTGGGAGTTTTTTAGAAAAAAACCTTTATTTTAGTAGTTGCGCGAAAGACAACTCGTTTCTACATTATTGGCATGCACCTAACCCGAACTTGGGTCCCTCCACCTGCTGTGTGGGAAAAGGGGTCTGTTTGTTTTATTTGTGCGGGGAACAGTTAGTTTCTTAAGTAGTAAGGGTCCTTCACCCTGCTCTTATCATTAGTCTAGATCGTATTGTGGCAGTACTAGCTAGGGTTCTGTTATTGTTTCCTATCAGTGAACCTTTGTGCCTCACCCTTTTGTGGTGTTAGTCGTGACGCCTAGTTCTATAATCCGTTATGTCTTACTTTCTGGAAGAGGGGGGATCTTCAATTTTCATATTCTTGCCGCTCGTTCTCTCCGCGTCCTCGCCGTTGTGGAGCTTCTCGTGTTTCTGTTCTCGGCTCTTTTAATTGGTTTGACGTGTGCATGACGCGCCTACGTCCCGCGTCATGTCGTTCCTGTTGCCAGGGTGATGTTTAATTCAAGCCCTTCTCTATTTTTCGTAGTATGTCTTCGCGTCAATGTTACTATGTTGATGTTTTTTGGTTTTATTAATAAAGTTTTAATAGCGTTCTCGTAATTGTAACGCAATGACTCCTTTTCCTCCGGTTTTCTTAAGAAGGAAACTGCCTTTCTGTTTACAGGTATTCCGAGCTTCTTTGGCAAATTAAGTGAAGTTTTTATAAGGGAATATGATGGTATTTCCAGCTTGTCTTGTATGTGATTGGGTGCAATAATCAGCATTTTTTGGTGCACATTGTTCTTCAAGGGTTAGCTCGAAGAGTTGAAGGGTGGAAGAATACATGTGTACACTTGCTCTATAATATGTTTCCGAGTTCTGTCATCTCATTCAATCCGTTTTCGATTGTTCCCAAGAGCATTATAGTTTTGGCTTCTGTCTTGGATAGGCGAGAGTCTGTGTTTTTTCCTTTTATGTGTCGCAATACTGTCCATTTTATTTCATTGGGACCATGATTTCTTTCAATGCAGTGTGCAACCATTGGTGCATTAGGTGTCCTGCATCTAATTCGCGACCTGTGTTGAGAAATCCTGTTTTTTACAGCTTGAGTCGTTTTTCCGATATATGCTAATGAGCACGGACAGACCACACAGTATATGACATTGTGGGTGTTACAGTTCGTGAAGTTTTCATGATTGATGAACCTGGTGCCATATGTGAATTTTGTTCCTTCAAGAGTGCTTTCGCAAGAGGTGCAATTCCCACATTTTCTGTGTCCTTTAATTGGTGGTAATGACCACATAGTTCTTAATGTGGTTTCTGGTTTTGACATGGTTGTGTTTGCACGTACTAGTTTCTCTTTTATGCTCGTGTTTTTTTTCAAAGCAAATATAGGCATTTGTTTGAATGGTGGCAGATCCAGGGAGTGCTGCGGGTCGGTGGGGCAGGGTGGTGGGAGGAGCAGGGTGGGGGGGTAGTAAACTATATCAACATGAAGTTCGCGGGTCTACTGAATCAGAACTGAGAGCTAATTGCGACAAAACAACACATTCAAAGGAAAAGTCCTCTTAAAGAGGACAAATTCCCATCACCCACTGAGGTGGCATGCTTCATCATTTGGGACCTTCTCTTAACCACACCTGGTGCAGTTAAGGAGCTGCAACTCCTTTGCTAGTGTCAAAAGGAGGAGCTCGCGGATGTTTTGAATGTAAAAACAGGGGACTAGATCTTCTAAAGATCAATGAAGCTGCCTAAAGTGTGGTGAAACAAAGTGTAAGAAGAGTGCAGTGTGTATAGACAGTGTAGTAAAATTGACTACCTAAAGAAAAATATGTTTATTGAGTATCTTAAGGTGTCAAAGAATAAAAACAACAAAACGTGTTCTCAGTGATCAACTGTTTAAAAAAAGGCAAAAACAGGAGAAAACACAAATATCACATGTTGTGTTGGGTCATAGCACTCAGTCACTCAAACAACTGTATTTATAAACAACTCTCATGCAAAGGTCACCAAATGGCCTCCTTACCCGCAATCAGTCGGGGATAAAACCCTACACTCCTGGTAACGACTCAGGGCGTGAGGCAACGCTCTATATAAAACATTAAAAAAAAAGAGAAAAGGCTGATACCACAGAGGAGCCAGGTATAGGGTGCTTAATTCCTCTTAGTGGTATTGCTACAGATAAACATAAAACAAGAAACCCAGGAAATCACTCAGCGAGACTGTCAAGGCCAACGTACTAGACCTAGAATCAATAGGTTGAGCTACCCTCACTATAGACAAATCAGAGGTAGAGCAACCTGTAAAGATAAACACCAATAAATGCTAATCAGCCCTTGGAACAGAGCGTCATTGGATTTAACAGGCAAAAAACTAAGACCCACCACTTGAGAAAGATGACTGCTTCTGATATAAGTGCATGCATCTCTCAAAAGTCAAACGGTCTAAGGCTTAAGATATGACGCCATGGTCAAACTAATTGACCACAAAGCATGCGGTCACTCTAGCAAGCATAAACTCATCCAGAGATGTTTACCTAAGCTAATGGCGCTCTAGCTGCCTTACCTGTCCGTTGTTACCCCGGTCCTGGTCGTTCCGAGTGGTAACATGACGGGAGCAAGCGTGTCATTTAAAGAGCTTGGAAATGCTAAACACCTGGAAGTCGGCATACGGGGCGTGGGAGTGAACCCCGTCACGTGACTATGGCATCTCTGCATCACATGCTCGTAAGTATGTGGATCAATCTCAGGCATGCTGGGAAATGTAGTATCTGATGGCAATAATAGAGTACGGAGTGCTCAATAAGCCCAAAGGAATTTTTTGAATGTTATTTAGCTGTAGATACGACGCATAGTTGGAAAACAACCGCCAACCTACACACATAAGCGAACTTAGTCACGTAACTCGGGCATATCGGCAGCACATGATCGTATGTCACGGAGCAGTGACAGGTATGAGCAAAAGTGTAGTATCAAGTAGCAGTCAAAAAATTCGATGTGCCCCAGAGAAAAATATTTTTAAATTGTTTCACTATCAGTAAGAACCATAGTCGAAAAACGTACACCAGTCTGCACTCACTAGAAGAAGTGGAACCTTAGACAATTGGAGTCTAGATACATCACTGATCTAAATACAAAGACACCATGATGCTTAAAAAGTGAAGAAGACCTCCACAAACATCTATAGAATTTTAGAAATTCCCTTTTGTTTTTATTCAATCATCTTCACCCTCATTTCATTCCAGTTGATGGAGGTCTATCACACAGAAATCATTATTTTCTCAGATCAATCGCTCCTTCTTCGGGTTCAATGTCTGTCACATATGTCGATTTACAACTCACATTTTTCTAGCTTGTCACATTTGTTCTTAGTGACCTTATGAATTCAGGTTTTTGAAGACCATTATCATTTAGATATGTCACTGCTTCAGCTGATATTGCTCCAATTCTCTTCATACTGTCAAATCTTTGCAAGAATTTCCTTCTTTCCCTTTCACCTTCAGACCAACCAGCCTGCGTTCACCTTCAGTCACATTTGCTCCACTGAGCTCATTTTCAACATTACTCGCTCCTTGATATGCATGACTAGCAATTGGACCCCTTGAGTGCTTGTGGGCTTTTCAAAGCTCTGGTTTTTGTGGTTTGTTTATCTTGGTTTTTAATTTGTGTTCTTGTTTTTCTTCTCCTTGAAATCTTTGTTCCCCCTTCCTGGATTCAAGTTTCAAACTTAAGTTTGACTCTATGAATTATTGGTTTGTTTCACCACTTTTTCATCTGCAGGCTTCAGTCTCTTTGTGTGAGATGCGTAGATCCAACGTGGCATGCCTCCACACATTACAGCAGTTTTCGTCACCAAGATCACTTGATATGGGCCTTTCTAGCAAGCCTCTACATACGTCTTTCAAACATGCTTCTTCACCATGACCCATTACCCAGTCTTTAGTTTATGGCAAGGTTTTTCACTTCTGGAAGGAATAGAAAGTTTCACCTAGTAAGAGATAGATCATACCAAATCAGCCAGGCCTTTGAAGTTATCCAGTATCAGACCATCAATAATATTCAGAAGAGCAGCTGAAGAAATCACAGAAATCCTCATGGCCCACCCCATTAGCTTTTGGTGAGGATTTAATGCTGTGCATTGTTTCATGTGCTTCTCATTCTTAGTAAAACTTGAGGAAGGGCATCTGACCATTTCAGTGATGTTGAAGCACACATTTGTGTCATTTCTGCATTCATCATACTGCTGGTCTTTGCCACCACACCTGATGGTTGAGTATGATAAGTACAATGGAATTTCTGCTCCACTTTTAGTGCAATTAAAAGTACTCTTGTTACCTCCTTTTTAAAATGAATTCCTCTATCTGGTTCCAAAGAAGTTGGCAGACCAAATCTAGGGATCAGCTCCATCAATACTGGCTTGGCTACAGTAAGTGCATCACAGTGCCTAGCTGGTTTATCTGAATCTACCTACTAAAATACAGATAATCACTTAAAGGTACCTTAATCATTTGCATATTGGCATCGCTACAAAATCTATTTATGATTTTATGAAACGACCTTCTGGTTTGCCCATATTATTAATGAGCATCTTCTCTTTGTGTCAGAATTTAACTGCTGACAGATGATACACCTCCGACATTGATTTTTAGCAATCATCCTAAAATGAGGATTAAGCCAATACTTTTTAAAGGTAGCCAGCATTCCTTTATGTGCCACACATGTAGGTCAGTTTATAAATCTTGCCATCTGTAGTAGCAATGAATCTGGCAATACAACCCTCAAATGTACCAGACGCAAGAGCACAGCATTGTGCAATATCTTCTGCAAAGTTGCAAGGCGGTTTGCAAATTTAGAATAGGATTTCTAGATGATGCCATAAAATCTCTTTGTGACCACAACTGCCCAAAGATATGACCACTCGAAAACTATACTGGCTATCTGTTTAGATTATAACACTCAACCCATTAGCTACACAGCATGCAAATGGGAATCCCAACAAATTCAATTACTTGTGTGGAAGTCAGTGATATTTCACAAGTACATTGCCTCCATAGCACGTGTCAGTGTGCATATTGCATATGCTACTCAAAGTGTTCCTTGGTGATCTCTCAGACAAGATCATCCACAAATAAAATCAATAAAATCCGTCAACTTGAGTGGTGCGATCTTCATTTGGTGCATAACTCTGTCACATCAATACAGTCATGTTCACCATCATATTCTTCATTCTCAGATATCCTCCTTTGGCAAAAGCAAGAGTGCGTCATGAGCCAATATTACAAAGTTTATTTGAAATAGTGACTGCTGTCACGATTATCCGCTCACACTTGGTCAAGTGGATATTTGCGAGATAATCAGTGCAGGTGCAAATTAGCAATTTTCTACTGAATGTGCAATCACCACAATGAGTGTGTAACCCATCACAATTGGCTCACTCTGGACAATCACCAAAGAAGATGCTGCAAACCTTTTCATGCAACCACACAGACAGCGGCTACTGGATCCAATATTGCAGACAACTTTACAGTGAGCTGTTTCAACATCCTATGCTGCTGAGTTAAAAAGTAGAATGTGCTCCCTTCTCTTTCATGACAGAATATATTAAAAAAAATCTTGTAATTAGCCATTTCTAGAGAAGGTGCATTACAAAAACTGTGTCTGAACTCTGGGAATGCTAATACCAATGGCGGTGCCTGGTAGGCACCACCACCATTTTTGGGATGAGAAGGCCTCCGCCGCACCACGGGCTCAAGGAGCACGTTGGATGCATGGCAGTCGGATTTTCAGACCGCCACGGACCGACCCACCATTATAATATGGCAGGCAGGAAATGGCCTCAAAATGGCGGTGAATCCGCCACCGACAGCCTGTTGGTGGCAGATTCACCACCATTGTAATGACTCCCTTTGTGCCCATTATCAGCATTATAACTTAATAGTACAATTATATCAAGTCTCCAGACATCTCTCATCAATTCATTGATGTACTGTAGCAGCACTGAATGACAAGGCAAATGTAAATTTTCCAAATCTTTCTTGAGTATTTTTGAAAAAAACTAAAGACCTCTCTCTATACCCTTGTGATATTCGACACCAAGCGAGAACCATATTTTAATATCTCACACAAATGGATACTAACTAGCCTAATGAAGAAGAATTGGGAAAATGCTTGACATCATTCTATGATAGTGAATCACTAAGCTTCTGCTAAACCTTGAAGTAAGATTACTGTAGGATTCGGTACCATGGGGCAACATGGGATTATTATATCATTAATTTTGCGTAGTCTTTTACTATGCAGCATTTTTCACTTGGTTTCTTGATCAAAGCATTACATGGACCCTTTTAAAAATGCCCAACACTCCTTTTAAAATGCTCTGTTCAATCATTTTGCCAAAAACAGATGAAATCTCCTTCTCTGATTCATGAGTAAGCCTGTATTGATGAGTAAAAGGATACATGGCATTCAGTTTTACAGTGGTCTATATTGGCTGTGCACTTTCAATTAACTCTATATTTCCTGAAACATCCCAAACTTCCCTTTTTACAGTATGTTTTGAATCTGGAGGTAGATCTTTTGAAATGACCACTAGATACATTTTAACTGTTGCTTCTTCAGAATTTATTTTGAAATTAAAATGTTTGTCTGGAGTTTGAATGCTAATACCATTCAGTGTGCAGTAGATGACACGGTTCAATATACATAAGTGATTATGACCCAACAAATTAACAGCACTTATCTCAATGATTATAAATTCATGATTATTTATGTGAAGCCAGTTTCACCTGGACATTAACTGACAGCTTATTAGTTTTGAAATACCTACCTGTTTATTTGAAATACCTTCAACTTTGATTTCTTATGCCAAATGGGGCAGATGAGGAACTTCAAGAGGCCGATCCATGAAGCACTTGTATCGATCACAACTGATACTGGATAGACATTTACTTCTTCTTCCACAAAAGGGCAGTTCTGGTCTACCTCTAGCACTACTCCAAACATGCAATCCTCCCCTCTCAGGCGACATCATTATGCTCAATTCAGTCTTGTTTAGCTGCAAACTCCGGAACACTGTACTTAGCACAGAGTATTTTGCTGATGCCTAAAATTTGTCTGAAATCCTGGTATATTATTCTGCAAAAGTTGTTGTATGCCTGGGATAGAAGGCATGATGCTATTGAACAGCCTTGAATGCCACATGTTTTGCACAGAGGCCTCTAGGGCTGGAACCATTGACTGTGTCATCCATCCCATTTTGTCCAATCTGATTTGGGGAACCATTTTTTAATTCATTTTGAAATCTATTTGGATAACATTTACGGGCCAGATTCACAAAAGTAATCTGAGACAAAATCCTGACTTTACGACTTTCGGTATTCATAAAAGGCATTTAGGAGTAGTAAAGTTAGGAATCCTCTCAGATCAAGACAACTCTTTGTGCAAAGTCCTATTAATATCCATGCAAATCAACTCCCAACAACACTCACAGGTACACCAGCATTAATCCAAAGGATTCCAGGATTCTCCAAATTTTGACAATATTAAGGGCAAGCATTTTCACCTTTTATGTAATTTAATTAAATAAATAAATTATGCAAATGAATTGGCACAATTGCCTGCATTACTTCACCATAATTCTGTGAACGATTCTTAGAGTGGAGTCCAGCAAAGAGCCTTGAATATAATGCAAATATGGCAACTTTCTATAAATGGCTTTCTTCTTGAGAAACAGAAATTAAAACATTTCAGATGAACAAGTAAACAGAGAAGTAAAATCAATTCTATTTTGCTTATTTTCTGAAATGGAAAGGCACAACAGAGAAAAGTGCATGTAGAAAGCTAATTAGTGTAATTTAAAATCACAATTCTGTCTGTCCTTCTAAAAGACATGTCAGTGCAGGCTGACTAAGCCTAGTTATACCAACTTAAGCCTGGCTACGATAACTAGAACACAATTAAATTAAAGAATTTCTTTTTTAAATTAAAATCCTCTCACTCAAGTCAGGAAGCGAGAGAGCAGTTTCTGATGAAGAAAAGGCAGATTCTGAGAGTCGGAGGTGTCGGTAAAAGAGAAAGAGGAGTTTATTCCTTTGGGAAATGACTTTCTTTTACCTTCCCATTTGATGAATTAATATGTATATAATGTTCCTTATATTAAAGGACCGTACTAGAGTTGTATGTGTTTCTAAATGTGAACAATATTATGTAACGTCACAGTAACATCCCAGAATGAGTACTGTAGGGCTGAGAATGTGTTCAATTGAAGGCAGGCAGCAATAGCTCCAGCTGACGAAGGTCACCCCCTACTTTGCAGCCTTGGACTTACCCTCCAATTAAAGGGTCCTGTAGCGACATCTCCTGATCTTCCTCAGTGGCATTACCACTTAAACACGCAGCTACTCTGCCTCCTGAGAGTTGGCCTTGTGGTCGTGGACGTCAAGGAAGCTAATTGTCAGGTAGTTTCCCTGCTACCTTTAAAATAATACACAGACTTTCAATTAGCGTTCAGCATTAATGGATGAAATATGTAATAATAATGTTGCAGCACATCTCACCTCATTCTGTGGATTCTGGCTGATGCAGTAAAACTAAGCGGTACCATATTAAAGCATAATAAATATGTGTCCTGTCACTACCCTTAAAAAGCTGCTGGTAAAACTGTGTCCCTGAAAGGGAAAATAACTTACACAATGTTCATTTGTTATTTAATATTTGGTACAGCTTTAAACCAAGGGCAGTTCCACGCATTCTGATTACAGTAACAGAATTTCAAAATGGGTCTCTTGTCCTTAATTGAGCGATCTCCTTTAAAAGAGACCACATTCTTCACCCCTTCCACGTTTAACTCCTGGGCTCTCATTGCGAGCTGCATAGCACTGGTGCGGATTTACCACACTATAAATGTGCATGCATATTTACCATGACCATGCAGCAAAGCCAAAAACAGTATCATTCACAGGAGGGGAAATACTGTGGGGCACCAATATTTTCTGGTTTGTAATACAGTGTGAAATTCCCAGTTCCACTGGGTTTAATGCATACATTTATCAACTGCGATTGTATGAGGGGGGCCACTGAGTGAGATGAAAGGCAATGATGGGAATAGAGTAGAAAAGGGAAGGAGAATTATATTTCTAGCAGGGGGGCACACAGACAGATAACCCGAGGAAAACTATGTGGTCCGCCATGGTAGTGGAAATCAACTGTCCGCTGGTACTGCTGCAAAACTAGTGGTCCGATTAGGATCAACAGCCAACAAATCCTGACTGCGGCGTAAAACGCCACGAAAGACCGCAGGTAGTGGTGCAGCTGGTGAAAATCCATCCGCGGCGGTCAGATTTGCGGCAAAATCACACTAAACCGCCGCAAGGCCAGTGGAGTGACCGCACAGAAAATTAGGATTTCCCCGATGTGACAGAGGTACGTTCCGCTGTTTCCGATCGCCATGATCGCAAACAGTGATGAATGGGAGAGCCGGCGGAAGGGCCATTGCATAGCCACTGCTGCAGATGCTCCGTGACAAATATGGCGGTCGGAAAAAAAAAACACGACAAGGCTACCAACTGCACTGCCTAACACACCCCAATGACACACCCCTTTGGCAACTTCAAAAATACAAATCCCAGGACAACCCACACAACACACCTGACAGCAATACCCCACTTTGACAACCTCACATAGCTGAGTATAAAACCAGCCCCTTCCCTGACCAGAACAATTTGGCATGGTCTTAAGGCGAGGGGGAGTTGATTCCAGATGAGAGGAGTCAGGTAGGAAAAGCTTTTTCCTCCCGTGTTTGTTTTTTTTATCTTGGGAATAGTTAGAAGCGATTTGGAACTGGAGCGCAGAGTCTGGTGAGGGATGTACTGGTAGAGTCTCTCCGCCAGATAGGAAGGGCCAGTGCCCCAGGTTGCTTTGTGTGTAAGGCAACATATCTTGAACTTCACGCATTGTCGAATGGGCAACCAGTGTAGTTGATGAAGGAGAGGTAGCGAGGCAGATCTGTAGGGTGCATTTAGCACCAGGGGAGCGGCAGTGTTCTGTATCATCTGTAAGCGGTCTAGTGAGGACTCATTGGCTGCGATCAGGATGGCATTGCAGTAATCTAGCTTACTCAGTACCAGGGTCTGCGTCAGGGTCTTTCTAGTAGTGTCGGGGAGATAGGGGAATGCTTTCCTTAGAAGGCTCAGGATGTGGAAGCATGAGCCCACTGTGAGAGAGACATGTTTCTTCATAGAGAGAGTCTGTTCGAGATGAACTCCGAGGTTTTTCACAGAGGTTGCCGGGATAGGGGGGACGCCTAATTCCGGGGGCCACCATTGAGGAGTCCACAGGAGAGGGGCATCACCGAAGAGCAGAATTTCCGTCTTTCCGGCATTCAGCTGGAGGAAATTACTTTCCATCCAGCGTGATATAGCCAGCATGCCAGTGGAAAATGTGGATTGAGCTGTCTGAGAGGTTTTGTCAAAAGAGAAAGTGAGCTGAGTGTCGTCCGCGTAGGATATTGGGACGAATCCATGGTGTCTCAGTAAGGTGGCCAAGGGAGCTACATAGATGTTGAACATAGTCGGGCTTAGGCATGAACCCTAAGGCACCCCCTTGGAGAGGTCTTGCGGTTTAGACCGGAAAGGGCCAAAGTTGATGGTCTGGGAACGCTTGGAGAGGAAGTTGGTCAACTATTTGAGGGCAGTCCCCCCGATTCATGCCTCCCTAATTCTCCTGAGCAAAGTCTGGTGGTCGACTGTATCGAACGCCGCCGAAAGGTCTAATAGCACAAGAAGGGTGGACTGGTTCTGGTCTAAGGTACACCTGATGTTATCAGTGACGGCCACTAGGGCTGATTCCGTGCTGTATTTTGGGCGAAAGCCCGATTGGGCCGGGTCCAAGTAGCCAGTTGCTTCGATATGGTCGGAGAGGTGTTTATTTACTTGTTTTTCCAGGACTTTGCTCAGGTAAGGGAGGAGGGAGACAGGGCGGAGGTTAGAGAGAATTTCCGTAGTGAGGTTTGTTTTTTTCCGGATGGGGATGATCTGAGCGGCCTTCCAGGAGGGAGGTAAGTGCCGATCCTCCAGTGATTGGTTAAGTATGGAACAGCTAGAGATGCCATGATCTTGGCAGGTATGACATCCGAAGGGGAACCGGATTTTATGTTAGTCATTATGGATTCAGTGTCCTCCTGTGTAAGAAGGGGGAAATTCTGTAGGATTGTCGAATGAGATGGGCAGTAGCAGGGGATGTCTGACATATTATCCGAGCCAGGGGACTGCTTAGAGGCGATGATACTGTTGTAGATGTTGTCAATTTTGTGTATGAAATGGTTACTTATTTTATTGCACAGTGTTTGAAAGGGAGCTTCTTCTGTCTCGCAGGCTATGGGATGGGTGAATGTTTTTAGAATCTGGTACATGGCTTTGGGGGTGTTTTTAGCTGAGCTAAGTTGAAGGGCTATATAAGATTTGCGGGTATGTTTAATATTTTTGTGATAGAGGGAGAGGGCGGCTTTGTATTTCTCTTTATTGGCTGCGAGGTTGGTGCGGCGCCATTTCCTTTCGAGGTTTTTACATTTGTTTTTTTCCTTATGTAGTTCTGAGGAGAACCATATAGATTTAGTGGAGCTGGGTTTGGAGGAGCCCTTTTTTAGCGGGCGATCAGATCTATGGCAGCTAGTGCAGCTTGGTTGAAATGCGCTAGTCTGTCTTCCGTGTTACTGTGCAGAGAGTTTATGGGGTGTGTGAATGCGGATTCAAAGGTGTCAGGATTGATTTTATACCATTGTCTGTATGGGGAACGTTTTTGTACGGTAGTCCGGTGAGTTCCTGTGTGTCCCAGAAGTTGGAAATCGATATTGGCATGATCAGACCAATTGACTGGTTTTGGGGCGAAGCATGTGAGGAGGGAGGAGTTAGAGAAGACAATGTCTAAAGTGTGTCCTGCTAGATGAGTAGGGCCATTGTTTACTTTATTTAAATTTAGGGCGGTGAGGGCATTGAGGAAGGATGCAATTTCCGCCTTGTCTAGGTTTTTGCTGTGGATGTTGAAGTCGCCCAGTAGCATGAACTTATTGGAGGAGGTCACATGGGGGGCTATTAATTCCATTAATGAGAGGGAGAAGTTGGCTACGGGCCCGGAGAGCGGTATACCAGTGCCCCTTTCCAGTTTGCTTGGGGAGAGAGGTCGAGCTTAAATATCATGATCTCAATCAGGTCAGTTGAGTGTTGTTCCAGAATGGACACTTTTGCCCTGTCGTTGTGAATTATAGCAATCCCTCCTCCGGTTCTGGGCTGTCTGTCAAGTCTGATAATTTTATACCCTTCCGGTAGGGCAATGGCGATTGCTGGCTTGTTAGAAGGTTTTAACCAGGTCTCGGTGATGAAGCCAATATCGGGTAAGTTGGTATCCAGTAGATCCCATAGCTCTATCGCGTGCTTCGGGAGGGATCTTACATTTCCCAAGAATCCTTTCCATTTTAGCATGGGTGGAGTGGCTCCTAGTGGAACTTTGGAGGTAGAGTTCCACCTCGTGTCCTCCTTATGATGTGCCATGGGGAGGGGGATAAGAGGGCGACTGCCGCAGAGTGTTGCGGAGTCTTTCATGCTTTGGAATCTGCAGTGAGGATCCCTCCAGGGCTTGAGGTGAGAGAGGGTCTTTGTTGTGACATTGGGAGGGGGAATGAGGGGGGTGGCTGCCAATCGCCAACAGCTCTATCCTGGAGTAGACGTGTTTAATGCGGGTGTCATGATCTGTGTTTTTTTGGGCAGGGTCCCTGGCGGCTGGCGGCGTTCGGGCGCGGACGGGCGCAGACGGGCTTGCCTTTGGCTCACCCGCTGCGCCCGTCCGCTGCGCGCTCCGGTGCCCATGAGTTTTGTAGAGAAGGTGGGTTTGAGGCTAGAACGCTGACCTCCTTCCGCCGGAAGTACCTCCCTCCACACAACTGGGATATCCCGTGGTGGACCGGGGAGACGGCTCGGGAGAGACAGCGACAACTCCCACCAGGCACCCCTGTTATGTTATGTTATGTTATTTGGCTTATATAGCGCATGAATCACCCCCAGGGGGTATCTCAGCGCTTGCAGGGTTGCAGAAGGAATTGTGACGGTATGCTATACTAAAAAAGGGTGGATTTCAGGGCCTTTCCGAATTTCAGGTAATCAGGGCATTGTCTTAAGGCCAAAGGGAGCTGATTCCATATTAGAGGTGCCTGATAAGAGTAGACTTTTCCTCCTGTTTGTGTTTTTTTTATCCTGGGGGTTTTGAGCAGGGATTTTGACCGAGATCTCAGGTCCCTTGGAGGGATATATTGGTGGAGCCCCTCCCCATAATGCCTTGTGTGTTAGGCAGAAGAGCTCAAACTTCACCCGTTTCCGTACAGATAGCCAGTGTAGTTGTTGTCGAAGAGGGAGTGAGGCTGACCTATTGGGTGCGTTTGCAACTAAGCGTGCTGCGGTGTTTTGTACCACTTGAAGGAGATTTAAGGCAGACTCGTTGGCTGCAATCAGTAGAGCATTACAATAATCTAGTGTACTCAGTACCATGGCTTGTACAAGAGTCTTTCGTAAGGAGTCCGGAAGGTAGGGGAACGCTCTTCTCAGAAGGCCCAGCACATGGAAACATGCACCGACCGTGTGGGTAACATGTCATTTCATTGTTAGAGCCTGGTCGTGACGCACCCCTAGATTTTTTGCTGTAGTTTTTGGGGCAGGAACAGTTCCCAACTCTTTGGGCCACCAACTTGGTGCCCATAAAAGCGGAGCTTCTCCGAAAAGCATGATTTCCGTCTTACTGGCATTCAGTTGTAGAAAGTTGTTACTCATCCATTGTGAGATGGTCAGCATGCCAGAGGAAAAAGAGGCTTGGGCTGTCTGAGATGATTTATTAAAGGAGAAGGTGAGTTGGGTGTTGTCTACATAGGATATCGGGACAAACCGGTGGCTCCTTAACAGTGTGACCAAGGGGGCAACGTAGATGTTGAACATAGTTGGGCTCAAACACGAGCCCTGAATCACTCCATTGGTCAATTTTTCTGTATTGGACCAATATGGGCCCAGATTGATAGTTTGAGTGCGATTAGAGAAGAAGCTGGTTATCCATTGCAGTGCCACTCCCCCTATCCCTGCTTCCCTCATTCTACCAAGCAGAGTCTGGTGGTCAACTGTATCGAATGCGGCAGAGAGGTCTAAAAGCACCAGGAGGGTAGATTGGCCCTGATCTAGCGCAAGCCCGGTGTTGTCTGTAACGGCCACCAATGCAGTTTCTGAGCTGTAATTGGGGAGTAAAGCTGATTGAGATGGATCCAGGTAGCCAGTCGATTCGATATGGTCAGATAGGTGTTTATTGACATGTTTTTCCAAGACTTTGCTCAGGTAGGGTAGGAGGGAAATAGGGCGGAGATTAGAAAGATCTTCCATGGGAGCTTTGGTGTTTTTATGCAGTGGGATAATCTGAGCCGCTTTCCATGTTGAAGGTAAGTAACCTTCCTTCAGAGATGAATTTAATAGAGAACAGACGGGATCGGAAAGCAGATTGGCAAGGGAAGCTGACATTTTTGTAGGAAGGACATCTAGGGGTGAACCTGATTTAACCTTGCACATTAACACTGCAGTCTCTTCTCGCGATAGGGGAGGGAAGGCCAGCAGTGTTTTAGGCCCAGTGCTGAGGGGTGCAGGAGTAATATCTAACGTCGAGGAGCAACCTGTCTTGGTAAATTTATTATAGATGGCGAAACCTTTCTGTATGAAAAAGGCACTACGTTTATCGCAGAGAGGCTGTTCCACCCCTGAGCAGGATGTAGCACTCAAACACACTCAGAAGCATGTGGCAGCCATTGGATTACAACAAACAATCTTACAGGTAGGTAGCCATTTTCCCAGGGAGGGCTGTTTGGGGGTGGGGGGCCTGCACTACAACTCCCACCAGGCACCCCTGTCCCACCCCTGAACAGGATGTAGCACTCAAACACACCCAGAAGCATGTGGCAGCCATTGGATTACAACAAACAAATTTACAGGTAGGTAGCCATCTTCCCAGGGAGGGCTGTTTGGGGGAGGGGGGCATGCGCTACAACTCCCACCAGGCACCCCTGTCCCACCCCTGAGCAGGATGTAGCACTCAAACACACCCAGAAGCATGTGGCAGCCATTGGATTACAACAACCAAACTTACAGGTAGGTAGCCATCTTCCCAGGGAGGGCTGTTTGGGGGAGGGGGGCCTGCACTACAACTCCCACCAGGCACCCCTGTCCCACCCCTGAGCAGGATGTAGCACTCAAACACACCCAGAAGCATGTGGCAGCCATTGGATTACAACAAACAAACTTACTTGTAGGTAGCCATCTTCCCAGGGAGGGCTGTTTAGGGGTGTGAGACCTGCACTACAACTACCACCAGGCACCCGTATTCTACAGCTCAGAAAGATGGAGCACTTCCCCCCCAGAAGCATGTGTCAGCCATTGCATTCTTCACCTTCACCTAACAGGTAGGTAGCCATCTTCCTAGGGAGGGCAGTTTGGGGGTGTGAGGACTGCCCTACAACTCCCACCAGGCACCCCTGTCCCACCCCTGAGCAGGATGTAGCACGCAAACACACCCAGAAGCATGTGGCAGCCATTGGATTACAACAAGCAAACCTACCGGTAGGTAGCCATCTTTCCAGGGAGGGCTGTTTGGGAGTGGGAGGCCTGCACTTCAACTCCCACCAGACCCCTTGTCCCACCCCTGAGTAGGTTAGATCACTAAAACACACCCAGAAGCATGTGGCAGCCATTGCACTGTTCACATTTACCTAACAGGTAGGTAGCCATCTTTCCAGGGAGGGCAGTTTGGGGGTGCAAAATCTGCACATGGGGCATGGTATCCATTGACATGTCACACCATGGAAAAGTAATGAATGTACCTCCACATCATGTCATGAAGCACATTACTGTGCAGAAATACAATGTGAGAACTAATAAATTGTGTGTTGCATATCCTAGAAATAAGATAAATTGAACACCAAGCATGAAGGTTGCACATCAATTACCATTTCCCCTCTGTCCCACAGGTGACCAAGAACTGACTGAAGAGGATGAAAACACCAACCTGCAGAGCCAGTCTCCATCCCCGGAACATGGACTCTCTGATGATGACTCCCTGGATTTCGAGGAGGTGGAGCTTGAAGCCGGCCCATCTGGAAAGCCAGAGCGCAACTGGTCCCAGGACCCCACTGTCCCCCCACCATCACCATCATCTCAGCAACAACAACAACGATGCTTACCCCTGCTGTAATGACCTGTGCGGCCTCCACCACCACCACCACCACCAATGCTTCCTGCAACACTCTCCCTGCCCCAGAGGATGACCACCCCACCCCACCAACTGAGGAGGGCAAGGAGAGTAGACGGGTGTGTACAGTGGTGAGGCAACAGGTTCGTGACAGCAGGGCAGGTGGGAGGGCAAGGGGAAGTCTAAGCCAACCAGGCACTGAGACCGAAGCCCTGGACAACATCACCAGCGTCCTTGGAGCCTATGAACGGGCACAGGGACAAACGGGCCAGGCTCAGGTGGATTCCCGTGAGCTCCGCCTGCTGCTGAGGTCCATCGACACCCGCATGGACCAAATTGTGGACCTCTTGGGTTAGCTAGTGGTGGTTCTGAGGGACAGGCATGCAGCACAAACAACACCTTCACCTCCCTCCAGTGGCACGCAGGATGACAGTTACACATTCTCCCCTGCGACTAAGGAGAGGGGGGACTCCTCAGACCCTACTGGCCCCGCAGCAGAAGGCCCCCGCCAAATGACCAAGGGGACGTCTAAAGAAAGCCAAGGGAGGAACCCGTGGCAGAGCACCTGCCAAACACCAGACAAGGAGCCAGCCGTGATGTCACCCCTCTTCACCTTGCCATTGACTTTGTTGACTGTCCTTCCCCACACTGCCATGTTAATGGCATCTGTCTGTTGGACTGGGCCACCAATTCAATGTGGTGACTACTCGATTGTCTCATCTTCCATCACTGACAACTCATTGCTTCACTATTCACCTTTCTATAAATATTCACTCCCCTGTCACATGTACCCATTGTAAATAAACACTCATTACACACCTATATCATTGTGTCTGCTCCATGTTTATCACAGGATGTGCTATGTTCACCATGATTACAATGTACCAGGAGCACGGATTGTTTGTAGGCAAGGAGAGGCTGAAAGGACCTAGAAAAACACAACAGAACAATATTCACTAGTCAGACGGTGGCATCACAGCCATCACACAACACTTGTCATCAAGTTACTCCAATCTGCACACATTACAATGAGCAACAGTACCGACATAGACATGGACACAGCACTGAAATCACCCTCCTCCAAATTGTGGATGACACCCTCCAAGCCCTTAACCAAGGCAAAACCTGTCTCCTAATCCTCCTAGACCTATCCTCGGCATTCGATGCGGTTAACCACAAAACACTCCTTTAACACCTCAAACACAGGATGGGTTTGGATGGCACCGTCCTTGAATGGTTTAGGTCCTTCCTCCAGAATCGCTCACAGAGAGTCATAATCAAAGGTAACCTATCCGCTCCCTCTCCGATCATGGTTGGAGTCCCCCAAGGATCAACCTTGTCCCCTACCCTCTTCAATCTTTACCTTGAACCACTCACAGAGGTGCTACGTAACGCCAATATCTCCTACCACATGTATGCGGACGACACACAGATCTACATTAAAATCTCTTCCCATGAGGACATTCTCTCTCTGAATGAGGCCTTGAAGCTGACTGTTCACTGGCTCACCTCAAACCAGCTCAAACCTAAACAAATAAAACGGAGTTTCTTCTAATCTCCCCACCCAAAACCAATCAAGACACCCAGGAATGGATCAAGGCTATCACAGCGCTAAACTGCCCTCCTACCTTTGTCGACTCTTCTAAATCTCTTGGAATAACCTTAGACGGCAGCTTGAACATGCGGACCATATCAACTCGATGGCCAAAACTGCCAGATTTCACCTGAGTTACCTAAGAAACCTGAAACCCTTCCTTGAAACTTCTGACCTAAAACGGCTATCCAGGCACTAGTCATCTCCAGACTAGAATATGGATATTATACTCTCGCTGGTCTACCCAAGAACTCTGGCCCCATTGAAAGCCTGCCTCAACACCGCAGCCAGACTTCTAACAGGTTCTAAGAAATTCAACCATATCTCTTCCCACCTTAAAGCTCTGAACTGGCTTCGCCTCGAGGCCAGAATCCAACTTAAGCTGGCCTGCATTACTCACTAGGCTCTATACTCCAATTCCCCTGCATTTCTCGCCCAGAAACTCATGATATCTGGAGGCGCTAGAAATTCCCGATCTGCCAGAGACCTTTTGCTCCAACCAGCATGCTCCTGAAAAAAAAATAATAATACAATCGGGCCTTCTCTGGGGCCGCTCGAAGAATATGAAACTCTCTCCCGCCCGCCATCAGAAGACTTCCATCTTTGGCACGCTTTAAAAAGGAGACCAAAACTTTCCTAATGGGCAAATTCCTCGCCTAACGGTCACATTACAATCACCTCAGCAACCTGTTCTACCCACCATTACGTCATTATCGATGGCTTTTCCAGATGATACCTTCCCACCACTTCTGGGCATCCCACCCAAGAGTTGAGACTGCTTGTTCTCTTGTATAATGTATCTACCAGTTTTTATCCCAAATGTATCCGGGACTTGGGACCGCTTGTTTTCCTTGTATAATGTATCTACCTGTTTTTATCCCAATGCTATCCTCCCCTCCTAAGTCTTTTGTATACCACCCCTCAATTCTGTAAAGCGCTCTACTACCGGGTATGGTTCGTGCTCCATAAAACTTTAAAATAAATAAATATCCAGTATCTGTGTCAAACTACTCGGTCCCAGAAACATTTGAAGCCAGCACTGAGTCAACAACAGGCTGCAGTCACAAAGCTCACATGGACCTTTTCACCAACAACGACATCAGCAGACAATGCCCCGTTGTACATTGTCACTCACCTTCAAGTGAAGTAGCGGTGGATGAGCTGTTGACGCAGGTCGACACCTTCCTTCCCTTCACTATCCTCGTCACTGGACATGGGTTGGTTTGCAGGCAGGGGCTTCGGCTGCTCATCAGCATCCAGGAGCAGGGGGATCTTCTTGGCAAGGCCAGGTTGTGGAGCATGCAGCATGCAACTACAGTCTGACACACCTTTTTTGGGCGAGTACATCAGTGCACCTCCGGTGTTGTCCAGCCAGTAAAATCGTGACTTCAGGAGACCAAAAGTAAGCTCCACCACACGATGTGTCCGGCCATGAGTATCATTGTAGCGGACATCACTTTGGGTCCTGGGATTCCGCAGCGGGCTCAGCAACGAAGGATGGTTGGGATATGCAGAGTCACCTAGGTGTGAGATACACAGGTCAACTTTGTAATATAACTGTGGCAGAGGACAGCATGTCACACTCACAGCACGCAACTTGACTCTGTGCACTCACCCACAATCCATGCACGCTCAGGAAGCAGATTAGCCATCAGCTGTGGCACAATGCTGTTACGCATGATGTATGAGTCATGGGCCAAGCCAGGAAATTTGGCACAGATGTGTGAGGTGAACATATCAGCCTGGCACACCACTTGCACATTGATGGAATGGAAATGTTTCCTGTTCCTGTAGATATGCTCACATGCCTGTGTTGGAACCAGGCCAACATTTGTGCAGTCAATGGCACCAGTAACATTGGGGATGTGCCCAAGGGCATACAAATCAGCCTTCACAGTCGCCAATTCATGCCTCCTGCGGAAATGCATGTATCTGTCTTTGTAGGTCATCATAGCGGACATGACATCACGTAGCACCATGCTGAACATAGGTTGCGACATCCCACCTGCACTGAACACCGTGTACTTGAATGATCCAGTAGCAAAAAAATTCAGGGCCGCTATCACCTTAGACGTTGGTGTGAAAGCAGTCGGATATGTTCTGCGAGGATGCAGGTGGGGCTCCAACATAGCACATAGGTCTTGTAGGGTGGGTCCATCCAGACGGAATTTCCATATGACCTCCTCATCCTCAATGTCTGCCAGCACTGTGAAGGGACGATGCATATTTGGTCTCCTCCTAGGTGCAATGAAAGGGGACACATGTCAATGCAATCCACCATGAGATGTGTCCAACATCTTAAGTTTTGACTGACACAACGCCAACAATGACTGTCATCACAGTTCAGCTTACAGCCCAACTTACATGTAGGGACACCTTCAGCTACACTAGTCGTACACTTGTCCACTTTTCACACAGCGAGTAATTCCAAAACAATATCTGACTATGTGAATGCCCAAAGGGATATGGCCATATCTTGCATGAACAGCTCTGAGAGTAGTTCATACAGCATATGTGTGAAACTTCAACACTACTGTCTCCTACCTAGCTGCTGTACCTGACACACCTTCTTGCATAAGTCGAACAGGGCACACATCAACAACACAATGATCACAGTCTGTGCGTAAACAACAAGTGTGTGCATGAGCCAAGCACAGTAGACAGTGACATATACACAGTGTGTAGTCAGACATTCATCACTGTGAGTTGCTCAACCCTATCACACATTGACATGTGTACCCATTGGAGAGTCCATCACAACACTTTTCTGTGTACATGCCCAGCAATATCACAAGTGACATGTGAGGGAGTACATGCCAATGTTTTCAATCATATACACCAACATGTCATGTGTAGTCAGCAGTGGGATAAATGTTACATTGGCATTGTGTGCACAATCTTGTGCCATGAATCATGTGTCTACTGTGCACTGTTGAGAACTGGCCATTGGCCATTCACACAGCATGATGTGTCCATAGGTGCTGTCAAAGTGCTCTACAACACAAATCATGGTCACTGGCTCCAATGTATAGCAGCCATTCCGCGGTAGCGGCTGCCTGGCCCGAGCGGTGTGTCACTGCCAATGCCAAAGCCACATTTGCGGTAGTGATAAACATATAGCAAAATGGCGGTTGCCATGCTCCGCCACCCAAATCACGGTCATAGGCACCAATGTATAGCAGCCATTCCGCGGTAGCAACCGCCTGGCCCCAGCCGTGTGTCACGGCCAACGCCCAAGCCCTTACAGACAATGGATCCGCAATCGCGGTAGCCTAATGCAATTTTGAAAATCTCAATAGACGTGCTCCGCCACCGCGGAGCCGGTCATTGGATGCATTTGAAAAAAGTAGACCTGGAACACCAATTGCAGCAACTTAGAACCACTGAAACTACCCCAGGGCGCTATATATGTGTGGGAGAGAGCCTCACATTTCCACTGCTCCCAGACACTGCTGCCTGACACCGCTCACCACCAACTGCTGCTAATCCTGTCTCCAGACACTGCTGCCTGACACCCCTCACCACCAACTGCTGCTGCTCCTGTCTCCTGGAGCCATTGATGACGAGGACTGAGAAGATCAGGGCCCATCCCTTCACCACCGAGGAGCTGGAGGTCCTGCTGGACGGGATGCTCACATAGTGTGGGAGGCTATATGGTGCTCCAGATGTCATGGTAAGTGTTTCAGAGTGGACGTAAGAGTGCAGGGAGTGCACACATGAAGTTGATCTGCTGCATTATATGCCTGAGAGTGTGGGGTTGTGTCATACACTGCATAGCATGCTGACTCCAGGGGAAAGGGGTGTGTAGCATATTTCACACGTTTCCCTAGCTGCACATCAGAATGGGAGGGACATGTATTGTTTTGTCAGACATACAGTGACGCAGCAAGTCGGTTAAGCAGGAGTACGGACAGAAACTGCCTGTGTGAATGTATGTGTGGGTCCATGATGTTCTTCACGGGCTCATCTGTGACATAACCAAGGACTTACGTCCAGAGGGTACTGATGGAAGTGTGTCTGACTCAAAATTGCCATCATGTATCGGTCAGCACTATGCTCAGGACTTAAATGGCAGATGGTGACACTCTTGGTGGTAATTCACCTATGACACAGCAGATTGTTGTACTTTTGTGCAGAGCCCCTTCCATTTTCACCAGCATGTTGTTAGACTTGGCACCATTGGCGTGAGTCTCCCTTCTGCTTTTTGCTGTTGCCTCATCTGTTTTTGTTGATCTAGATGCTTTGGGCACTTTGCCACTGCTGATCAGTGTCAAAGTGCAAGTGCTCCCTATTGTAAAATGATGTAATGGATTAGTGATTCCATAATTGGTTATTTGATATATTTGTCAGACCCTAGTACAGTGCACCATGTGTGCCCAGGGCCTGTAAATCAGATGCTGCTGGTGGGCGTGCAGCACTGGTTGTACCACCCACAGAAACAGTTTGTAAAATATAGCTCAGGCATGCCATTGCAGAGCCTGTGTACAGTCTGGGACTACTAGAAACAATGGTGCGAACTCACACCCCAATCCGGATCCACAGCATTAATTCACGCGTAGCGTTGATGCCAAAGTTAATCCATTTAGTCAAAAGTTTTATTCCAATTCTGTTCATTCTTTTTGCAATTCAATCCTGTTATCCAGTCACATGTTAGACTCTTATGAATACGTTATATCCTTAAATGCTGTAGGCATGCACATTTCACCTTATCCTAAAGCACGGAATGTAGCATAAGTGTTCCTCCAAAAATAATCGTTTTTCACCCAATGCATTTTGGGCCCCTCCGATAAAGTGAATTTTATGGACTACGTCTTTAAAGCAAAATGGATTACCATTGGTTGGACTTATGGTTAACATTATGCAGCGCTAGGACGCGCATTATGGATTTGCACAAATTGTGATCATGGTTAACAACTAAATGGCATGCTGCTCAATCAATGTTTAAAATAACAACTGGTGTGGGCGGGGGATTCAATAATTCAAAATTTAAATGTTTGGTGAGGTGATGTAAACAGCGTAATGTTAACGCTCAGAACAATGGAGGCGAAACACCACATCGTAAGAACAGGGGATAGGGAATACAGGGAGTCACCGCAAGGGTCACAAACTGATAATTACTATCAAGAAAAGATTAGCTGAAAAGCTTTTTGTAGTGCATTGTGGGCCTTGTAGTTCAACATATTAGTGGATGTGAATTGGAAGTGCGCAAAAGGTGTGGGACTGTGACACAGGTGTTTAAAATCAAGTGAGGTATTTGGGGATGTAGAATGGTTCTCAACGGGATGGTGAGCAGTAACCAGAACGTTTGTTTAAGGTACGGGTTTGTTTTGAGGTTGGAAGATGTGGTTTATACATAGCAAAGTGAACTTAGCAAAGTGAATTAGAACTGTGAAACGAATCATAACTAGAGGGTTGGGAGAAGTTGGAGCAGGCATTTATTCAGTGAATTCAGCGGGCAAAACATTGAGGGGCAGATTTATGACGACTGGCGCATCCCTGCATATCAGCAGGGATGCGCCAGTTACTGTGCGCCACAGCTCCGCCACCATGGATGCGCCGCATTTACAATGCGGCGCACCATGGGGCAAAAACGGCACAGATGCGTGACGCATCTGTGCCGTAAAAGTGGCGCATTGCTGGAGTTGCGTCGCAAGCGCGACGCAGCTCCAGCAATGCTCTGGGGGGCCCTATGGTTACAATGCTGCGTCAATCCTTACGCCTGCTTCAAGCAGGCGCAGGGTTTTGACGCAGCATGGGCTCAAAAGTGACTGAGTGAAATCTTGTAGATTTCACTCAGCCACTTTTAGGAGGCGTTCCTGCGCTGGAACGCCCCCCCCCTGTGCAGGTACGCCCACATGTGGCGCAAGCTTTACAACGTGACGCATCTCCCTAGATGCGTCACGTTGTAAATGGGGCGCAACATGGCGCAGGGTTTACGCCGCCGCTGCGTCACAAAAGTGACGCAACGGCGGCGTAAAAGTGGCGCAAGTCCGATATAAATCTGCCCCTGAGTGTGGAGCAAATGGAAATCAAATGTATGCGTTTCTTACATTTGCTGCAGCCGTGTGTAATGATTAACTGGGATTAATGATTGAAAACTCAGTCTAACAGTAATGTTTTAAACTTGTAGATAAACCCCTGACGAAGGGCCGGGAGGGGCCCGAAATGCATTGGGTGAAAAAAGATTATTTTTGGAAGAACACTCATGCTACATTGCTTTAGGATAAGGCGAAATGTGCATGCCTACAGCATTTAAGGATATATAACGTATTCATAAGAGTCTTACGTGTGACTGGATAAAAGTATTAAATTGCAAAAAGAATTAACAGAATTGTAATAAAACTTTTGATTAAATGGTTTAACTTTGGCATCAACGCTACGCGTGAATTAATGCCACATCCGGATTGGGGCGTGTGTTCGCCCCATTGTTTCTAGTATTTCACAAGTACGTGCTTGGGCAGTGCACGATTCCGGGTTTGCACACAAACAGATGAATAATGAACTTTGGATGAACTATTGGAAAAATAAGTGTGCACTCTGACGTTCTTTTTTGATACAGACTGGGACTGCCATGTTGACTTGGTAAGTGCACCCACTTACCAGTCTCTAAACCTTCCCTTTTCTACATGTTAGCCACCCCTAAGGTAGGCCCTAGGGCAGGGTGCATTGTGTGTGAAAGGTAGGACTTGCTCTGATGTGTGTGGCATGTCCTGATAGTGAATTACAGCCAATTTCGTTTTCACTATTGCAAGGCTACCTCTTCCCATAGGCCAGAATGGGCAGTTTGATTATAACATCTTATAATCCTAGCTGACCCAGGAAACATGGTAGAAAAATGAATTTGGTATGCCTGAACTCAGAATGATAAAATATATCTTTTAGTGAAGTTGGTTTTGACAGTCTGCGTTTGAAAATGCCACTTTTAGAAAGTAGGTATTTTCTTGCCTAACCATCCAGCCTGCCTCTGCTAGGTTGTGTATTGCATATCCGGTTTGTGAGTGACAAGGGCTGGGGTGGCTCCAGATATGTATAAAAAACAAGGCATGGTGAGTCAGCACTAGGCTGAATAGACCTATCTGCATTGGGAGTGGTGGGAGGAGTAGCACCTGGGCCTGAATAGGGTTGTGCCTGCCTTCCACAATGCTGGCTCCACCTCCTGTGGTGCGTCTGATGATCCTGGCCCACACTGACAAAGGAAGAAGTTGTGCACTGGCAGAATGCACCCAGAACTGGTTTGGACTAGGTACAGACACTCTCTGCCTTCAGAGACTAAGGATTTGTGTGTATAAAAAGGGGGGCCAGACCCCAGAACTTTAGATCACTTCTGGGAAATCAAGAGGAACCTTTGCCAAGGAGAAGAAACCAGAGAAGTTGGAGAAATTGACTTTTCTGTTTGCTTTGCCATCTTGAGGAAGATCTCCAAGGGCTTGAACTGAGCTTGCCTCCTGTCTGAAGTCTCAGGGACACAAAGACTTCACAACCAGCTTCCCCTGAATTTCCTTGCTGGGAATTCTGACATGCAGTGAGGTGCCTGCTGTTGTTTGGGCCCTCTGAGAGACTGCGTGTCGCTGGGAGCTGGAAGCGCGACGCAACGAGGAGAAGCGTGCCGCCGCCACAGCTGTTCGCTGTAGCATTGTCGACGAAGCGTGTCGTATCACCGGAGAAGTGTGCAGCCACCGCAGAGGTCACCGTCGCATCACCGGAGAAGAATCCATAGATCATCGATTTCGCCGCACGGCCATCGGGCGTGCATGCATAGCATCCCCGTTGTCACATCACATCAAAGATGAAATTTTTTCGCATCGCACCGGATCATCGCATCGAGGCGCCATCTTGTCTCATCGCACCAGATCACAGTAAGAAACGGACGCATCACCTCCTCTCCAGTAAGGAACCGACGCATCACCTCCCCTGCGCTGCAGTAAGGAACCAACACATCACCTCCCCCGAAGCGAGGAACCAACGTATCACCTTCCCTGCGACCCTTTTGTTTGTATTGCGTGACGCATCCAAGGTAATTTGAAAGTAAAGTGTTGCATTTACCATCTACATTGAACTAAGCTATTTCTAACATTTTGAAGTCATATTTTTATTACAGTATTGTGGATTTTTGTAGTTTGGTCTTGTGTTAAGTCTAGTAAATATTACTTATTTTTCTAAACTGGTGTGGTGTCCATTTGTGGTGTTTTCACTGGTTTACTGTATGTGTTCACAAATGCATTACACACTGCCTCTGAGATAAGCCTGTCTGCTCGTGCCAAGCTACCAAGGGGGTGAGCAGGGGTTATTCAGGAGTGTATCCCTCTTTCCCTGACTAGAAGCAAGGGTCCCTATTTGGACAAAGGTGTGTACCATTGCCAACTAGAGACCCCCATTTCTAACACTGGTGGTCAGCGGTGAGGATTTGGACTTGCATTTGTTACTCATATACAGTGAATGGTGCACACTACTAGTGAGTGCAGACCATAACGCGACCACATACATTTGGTAGAATGTTTCTGCGACTATTTTTTGAGAACTGCCAATACTTACCATGAGTAAGCTAGGCCTGGGCTAAAATTTCATTCCGTTCGCGGAAATTGCGATAATTTGACATTTTCGCGTTCCGCGGAAAGCGTGAAAATGTCAAAATTTCCGCATTCCGGAGCTTGGCGATAATTTGTTTATTGCTCGCACTGTAAAATAATACATTCTTGCGCGCGCGCGATCGCCTGACCTGAATCCCTGCGTTCGTCGACAAGTTTTCTTGAATCGATCGCGGTCTCCATGAGATGTTGTATTGTTTTTAGCCATTTGTGCTGTCTCACGACAGTTCGCGCCCGCAGTGACGTCATGCGTCGCGCGATCATGTCTTTCTTCTCTCGATCATGCACCGCGAGACAACTGAAAACAAGATGGCCGCGCCCGCGAGCAACCACATGGGTAAGTTGGCGAGCCGCAAACATGCAGAAAATCTCGCGAACATGCGGGAAAAAAACTTCCGCATCTTCGCGATATTTCCGCGTGTTTACAATAATTTTTAACATTTTCGCGATAATTTGCGAAAGTGGATTTCGCAAAATCTGCCCACCCCTAGAGTAAGCCAGCATCCAATTCATCTATGGATTTAGACTTTGAAGAAGAGAGGATTGATACCTACACTGTGCCACACCTTTAAGCTGTTTGTAAGCGATTCAAAATCTCCAGGAGAGGCCTCACCAAGAAAGAGGAATACCAAAAGGCGCTGCGGGCCTGGTTGAAATCTAGGAATGCCAGTGAGCATCCTGAAGAGCCTATAATGGAGGTAGAGAATGTGGATGGGCAGCTGGGGGGTCATTTGGCCTGGCTGGGGGGGAAAGCACCTTCCAGGACAGGCAGCAGTGTTTCTTCAAAGGGCCTGTCTCCAGAAGAGCTGGAGGACAGGGAGAGAACCAGGATGAATAAATTGAAGATCACAAAACGCAACCTGGGGAAGGAAGATAAGGAGTTGGCATTTCAGAGAGAGAAATTAGCCCTAGAGGAGAAAAGGCTGCTTTTAGAGCATGAAAGAGGGTTGAGGGAGTCGGATCTGAAAGCCAAAAGTTTAGAGATCAGTCCCTCTGGTGGCAACACTAAATTAGTGCCTGTAGAAAGTAGAGTATATATTCCCAAGGATGTCATCAAGGAGTTCATGTAGCATGAGGACATTGGGCAGTGGTTTAAGGCTTATGAGGTGGCCATGATGGCCCATAGAGTCCCGGAGAGAGACAGGGGAGGGGAGTTGTGGAGCTGCATTGTCAGTGAAGGGAGGGACACCTTGTTAGACCTGCTCAAGGAGGATCAGAAGTCCTATGCCCCCATGAAGGAAGCCTTAATGACAAGGTATGGGTTGACCCCAGAGCTTTATAGGCAGAGATTTAGAAACTGCAGGAAGCTGGAGTCTAGTACCTGGGTGAAGTATGTGACTTTCTTTTGCAGAGCCCTGGATGGTTGGGTGAAGGGTAGCAAAGTAGATGATGTTGAGGAGCTCAATGATTTGATTGCATGGGAGCACTTGTCCAGTAATTGTTTTCCAGAGCTATGCCAACACTTGATTGACAGTAAGCTGACTAAGCCCAGGAAGCCTACTGAGGAGGCGGAGCACTGGGTGAGTACCAGGGTCCACAAGGGTCATGTGGGAGACTCTGCCAAGGGTGGGCAGGGTCCCCAGCAGGAAAGTGGGGTGGACAAGGGTAAACAGAAGGAGTTCCAGAATTGTCCCCAGAGTAATCCCCAAGGGAACCAAGGGAAAGGTTCCCAGCCTCCCACTGAGAAAAGGCCCAGGGTCCCGCCAGGTAAGACTGTGCAGAAGGGTCTCAAAGTCTGTTATAGCTGTGGTCAGGAGGGTCACTTCACGGGAGATCCTAAGTGTACCAAAACAGTTACCACTGCACCCACTGGTGCACCACCCCGGCAGGTGGCTAGTGTAGCCCTGGGGGAGGAGTTGGGTTCCCAAGGTGGGTGGGGTCCCGCAGAGATGTCCCTAGTCTCTTTAGGAGACAGTGAGATGGTCCCTGGGACTCAACTGTCTGATAACACTAAAAAATACAGGCAGTGGGTGACCATCAATGGCCATAGGGTGGAGGCTCTGAGAGACACCGGAGCCAGTGTGACAGCTGTCAGTTGTCGGCTGGTGTCTGAAGAGCAGGTGGTCCCCCAAGCATTTTACTCAGTTGTTGCCGCTGACAACACAGAGAGCCACATCAAGGTGTCTCAGGTTCCTTTTGAGTGGGGGGAGTGTCTCAGGTACCTTTCAAGTAGCTGTGGGGCCAGCCATGCCTGTTGACTGTCTGCTAGGCAATGATTTGGAGAGCTCCCCTTAGGCGACGGTCAAGCGGAGGTCTCATTTGGAGACGTTGGGTCTGCCTGAGTGGACATGTGTGACCACTCAGTCAATGGCAGCCGGTAAGGGTCTTCAAGAGGATCTGGAGCCTGGAATAACGGCCCAGGTGCCTGACTTAAGGAGAAGAGGCAGGGGGCGTGGGAAACCGGCCCATGAAGTTCCCACGATCCAGGAGGAGGCAGACCTTGAGTGGGATGCCCTGGAACCTACAGGGGAACAGGTAACTGAACTGGGGGACCTGCCTGAGCTGACCCATTGGCAGCAAGAAGGAGGACCCTCCAGGGAGAAGTTCTACGAGGAGCAGAGCACGTGCCCTTCTTTTGTAGGTTTGCGGCACCAGTTCACAAACCAGGCAGCAGGTGATCGGTCTGGATCACATTGGATCTACTGGGAGAATGGTCTCCTGTATAGTGAGCCTAAGGTTGCTGAGCCTGGGTCAGCACGTGTGCTGGTGGTACCCCAGCGCTTCAGAGCCTTCCTACTGGGTCTGGCTCATGATGTGCCTTTAGCAGGACATTTGGTGCAAGACAAGACTTTTGAAAGGCTTGTCACCCACTTTCACCGGCCTCAAATGCACAAGAGTTCAGATACTCATTACAGGACATGTCAGACTTGCCAGGCAAGTGGTAAGATTGGGAGGTAGCAAAAGGCTCCTCTCCAACCTTTCTCTGTGGTCAGCACCCCCTTTGAGAGGGTGGGTATTGACATTGTGGGGCCTCTGGATCCCAAGACAGCCATGGGTAACAGGTTCATCCTGGTCTTGGTGGACCATGCCACCCGGTACCCGGAAGCCATCCCTCTCCGGACTGTGATGGCCCCCGTGGTGGGTTGTGCATTGATGGGGATTTGAAGTCCCTGTGGCAGGATTGTGGTCTAATCTATAGGTTCACCACTCCTTACCACCCCCAAGGTAATGGGTTGGTTGAGAGATTCAACCAGACCCTAAAAGGCATGATTATGGGTTTTGAGGAACCTATGAGGTGTAAGTGGGATGTCCTCTTGCCATGCCTTCTCTTTGCTTACAGAGAGGTGCCACAGAAGTCCTTAGAGTTCAGCCCTTTTGAACTGCTGTATGGTCACCCTGTAAGAGGACCTATGAGATTGGTAAAAGAAGGCTGGGAGAAAGCTCCCAGTAAACCTCCCCATGATGTATATAGCTACATGCTGGCCTTCAGAAACCAAACTCGGTGTTTCAGACAACTCACTCAGGCGAATCTGGAAGCCAGCCAGGAGGAGATGAAACGGTGGTATGATCAGAATGCCACTCTGATCGAGTTTCTGCCTGGACAAAAGGTTTGGGTCATGGCCCCAGTGGAGCCTTGTGCTCTCCAAGATAAATGGACCGGACCCTTTGAGGTGGTGGAGCGCAAGAGTAATGTCACCTACCTGGTGGACTTGCCGTCTCCTAGGAACCCTTTGCGGGTCCTGCATGTCAACTGCCTGAAGGCCCACTTGGAGTGGTCCGAAGTGGGCATGCTCCTGGCAACAGATGCTGGGATGGAAGAGGAGACTGAGCCTCTTCCTGACCTCCTGTCTGCCCAGGAGTAAGATGGGTCAGTGGACGCAGTAAACCTCTCTATCTCCCTGACCCCTGAGCAACAGAATGACTGCCGCCAGTTGTTGGGGCTGTTTTCTGATTTGTTTTCCCTGACCCCTGGTGTCACTCAATGGTGTGTCCATGATGTGGACACTGGGGACAGTCCTCTAAAGCACAAAACTTACAGAGTGACTGACAGGTGAGAGCTTGCATCAAGGAGGAGGTCTCCAAGATGTTTGCCTTAGGGGTGATTGAGTCCTCAAACAGTCCTTGGGCCAGCCCAGTGGCCTTGGTCGCAAAGGCTGCTGCACCGGGTGCCACGCCAGAACTCCGGTTCTGTGTGGACTACCGAGGGCTCAATTCAGTCACCAGGACTAACACGCACCCCATCCCCAGAGCTGATGAGCTCAATGATCGGTTGGGGGCTGCACGGTACCTCAGTACGTTTGATTTAACATCTGGGTACTGGTAGATCGCATTAACTGATGGGGCAAAAGAGAGGTCAGCATTCTCCACACCAGATGGGCACTACCGATTCCGGGTTATGCCCTTTGGGATGAAGAATGCCCCTGCCACCTTTCAGAGGTTGGTCAACCAGGTGTTGGCTGGGCTGAAGGATTTCAGTGCTGCATATCTGGATGACATCGCAGTGTTCAGCGCCAGTTGGGAAGAACATCTGCGCCACCTCTAGGAAGTGTTGATGGCGCTGCGGAGAGCAGGCCTCACGATCAAGGCGAGTAAGTGCCAGATCAGGCAGGGTTCTGTGGTGTACTTGGGACACCAGGTTGGGAGCAGCCAAGTGGCGCCCCTACAGCCCAAGATTGATATCGTTCTGGCTTGGGA
This sequence comes from Triturus cristatus, assembly GCF_964204655.1. Classification (NCBI taxonomy): domain Eukaryota; kingdom Metazoa; phylum Chordata; class Amphibia; order Caudata; family Salamandridae; genus Triturus; species Triturus cristatus. The sequence continues at coordinate 595,048,521 of NC_140590.1, read as the reverse complement.
ACCCCCCAAGACCCAGGCAGAGGTGAGAGCCTTTTTAGGACTCACACTGTATTACAGGAGATTTGTCAAGGGGTAAGGCAACATTGTTGCACCCTTGACAGAGCTGACTTCCAGGAAGCAGCCCATGAAAGTGAACTGGACTGATGCCTGCCAGAAAGCTTTTGATGCCCTGAAATCTGCCATGTGCACGGCGTCTGTGCTTCAGGCGCCCAACTTCTCAAAGGAATTCATTGTGCAGACAGATGCTTCAGAGCATGGCTTGGGGGCTGTGCTTTCACAGATGAATGAGGAGGGCCTAGACCAACCTGTAGCTTTCACCTTCATTAGTAGGAGGTTACTTCCACGGGAACAGAGGTGGAGTGCAATTGAACGTGAGGCCTTTGCTGTCGTCTGGGCACTGAAGAAGTTGAGACCTTACTTGTTTGGGACTCAATTCCGGCTTCAGACAGACAACGGCCCCTCAGATGGTTGATGCAGATGAGGGGTGAGAATCCAAAGTTGTTGAGGTGGTCCATTTCCCTACAGGGGATGGACTTCACGGTGGAACACTGCCCGGGTACAGAACACACCAATGCTGATGGTCGTCCAAATTTTTCCGCCTTAGTGAGGAGAACTCCCAAGGGGTGGGTGGTTCTCCCCACATTTCACCTGGAGGGGACATGTGTTAGACTTGGCACCATTGGCGTGAGTCTCCCTTCCGCTTTTTGCTGTTGCATCATCTGTTTTTGTTGGTCTAGATGCTTTGGGCACTTTGCCACGGCTGATCAGTGCCAAAGTGCAAGTGCTCCCTATTGTAAAATGATGTCATGGATTAGTGATTCCATGACTGGTTATTTGATTTACTTGTCAGACCCTAGTACAGTGCATCATGTGTGCCCAGGGCCTCTAAATCACATGCTCCTGGTGGGCTTGCAGCACTGGTTGTGCCACTCATGGAAGCAGCTTGTTAAATATGGCTCAGGCTTGCCATTGCAGAACCTGTGTGCAGTCTGGGACTGCCATGTTGACTGGTAAGTGCACCCACTTACCAGTCTCTAAACCTTCCCTTTTCTTCATGTTAGCCACACCTAAGGTAGACCCTAGGGCAGGGTGCATTGTACGTGAAAGGTAGGACATTCCCTGATGTGTGTGGCATGTCCTGATTGTGAATTACAGCCAATTTTGTTTTTCACTATTGCAAGGCTACCTGTTCCCATAGGCAAGAAAGGGCAGTTTGATTATAACATCTTATAATCCTAACTGACCCAGGGAACATGGTATAAAAATGATTATACTATGCCTGAACTCAGAATGATAAAATACATCTTTTAGTGAAGTTGGTTTTAACATTCTGTGTTTGAAAATGCCACTTTTAGAAAGTAGTTATTTTCTTGCCTAACCATCCAGCCTGCCTCTGCTAGGTTGAGTATTGCATGTCTGGTTTGTGAATGACAGGGGCAGGGGAGGCTCCAGTAGGCAGGGTGAGTCAGCACTAGGTGTGAATAGACCTATCTGCATTTGGAGTGGTGGGAGGAGTAGCACCTGGGCCTGAATAGGACTGTGCCTGCCTTCTACAATGATGGATCCACCTTCTGTGGTGCGTCTGATGACCCTGGCCCCCACTGACAAAGGAAGAAGTTGTGCACTGGCAGAATGCACCCAGAACTGGTTTGGACTAGGGACAGACACTCTCTGCCTTGAGAGGCAAATGGTTTGTGTATTGAAAAAGGGGGACCCAGACCCCAGAACTTTAGATCATTTCTGGGAAATCAAGAGGAACCTTTGCCAATGAGAAGAAACTGGAGAAGCTGAAGGAGGATTACTGCCCCTGTGCTGTTTGCTGTCTGGGTTTGGCCTGCAGTGGTTACTTGCTGCCAAGGAAAGGAGAAAAGGACTTTGCTGTTTGCTTTGTCATCTTGAGGAAGATCTCCAAGGGCTTCAACTGAGCTTGCTTCCTGTCTGAAGTCTCAGGGACACAGAGAATTCACCACCAGCTTCCCCTGAATTTCCTTGCTGGGAATTTTGACCTGCAGTGAGGTGCCTGCTGTTGTTTGGGCCCTCTGCGAGACTGCGTGTTGCTGGGAGCTGGAAGTGCGACGCAACGAGGAAAAGCGAGCCAAGACCGCATCTGTTCGCCGTCGATCTCCAACCAAGCGTGTTGCATCACCTAAGAAGCGTGCCACCGCCGCAGAGGTCCGAAATGCGCCCAGCGCCATAAACCCTGCCCATTTTTTACGGTATTCGTACTTGCACAACCAACTATTATTCCTCAATACTGGTAAATGCGTATTCCACAAATTACAGTTAGATTTAACTTTCCTAACGCTTCTACGCTGCAACTTCTGTGGATGGGCGGGCCCAATCCTTACAGATGATCTTATGACTATAAACACGGGTGAACCAAAACTGACCAATATAAGTACCAGTCATTCATTGCATGATAATAATGGCTCCTTTGAAGCTGCTCAGACCTTTGCCTCCACAAACAAGAACCCTTGGCCTATTAGGTGTATTTTATAAAACACCAGGTCTATGGCGAAACACAAAACTCATTTATAGTGTTTGATACAAGTAGAGGATCCGGACCTTGTTTTTCTTACTGAAACTTGGGCAAATGAAAACAGTGACCCTGACTGGCACCTAGCAATTCCAGCCGGATATGTCGTCGCTAATTCTGACAGAAGAGGGGCAAAGGGTGGTGGAATTGTGATAATTTATCGATCCCAGTACACGGTTAGATTCACTCCAGAATCTACCTTAGACGCCGAAGCAATGTTTTTCTGCATAAAACTTAACAACTTAGAAGTGTTTCCAGGTCTGTTAATTTACAGACCCCCTGGTCCCAGATCCTCTTTCTCGACCTCCCTCCAGACATATCTGGAGTCATGTTTAGACACAGAATCTTTCACCATTCTAGGTGACTTTAACTTCCATCTGGAAGATAATAATAATCCTGACACTATCAGTCTATTAGATAAATTAGCTAGCTTTGAATTAAATCAAATTGTCTGTGGGTCTACACATCTCGCAGGGCATACATTAGATGGTATCTGCACCAGTAACTCTCTTATAGAGGTTAAGAAAGTCTGCCCTTTACCCTGGTCCGACCACTCTGCGGTGCATTTTACCATCACGCCAGCGACATTAAATGGTGGGCGGAGGATTAGACCCTCGGCTGTCAAACATCGTGCCTGGAAGTTAGTCAGCAAAAATTAATTTATGTAAGCAGTAAGTGAAAGGCCCGCAATTCCTACTGACTCTAATCAAGCTGTGACAGTATTCTAAAACTGGCTAAATAGAGCAGCAAACATCGTTGCACCAGAAAAGATAATGCGATCTCGACAAAAAAAGGCCTCATCCCCCTTGTACTCTGCAGATCTCAAACTAGATAAAACTAAGTGCAGGCAAAAAGAACGCATCTGGAAATCTCAAAATAATACCGCACAAAGGAAAGTTTACTGTGCTGCCCTTGAATAATATAAGGTCGCAATCACACAGGCTAAAACTGCCTACTTTACCATCAAAATCCAAGAGGCTACAAACTCTCCAAAAGAATTGTTCCAAACGGTCTCTGCATTATTGAAGTGTCCGCGGGACACAACATTCACACCAGACCAAAAGTTTATAGACAATGTGGCAGGCTTTTTTCAAAGTAAGGTCCAGTCTGTATATAATGACGTCCTAAAATCAGATAAGGATACAGCAAGAAATGTTTCAGCTCAGCCTGATGACAAGGTCGTGCACTGCGGCCTATCACAATTTCCTCTACTGGCAGAGGAGAAAGTAGCGGACCTGCTGTTAAAAATCAAATCAGGCTCTCCCCTAGACCCTTGCCCGCCGTATATACTGCATCTGGCTCCAGAGGAGATTAGTATTTTGCTATCCCCTATACTAAATCAAACTTTGATTTCAGGAGTCTTTCCAACGACCTGGAAAAAAGCCTGTATTCGTCCCCTCTTAAAAAAACCCAAGCTGGATCCCCTAGGCGAGAAAAACTATCGTCCCATCTCCTGCTTGCCTCTGCCAGCCAAAGTTCTTGAGAATGCTATGAACTCAGAACTAACATCTTATTTAGAGACCAATAACATCCTTGATACTACACAACATGGCTTCCGATCAAAACATTCTACGGAGACAGCCTCCGTAGGAAGGGCTGTACTGGTCTTGCTTGATTTAACAGTAGCCTTTGATACTGTGAACCACGCGGTATTAATACAAAGACTACAGGATGTAGGTATAAATGGTATAGATCTTGCCCTCCTCTCTTCCTTTCTATCCTCTAGGGAACAAGTTATTCTTTGGGATGGATATCGGTCTGAGGAGTTTACACTTCCTGGTGGAGTCCCACAAGGTTCGGCCTTATCCCCCACACTTTTTAATGTTTATGTAGCCCCTCTGGCCAGACTAATAAAAAGTTACGGTTTCACGCTGGTGTCATATGCTGATGACACGCAGCTTATAGTGTCTGTAACTCAGTCAGTGGATGCCACGGCAGCCGAATTTTGCAAATCCACTTCCGCACTGATGACCTGGATGAATTCTAACTTTTTAAAGTTGAACAAAGATAAAACCGAGGTCATAGAGTTTGGTCACAAAATCTCGATTTGGAACCAACATTGGTGGCCAACCACAGCAGGCATTTGCCCTGCTCCAGTCAACAAAGCCAGGATCCTCACCTGGGCCCCTCATATTAATCAAGTTTCATCCGCTTGTTTTTTTATGTTAAAAGGCCTGAGGAAAACAGTGGTAGCAGCCACGATACTGTCTAGAATTGACTATTGTAATGCTCTATATCTGGGGGCAGGTGCTGCTCAATTGGCCAAACTTCAGTCAATCCAGAACGCGGCGGCTAGAGTCTTGCTCAAGCTACCCAAACATCACCCTACATCGAACAGTATAAAACAACTTCACTGGCTCCCAGTCCGACGACGTGTTTACTTTAAGACGCTATGCTTGGTGCATAAAGCCTTGTTTGGTGGTGGGGCCGAGGATGTGCAATTCCTGTTTTCCCACTTCGTACCATCACGGTCTTTAAGGTCGGCCTCCCATGGTTTGGTACAACTCCCTAAGATAAAGAGAGTAAGGTGTGGAGGAAAATGCTTCTCTTTCTTGGCATCCAAACTTTGGAATTCATTGCCCACACACTTGAGACTTTTACCAAATAGATCTGTTTTCAGGAAGGAAATTAAAACATGGCTCTTTTCCCAACCCTGAACATGCCGGCCATTATGCTTAATCACATCACCCTAGCGCCTAGATGCCTTGGCAGTAGTGCGTTCTATAAATACCTTCAGTCAGTCAGTCAGTCAGGTCGCCGTCGCATCACCAGAGAAACGTGTCGCAGGGCCTGTCATGGCTCCAAAGATCATCGATTTCGCCGCACCGTCGTTGGGCATGCACGCATAGCATCCCCGTTGTCGCATCGCATCAAAGACGCCATTTTGTTGCATCGCACCAGATCGTCGCACCGAGGCGCCATCTTGTCACATCACACCTGATCACAGTAAGAAACCGACGCATCGCCTTCTCTCCGGTAAAGAAGCGACAAATCACTTTCCCTGCGCTGCAGTAAGGAACCGAGGCATCACCTCCCCCGAAGCAAGGAACCGACGCATCACCTTCCCTGCGACCCTTTTGTTTGTATTGCGTGACGCATCCAAGGGACTTTGAGGGTAAAGTGTTGCATTTACCATCTACATTGAACTAAGATATTTCTACCATTTTAAAGTCATATTTTTATTACAATATTGTGGATTTTTGTTGTTTTGTCTTGTGTCAAGTCTAGTAAAGATTACTTATTTTTCTAAACTGGTGTGGTGTCCATTTGTAGTGTTTTCACTGTATTACTGTATGTGTTTACAAATTCTTTACACACTGCCTCTTAGATAAGCCTGTCTACTTGTGCCAAGCTTTACCTAACTAGAAGCAAAGGTCCCTATTTGGACAAAGGTGTATTCCATTGCCAACTAGAGACCCCCATTTCTAACACATGTGTACTGACTCGCATTTGCAGGCACTGTTTACACTCTCATATTGTCCCTTCATGTGACATTTCTGATGCCCAACGTTGGACCTCACTGTGAGCCCACCTGTCCTGCACAGTCACTGCCCAATCTGACAAGGACACATCACTGAATGTACAGAGTGAAACACATGGATTGTCTGCTAGACTATCCATCAAAGCGCAATCTCAGCCCTGTAGATTGCACACAACAGACCTTGTGAGAAGGGTGTGAGATTGTAAGATCATGTCCCTAAATGTGACCTCAATGACACAGTGAACCATTCACAGGGCAAGGACATTGAGGGCTGTGCAATGTTGGACACAGTGAGTCTGCCATGAAACCTAATTTACAATGTAATGTATGTTTTGCTCACCCACAAACTGGATAGCAGATGTGGGCCCCCTACACATAACTTTCTGTGCTGGAATGCTGCATGTGTATGAGATGGGCAGGTACTGTGTCCACACTCATATCTGCATGCATTTTTGTATGATTCTCCCATGCTAATGTACTATATAAGATGCTGTATTGACTCTGCTAGACATATCTGTGAAGTAGTGCTGAGTTAGTATCATGCTCCTGTAGTGAGAGATAGTGGTACATAACCCTGTGTCACTGATTTTTCCCCCTCTTGTCTCCCATGCCTGCAGCTCAAAGTCCACCAACGTACGGCCGTGTGGAGAGCAATTGCACGCAAGGTGCGAGCTTTTGATGTCTCCAACCGACGGCACACACACTGTCACAAGATGTGGTATGACATCTGCCGGCTGAGCAAAAACGTGGCGGAGATGAAGCTGGGGCTGTTCCCTCGGACTGAAAGGTTAGCGCGCAGGAGCATGACACCACTAATGGCCCGCATCTTAGCTATGACACAGCCTGAACTGGATGCACATTTGAAGGAACATCAGCAGCAAGCTGGGGGTGAGTATTCTGGGAAGGGTAACTTTGGTTGTAAGTGGCTGCATTTGTTCCAAGCCTGGGCCAGTGCTGAGCTCTGTGATGTTGCTAGTGTGATGCAATGGCTTATAAGTGGCCTCTGTGTCGGGTGCAACTGTCATGCATTTTCCCTACCTATACTTTCTCATGTCATTGAAGTAATGGCCCTTGACATTGCATTCTCAGTTCTGGCTTTCTGGCATCGTCTGCATTGGGGAATTCAGGAACATCCCATGGAAGGGAGGGCAGTGTGCATCATCTGAGTGTGCTTTCATCAAAGTGTGCATTGCCTGACGTCAGAATTGTGAGGACTACACATCTGACACCAATGTGCAACTGTAGTTGTTCCCAAAGTGTGACATGGTGGATGGCATGAGCTCATGGCCATTGTGAACTGATATTTTGGAGTCTGTATCTGTGTTGTCGCCTTCTGCTGCCTCAAGATGTGACTGTGGCAACATTTTGGGAGGTACATCTTTTCCCCCCTCAGGGCCCTAGGTATGCTCATAGGGATCTGTCTGTCTGGTTACACGGAGCCACGGGCAGGCTATTTGGCTGTGTGGTCCTCACATGGGTCACTTATGCCAAGTTTACATGATGACACGCAAAATTCGAGTTTTGAATTGAGGTTGCACAATCTTACTGCACAGGGTGGTGTGCAACATGGGGATATCATCATCTTGTTTAGTGCTTTGCTTGGATATGATGTTTGTGTTAATGCCACTGAACTGAAGCTACGTCTCTGTCTCTTGCAGCATCTAGCGTGGGCACAAAAGGACAGGGGGTGGACACTAATGGTGAGGCATCAAGCATGACTGCTACACACGAGCACACTGACACTGATGTGACCAGCGCCTCGGAGGGGGACAGGAGTGTACTTGAGGAATCACAGCCAGAGACACCAACCTCAACGTCATCTGATGCCAGCGGTGACACATCTATGTTGGCGGGCACAAGGAGTGGGAACTCTACCTCCTCTTCCACCCCACAGCGTCCAGTGCCCACCCTCCAAGCTACTTCCACTAGTGCTGCACGTGCACGTGCTGGCATCAGTAAGAAGGGAAGAGTGTCCTTCACCCCAGGCACAGCTGCCCATGTCTCCCCTGCTGCCATCAGTGTTGAGTCTGTGGACCTTTTGTGCCAGCTGTGTGTGGGTCAGACAACTCTCCTTAATGCTTTCCTAGACCATGACAAAAAGTTGACAAAGGTAGTTGAGTTCATGGAGGGCATTCATTTAGACGTGGGTGGGCTACACCAGACTGTCCAGTCTTTGTCCTTCACAGTGACGGCAGCCATTCAACTGTCACAGTCTCAGAGTCCAGCTCCAGCCCCTTTGGCCACTCCCCTGCCAGTGGCTACATATGACGATAGTGACCACACACCACAGACCACAGGCTCAAGATACATCACACACAGCACACAACAGCAGCAGCCCAAGCGGGCCAATGCGCAGACAACATCCCCCCCAAAAAACCAAAGCCACTCCAGAGCGAAAAGGCAAAAGACCTTCAGGCGACACCCAGGGGCATAAAGCCAAGAAGCAGGCCTCAGGCTCACATGCCTCAGAGACATCCCCAGCCAAGGACTCTCCTGTACCAAAAGCGTCTCACAAAGAAAAGCAGTCATTTCCCGTTCCTGCTGTGAAGCTGGTGCTTGCCAAGGGTCCGCAGAAAAAGCCCACCAAGGCAGATTCACCCACAACCTCAACTCCCATCCAGACCCCTGTGAAGCAGGGGAAGGAGGTCAGTGTAGAGGGTTCACCTGGTAAACAGGTGGTGGGGGGGAATAGGCAAGGTCAGGCCAAGCGTGCCTCGGGATCCAGCAGGTCCCCAGAGAGAGGCCCACTGGCTTCACCTGATGCAGTGTTGGTGGTGAGGGTGCCTGCAGTGCCCACCCCACTTACCATGCCTACTAAGATTCCCCATTGACTCCCCAAGAAGTGGAAAGGCACCCCTCCACAATCTCCCACCCACACTGTGTCTCACGGCAGCATGACTCCATCTCCACATGCCACCACACTACCTGGTCCAAGCAGCCCTCTGGCTTCCAAAGCCACTGATGCCTCTACCTCAGCTGGTCCTCTCTCTCCCAGGTACAGTCCTCCAACTGGCCCTGACACTCAGTCACTTCCAGTCCGACTGACAGCCAAGTCTGAGTTAATGTCCCCCTCACACTCCTGTCTCTCCCACAGCGGTGCCTGGACTGCCCATTGTTATCCCTATAACTGTGTTGCTGACCATGGCAGTGTACTGTCTCACCCATTCCCTGTGCAGGATCTAATGCACACATGTGCCTACTCTACACTTTGTACTGGCCACTGGCCTTTCTGTTCATTACTGTGTTTGTCCATTCCCTGTGCAGCTTCTCATGTACCTACTCTGCAGTTTGTACTGGCCACTGGGCTTGCTGTTCATTACTGTGTTTGCCCATTCCCTGTGCAGGTTCTCATGCACACATGTACCTACTCTGCACTTTGGACTGTCCACTGGCCTTGCTGTACATTACTGTGTTTGCCCATTCCCTGTGCAGCTTCTCATGTACCTACTCTGCACTTTGGACTGGCCACTGGTCTTGCTGTTCATTACTGTGTTTGCCCATTCCCTGTGCAGCTTCTCATGTACCTACTCTGCACTTTGGACTGGCCACTGGCCTTGCTGTTCATTACTGTGTTTGCCCATTCCCTGTACAGCTTCTCATGTACCTACTCTGCACTTTGGACTAGCCACTGGCCTTGCTGTTCTTTACTATGTTTCCCCATTCCCTGTGCAGCTTCTCATACACTCATGTACCTACTCTGCACTTTGGACTGGCCACTGGCCTTGCTGTTCATTACTGTGTTTGCCCATTCCCTGTGCAGTTTCTCATGTACCTACTCTGCACTTTGGACTGGCCACTGGACTTGCTGTTCATTACTGTGTTTGCCCATTCCCTGTGCAGCTTCTCATGTACCTAATCTGTACTTTGTAGTGGCTACTGGCCTTGCTGTTCATTACTGTGTTTGTCCATTCCCTGTGAAGCTTCTCATGTACCTACTCTGCACTTTGTACTGGCCACTGGCCTTGCTGTTCATTACTGTGTTTGCCCATTCCCTGTGCAGGTTCTCATGCACACATGTACCTACTCTGCACTTTGGACTGTCCACTGGCTTTGCTGTTCATTACTGTGTTTGCCCATTCCCTGTGCAGCTTCTCATGTACCTACTCTGCACTGTGGACTGGCCACTGGCCTTACTGTTCATTACTGTGTTTGCCCATTCCCTGTGCAGCTTCTCATGTACCTAATCTGCACTTTGTACTGGCCACTGGGCTTGCTGTTCATTACTGTGTTTGCCCATTCCCTGTGCAGGTTCTCATGCACACATGTACCTACTCTGCACTTTGGACTGTCCACTGGCCTTGCTGTACATTACTGTGTTTGCCCATTCCCTGTGCAGCTTCTCATGTACCTACTCTGCACTTTGGACTGGCCACTGGTCTTGCTGTTCATTACTGTGTTTGCCCATCCCCTGTGCAGCTTCTCATGTACCTACTCTGCACTTTGGACTAGCCACTGGCCTTGCTGTTCTTTACTGTGTTTCACCAGTCCCTGTGCAGCTTCTCATGCACACATGTACATGGCCTTACTGTTCATTACTGTGTTTGCCCATTCCCTGTGCAGCTTCTCATGTACCTAATTTGCACTTTGTAGTGGCCACTGGCCTTGCTGTTCATTACTGTGTTTGTCCATTCCCTGTGCAGGTTCTCATGCACACATGTACCTACTCTGCACTTTGGACATGCCACTGGCTTGGCTGTTCATTACTGTGTTTGCCCATTCCCTGTGCAGCTTCTCATGTACCTATTCTGCACTTTGGACTGGCCACTGACCTTGCTGTTGTCTACTTTTGATGCCTATCTGTGTAATATGTACATGAAGACAGTTACTCTTGTTGTCGGCTTTGTCAGTGTCCTTGCTTAATAAAGGGTTTTTTGTGTGGGTATGCTTTAATGTGACACAAGCTCTGTATGCCACTTTAACATTGCTAATGGCTGATTTCACCTTTTCAGGGTTTAGCAAAGGTGACAGGCACTTCAGTTCTTCTTGTCTCTGAGGCTCGGGGTGCAATGATGGTTGTTTGTGATGAACTACTGTTATCGTACTCAATCTATGGTGATGTTAGCTAAATTGTACACATGTCATGTTTGGATGCACTGCAAGCACAGAGTGGGATTGTATCCACAGGATTGCAGGCAGGCTGGCCAGGGTCCATCATGTCTGTGTGATCTTTCTTGATATGTGAACAGCAGTGTTGGTGTATGCTCATCTTGTGACGGCCAGTCATCCTAGTCACATGGGTGAATTACAATGTGTGCACTTGTGTGGTCATGAAGTGTGCAGTGTGATGGGGGTCACTTTGTCAGTAGAGTTGATGTGTGTGTGCCCCCTGCGATTACAACTGCACACGTGTCAACCTGGATTTGAGTGCCTGTTAGTTGGATTGGTCAGCCCTGTGCTTGTGATTGTGTGCACATGTGGGAGTTGTAGGCTGTGCACTGTGCAGTGTGTTGGTGTGTCTTTGCACTTTTGGGGAACACCTACTTGTTGTTGGTGCAAATTGTGATTATGCAGAGTGTGTGTTTGCTTTGTTCACCCCAATTTGGCAGGGTATGCCCAGACGTGGGTCCCTTGCTCACTTTGCCACTGGATTCATGGTAGCCTGGCTGAAGAGGGCTGTTAGCCCGAAACTGGTCCCAGGATGCTTGTTTCAGGTCCAGGGAAGACATGACTTGGCAGTTCGGGCTGGACTGTTCCCATGAGGCACAGGGTCAAGACTGATTTGCATATAGCTGAGTCTGAACTGGGATGGCAGAGTGAGCTAAAGAATGATGATTGATTCAACCCAGATCTGTGACTGGGGGTGAGTGTTTGAAAAGTTTCAGCACTCCGTCCATCATCTCCTTGTGTTTGCTTTGTTCGTCCTAAGGTGGCAGGGTATGCCCAGACGTGGGTCCCTTGCCCACGTTGCCACTGGATTCAAGCTAGCCCGGCTGAAGAGGGCTGTTAGCCTGAAACCAGTCCCAGGATGCTTGTTTCCAGTCATGGGAAGACATGGCTTAGCATTTTGGACTGGACTGTTCCCATGAGGCACAGGATCAAGACTGATTTGCATATAGCTGTGTCTGAACTGGGGTGGCAGAGTGAGCTAAAGAATGATGATGGATTCAACCCAGATCTGTGACTGGGGGTGAGTGTTTGAAAAGTTTCAGCACTATATCTGTCATCTCCTTGTGTTTGCTGTGTTTTGTTGATCAGCCATGTGTCTTGATACTGTTTGTGCTCACTGTGCGACCTGCACAGCCACACTGACATTGTGGGTGAGTTTTCTCATGCATTGCTGTCACTCTGACCATTTTTTGATCCTGCTGTATGGCATGTGGGATGTGGAGTTGTACCATCCCCTATCTGTGCTTGTGATACCTACCCATTGTGAGTGAGCACTCCATTTATTTGTGTATGGTGCACTCCTGCCATGTCCACTACTGACGTACACACCACTTCACTCTCATGTCAACTATCCCCTTGGGTTGCCAGTGTGTGTGCCTCCCCACCACTTCATTTTTTACACTATTCTTTTTGGTGCTAATCTATGCACAGGAGCAATGTGGCACTCAGGACAGTTTCCCAATTGGTTATGTGTGATTTTCTTGTACTGGTTTGCTGTAATGGTTGCTCATGTGCAGTGCAACTGTTTGGGCAGCACAGTCCTCTGGTCATGTTGTTTGCATCTGGGTGTCCCCGACTTGTGCATCTGTGGGTGACGGGTAAGCTGTATGTGTGTTTTCTGAGATTGCTGCTACCCTTCCTGAGTGTGATGTTGTTTGTGTGTTGTGGTGATTTGTGTTGTTGGGGTTCATGTTGTGGCACTCAGGTGTATGCCCTACTGTTTTGTTGGTGTGCACACACTGCTTGATGTGCATGCAGTGCTGTGAGTGTATGTTGCCTTGTAATTGCCTGGTGTGCATCCCCTGATGTCCAGCTGTGTTTGCAATGTGAAGAATTGGCATGTGCATCTGTTGTGTGTTTTCTGTGGATGTGTGTAGTGTTTGGCCTGTGATGTCTCTTTCAGCTGACAGATGCTCTGTGTGTGATGTTCTATTTGCCTGTCGTTGTGTGTGAGTTGTTTGTGCATTGTGATACATTCAGATGTGTGTTGCAAGTGTAGTGTACATTACTTGTGTGTCTGTCACATGTACTTAGGAGTATTCTTGTTCTTGAGCTTGTTTTCAGTGCACCTTGGTGGTTTCTCCTCTCATATTTGACCTGTCACTTGTCAGGATTGTGCATGTGCATGCATGTGGTACACTATTACACCATGTTGACTTGATGAGTGGTGTGGTATGTATGTCTGTGTTTTCTTATTGGCCCATTGCTCCCAGTTTGTGTCCATGATTGTTTTGAGATGATGCACTTCTTGTCTGTGTTGGGGTATGGTGTCTGTGCATTGGTCCTGAGTGATGGTGTTGTGTACACCTGTTCTGTCTGTGATCCCATTGCCTCTCCACTGTTTGTCTGCACATGTCTGGGCATGTTGTACTTCTGTGTCTGTTGTTTGTGAAGTTTGTGTTTGGCTATTGTATTTGTGCCAGCATTGGTTCAGGCATCCCAGAGTGTGTGTGATGTTTGAGGATGCACCCAGGGAGTGTTATTTTTTTGTCAGTGTATTCACAGGACATTATTTGCACCATTCTGTGTGTTTGACACTAATGTTGAGTGCTGCAGGTGTGAGGTGGTGGATGAGGGGTATGTGTGAACGGTCCAAGGTGTATTTGACAGTCATGGAGTGTGTCAATGGGCCCTGTGTGTTGTGCTGATGACATACACATGTCAAGTAAGTAGGTGCAGTTGTGTGACTGCTCACTATTTGACTTCAGGCACTTCCTGTCATCCCTGTGCCTATGCATGGCTTACATTGCTGTATCCCTGAGTTGTTGCATAGAGATCACTGTGGTTTGAATTCACTCACTGTGCCAGCCATGTGTTATTGGTTGGCCTAAGGGTGTTGTGATCTGTTCCTTCTCTTGCATGTGATGTACAATTGCTTTGTGGCTAGTTCCTTGTGTTCCCATCACTGTCCACCTCACTTTTGTCTTGCCCAATTCTTGTCCTCATTGCTGTTGCCATCTGGTTTGTGTATGTGGCTGTGTGTCAGTGTGGGGTGTGTCTGGGTGGCTTGACAGGCATTGTGTACAGTTAGGGTATTGGTCATATTCAGTGTGAGTGTTCATTTTGTGATTGGACTCAGTTTGCTTGACATGAGTGGTGTGTGGGTGTGGGGAGGAGGCTTGCCCTGGCCCTGTGCTTCTATGCTGTGTGTTCCTCTTCAACCCCACCTGCTGCGACTGGCTCCCTGGGTGTTTGGTGTGTGTGGTTCAAGGTCTGGGTTCACCTGACTGGTTAATTGTGCAGGTGGGAGCACAGGAGGGCCACACAGCATGTCCCCTGATGGGTGTGGGGGGCCTAGTGTGTGAAGGGTGTAGTTGTGGCCCTGTGAGTCCTTGTGAACTGCCCATGCCTGGCGCTGGCCCTGCCAACTACATTGTGCGCATGTTTTCCCGTGTGTTCACTGCTGCGGTGACGAGACCGGGAGATTGCTGTGATTTCACGGTTAACGGGTGACCTAGAGGCAGAGGGGTGATTTTGTGACAGGTAGGACATGTGTGGGTACACTTGTGCATGTGTTCCTGTACCCACTAGAGTGTCTGGTGTGGACAGGAACCGTATATCAGCCCAGGAGTTGTGTGTTGTGGTTCTGTGCGGAATTGTATCATTGCACACCTGCGGCATTGTCCGTGACGGTGCATTACTTGCTGGTAGTGTATCAAGTAAAGCACTGGGAATACGTGTAGAGCTGGATCCGTTGCAGTTGGGACCGGGTGGAGGGGACCAATAGTCTTGTTTTGCGCTCCCCTGTCGTGCTTCCGCCATCTCTGGTTGGGTGGTTTCTCTGCTGCAGTGTGATGGGCTGTTTGGGGCTTCCTGATTTGTATGGCGGACGGGACATCATTCCACACAGCGGTGGGTCTCTACTGGCTCCCACTGCCGCGGTGGCGGGCGCATTTTTATGGTGGTTCACGTCGCACCGCGGCGGATGGGAAATGGGCTATGTTTGATCATTGTAACATGGCGGGTGTGAGGACCGCTGCTCGTGTGTGGAAAATGGCATTTTCCGCCAGCACCACCGTGGTGCCTCTGCCTGCCATTATAATGGGCCCCACAGTCTCTCATCTCATATTTACTAACATTTTGCGAGTAAGTTACCTTGCCTGCCTGAGCACAGCACTGATGGTGGTCCACCGATCAATTGTACCATGAAACGTGTTGTTTACAATCTAAATCATGTTTTAGAAGATGGGGGTTAGTGTCACATAAAGTGAGCACTGCAAGTGTTAATGTGAGGTCCTTGTCACAGTTTTGGGCTGCCTGGTTTCTAGTTGAAGAGCTGCAGCAGCACCTATTCTGCCACTCTATGGAGCAGCACATGGTTGCTTGTCACTGCAACTTTAAAGAGAAGTGATACTTTTGGCTGGAAATGAGACAGCATTTGTTTAAATAGCTGACAGAGACAGCAGAACATGACACAATAAATACACAAACCAACACAATTAAAAAATGACAGAGAACAACATTGATATGGACAGACAATCATGTAATCCCCTTTCAGCTCCCACAATTAACTGATACAGTGAATATTAAAGCAGATAACAAGATAGTAAACAGCTTGACATTTAGTTTTGCCTGATTCCTTCAGTGAGCCTTTTAAATTAGCTCTAGGATGATTCAGAGGTTAACTTAGCCTTAGATGACTTCAATAAGGCCTTAATTATGCCTTTTGATAAAATTGCACTGTTGAAAAGGAGTTGTAATACCAAACAACGTCCATCTCCCCCTTTGTATAACACTGAGCTAAAGCTTGAAAAATCAGCTTGCAAAAAACCTGAGAGAAGATGGTGTAGAAAACTTAGGGGACATAGACATCTATAAAGCAGCCTTCTCTAGGTATCATCAAAATGTCAAGTCCACTCAAAAGAGTTATTTTGTAATCAAATTGAACAGGCTGGTAATTCATCTAAAGTGGTATTTAAAATTCTACATGATTTTATCAACCCTCAGGCTTGCATTCAGTCTGCTTACTGTTATGTCTCAAAAATTATGTGATTCTCTTGCCAACTTCTTTGAGAATACAATATCTCTGATGTACAAACTTTTAATTTACCCATTGAAGAAATAGGTATTGACACTACTAGGACAACCTCTGTCTTGTCAGAGGGTAATGCTACTTTAGGCAAATTTAAACCTTGTTCGCTAGAGGATGTCCAGAGGGCCTTAGAAACTGTGAAATTCAGCTCCCCGCTGGACCTTTGCCCTCCAAAGATTATGGCTTTAATCTTTAACCAATTTCCCCCCCCACTATTAAGACACTGTTTAATCTAACAGTTGAAACAAGCACTCTCCCCTCTGAGCGGAAATCTGCGGAAGTCCTAGCCATTCTAAAAAAAGCTAATGTGGATCCTATTAATCTATCTAACTATTGCCCAATACCCTTACTACCCCTTCTGGGAAATCTTTTAGAAGGTTTCATTAATAAACAATTAACAGCCTATCTTGAGGAGAATCAGATTCTACACTTTGAGAGCTATCAATGGGACAGCTTTGAAATGGATCCAAAATATTTGGGGCGATAGAACCCAAAGCATTGCTCGTGCTCCTTTCACATCCTGCAAGATGAGCTTGACAAGGCTGTACCACAGGGCTTGTGTTTGAGCCTTATGTTGTTCAATATTCATGTGGCCCCCCTTGCGAAGATTAGAGAGCCATTTGGCTTTGATATATTATCTTACACTGATGACACTCAACTGATCTTTACTTTTAATAAAGATATGGCTAAAACTAAAGATCATTTTGCAAAGGGGAAGTTAGCCATTTCAACTTGGATGACAGCCAACTGCTTACAGCTGCATGTTAATAAGACAGAGATCATTTGGCAGGGCAGTGACTCTTTGGTCTGATGAGTGGTGGCCCTGTCAGTTCTGACTCCCATCAATAATCCTAGTGAGAAAATAGGGTCTAAGGGAAAAATATTTATAGACCTGCCCAAGTGCCACTCCCCTATTACTAAACTATACACAAAAAAACAGGAACTGGGGGTCTAATAACAGACAGCACAAAGGTGATGAGTGAAGGTGGACCGAAGTGCAACAGACCAAATCAAACCTGGCCACGAGCAGAGCATGGATTACCATCAATCTTACTCGAAGGACAGAGCAAATAGTGAGAGAAAAGTAGCTCTCATGATCAGTAATATCATTTGGTGATCCAACTATTTGGCAGAGGTATGTCCCTTGATCATGGGGACTGCCTCGCTAGTTTGAAGCTCTGTTGTTACCTCAGGCTGGTGAGTATTAGCCAGCAACACATTAGGTGTAAAGAGTTGTGAAAAACAAGGATCGTAATCCTATGGTGTGCAGTGCAAGAGAAAGAAACAGTGAAAACTAAAAAAGGTTGTGTAGAGGGGACAAATCTTAATGTACCAGGTACTCCACACACCTTAATTAAAAGGGTGTAACAAGGTTATAGCAGTACTAGCAAGTGACTGCTATGTAAAGGTCAACATGTTTCAGCCATCCGGGTTTGACTCCCTACGGCTTTCATCAGGACCTATGTTGCACTAAAGCAAGCTACTGCAAAAAGTACATTGCTAGGCGTGAAAGTGATCACACTTATCTGCATGTAAGAGGTTGGATAGGATTGGAAAAATACAACCTTCAGCACTCTAAATCCTCAAGAGCGTAGAGTGTAGTCATCACCTAGAAAATAAAACTTTTGTTGCACAAAGTCCATACACACACAACAAAACAAAAGTGCTATCATTTTCAGCAAGAGTCTATCTTTGCATTAACAATAAGCATATCAAAATTGCTTACCCCACGTATTCTAGGATTGTACCTCACCTACCCTGGAACCATGCTCGGGTGTAGGAGGCCCCGCTCTGTAACGTGGGTAACAAAAAGCAAAACACAAGCAAAGAATTTTTCTTAAATTTTCATTATTTTGATATCTGTTTATCATTTTCTTATGTTTGTAATTTTTATATCGTTTTTTAAAACAAATATTGTAAATCAATTATGATTGTTGTTTTATTTCAGAAGAAATCCCCTAGTGTACCCCTGTGTAATTCTGGCTTGACATCCAGAATAAAAAACACTTCCCTCTCATTAAAATCAAATCACCCTGAAAACAATGCAAAAAGCCAGACTCTCATCAAACAGATGTGTAAGGTCTCTATGTAAAGTCTGCGATCTCAGCCAAGCGCTAACCACAACTAGCTGACTCTGGCTATGATACTGCAGTTCGGACACAGGGCCCGCTAAGTGCTCTGCCGAAAAACACACACATCGGGAAAACCGAAAGAAATCGGATCCATTCTCAAGTGAAATCTAAAAAGATAGAGGCGCTTACCTATCCGTCGTTGCCCCAGGACTGATCGAGCTGGATGGGAGGCAGCGACGGAACCGGAGAGAGCGCTTAAATCATGCCGTCTATCTCAACTGGTAACGATCAGCGGTATAAGCCCCGCCCACTGAGGTCACCCATCGCTGTCTGTAAGTGGCGTAGGTAAAGAACTACAAAATGACGTCATGCTCCTTGGGAAATGTAGTTTCATAACTAAAGCGCAAAAAGAGGTGAATCGTTCAACCTTCATTTACCGATCAAGTTACACATAATTTGTTATGAGCTATGCTCTATGTCATGGGGCAAAATAAATCAACGTCGCCCACTATTAGGTGCCTGCAGCGTCTGCTCGGAGCTGCAGTATGTGGGAAATGTGGCATCATCAATTGTGAAGTGTAGATCACTTACTCTCTAACAGACCGATATTTGCTGTTCAAATGTAAACTGGTTTCTACCGTGCTCTATGTCGTGGAGCTATATTAATCCATAGAGGTCTGGTGGTGCATGTAAAGTCGTGTGATCGCCAATTATGTGCCCCCATCTGGGAAGAAACTACAAGATGACGTCATGCAAAATAGAATTGTAGTTCCAAGGGGAAGCGTAGTTAAACGGTTATATATGCTGGCTAGTCCTTTCGGTTATTGCGTAGCCTAGTACGGCTTCACCTACATAAGATGTATCCTATTGCTCAGGGAAGCTAAATCCTCAATGATATTGATATGAACAAGAGTCTAGAAGGGACAGGAAAGTCCACTTACGGACTACTACAGACATTAGGGAAGTTATAAAAGACCGTCAGACGGTCACGCATACTTCCAACAAGGAGTTGTACTAAGAGTCGGGAGCTTAGCATTGTGAATTCCAGACACATCTAGATATTTGTGATCTGTAAAAAAACATATCTATATGTCATATGTATACCCTGGACCAGTCTGTAGGCATACAGTTCGTTATTTTGATTAAGGTGGCATTTAAGCATATAACTACAAAGGGCTTCCTCCATGACTGAACCAGTTACCGACGGGGTACATAACACTCTATCCCAGTTGATATCCTCTGATATATAGTATTTACATATGACATATAGATATGTTTTTTTACAGATCACAAATATCTAGATGTGTCTGGAATTTACAATGCTAAGCTCCCGACCCTTAGGACAACTCCTTGTTGGAAGTATGCGTGACCGGCTGACGGTCTTTTATAACTTCCCTAATGTCTGTAGTAGTCTGTAAGTGGACTTTCCTGTCCCTTCTAGACTCTTGTTCATATCAATATCATTGAGGATTTAGCTTCCCTGAGCAATAGGATACATCTTATGTAGGTGAAGCCGTACTAGGCTACGCAATAACCGAAAGGACTAGCCAGCATATATAACCGTTTAACTACGCTTCCCCTTGGAACTACAATTCTATTTTGCATGACATCATCTTGAAGTTTCTTCCCAGATGGGGGCACATAATTGGCGATCACACGACTTTACATGCACCACCAGACATCTATGGATCAATATAGCTCCACGACATAGAGCACGGTAGAAACCAGTTTACATTTGAACAGCAAATATCGGTCTGTTAGAGAGTAAGTGATCTACACTTCACAATTGATGATGCCACATTTCCCACATACTCCAGCTCCGAGCAGACGCTGCAGGCACCTAATAGCGGGCGACGTTGATTTATTTTGCACCATGACATAGAGCATAGCTCATAACAAATTATGTGTAACTTGATCGGTAAATGAAGGTTGAACGATTCACCTCTTTTTGCGCTTTAGTTATGAAACTACATTTCCCAAGGAGCATGACGTCATTTTGTAGTTCTTTACCTACGCCACTTACAGACAGCGATGGGCGACCTCAGTGGGCGGGGCTTATACCGCTGATCGTTACCAGTTGAGGTAGACGGCATGATTTAAGCGCTCTCTCCGGTTCCGTCGCTGCCTCCCATCCAGCTCGATCAGTCCTGGGGCAACGACGGATAGGTAAGCGCCTCTATCTTTTTAGATTTCACTTGAGAAGGGATCCGATTTCTTTCGGTTTTCCCGTTGTGTGTCTTTTTCGGCAGAGTACTTAGCGGGCCCTGTGTCCGAACTGCAGTATCATAGCCAGAGTCAGCTAGTTGTGGTTAGCGCTTGGCTGAGATCGCAGCCTTTACATAGAGACCTTACACATCTGTTTGATGAGAGTCTGGCTTTTTGCATTGTTTTCAGGGTGATTTGATTTTAATGAGAGGGAAGTGTTTTTTATTCTGGATGTCAAGCCAGAATTACACAGGGGTACACTAGGGGATTTCTTCTGAAATAAAACAACAATCATAATTGATTTACAATATTTGTTTTAAAAAACGATATATATATTACAAACATAAGAAAATGATGAACAGATATCAAAATAATGAAAATTTAAGAAAAATTATTTGCTTGTGTTTTGCTTTTTGTTACCCACGTTACAGAGCGGGGCCTTCTACACCCGAGCATGGTTCCAGGGTAGGTGAGGTACAATCCTAGAATAAGTGGGGTAAGCAATTTTGATATGCTTATTGTTAATGCAAAGATAGACTCTTGCTGAAAATGATAGCACTTTTGTTTTGTTGTGTGTGTATGGACTTTGTGCAACAAATGTTTTATTTTCTAGGTGATGACTACACTCTACGCTCTTGAGGATTTAGAGTGCTGAAGGTTGTATTTTTCCAATCCTATCCAACCTCTTACATGCAGATAAGTGTGATCACTTTCACGCCTAGCAATGTACTTTTTGCAGTAGCTTGTTTTAGTGCAACATAGGTCCTGACGAAAGCCGTAGGGAGTCAAACCCGGATGGCTGAAACATGTTGACCTTTACATAGCAGTCACTTGCTAGTACTGCTATAACCTTGTTACACCCTTTTAATTAAGGTGTGTGGAGTACCTGGTACATTAAGATTTGTCCCCTCTACACAACCTTTTTTAGTTTTCACTGTTTCTTTCTCTTGCACTGCACACCATAGGATTACGATCCTTGTCTTTCACAACTCTTTACACCTAATGTGTTGCTGGCTAATACTCACCAGCCTGAGGTAACAACAGAGCTTCAAACTAGCGAGGCAGTCCCCATGATCAAGGGACATACCTCTGCCAAATAGTTGGATCACCAAATGATATTACTGATCATGAGAGCTACTTTTCTCTCACTATTTGCTCTGTCCTTCGAGTAAGATTGATGGTAATCCATGCTCTGCTCGTGGCCAGGTTTGATTTGGTCTGTTGCACTTCGGTCCACCTTCACTCATCACCTTTGTGCTGTCTGTTATTAGACCCCCAGTTCCTGTTTTTTTGTGTATAGTTCTGACTCCCAGACAGACTGTGAAAAATCTTGGCGTAAAAATAGACCAAGCACTAGCTATAAAAGAACAGACCTTAACTACCACTGTTCTTTGCTCCCATACTATGAGTCTACTACGAAGAGCCTTTTCCTATCATCTTAACTCTGCTAGAAGAACGTTAGTCCAGGCCCTAGTTGTCAGTAGACTGGACTATGGTAATGCTTTACTGACTGCAGCAAAGAAGTGCAAAATGCTGTGGCCAGACTTTTTATCAACCTTCCGTCATGGGGTGCTTTGGCCCCATTGTTGAAAGCCTTAGACTGGCTACCAGTGAGGTAGAGAAGCATGTTTAAAATATTTTGCATTACCTACAACTCTTTAAGGGGTAAATGCCCCAGATAGCTTCAACAGAAAGTTAAATGCTATTTACCTACCAGAATTCTATGGTCTTTGGATAAAGCTTCGTTGAGTGTACCCCGTATCTGTTTGACTAGATGCGGAGGCGGAGCCTTTTCTTATCTGGCTCCGATCTACTGGAACAACTTACCTCTTAATGTTCGTCCTTGTACTAATTATTTTAAGTGCAAGCTGAAAGCTTCCTTATTTTAATTGAATTCTCTCTTGCTTGTATCTGATGGCAGTGCCAAGATAGTTATGCGCTATAATGCAGCTACCACAGTAAAAAGCACTATTGCATTACAATAATTCAGCACAAAAACACAGCAGACCATAAAACAACAGAACACATCACCATCACACCTACTGCCACACAATAAATATGTACAAACTCTCTTTCACACATTACTTCCTCCAGGCACCTGATTTGATAAGACAGTGGTAAAGAATGTTAGCACCAATCACCACCTAAACTAATTATGTAGTACATGAATAAGAACAGCCATAAATGTTTTGTGATCCGGGGAAAGCTTAGACAACTTTTTGGTTTAATCTATTAGATGATCTTTTTAGAACTGGGGGTCTCTAGTTGGCTGAGGTAGGTACCTTAGTCCAAATAGGGACACTTGCTTCTAGTCAGTGAAAGGAGGGACACACTCTCAGATAACCCCTGCTCACCCCCCGGTAGCTTGGCACTGTGTAAAGTATTTGCAACCACACTCCCAGTAACACAGTGATAACACCACAAATGGACACCACGCTGGTTTTATAAAAATAGCGGTAACTTTATCAAAAAGGAATACGATGAGACCAAACGATAGAAATCCAACATATGCGCATTCGTAATATTTCACTTTGCCGGTTATTAGGCCAATAATCACTTGTAGGTTCTTGCGGTATTATTGATCAATTCACGATGATCTAATGCAGTCCTAATGCAATGCTTTGCAGTTCGTAATTCAGTTTGTAATGCAGTAATAAGACAGTCCTTAATGCAAGTCCTAATGCAGTTGGTAATGAAAGAATCAGGCAGTTCATAATGCAAGGAATAATGCAGTTCGTAATGCAAGAATCAGTCATTTCGTAATACAAGGAATAATGTTGTTCATAATGCAAGAAAAAGCCTGTTCGTAATGCAAGAATCAGGCAATTCGTAATGCAAGAATCAGGCAGTTCGTAATGCAAGAATAATGCGGTTCTTAATGCAAGAATCAGGCAGTTCGTAATGCACAGAATAATGCTATAAACCAATCTGCGCGGTCAACTCGGGCACCACTAGGCCCCAAAAGCCGAGACAATGGTTATAAGCTTAAAGAGGCGGCCCAGGTACTGCTGGGCCGGAACGGGCCACTCTGGGACTCAGCGTGTCTAATGCGGTGCAGCGAGAGCGAGATAGGAGCACTCCTGTACTCCTCCTGCATGCCTCCCCAGGCCTCACCCGCTTGTGGCTCCCGACCGGAGTCCAAGCCTTACCTGGGGGGTGCACTGCCTCTCTCTCTCTCGCCGCTCGTGGGACATTCTGCTAGGCAGCCCCGATTACATTGCAGCTCCGTTGCTAGGCGACACTGTAGCCGGACGGGTTACGGTGCTGCTTTCTCCTTCAATGACGATCGTGGGCAGATTCCTCTTGGCGAACAACGATCACATTCCCTTTCACCTTGCAGCTTCCTTAGCTTCAAGAAATCCTTTAGCACGTTGCTGCTCGGGCCGGCGGCGGCAATCCTCACTCACAGCCTCAGTTACGATGATGGCTCAAGCCACAAACAACAATGCAGCAGCGTGGATGATTTTTCACGCTGCGGGGCAATGCGTTTACGGGGCACCTCGTAAACAGCACCACAGACCACAAGGCAGTCTCAGGCGTACAAAAGCACACGCACCAAGTATCGCTGAGACACGGTTGGCAACTTTGATATTCCTGAGTTTCCACAACAGGGGACCCGCTCTCCTTGGGCTCATGGAGACAAGTAATTTCAGGACACAGCACACACAACAAAGTCCACTCATTCAGGGAGACACAGCACACAACAAAGTCCCTTGTCCGCTCAATAGTCAAATCAGCAAACCGCAGGCCAGCCCAGAACACACAGAAAGGGCAGTCCTTCTCTTCAGTCTCTTCAGCTGTTCTCCTTTGGCAGAGGTTCCTCTTGATCACAAAGTAGTTTCAATCCGTTTTCAGTTGGGATTTCAGTCTTGAGTTCAGGGGTTTCAGCCCTCACAATTTTACCCCTAAATGCCTTTATAGTCTTTGTGTTCACGGGGCTCTGAGCCCAGTCCAAACCAGTTGTGGGTGTTTTCCTGCCAGTGCACACCTTCTTCCTTTGATAGTGGGGGTCTGGACCCCAGACACTCTGCAGGAGGTGGAGCCATTCTTTTGTGGCAGCAGCACAGGCCACTTCGCATCAAAGGGGCTACTCCTCCCACTACACCAAATACAGGCCAGCCTGTGCTGTCACACCTACTCTTCCCTGGTGTCAGGACACTCCCCAGACCCTGTAATCCAAACCGAGGCATTCAATCCACAACCAGGCAGTGGAACACTGGATGGTTTAAGACAAGAAACTAGCCACTTCTAATATTGTGGTTTCTAAACACACAATTTAAAAACCATCTTCACAAAAAGATGTGTTATTAAATTCTGAGTTAAGGCACACTAAACTCCATCTCTCCATCTTATGCCTATGGGAGGATATGCTGAAAACATGGGACCCAGCATTCCCCATTCTGTCCTATAGGCAGGATGGCCTTGCAACAGTGAAAAATTAATTTGCCAGTATTTCACTGTCAGTACATGGTACACACCTCAGTACATGTCCTACCTTTCACATACACTGCACCATGCCCAGGGGGGTACCTTGGGCCTATTATAGGGGTGTCTGATGTGCATAAAAAGGGAAGGGTAAGGCCTGGCAAGTGGGTGCACTTGTCAGGACAACAAGGTAGTTAACAAACTGTGCACAGGCGCTGCAGTGGCAGGCCTGAGATCTGTTTTAAGGGCTACTTATGTGGGTGGCACAATTAGTGTTGCAGGCCTACTAGAAGCATTTGCATTACCAGCCCTGGCACACATAGTGCACTTTACTAGGGATTTTACTATTAAAACAAACATACCAATTATGGACAACCAATTACCATAACACTTCATAGAGGGAGCGCTAGCACTTTTACACTGATCAGCAGTGGCAAAGTGCCGAAAGCATCTAAGCGAGTAAAATGAAATCCATCACAGCATCAAAAATAGAGGAGGTAGAGGCAAAAAGTCAGGGGTAACCACGCCAAGAAATGCCAGGTCTAACACGTGTCCCCTCCAGTTGAAAAGTGGGAAGAACTACCCACTCTCATGGTAGTTCTCATCACTAAGGCAGAAAAATCTGGACAGACCATCAGCATTGGCGTGTTCTGTTCCAGGGCGGTGTTGCACTGTGAAGTCCATTCCCTGTAGGGAGATGGACCACCTCAACAGTTTTGGGTTCTCACCCCTCATCTGCATCAACCATCTGAGGGGCCTGCGGTCTGTATGAACCAGGAAGTGAGTCCCAAACAAGTAAGGCCTCAGCTTCTTCAGCTCCCAGACCACAGCAAAAGCTTCCTTTTCAATTGCACTCCACCTATGTTCCCTGGGAAGTATCCTCCTGCTAAAGAAAACTATGGGTTGGCCCAAGCCCTCGTCGTTCAATTGTGAGAGTACTGCTCCCACACCATGCTCTGAAGCATCAGTCTGCACCACAAACTCTTTGGAGAAATCAGGCACGTTGGGCACGGGTGCTGTGCACATGGTAGTTTTCAGGGCATCAAAAGCGGTCTGGCAGGCATCAGTTAAGATCACCTTCTTGGGCTGTTTTTTTTAAATTTAGCTCTGTCAAGGGGGCAACAATGGTGACATACCCCTTCACAAACTGCCTGTAATACCCTGTGAGTCCTAAAAAGGCTCTCACCTCTTTCTGGGTCTTGGGGGGTTCCCAAGCCTGAATGGTATACATTTTTTCCTGTAGGGGTGTCACCTGGCCGCTCCCTACCTGGTTTCCTAAGTACACCACCAAACTCTGCCCTATCTGGCACTTACTTGTCCTGATAGTGAGGCCTGCCCTTTGCAGGGCCTTCTAGAGTTCACAGAGGTGTTGCAAATGTTCCTCCCAAATGGAGCTGAACACAGCAATGTCATCCAGGTAGGCGGTGCTGAATTCCTCCAGGCCACACAGCACCTGGTTAACCAGTCTCTGGAAGTTGGCCGGGGCGTTCTTCAAACCAAAGGGCATAGCCCTGAATTGGTAGTGCCCCTCTGGCAATGAGAATGCTGACCTCTATTTGGCCCCCTCGGTCAAGGCAATCTGCCAGTACCCCGACATCAAGTCAAATGTACTGAGGTACCGGGCAGCTCCCAGCCGATCCACGTGCTCATCAGCTCTGGGGATGGGGTGAGCATCAGTATTGACTGTATTGAGCCCACTGTAATCCACACAGAACTGGAGTTCTGGGGTGGCAACAGGCACAGCAGCTTTTAGCACAAGGACCACTGGGCTAGCCAAGGGGCTGCTGGATGGCTCAATTACCCCTAGCGCCAGCATCTTGGAAACCTCTTCTTTGATGCTGGCCCTGACCTTATCAGCTACTCTGTAAAAAAATGTGTTTTACAGGCCGGCTGTCTCCAATGTCCACATCATGGACGCACCAATGGGTGACTCCTGGGGTCAGAGAGAACAGGGAGGCAAACTGACCCAACACCTGGCGACAGTCCCTCTGCTGTTCTGGGGTCAGGGTAGGCGAGAGGTTCACCCCATCCAATGACCCATCCTTTTCTCTGGCTGACAGGAGGTCAGGAAGAGGTTCTCTTCTTCCGCCCCATTATCTGTAGCCAAGAGCATGGTCACATCAGACCTCTCAAAGTGGGGTTTGAGGTGTTTCACTTGGAGGACCCTCAGAGGGTTCCTAGGAAACTGTAAGCCAACCAGGTTGGTCACTTTGCTCCTGTGCTCCACCACCTCATCAGTCCCAATTCACTTATTCTGGAGCGTGCAGGGCTCCACTGGTGCCATCACTCACACTTTTAGCCCAGGTTGAAACTCGACCAGAGTGGCATTCTTTCTTCCTGGCTGGCTTCCAGATTTACCTGAGCGAGTTGCCTGAAACGCCTAGTTTGGGTCCTGAAGGCCAGCATGTAGCTATATACATCCTTGGGGTGGTTTAATAGGAGCATTCTCCCAGCCGTCCTTGACCAAACTCAATGGTCATCTTACAGGGTGTCCATACAGGAACTTCAACAGACTGAACAATAGGGACTTCTGTGGCACCTCTCTGTAATCAAACAATAGGCATGGTACGAGGACATCCCAATTATGCCTCATAGGTACCTCAAGACCCATAATCATGCCCTTTAGGGTCCGGTTCAATCTCTCCACCAGAGCATTACCTGGGGGATGGTGAAGTGTGGTGAACTTATTGGTTACACTGCACTTCCTCCACAGAGACTTCATATACCTAGATATGAAATTAGTACCACGGTCTGACACCACCTCTCTGGGGCATTCCCACGTGGGAGAAAATCCCCATTAGTGCACGGCCCACCACGGGGGCTGTCACTGTCTGGAGAGGGATGGCTTCCAGGTACTGGGTGGCATGGTCCACCAAGACCAGGATGAACCTGTTGTCCATGGTTGTTTTGGGGTCCAGAGGCTCCACGGTGTCAATGCCCACCCTCTCAAAGGGGATGCTGACTACAGGGAAAGGTTAGAGGGGAGCCTTGCACTTCCTACCACTCTTACCACTTGCCTGGCAAGTCTGACAGGTCCTGCAATGAGTATCAGAACGCTTGCGCATTTGAGGCCAGTAGAAGTGGGTGACAACCCTCTCAAATGTCTTGTCCTGCCACAAATGTCCTGTTAATGGTACATCATGAGCCAACCCCAGTAGGAAGGCTCTGAAGCGCTGGGGTACCACCAGCACACAGGCTGACCCAGGCTCAGCAACCTTAGGCTCGCTATATAGGAGATCATTCTCCCAGTAAATCAAATGTGACCCGGACTGATCACCTGCTGCCTGGTTTGCTGCCTGTTGCCGCAAACCTACAAGAGAAGGGCACTTTTTCTGCTCCGCAAAGAATTCCTCCCTGGAGGACCCTCTCCCCTCCTGCCATTGTGTCAGCTCAGGTAGGTTCCCCAGTTCAGCTACTTGCTCCCCCGTAGGCTCCAGGGTATCCCTCTCAAGTGTTGCCTCCTCCTGGACAGTGGGAGCTTTGGGGGCCGGTTTCCCACACCCCTGCCTCCTCTCTTTAAGGCAGGCACTTGGTCTGCTGCTTCAGGCTACAGGTCCTCTTGAACACCCTTACAGGCTGCCATTGACCGAGTGGTCACACAAGTCCACTCAGGCAGACCCAACATCTCCATATGCTCCTGGCGCTCCAACTCCTTCCAGGGGGAGCTCTCTAGGTCATACCCTAGCAGACAGTCTACAGGCATGGATGAACTTACAATGACCTTCAAAGAACCTGAGACCCCCCCCCACTCAAAGGGAACTAGTGCCACCTTGCAGAGGTGCACATAGTTGTCTGCTGCAACTACAGGGTGAAGAACATTGGGAATTACCTGCTCCTCAGACACCCACTGACACCTGACAGATGTCACACTGGCTCCTGTGTCTCACGGAGCCTCCTCTCTTCTTCCATTGATGGTCACCCATTGCCTGTACTTCTTAGTGTTCTCAGGCAGAGAGGCTTCTTGGACCATCTCTCGATCTCCTAATGAGACCAGGGTCATAACTCCTTCCTCCTCCCCATTCCAAGTACTCAATTCCTTCCCCAATGCTACACTCCCTAAACCCGGTGTTGGAGCACTAGTGGGTGCAGGTGATTTCCTGGGCCATTTAGGGGCAATGTGACCTACTTCTTTACACTTGCACCTTGCACTTAGGGGCCAGGACCTCTTAGCCTTGGGGGACTGAGAATCCTTTATCTGGGAACTACTTTGGGGCCCTTTAGAGAACTCCTTGAGGTTACCCTTGTCATCCCCTATCTTCTGCTGGGGACCCTGTATACTTTTGGCAGTGGTACCCCCAAGCCCCCTGTGGACCCTGGTGCTGGTCCAGCGGTGCGCCTCCTCAGCAAGCTTACCGGGATCAGTCAGCTTACTGTCTAAAAGATGCTGGCACATCTCTGGAACATACAGACTACTCAAGTGCTCCCAACTAATTAAATTGATTAAGCCCTTAACATCAGTTACCTTGCTGCCCGTCATCCAACCATCCAGTGCACGTGTGTACACATTCACACACTCCACCCAAGTACTGGATTCCAGTTTCTTGAAGTTCCTGAATCTCTGCCTGTACTGTTCCGGAGTGAGCCTATACCTAAGGCATAAAGCCTCCTTCATGTTGGCGTAGTTCAGGGTTCCCGCCCTGTCTAAAGGTGGTAAAACATCCCTCCTAGATGCCTCAAAGTGTTTCCACAGGCCTGCCCCCCAATGCTTCTCAGGCACCTAATTCATCCTCAGTGCCATCTCATATGCCGTGAACCATGCATAGTTATCCTCAACCCTTTGGTAATCTCGCACTAAGTCTTTGGGAATGTACACCTTACCCACTGGCACTGGCTGTGCGCTGCCACCATTCGAACTGAACTCCACCTGTTTGGCCTTAATGTCCAGTTCCCTCATGCTTAACTCATGAGCTAAGAGAATCTTCTTCTCTTCCAAGGCGAGAGCGTTCTTGCTCTCCTCTGCTCGCTTTTCACTTTCAATGGGCAGCTTTTTCTCCTCTGCTTGAGCCTTAAGTTTTAAAACCTCCAACTCATGCTCTCTGACCCCTTGGTTTTCCTCCAGCTCCTCTGGGGAAAAGCTCCTCCCTGAATGATTACTAACAGCCCCTGAGGCTGGCCCTTACACTGGCAAATCCTGTAGACTGAATCCATTCCCTTGGTCATCCTCATCCACCACAGCATCACCTGTCTCCTGAGCCTCTGTGGCTTCCCACGAGGCCTTCAAAGCCATTTGCAGCTCCTCCTTCTTGGCGCTACTTTTCATGGCACATCCCAAAGCTCTGCATAATTGTCTCAATTGATCAACTTTGTAGGTAAGCAATGCCTCAATGCCGAATTCCAATTCTGCAACCTCACTGGTTACTTGACTCCTTTGAGACATGATGTGTGGCTTAAAGGTCGCTCAAAAATAGAACCAAAAAACAAAAACACAATATGTGGTTGAGTCGTGGTCTGCGCTAAAACTAGTGATGTACACCAGTCACTGTGAGTCAATTGCAATTACAAGCCCCAACCGCTGACCACCAATGTTAGAACTGGGGGACTCTAGTTGGCTGAGGTAGGTACCTTAGTCCAAATAGGGACCCTTGCTTCTAGTCAGGGAAAGGAGGGACACACTCTCAGATAACCCCTGCTCAACCCCAGGTAGCTTGGCACGCTATCTTTGTCAAAAAGGAATACGATGAGACCAAGCGATAGAGATCCAACATATGCGTATTCGTAATATTTCACTTTGCCGGTTATTAGGCCAACATTCACTTGTATGTTCTTGCGTTATTGATGGGCAATTCACTAATGCAGTCCAAATGCAATGCTATGCAGTTCGTAATGCAGTTCGTAATGTAGAAATAAGACAGTCCTTAATGCAAGTCCTATTGCAGTTCGTAATGCAAGAATCAGGCAATTCGTAATGCAAACAATAATGCGGTTCGTAGTGCCAGAATCAACCAGTTCGTAATACAAGGAATAATGTATTTCGTAATGCAAGAATAAGGCAGTTCGTAATGCAAGAATCAGGAAGTTCGTAATGCAAGAATAATACGGTTCGTAATGCAAGAATCAGACAGTTCATAATGCAAGGAATAATGCTATAAGCCAATCTGCGTGGTCAACTCGGGCACCACTAGGGCCCAACAGCCGAGACCACGGTCGTAAGCTTAAAGAGGCAGCCCCGGTACTGCTTGGCTAGTACGGGCCGCTCGGGGACTCAGCGCTTCTAGCGCAGTGCAGCGGGAGAGAGATCAGAACACTCCTGTACTCCTCCTGGATGCCTCCCCGTGCCACACACGCTTGTGGCTCCCGACCGGAGTCCAAGCTTTACTTGGGGGGTGCGCTGCCTCGCTTTCTCTCTCCGCTCATCAGACGTCCTGCTGGGAGGCCCGACGAAGTTGCTTCTCTGTTGCTAGGCGACGCTGTAGCCGGACGGGTTACGGCACTGCCTTCTCCTTCGTTGACGATCTTGGGCCGATTCCTCTTGGTGAACAACGATCACGATCCCTATCAACTTGCAGCTTCCTTAGTGTTGGACTTGGCCCTTTTTGCAGGGTCATCCCTGGTATTTTTACCTTCCTCCTGTATTTTTTCTGACCTGTTGTTGGCTGTTCTATGACTCTGGGCACTTTACCACTGCTGATCAGTGCTAAATTGCATATGCTCTCCCTACTGTATAATGTATAATGTATATGTTGGTTGGATTCCATGATTGGCTTATTTGGTTTACTGTCAGACCCCAGTAAAGTGCACCAGGAGTGCCCAGGGCTTGTAAATACAAATGCTGCTGGTGGGCTTGCAGCACTGGTTGTGCCACCCACAGAAGCGGCCTAGTAAAATGTGTCTAAGGTCTGCCATTGCAGAACCTGCGTGCAGTCTGGTACTGTCATGCTGACTGGGCAAGTGCACCCACTTCCCAGTCCCTAAACCTTCCCTTAACTTCATATAAGTCACCCCTATGGTAAGCCCAAGGGCAGGGTGCATTGTAAGCATAAGGTAGGACAAGCCCTGATGTGTGTGGCATGTCCTAATAGTGAATTACAGCCATTTTCGTTTTTCACTATTGCAAGGCTACCTGTTCCCATAGGCCAGAATGGGCTGTTAGAATTGTTACATTCTATAATCCTAACAGACCCAGGGAACATGGTAGAAATTCGCGTTTAGTATGCCTGAACTCAGAATAATAAAATACATCTTTTGGTAAAGTTTATTTTAATATTCTGTGTTTGCAAATACCACTTTTAGAAAGTTGGTATTTGCTTGCCTAACCATTTCAGCCCGCCTCTGCTATGATGTGTATCTGCCTCTCTGGTTTGTGTGAGTGACAGGGCTGGGGAAACCCAGAGGGGCAGGGCTAGGTAGCCTGGTGGTGAATAGGGAGATTGACATCCAGATGGGTGGGAGGAGTGCACCTGGACTCTGAATAGGGCTGTGCTCTGCCACCACAATGCTGGCTCCACCTCCTGTGGAGCGGCTGATGTCTCTGCCCTGCACCCTGAATAGAAAGTCAGAGTCATGTCAACAAAGTGCTCAGGAACTGGTTTGGACTGGGCAAAGGCCCCTCTACCCCAGAGGAACAAAGGAATTAGGGGTATAAGTATTGGGACCCTGCTCCCAAGAAATTAGATCCTGCTTGACAAGAAGAACCTCTGCCTGAGGAGAAGGAACTGGGAAAACTGTAAGAAGGAGTACTGTCCCTGACCTGGGGGATTGGCCTGCAGTGGTTGCCTTGCTGCTGAAGGAGAGGAGAAAGACTACAAAGACTTTATTTCAACTTATGCTTAAAAAGATCTCCAAGGGCTTGGAATAGAGCTTGCCTTCTGCTGAAGTGTCAAGAACAACAGACTCCCCCCCCCCCAGCTCCCCAAAGTTCTTTGAAAGTGCCTGCTGCTGTTGTTGGGCCTTCTGAGGGACTGCGTGTCGCAAGGAGCTGGAAGCGCGACTCAAGGAGGAGAAGCGTGCTGCCGTCGGAGCTGCTGTCGTCGCATCTCGTAAAGTGTGTCACCGCTGCAGCATCGCATCGAGCGGAAGCGTCTCGCATCATCCAAGAAGTGTCTCGCAACGCCGAAGAAGCGTGTCGCCATCGTAGCTGACGCATCGCACCGCATCAAGAGAAGAGTCTCGCATCGAGGAAGAAGCGTGTCGCCATCGCAGCCATCGTAGCTGTCGCATTGCACCGCATCAAGAAAAGCGCCTCGCACCCACGGAGAAGCGTGCCGCCGTCGGAGCTGCTGTCGTCGCATCGCATAAAGGGGTGTCGCCGCTGCTACATCGCATCGAGCGGAAACGTCTCGCAAACGTCAGAGAAGAGTGCCGCTGCCAAGGCCGCTGTCGTCGCATCGCGTAAAGGGTGACACCGCTGTAGCTGACGCATCGAGTCGAGTCTTCTCGCAACATCGGAGAAGCGTAACGCATCTGGAAGATCTTAACGTCTTTATTTCTTTGCACCAAAAACTTCATCGCATCAACATCGTTGCAACACTTCGTTGCCCTGCATGTCGCATCTAAAAGGTACATTGACTTAAAGTGTCGCATTTAAGAACTTAAGAGAACTAAGCAAAATTCTACCATCTAAAGTAACAGTATTGTGTATTTTTGTCGTTTAATGGTCTTGTGGTAACTCTATATAAAGAATCCTTACTTTTCATATAAAACCTGTGTGGTGTCCATTTGTAGTGTTGTCACTTGGTTACTGTATGTGTTTACAAATGCTTAACCTATAACGCTCTGAGATAAGCCTTGTCTGCTCGCGCCAAACTACCTAGAGGGTGAGCAGGGGTTATTGTAGGAGTATACCCCTTTATCCTGACTAGAGGAAAGGTTCCCTGCTTGTCACAAGTACCTACCTGTGCCAACCAGAGAACCCGGATTCTCACATTGGTGGTCAGCGGTGAGGATTCTGGACTTGCATTTGTGACTCATGTACAGTAATTGGTGAACACTACTTAGTGACTGCAGACCTTAACGCAACCAATACTTGTTGGTAGATTTCTTTTTGGGACTTTCTATTTTTGAGTACTGCCAAGCTTAACCATGGTGGAGAAAGCAGCATCCATAGTCTCTGTTGACAATGAATGGAATGGGAAGAAGAGAAACTGGAAAGCTACAAAGTATCACAGCTGAAATTCTTTTGCAAAAAATGTAATGTTTCTACTACTGGATGTAAAAACAAGGCAGAGTTCTACAAGGCGCTGATGGCCTGGGTAGAAGCAGGGAATGCCACTGATAATGATAATGCAGAGGAGCAGCTGGATGAGCCAGTGGATCCAAGAGGAAGGAGAACCCCTTCCTCTGCTGGTAGCAGTGTTTCTGGTAAAAGTCTATCTCCAGAGGAGCTGGCAGATAGAAGAGAGTGTAGGATGCACAAAATGGAGCTGACCAAGCTCAAGTTAAAAGGGCAGTTAGAATTGAAATGGCAAATTAGAAAGTTAGCCCTAGAGGAAAATAAAATAGAAATGGAGCATGAGTTGATTATGAGGAAGCTTGACTTAGAGCTCGAGAGGCTTGAGACCATGAGTGTCTCAGCCCAGCAACAAGAAATGTGAGTAGCTCAGAGATTGAGCTTTGCTGAGTGGGCAGAGGAATCCAGCTGAGATGGTGGCAGCAATATTGAATTTTCTAGTGCTGAGAGAGTAGTACACACGCCCAGAGATCTGGCGCCTGATTTGAAGGAGGGGGTTAACATACACCATGAGGTTCAAGGACATGAGGTAGCTCCAGTAGAGTGCAGTGTCCCTGAGAGGAATAGGGTAACTGGCGCAGGGGTTCATGGTCCTAGTGGTAGGAGGGACACTCTTCTGACTCTAGATGAGAGGTGCAGGGAGAGGGGTTCCCCCAAAATTGAAGTCCTGGTATGTGAGTGTGAAGACCGCCCAGAAGAGTGTGGGTTGTGTGACAGAGACAGTCAGATACTGTCTTGCCAGTCTCAGGAGAGTGGTGTGGAGTACGTGTGCGAGGCACTGGATGGTGAGGTGAAGGATAGTTTGGTCAACCCTGCTAGGGGGCTGTGTGATCCAATTATGGGAGAGCATATTGTAAGTCCCTGTTTTCCAGAGCTATGCCAACACCTGTGGGAGAGTGAGTTATCTGACCGCAGGGAGCTCACAATGGAGGCAGACCTTTTGGTGGAGTCCAAAGGGTCTGGAAAGGCATTGGGGAGTGATCCCAAGATGAGTGGTTCAGGTATCTTCAAACCCAGTGTGGTGGAAGTGGCTGAGGGCAGCCCAACTAGGTCCTGTAGTAGTGAGAGGGGTGTAGGGCCTCACGTCCTGTCTTTAAGGGGAAGGAGTGAGAATGGGTTATGTCCCGGTAGTGCCCAACCTCAGTCTCAGAGCCTGGATGGTTCTTTAAGGGAACACCAGGTGGGGAGCCTAGTCTGTCCTGAGGGGCGGCCCATTGTGCGGGACCCCCTAGTGTCTGGTGAACGGGGAGTGTCTGTAAGCAGGCCTCCATCAGTTCTGGTGTCTGGCAGTACCGCTCCAGTTGGGAGGGTGCAGAAGTCCAGAGTGAGGGGTGAGAGGGAGAAGGAGTCCCCACTGGAAGAACCAGTGGGTCAGGGGCCAGCCAGAAGGGCTGCGTCCCCAGTGAATGACCATGGTGACACCACTTTTGTCCTGGGGATCGTCGCGCACTGTCAGGTGGACAGGGGTTGGGAGATCTGCACCAGGCAGACTGTCACACGACACAGGAGTTATGTGTCACCCTCAGGGGGGGCATGCATGCTCCCCGGTAAGTCCTGGTGCGCCAGGCGAGCGTTCAACTGCATGGGTTGGTCCCAGGATTGGGAAGCCAGGTTCAGGTGTTGTCTGACCTGGAGGGTGGGACAACTGTAATCAGTGTCCTGACCCATGTTGCTTCTAGGGGTACCAAGCCAGTTGGGAGTGTGCAGTACTCTGGAAGGGGGTGCAGAGGGAGGGAGTCCTCGCCTCTGACCCCGGCTCAAGTGAATGGTTTAGACCCTAGGTTGGAGGGCCAGGTTCAGGGTGTCCCCCCTGACCTGGACACCCAGTTGCAGGATGGAACCCCTGAACTGGTGAGCGAATCGCGCAGGACACCTGCCACAGGTGCCCTGGCAATTCTGGAAGGGGGTACCACTCCAAGTGGGAGGGTACAGAGCCCCAAGGAGGAGGACCGGGTGTGTGAGAGGCCACTCCAGTCTTTGGTCCAGCCGCCGGGTACGGACCTGGGGCTGGTAGGTCAGTGCCAGGATATCATACCTGATCTGACAGGAGGGAGAATGGACAAAGGTTGCCAAGCACCTGGGGCTACTGCCCCCCGCTCCCTGGCGCCACAGAGGTTTGAGAGCCCTGAGAGGCATACGGCCTGGGTCTCATCCCTGACTACTGTCAGTGGCCACTGTAGCATTTTGCTGTCTGTCTGTTGGGACACACCTGTGAGCCAGTTACGGTTAGGTGCTGCACAGGTGGTGTCCACAGGTGAGGAGAAGGGTTCCCCATGGATTGGCTTGGTGGGCCCTCAGAGTATGGACAGAGGGATTCCAATAAGTTCAGATTGGCGTAGAACTGGAGTCTGCCCCTGCAGTTGCAGGCCAGGTCCTTGTTCTATCACCCCAAGCAGGGAAGCCCATCACGGTGGTGATTGGGCTACCCTGCATTTTGGCTGGAAGGGGGTTGTGTTGGACTTGGCCCTTTTTGCAGGGTCATCCGTGAAATTTTTACCTTCCTCCTGTATTTTTTCTGACCTGTTGTTGGCTGTTCTATGACTCTGGGCACTTTACCACTGCTGATCAGTGCTAAAGTGCATATGCTCTCCCTACTGTAAAATGTATATGTTGGTTGGATTCCATGATTGGCTTATTTGGTTTACTGTCAGACCCCAGTAAAGTGCACCAGGAGTGCCCAGGGCTTGTAAATACAAATGCTGCTGGTGGGCTTGCAGCACTGGTTGTGCCACCCACAGAAGCGGCCTAGTAAAATGTGTCTAAGGTCTGCCATTGCAGAACCTGCGTGCAGTCTGGTACTGTCATGCTGACTGGGCAAGTGCACCCACTTCCCAGACCCTAAACGGGTCTTTTGGTAAAGTTTATTTTAATATTCTGTGTTTGCAAATACCACTTTTAGAAAGTTGGTATTTGCTTGCCTAACCATTTCAGCCCGCCTCTGCTATGATGTTTATTTGCCTGTCTGGTTTGTGTGAGTGACAGGGCTGGGGAAACACAGAGGTGCAGGGCTAGGTAGCCTGGTGGTGAATAGAGAGATTGACATCCAGATGGGTGGGAGGAGTGCACCTGGACTCTGAATAGGGCTGTGCTCTGCCACCACAATGCTGGCTCCACCTCCTGTGGAGCGGCTGATGTCTCTGCCCTGCACCCTGAATAGAAAGTCAGAGTCATGTCAACAAAGTGCTCAGGAACTGGTTTGGACTGGGCAAAGGCCCCCCTACCCCAGAGGAACAAAGGAATTAGGGGTATAAGTATTGGGACCCTGCTCCCAAGAAATTAGATCCTTCTTGACAAGAAGAACCTCTGCCTGAGGAGAAGGAACTGGGAAAACTGTAAGGAGGAGTACTGTCCCTGACCTGGGGGATTGGCCTGCAGTGGTTGCCTTGCTGCTGAAGGAGAGGAGAAAGACTACAAAGACTTTATTTCAACTTGTGCTTAAAAAGTTCTCCAAGGGCTTGGAATAGAGCTTGCCTCCTGCTGAAGTCTCAGGAACAACAGACTTCCCCCCCCCCAGCTCCCCAAAGTTCTTTGGAAGTGCCTGCTGCTGTTGTAGGGCCTTCTGAGGGACTGCGTGTCGCAAGGAGCTGGAAGCGCGACTCAAGGAGGAGAAGCGTGCCGCCGTCGGAGCTGCTGTCGTCGCATCTCGTAAAGTATGTCGCCGCTGCAGCATCGCATCGAGCGGAAGCGTCTCGCATCATCCAAGAAGTGTCTCGTAATGCCGAAGAAGCGTGTCGCCATCGCAGCCATCATAGCTGTCGCATTGCACCGCATGAAGAAAAGCACCTCGCATCCACGGAGAAGCGTTCCGCCGTCGGAGCTTCTGTCACCGCATCGCGTAAAGGGGTGTCGCCGCTGCAACATCGCATCGAGCGAAAGCGTCTCGCAAACGTCGGAGAAGAGTGCCGCTGTCGTCGCATCGCGTAAAGGGTGACGCCGCTGTAGCTGACGCATTGAGTCGAGTCTTCTTGCAATATCGGAGAAGCGTAACGCATCTGGAAGATCTTCACATCTTTATTTCTTTGCACCAAAACCTTCATCGCATCAACATCGTTGCAACACTTTTGTTGCCCTGCGTGTCGCATCTAAAAGGTACATTGACTTAAAGTGTCGCATTTAAGAACTTAAGAGAACTAAGCTAAATTCTACCATCTAAAGTAACAGTATTGTGTATTTTTGTCGTTTAATGGTCTTGTGGTAACTCTATATAAAAAATCCTTATTTTTCATATAAAACCTGTGTGGTGTCGATTTGTAGTGTTGTCACTTGGTTACTGTATGTGTTCACAAATGCTTAACCTATAATGCTCTGAGATAAGCCTTGTCTGCTCACACAAAGCTACCTAGAGGGTGAGCAGGGGTTATTGTAGGAGTGTACCCCCTTATCCTGACTAGAGGAAAGGTTCCCTGCTTGTCACAAGTACCTACCTGTGCCAACCAGAGAACCCGGATTCTAACACTTAGCTTTAAGAAATCCTTAAGCACGTTGCAGCTTGGGCCGGCGGCGGCGATCCGCACTCACAGACTCAGGTACGATGACGGCTCAAGCCACAAACAGCAATGCAGCAGCGTGGACGATGTTTCACTCTGCCGGGGCAATGCGTTCACGGGGCACCTCGTAAACAGCACCACAGACCACACGGCAGTCTCAGGTGTGCAAAAGCACACGCACCAAGCGTCGCTGCGACACGGTTGGAAACATTGATGTTCCTGAGTTTCCACAAAAGGGAGCCAGCTCTCCTCGGGCCCTTGGAGACAAGTTACTTTAGGACACAGCACACAGCAAAGTCCTCTCAATCTGGGGGACACAACACACAGCAAAATCCCGTGACCTCTCATTAGTCAAATCAGCAAACTGCAGGCCAGCCCCAGAACACACAGCAATGGCAGTCTTTCTCTTCAGTCTCTTCAGCTGTTCTCCTTTGGCAGAGATTCCTCTTGATCTCAAAGTAGTTTCAATCCATTTTCAGTCGGGATTTCAGTCTTGAGTACAGAGGTTTCAGCTCTCACATTTATACCCATAAATGCCTTTGAAATCTTTGTGTTCAGGGGGCTCTGAGCCCGGTCCAAACCAGTTCTGGGTGTCTTCCTGCCAGTGCACACCTTCTTCCTTTGATAGTGAAGTTCTGGACCCCAAACACTCCGCAGCCATTCTTTTGTGGCAACAACACAACTGCACAACAATACAACAGTCCAACTGTCTTGTTTTGTGCTATTTGGTTGTATTATAATGTTTTTATGGTGTTGGGTAGTAGTTCGGACGTTTACAAATAGCACTTTATTTCCAGCCAAAAAAAAGCTTCTCATTCAATGAAAGTTCCCGTGGGGAAATACATTTCACCAGTGTGAAAGACGTAGCACACGCCGCTGCCTTCAATCCCTGTATAGGATTTCGGCCCATCTAAACCACATTGCAGGCCATTCCTTAAAATAGCTCTCTTTACTTGCTCAGTCCATGCGCGCCACCTCAGAGCCCCGTAAAGAAATGACTTTACATTTTCTTTTCAAACCACATTTGAATCCGGCTTTGCAATACGAGCTCCCCACAGAAATCCTAAAGGCGATTTTGAATGTTGTGTCAGCTCTCATTCCACCTTGGAAGTAACAAAACTGACGGGAAAGGGAATAGAATGTCGCCGCTTCAAGTCACATTCCTTTCATGCTCGCGCCTCTGCAGGCTCGCGCCTCTGTTTCAAGGATACGGATCGAAAAGAGAAAGATAAACGAATAAAAATATGATGATTTCTAATATCAAAGACGCATGTCAAAAGGGCACTGCGACGTGGCCAGTACTGGGCGCTAGTGGATAAAGGGTAGCCTGCGAGATTTGACAAGAGAGATAAATTATTATTGACCCGAAACCAATTAGGTAGAAAACAGAGCTTTCAGGGTGGAAACCTTCCTTGTTAGAGGTTTCCCTGCTGACCTTGCTTTTCATCCTTATTGGCATAACGACCTGCATGGCAGCGCTGCCTTGGAAAGGATCACTAGATAAATGTTTCTTTCAGAGGAAGACTAAAGGGCATTGCGTGCACACCGTGTCAATATTTGTTATTGAGGGGGAGGTGAAAGGCAGCAGCATGTGGAAAGTGTAGGGGTAAGACCCTAGCCCTTCAGGTACCGAAGATAGCCACATGAGCATTCACTCACATGATCTCTACTCACTGACCTCTGATGCGGCAATTAGATACACCAGGGCAGTGCTGAAACCAGGCAGAAATATCAAAGCATCTCCCACGCCTCACGGCTATGACATACTGGAGCTGGCTTACGGCAGCCAGGACATTTTCTTGTTTAACTCATCAAATAGCACTGGAAGTGACTTGTACCTTGATATGTCAGCTGCAGTTTAGTACTATTTAGTCACATATGGTATGCATTTTATTCAAAGTCTTTAAAGAAATATTGTATAGGTGAAAACAAGAACACTATATTTTATCAGGTTGTGACCAATATAAATATATATATTTTTTCCTGTTAAAATTTTATTGAAATTGCTCGACAAACAGCGTGATTCAACATAAAAGAAAACTTGCAAAGGCGAGATATCCACAATAGGTCAGTCCATCGACCAATTAACAATGTTAGAGAGGATTACTAGAAGAGTGTCACCAGGAAAACAAGAATTTAGCTGTCTTTCTTTTTAAAAGTACCGTGAAGTAGAGTAAACTATTAAGTACATCATATAATGAGGGCCTATAGAGAACACCAAAGGATTATTAGTATCAAAAGGAGGTGTACAGTGTCCCATATGCATAAAGAGCAATGCTCTCTCCGAGGGATCGAATCCCAAACTAGACTAAAGGGAAAGAAGGCACTGACGTTCAGACACTTGCTAGTCAACTGAACACTTTGGGGGATTTTAAGAGGCAGTATCCCCGAAGCGAGACGGGGCATTCAGCAATATAAATGCTCGGCTTAAGAGGGAACCAAAAACAAGTGATTGTGCTTATCAGGCTCAGTCCCTACTCATATTAGCTTTAGACACTCCACTCTAGATATGCAACAAGGTATTAAGGGGCTGTTCACATTGCACATTACCTCTAATATGGACTCTGGTGTCTGAACATCTAATGAGTGTCGTATTGTTACACTCTAAGTATTCATCCTTAAGCCTGGATATCCCAAGCAAAGATAAAGTTTACATGTTCGAGAGGATATGGAGCCAGGATTAATGGGTAACGTTTTGAATTGATATCGCTTTCTCGGCTGTCCGTAGTGACTGTTCCATTTGGGAAATTACACTGTTAGCCTAAAGTCCTAATTAGGTAATTGTAACTGCTGTTAGTCACTCCCATTGCCCCCTGACGCGTCTGATACTGGGGCAGGCTCTAGGAGCGCCGGATCACGTGTATATTAATGAGGTCACCTGAAATTGAGCAACAGGCCACTTCATTTGGGAAGTTGCCAGTGCCCAGAAGGTTTCAGACACTGTCAAACTCCATCTCAATATGCCCACCTTTATAATAGGATTGCTCCCAATCAGGGAGACATAAAAAACGGGTGCTTGGGCTGGGGACCAATAACTGTATGATATATACATACGTCAACTGGCCATCTGTTAGACCTGGCATCCATGGAGTGAATTCCTCTGTCTTTTTGTCTCTACCGCCTGTATTTTTGTGTGTTTGCTGGACTTCATTTTTGCTGATTTATGTACTCTGGGCACTCAACCACTGCTGATAAGTGCTAAAGTCCAAGTGCTTCTCTGTAAATTGTGATTCTGATTGGTTATCCATGATTGATATATTTGATTTACTTGTAAGTCTCTAGTGAAGTGCACTGTATGTGCCCAGGGCCTGTAAATTGAATTTTACTGGTGGGCCTGCAGCACTGGTTGTGCCACACACTGTAATTGCAGCCCTGTAAACCTGTCTCAGGCCTGCCATTACTGTGTTTGTGAGTTTGAAACTGTCGTGCTGACCAGGCAAGTATACCCACTTCCCAAGCATTCCCTTGTTCTACATATAAGGCACCCCTAAGGTAGGCCCAAGGTAGCCCCAAGGGCAGGGTGCAGTGCATGTGAAAGATAGGATATGTACTGGTGCGTTTTACAAGACCTTATAGTGAAATACTGCCAATTTAGTGTTTCACTATTGCAAGGTCTGTCTCTCTCATAGGTTATCATTGGAGCTTCCTTGTAACATTTTACAAGTGTAACTTTCAATTGGGAAGAGATGGAGATTTGGCGTTTAGGATTCCTGAACTCAGAATTTAAAAAATACATCTTTTAGTGAAGTTGGTTTTAAAACTGTGTGTTTGAAAAATCCAATTTAAGAAAGTCTGCATTTTCTTGTTTAACCATGCTGTGTCACTGCCAGCCCTTGGAATCAATGTCTCATTTAGACTGACAGGGACCTGTTTGTACATTCACTCTAGACAGTCATGCAAAGGGAGCTGAGGTGTGCTCTGCATTTCCTGATGGTCCATCACCAGGCTGATGGGTCTTACTTAGCTAGAGTGGTGGAAGTGGTTGTCACTGACTCCTAAATAGCACTGTGCCTGTCCTCTCACAATGCTGTCTCTACTCAACTGGAGTGCGTCTGGAGCCAAGGCAGGGCAAGGCAGGAACTTTTGAACTACAAAGACTTTTATTTGAAGTATGCCTACTTCAAAGACCAAAAGGGGTATAAGTTTTGGACCTGTAACCTCACAAGAGGAGGCTCTGCAAAGGAGTGGAGGAGCTGTAATGAGGAGTAGTGCCCCTTTGCTGTGTGTTGCTTTGCTGGGTTTGCTCTAAAGAAGGTTTTCCAGTCTCCCAGGAAGACAATAGTTTAGTGAGAAGATCATTGAAATGGTTAACAAAGGAAAAGTAATTGCCTGGAGGGTACTACATTATGTGAAATCAGATGGTTCTGAGTGATTCTGCATCCACTGAAGGATGGGGAAGAGTGTGAGTCATTTGTGCATCTTTCCTTCGATAGTATAATCTAACCCACTGCTTCACTTTACTACCTCTGTTCTGAAATCCTGCTGGAGCATGAAAAGTATTTAATATTTCATATCTGTGTGTTTGTGTTTCCTATCAGTTATAACCTTCCAGCAAAATCAGTGCTGGAACTTGATCTGTCTGATTACTGTACATGTAGCAGCAGCAGCTTAACAGTTGCTGCTCCTCATTTTGCGGTGCACAGCTGATTAAATTCTGCACTAGGGGTGGGCGGAATTTGCGGAATTAACCTTCGCAAATTATCGCGAGAATGTTTAAAATTATCGCAAACAAGCAGAAATATCGCGAAGATGCGGAAGTTTTTTTCCGGCATGTTCGCGCGATTTTCTGCATGGTTGCGGGTCGCCAACTTACCCATGTGGCTGCTTGCGGGCGCGGCCATCTTGTTTTGAGTTGTTCTCGCGGTGCATGATCGCGAGAAGAAAGACGTGATCGCGCGACGCATGACGTCACTGCGGGCGCGAACTGTCGCGAGACAGCGCAAATGGCTAAAAACAATACAACATCTCATGGAGAACGCGACCGGATCAAGAAAACTTGTCGGCGAACGCAGGGATTCAGGTAAGGCGATCGCGCGCGCGCGAGAATGTATCATTTTACAGCGCGAGCAAGAAACAAATTATCGCCAA
Source organism: Triturus cristatus (assembly GCF_964204655.1). Taxonomy (NCBI): domain Eukaryota; kingdom Metazoa; phylum Chordata; class Amphibia; order Caudata; family Salamandridae; genus Triturus; species Triturus cristatus. Next base: position 595,004,923 of record NC_140590.1, on the reverse strand, counting down.
GCTGCGGAAACCGGAATTTTTGACATTTTCGCGCTCTCCGCGGAACGCAAAAATGTCAAATTATCGCAATTTCCGCGACCGGAACGATATTTTTGCCCAGGCCTATTCTGCACACATATTTCCATTTAGAAAAACACCGGATGGGACATTTCTACAATAGATCACTAAGGGAAAATGATGGCAGCACGTAAAGTCTTGTAGGAGAACATCATATATTTGTAAAATTGATCACAAACAGAATGTTGTAACCTCAGTAATCATTCTTTCCATCTGGTTTACATTTTACCGGCTCTGTAACTGTGCAGAAAATAATACCCGCTGTAGCAGTGAACAGAATATCTGATACTCCTATGTGGGGAAAAAGCCAGTGCTCAGCAGTGAACATGGAGATGAACAGCAGGCGCAGTGGAGAATGCGTGCTCAGTTAATCATGATGAACAACAGCAGAGTGCATCACACAGCTGTTAAGTGCAATCACGTAAAACTGAGATTTTTCAATTTCAAGCACTGCGCAAAACAGAGAAGTAAGGAACAGGACATGGATATTATTCAATGCACAAGTATTGAAAATGTTTCAGACCCCTCTCCCCAACAACCAAAAGGAATAATTTCACCTCTACCTGGAGCACTCCAACGCAAAGAGGGTGTCGGGAAGTCACTTAACTATATTACCCCTTTGTTTTACTGTCACCAATACTGCATTTCTCCTATTTATTCCAGTCACCGCTGCTGCCAATATGCTGTGGTGGGGCGGCAGAGAAGCAATGGGGGGAGGGGAGGCTGAATTTAAAAAATAAAATACAAAAATGTACCTGATACTGCAGCCGCCTCACACATTGGTGCTCCTCCTTCTCCTGCTGCTCCTGGCAGTCTCTGGGACAGACTCTCCATCTAATACAGACACTGCTGTCATAATATGATAGCAGTGCTGGGATTAGCCTGTGTGGACTGGTTTGATGCTCCGCTCATGCACAGGGAGTCAGTGCAGGTTCTCCACAGCTGGGTTAGAGAAACTTAAGCGTGCATATCTGTTTGGCCAGCCGAAGATACCAATGAAAATGCGATCCACATTCTATCCTGGAATATAGCTGGTGCACAAAAGCTTCTTGAAGAAGGTCCTCCCCTTCACGAGTCGGACTCCTGTCACATAATTGCCTTGCAAGAGACATGCCTCTGGAAGACCTCCCCATAGCTGGTTTCACTCACTACTCAGTGGTTGAAGAAAGATGTAATCACTGCGGCCAAGCACAGGGTTGCCTGGCAGTTTATGTTGCGTTAACTCTAAAAATTAAATAGGAGCAGATGCCTTCTCCAGCTCCTAGTATTCAACTTATCAAACTTTCATATTACAGCCAGGGAATACCAATTGAAATACATGTAACTGTGTGTACATGTTCATGTGCCCCTGCTAGAAACGTTACATTGGTATGACCACTCGGGCAATCAAATTGAGGATCACTGAACATTGTAGTAATATAAGGTGTAAGAAAAGCATTACAAAACTGCTAACACACTACATTGAACAAAGACACACACCTGATGACATAGAGTGGACAGTCTTGGAAGCAAACAACACCCTGACCGCACATGCCCTCTTAGTCAGGGAACAAAGGTGGGTCTCTGGACTAAAGACACACCAAACGGGCCTGAACGATGACATCCCCTGGGGTGAGATCACCTGGTGATACACCAGTCCATTTTCTATTACTTGACCAGGGGGCAAAACTACCGTCGATAACTAGTTGCATGTCTTATATCCTGGGCATATGGCCATCCACCCAGACACGACACCAATGAGACTGTGAGAACAGATCTACACATAGAGAGATGGGTTAAATAATATCCTGGACACAAGGCTCACTAACCTCATGTATCACCACAGAGCCTCAATTAACATACTACATACATAGAGAAAGGTTTCACATACCCACACCATACATCTCTCTATTCAATGAGTATCACCACCATACAGCCCCATTTTACCCATGTGCACATCCATATCTTGTTGTCTTTTGTTCCACCTGCGCAATTAGGACACCCCCGTCCGATAGACTGACCTTTCTAATGGATATTCATGAGCTTATCTATGGGCCACCATGACTGCCTGTCGGCCTGCTCCACCTGGGGTTAACCTATGTCATACACCTCTTCTGGCATGAATCTATGCAGTCTCTCCACCAAATTAACTCCACGAAGGAGTGTATTGCCATTCATAACATTGAAAGATTGACTTTCGCACTCCGTTCAAAGATGGCCCCCCGGATTTGTTAACTTACACTGCGTTCAAATATGGCCCCATATTTGTTAATCTGAACAAAATGGCCACCGCTAGTTATCCCTTCATAAGCCATCCCAGCATCCGGCTTTGGTTATCCAGTGACAGCTGGCCATGGGTAGGTCCCACACTAGGAACCTCGTGGACTAAAGTAAGTGCTACCATCATGTATTCTGCGTGCGAGTAAACCCTGTCGCATATACCACCAGCGCTGGCCACCTTCTGCTTTACCCGAGTACATGGCATCTCCCCCGCTTTGCTTATCGTACAACCCAATTATTTGTCAACGGCCATTTTGAGCACACAATGCGCGGCGCTACCCGGGCACCTGTCACCTTCTGCTTCACCAGGTTATTTGGTATTTCTCCTGCATTGTTTATGGAACAACACCCGCTTTGTCCTATTCATTTTCCAAGGCCACCTTGAGCCCATACCACGCAGCGCTACCCCTGTCCATTGCGGTCGACTATCTTTTATGATATGGCAATACCGTTGCCCCTATCACTCCTGTACACTGATCAGTTGGCCCGATACCGGTGACTGTTCTCTTCCGATCCGGCCACATCTCTGGCAGCTGCTAGCAACACGTGTGATTATAGGTATTACAATGTCCTGTGCACTCATATACAGGAGTAATTAGAAGAATTCACTAAACGTAAGTCCATCAGAAATCCATTAAATAAAGATCGCGTGCTTATACGCTTGTCAGTGAACGCGGGGCTCCAAAACCATTGAACCTGCTCCAGTAGTATTTGGCCTCTGGCAGAAGCTACAAACGCGAGTTAGTATAATAAACGGGGCAACAGAACGGGCCACAGCCGCTGGACAGTACCTCACAGCCTCCGGCCAACCATTATTGGCACTGTGGGTCCTGAGACTTAACAGCCATTTGGCAGAGCAGTGAACACCACGTTCTCGACCCTTATGTTAAATCCCTTGGCACAAACAACCACAGTGCTCCTCCAAACAGATGCATTGTGAGACCAGTTGTTCCACAGCTGTGTTACCCATTGTTTTCCCCGCTTTCCTTATCCACAGCCATCATTCTGTGATGAGGCTTACCAGGGCCACTAGGAAAACCCCTTGCAGATATTGGAGCAGCACACAATATTGCATGGTTTACCCCTTCTGCACCCCACATGTACCTGGGCATGTCATGATTTTCAGATTGTTCTACTGAGAAGTGAATATTGCCCAACACACCACAATGAACATTGCGGTCCATGTGCTCACCACATAGAGGGCTCCTTCTCACACATCAACTTTTGTCCTTTGATCCAGCGCAACAGCAGGGGGGGGAAATAGAAAGAGTACAGCTGTCCTCCCTGCGACGCAGACCCGCCGTCACACTAACTCATTCACACACGCATTCATTGGTGGGGCCCATAACACCAATCACTCGTACATTCTCTCTCACAGGTCTGCACACGGGAGGGGGAAAGTTGGCTGGACATGTGGGTGGGGATACCTTATAACCTATAGGGGAAGAAAAAGTTATCTTACATTATATACATTAACATTCGCCACTTTTAGATTACTAATCCTAAACATCAAGGCACTTCGCCCACTTGGTCGATCGGACCAATTAGTTGGATTGGTTGATGGTGATTTAGAAACAGCTAAAACACATTTAAGACTCAGAATCCTTATTCTCTTTAACAAAGAACCACAAACTCATTATTTCTGTTAATCAATAATTGTTTATCTACATTTCATTATTATTAGCATTTGTCTTTTCAAAAGTTTAGAATTTCTAGATCAATTTAATCATATCACAGAACATCATATTTACCTATTCTGGCTATCTGGGTTTTCTCTAATTCATTGGCTCTGCATAACCGAATTTTGTCGTTAATTTGTCCAAAAAGCAGGACAGATCTCAAAGTCCAAAAGTCCTTTGCTCAGCACGTTACAGTCCCAAAGATCGTCAGAGGACCAGAAATCATGCCCGCATCCGTCATCGCCTGTGGAGTCAAAGAGGGTGCGCAGTCATAGTAACCGCCAAATGTATAAACCGCATTGCATCTCATCGAATCGCATCTCTCAACTTTTTCCTCCCTATTCTACGACTCTTTATAATACATTTCGGGATAACATGAAACATTTTTGGGCGGAGAAAGAATTCTAAGTGGTCAGGGGAAAACGTCCGATTTTGGGACAGTCTGGGTTCACATGGATTTTGCTGATATGTTTCCGGTGATGTACCAATTCCGATTGTTGCAAAGTTTCTAAAATGTCCATTGTTTATTTATACCAGTTTCTGGTTTTTCCGGGCCTTTGGCAGTCCAACAATTACCTATCCTTGACAGGAACGGCGTGTACAGAGGTCGATCGGAAGTTCACGGTGCCATCCGAGTCTGCGCAATTAGCTTTGCGCCTCACAAGACGGTGGCCACTTCTGAACTCGTTTTCGGCCGCCATGTTCCAATAGGCCCAAATGTCAACTTAAGCGAAACAAACACAAACAAATAATTAATACAAAGAAATGATACTGCTAATGTTATACCCTTACTAATGCGTGTAACAAGAGGGAGAGAGAGGACTAGTTAGCTAGTACGAGTCCCCGAGGGTTTATATGTGATTAAACAAAGAGGACTAGCTTAAGTTGACCAAAGTGTTACAGTACTCAAATTAGTTCTGTCACGGGCATCTTGTTGGTGTATTCATGAAGCCCTCACCCACCAACCTAGTTGGTGGCATGCTTCATCATCGGGCCCACCCAGTGACACCTAGTATGTCCCGGGTGTGCTACGACGCCTGATTACAGCGGAGCTGGTATATTGCTGAGAGTGCACTGAGGTTGGGTGAGTTGTGATTTAAAACGGCTTGGTGGTGGTCCCAGTACCCGAGGGTAAATTGAACTTTAATAACTGGGCCGTCACCAGCGGTTAAAAGTAAGGCTACAGGACGCGTGAGGGTGGCGAGTTACTGCCCCCTGCGTCCTTCAGATGGTCGACATGTTTCAGCCAGTGCCTTAGAGTGTTCTGGCTTTCCTCAGGACCGTTTATTTAAAAAAAGGTGTGGTGAAATAAAACAGACTTAGTGTTGTGGTACAGACTATGTGATACACTCACTAAGGCGTTTTTCTATATGTGAGAGGGGGATTCCCTTCTCATGCATATCTGTACAAACAAACATTAAGAACAAGGACAAAACATTTACAGAGAGAGTCAGTAGTCAATTTAGACATGTGGTCAACAATGCTAAGGTGGCCGGATCTATAGTGCAGGGTGAGAGGACTATAGTCGGCTAGGTGTGATGGTACTGGTGGTGCCATCAGAGTGAAAATACGCGACTAGTTAGGAGCGTGGTGTGGCTAAAACACGGAAATCACACTGAAAGGAGTTGACTTAGTGTGGCAGGGCGCAAGAAAATTGTTCTTACGCTTTGGGTTATTAGACAAGGCTTCCTGGAGGGAAGCGGTAAGGGGATGACCCGACGGGAGAAAAAAAGAGATAGGCTCTAGGGGTTAGGGACCTGTGAGGAAAGAAGCGCTTACCCAGTTTGTTGTTTGGAGGCTTGTCGGGTTTTGTCATACTCACAGTCTTTCTGGTCAGTGCCTGCCTTGTACCTGTTGCCCCGCCGTCGTCCTCCGGTAGAATGAGCCTGTCGGCGTGTGGGCTTTTTATACTATGGTTAACAAGGTAATGATGAGCACCTGTGGGAATAGTAAGGGTGGAAAGACTACCCCTTTGTGTTGTTGCTGCTCATGCTCGTGGTTTGCACACTAGTCTCTCGTGCATGCTCAGTATATCAGCGCGATTGCTATGTTGTTGCTCATGCTCATGATTTGCACACTAGTTTCTCGCACATGCTCAGTATGAATGCGTGATTATAATGCAGGTGATTTGTACTCTAGTCTTTTGCATATGCTCAGTATGATAGCGCGATTGCGTTAAGGTACATGTAGCAACTAAAATATGCCGCCGTTGGTACGGGGAAAGGGGCAACACCCGTGTTAGGTGTGGCGTGGTCTTATCTGCGCAGGCGCGAAGGGATCAGCGTTGGCTATGTATGCGCTAATATTGGGGAAACATGCCTGTGGGACGCGCCGCCTCCCAGAGTGGTTCGGCCCGTTAATCACTGCTTAATGCGCATGCGCTGCTAGGCGCTGCGCGCTAAAGTTGACATGGCAGTATTAGGGGGGTGGAAGCACGGGCCCTAGATAATGGCAGCCTAGTGGTACACACAAGGGGGAGCATGATCTATGTCTATGTACAGAGGGACTATGGCACGGGGGACTGACCACTGTACACAGGCGAGGTAATTGTGACTAGTGTAGGTCTAGGGTGTGACTGAATTCCACGGTATGGCGTCATTGAGGCCATTGGTTTGGGTGGATAGGCGATATATCCAACGTTGTTCCTTGCTGAGTAATTTCTTCTCATTATCCACTGCGAGTTCCGGTAGTTGTTCGATGATGGTCCAGGTCAGGTCATTGGGAGTGTGTCCCTGGGTGATGAAATGACTGGTCAATTTACTAATGTTCTTCTTGCACCTGATTGTGCTCCTGTGTTCTGTGACTCTAGTTCTTATTTTGCGGGCGGTCATACCGATGTATCGGAGGCCGCAGCTGCAGGTAAGTAGGTAGATCACGTTACGTGAATTACAGTTTGTGTGGCTGCGTTGAGTCCACACTTTGTCTGGTTCTAGTATCAATGTTTTCGTATGGCTGGTAAGATGGCACACGCTACAGTCATTGCATGGATAATGTCCAGAGATTTTAGTCAGGCCCCACGCATTCAGGATAGTGCTGGGTTCTCTATTGGTCAGGGGTCTGGGGCGGGTGCTCACGAGTTGGTCTTTCAGGTTGTTGCACCTTTTGTAGACAAACCTAGGGGTTTCCTATTGTCGTTGTCCAGAGTTTAGGATTTTCCAGTTTCTGCGTATGAGCTTCGCCACCTCATTGGAAGATGTGTTGAATGTGGTGACACACGCGATGGGTTGGTCACTCTTGTCCTTGGGTACAGTTTCCAAGACAGCCTCCCTATTTTGGTTCCTGGCTCTTTTCTTGGTTTTGTTAATGATGGCCCGGGGGTAGCCTCATTCCTCCAGTTTCTTAGAAAGGTCTGCCGACTGATTTTTGTAATCGGTTGCTTGAGTGCAGTTTCTGCGTATACGCAGAAATTGCCCAAATGGTAAGTTTTCCCTTAAAGGGCGGGGATGGAAACTTGTGTAGTGGAGGAGTGAGTTCCTTGAGGTGGGCTTGTAATAGGTGGTAGTGATCAGTTGGCCATCTTTGGCCCATATGTTCAGATCAAGGAATGCCAAGTGGCTTGCACTCGAGGTGCTTGTGAATTTCAGATATGGGTCTCTTTCATTGAGCCAAGTGAGGAAGAGTTGTAGAGTTATTTCTGATCCCTGCCAGATCATAAGGATGTCGTCTATATATCGACGCCATGTGAGAATATTCCTGGTATAGGGATTGGTGTTGTGGGTGATGTGGGTCTGCTCAAAGAGGTGGACATAGAGTCCTGCCACGCTGGGGGCGAAGACGCTGCCCATTGAAGTTCCGTTGGTTTGGAGGTACAGGCTTCCCTCATACTCGAAATAGTTTTCCTTTAGTGCTATTGTGGCACATTGGAGGATGAAGTCTCTGGGTGTGCGATGCGGCCATGGGGACTCCATAAGTACCTGTCTCAGGACTTGGATGGTGGCGTCCTGGGGGATACTGGTGTAAAGGCTTTCAATATCCAGGCCCACCAGGAGTTGGGTTTCTGGGTTGAACTCAGTGTTGTTGATGACTTGTAGTAAGTGTTTGGTGTCCTTAATGTAACTGGGTGTTTGCTGGACCAGTGGGTTAAGAAAGAAATCGCAATAGCGAGAGAGGGGTTCCAGAAGGGAGTTGATGCCAGACACTATAGGTCTGCCCGGGGGGGGGGGGGGAGAATACCTTTATGTATTTTCGGTACTGTGTAAAAGTATGGTACTTTTATCTTTTGGGGGCAGAGGTACTCTGCTTCTTGTTTGGAGATGTGTGCCGCCTGATGGGCGGTCTTCACTAGTGCCTGAATAGTGCTTTGTAGTGAGTTGGTTGGGTCATGTTCCAGTTTCTTATAGTTTCTTTGGTCGCTTAGTAGTCGGCGGCATTCGGTGTCATAGTCCTGTTTATCTAAGAGCACAATGCCTCCTCCCTTGTCGGCAGGTTTTATTATGATAGAGGGATTGTTTTTGAGTTCCTGGATGGTTTCTCTGTCTTCCTTCGACAGGTTGTTGAAGTGGTTGGTTGGTTCCAGGTTCTCGACATCATTGTAAACAGCCAATTCAAAAGTGGTGATCTCTGGGGGCACTGTGGAGGGTGGCGGGGTGAAGGTGGATTTGGTCCTCAGGCCTGTGATGTTAGGGTTTTCAGTGGGAGTTGAGTCGTCCCTCGAGGGTTTCTCAAAGAAGGCCTTGAGTTTTAGTTTCCTCATGAACTCCGCCAGTTCCACGTGCAGTTTAAATTTGTCCAATCTAGTCGTTGGCACGAAGGATAGTCCCTTTTCTAGTACTGAGACCTGTTTGGGTGTCAGTGAAATGCTAGAAAGGTTAAACACCATGGACTCATGGGTTGCTTGGTTTATGGTTTGCTGGTTTCCGGTTGGCTGGGTGCCTTCTGGCGAGTGTTCGCGCTCACTGGGTTTCCGTCTTCGGCCCAGTGTACTTGTGGTTGCGGGTTGTGTCTTCTCCTTCCGCGTGTTATTCTGCCCTGTCCTAAAAAAGGAGGCATGTGGGGTCCATGGTTTCCTGGGAATAGGGGCATGGGGCCAGGTGTATACGTTTGCTGGTATCCGAAGTAGGGGTTTTGCATTGGGCCAAAGTTCGTTGGAGGCCCGAAGTAATATCCAGGTGGTCCTCCCTGCCAGGTGTTTGGCCAGCGTTGTCCGCGGCGGCCTCTGCTACCCCGTTTGTGTGAGCTATTGCTAGAGTCACTGGATGCGGAACTGTCATCTGCTGAGGAGTCTGAGGCATTTGAGTTATTGGCTGGTGGGGTAAAGTCTTCTTCAGAGTATGGGAAGACTTTGGCATAGCTGAATGTTTTGAGGTCTTTCTCAAATTTCTTGATTTTAGCTTGGGTCAGGTACTCCTTGTACTCGTTAATTTCTTTATTTTGGTCATCTAATTTCTTTTTGTAGGCTGTCAGGGTTGTTTTGAAGTGGCTTTCTGATAATTGGATTTCAATTACGATGGCTTCTGAAAGGCTTTTGGCAGTTTTTATAATTAGTATCATCCAGTCCCTGGTGCAATGCCAGGCGATCTGGGCCCAGTCCTTCCTGAAAGTGGGGTCATCTAGGAAGATCCTGGGTGCGTTGGTGACAATCAGTCCTCTTGGGGCCGTGTTGGTTTTGACATATTGGGCTAGGATCACTCCATGGAGGATGGTGCGGATCCTGTTTCTCTTTTTCTCAGTGAGGGTCTCTCAATCAGTTGTTTGGGCTATGGAATTAGCGATGTTGAAATCAACTCACAGGTGCTCATCATTACCTTGTTAACCATAGTATAAAAAGCCCACACGCCGACAGGCTCATTCTACCGGAGGACGACGGCGGGACAACAGGTACAAGGCAGGCACTGACCAGAAAGACTGTGAGTATGACAAAACCCGACAAGCCTCCAAACAACAAACTGGGTAAGCGCTTCTTTCCTCACAGGTCCCTAACCCCTACAGCCTATCTCTTTTTCTCCCATAGGGTCATCCCCTTACCGCTTCCCTCCAGGTAGCCTTGGCTAATAACCCAAAGCGTAAGAACAATTTTCTTGCGCCCTGCCATACTAAGTCAACTCCTTTCAGTGTGATTTCCGTGTTTTAGCCACACCACGCTCCTAACTAGTCGCGTATTTTCACTCTGATGGCACCACCAGTAGCATCACACCTAGCCGACTATATTCCTCTCACCCTGCACTATAGATCCGGCCACCTTAGAATTGTTGACCACATGTCTAAATTGACTACTGACTCTCTCTGTAAATGTTTTGTCCTTGTTCTTAATGTTTGTTTGTACAGATATGCATGAGAAGGGAACCCCCCTCTCACATATAGAAAAACGCCTTAGTGAGTGTATCACATAGTCTGTACCACAACACTAAGTCTGTTTTATTTCACCACACCTTTTTTTAAATAAACGGTCCTGAGGAAAGCCAGAACACTCTAAGGCACTGGCTGAAACATGTCGACCATCTGAAGGACGCAGGGGGCAGTAACTCACGCGTCCTGTAGCCTTACTTTTAACCGCTGGTGACGGCCCAGTTATTAAAATTTAATTTACCCTCGGGTACTGGGACCACCACCAAGCCGTTTTAAATCACAACTCACCCAACCTCACTGCACTCTCAGCAATATACCAGCTCCGCTGTAATCAGGCGTCGTAGCACACCCAGGACATACTAGGTGTCACTGGGTGGGCCCGATGATGAAGCATGCCACCAACTAGGTTGGTGGGTGAGGGCTTCATGAATACACCAACAAGGTGCCCGTGACAGAACTAATTTGAGTACTGTAACACTTTGGTCAACTTAAGCTAGTCCTCTTTGTTTAATCACATACCCTTACTAATCCCTTCATGTATTAGTATTTTCCTAGCATATAGCGACGTTTAAAGCAGTATATTCACCTTTTCGGTCCTCCACGAAGATGCAGACGTCACAAAAGCACATAAATCATGCGATATCTAATTACCATATATACTACAATTAACATGCGAACGTATTTTAGTTATAAGGTTATTTTGCCATGCAAATAGCAAGTTCCCACGTGTGATTTGTGTATGTAAATTAGTTAATTTTAATATATCACAGCACAGAATTAGTAAATTATAATAAGTAGGTTATTCAATTAATACTTTCATGCAAAATAGAGGAGGTATACAAAATTTTGCACTACCTCCTCCATCACCTTCTTAACAATATAGTGCTTTAATAAATATAACATCTAACGCTCATATTCGCAGATTGGTCCTTCTCGCAACTCCTGCGAGCATTCCGGCTTGTCTCTGTTGGGGCACCACAATCCCATTTCTCTGGTGAGTTGCAGGGTGTAAGAGACTGAATGGGCTACATGTCAGAGTATAGAATCACAGGACATTCATCCCTTTGGACAAAACTAGCCAGCGACAACAGTATCGCCACGTGGCTTGGCCACACTCACGTTGATGTTGGATGCGTGGTGTATGTAACCACATGATGATGTGTGCATTCTCCTAAAGTTTATATTACTGATTTTTTAGTAACCACCACCAGGTATCACCATGCCGCATTAGCCGCACTATTACACGGCCACACTAGAGATATCCACTATGGAGGTGCATGTTTGGACGTTGTAATCACGTTGTCAATATGTATACTCCAGAGTTTTTTAACTACCTTCACTATCACTTATATGTTCCTTCATTTATTTTTCTCCAGGTACCTACTTGCCTTTCTACTTTCTTTCTCTGTCTGGGTGCTAGATGTGCCTAATCTCCTTCCCTCCCATGATCTCATGGTTCCTTTTCCAGTGTGATCCAGGCCATGTCTCTTCACGTAACTTTGGTAATTTGACCAACTCTTTTTTCCTCTAGGTGCACTACTTTCCAGAAGGTATAATTGTACCTCATTGATTAATTTTTTTAGACATTAGGACGACTGCTAAATCCTGACTTGAGGGGACGTAACTCCTAACTCCCTTTGGCCTAACACTACTTGCCGCCCCCTCTAAGTAGATGAGGATAATAGGTCCTGAAGTATTGATGAGATCCTAACAGACTTATTATAGGCATGAAACATGTTGACCCACTGCACAACACACTGGAACTGATACAGGTTTAATTTTCCCCTCTCAGCTCACAACTTCTTAGTTCGTTTTTACTCTTAGCCCAGGTGCTCCTCGAATAAACTGTTTTTGGAGAATCCAGTAGCCATTTTCAAATCAAACTCACACAATCCCACTTCTACTCACTACACATAGGCACTCTCACATAACATAATTGAGTTTTACTATGGCAAACCGAGAAGACCTCCGGCAAAGAGCCCCCCTGCAGGGCCCGTTGGGCATTGCTGCGCTGGTCCAATGAGGAGCTGCCCTATGATGAAGCCTGACACCCCTCGGGGTGTGTAAGGGCCCTTGCTCCTTATTGGAGCTATCCCTAGACAAACACTACCTTGTCCTGTCTAGCACCTTCTGGTAACCACCATTATTGACCTGGCCTGTTATTCCTCTCTTCCCACGACCTCCCGAGGAACAGCATACTCCTTCTCTTTAGCCAGGCAATTAGCACAACAGTAATACTGATGAATTACTATACTCACAACCAACGGTCCCAAAAAAAAAGGTACAACAACGCTCTTCTAATTAAAACAATTTCAGATTTACGTTGCGCAGGACTAGCATGGAATATTGTTCTGACTGGAGTTTCAATGCTAACCTACTTTACACCCCTGACGAAGACGAAATCTTGACAGCCGACAACACTTTTTGGAGTATAAAGCAACAGTCCTCAAATAGGCAGACACGTACAGATCTCATTGGCCAACAGCTAGTAATAGTCTTAGAATATCTAGGAATGCGTGTGATTAACGGAAGATCCGTAGAGGACAACCCACCTAAATACACGTATCATGGCACAAGGTCTCAATGGACACTTGACTACATGATCATAACGCTCCCATTAATATCGCACCATGCCCATTTTCATATAGAGTACTCCACTCTAAGTGATCACTCAATCCAACATATGGTCTTTAATCTGATTCTGCCAAGATTACAAATTTCGACAGCACCGGAAGTCAATTTGAACACAACAAATTCAAAACGCCTAAACTGGTCAAACGGAACAACTCAGCAGCAAGCTGTTACAATGAAAGAGCAGCTTGCTGTGCCTTTATCAGTGAACACCAACTGGGTAAAATCATGACCTTATTTTCTTGCAAGTCTTCCAACTGTAAGGACAAAACCACGGCTTAAGGTACTATGCTCTAACCCATACACCAGTCTATCAAGTGAGGTACAAAAATTTAGAAGGGAGCTAAAAGATCGGCCAGGAAATTACACAAAAACACCAGTACTAATGCCTCATGGGAAACATTCCGGCAACCGAGAAAACTTTACAAAAAGAAGCTATGGGAGAACAAAAGATTAAGTGCGGACACTTTCAGGGTAAAATTTATAACCAACGCAAGACATCGTAACTCTAATTAAATTCTGGCTAACAATAAACCAGCTGAACCGGCCAACGAACATCCTAGCATCAAACGTTCAGGAACAGGACTGGGCTAATTATATAACCCAGAAATTTAAAACACAGCATCACACTCCTGAACAGGCACATACCTTGCTGGACCCCTCAAGCCATGCTCAAAAACAAGGTGCTAGCGACCAATTCACCAGCGCAAATATTATGACTCACAACCTCAATTTACTAAAAGATCCCAGGTCAAACAATTCAACTTAACTAGCAGAAGCTATAAAAAGCTTTAGAAACAAAAGTAAAAAAGATGGTGCTCCAGGGCCTGACACTGCCCCCAAGTCATTTTTAAATACGATCCAGCTTTCTGGAGCATCCAGCTAGAGAATCTTTTTGACGCTGTTGAGCTTTTAAATCAAATCCCTGACAGCTGGCAAGGCTCAATTATGACACCAATTTACAAAGAGGGTGACAGACTGAATCGATCGAACTATAGACTTATTGCACTGCTGGACATTGAATAAAAAAACCTAGCCTCCTTGATCTTGGAAGACCTAGTTGAATGGTCCAAACCTAAATCTGATCCCTACAAACCAGATTGACTTCAGAAAAGGGATTGGTACAATCTCCATCATTTTATTTATCTCTCTAATCGCAGAACAATGCAAAAAAAACAAAAACAGAGCTTGCATCTCTGCTTTATCGATTTAAAAGCAGCTTTTGACAGCATGCACCAGAAACTATTGTGGGCGAAATTAAGATCATGGAACATTCCAGAAAGAATTTTGAAAGGATTACTGCTATTTTACACTGACACATGGGTTAGAGACGGATCAAGAGTCTCAAGAAAATGTAATACAAATAAGGGCCCGAAGCAGGATTGCGTGCTGGCTGCCCATCTGTTTAACTTAGTTTTATCCGACTTATCAGTAAGACTTAATGCAATTAACTCACATTCCCCGCATTAGGGAACTTTAGCCCTTTCGAACCTTGCCTACGCTGACAACATTGTCTTACTCAGTTTGACCAAGACTGGTCTCAGGAGGCTAATAACTGGTCTTGTAGTATTTCTAACAGTAAACAAGCTAGAAATGAATATAGCTAAAAGAAAAACAATGCTTATCAGCAACCGGCCAGTCCATCCGTATAACATCTGGCTCGAAGGTAAACCCTTGGAGAACGTGTCTAGCTATAAATATCTGGGATACTACGTTGACAACAAATTAAATCATTGAGAACAGAAAAACTGCATGGCTCAGTGGGCAAGTGCATTAACTTTCGCCTACATAACAATGGCATTAAAATTGTAAGGCCCTTCACTTAAACCACTGATCACGGTAATAACGGCGAAAAGACTTCTAACTTTAACATACGCCAGGGTAGCCCTGCAAGGAACTGAGGCAACCTTTCTTAATAACCTAACAACTAGCATCTTCAAAAAGGTCTGTCAACTCCCTCAAATGGCGTCCCCGGCATAAGTGCGTCTGTAATTCGGCTTAATGAAAGAGACTGTGGGCAGGTTATACTCATCAATAAGAGTTTGGCATTAAAAAAAAAAAAGTTTGGTACTGTATAAAGCAATATTCAGTAGACTCAAGATTGAACAGAGCTTTGCGGCTAGAACTAGAAAAAGGAACTAACTTAACATATACGGGCTATATGCATAATGCGCTTAAATCTACTTACACTTTAGATCTCTGGAATAAAAATTTGACCTTTCCTACATTTAAGTCAACACTTAACAAAGCCGCAAAACTTCATTCTCTTTTGCTAGAGAAAAGTATTTTTAGCCAGAAATCCCATTCCTGTACAGTACTCAACAATTACAAAGTTCTTAAAACGGCAGCATATTTAAATTCAACATTTTCAGCCCACTTAAAAAACAGTTAATGGCTTTGCGGTTTGGAAAATATCCTCACTGGTAGATGCCCCAAGGTGGAAAAAGACTGAATCAAAAATGCGTCGCCTATGTGGAAGTCCAAAAGAGAATCTTATCCACCTGATATGTGCCTGAAAGAAACTTTACCCAGCACGAGTCACTTTATTATGAAAAGCCTTTCTGGACAGAGGAATATGATCAAGCTGGGTGGCTATTATCAAAGGGCTTGATTCATCTGATCCTCAGATAAACTGTAAATTGGTTAAGTTCCTCCACATACACGGCCAGGCACTTAAGACAATACTTCAACCAGAGGGTCCACCCACAGAAGGTCTAACGCCAGCAGTAACTGAATTGTAAGAACATCCGTCTTGAGGAGGACATCTTAAGCAGGCAGCAAGAGGACATGATCAGCCCAGACATAGAGACCTCTATTAACCATAATAAATGTTTGCTGGAAATGAAGTCTTTAACTTTTGCCACCTGTTAATTGCCGGTTTACTCCTGTCTGCCATGAAGTAAACAGTAGAGTATATGTTTAGGCACCATTTCACTGGACATTCGAGAATATTTACTGTCAACAGAAGATTTCAAACCTGTGAAACATTTATTGGTGATACATTGGATTGATGAATCAATTTTAAAACTTTTTTCTTTTAATCATAGTTGGCATAAACAGTAAAAATTGTTATGGTTTTAATTAACTAAACAATATACTTTTACACTTAGAAGTGCACATAGCACTCCATTCCTCCTCCCCCCCCCCCGCCCCCATTGCCCCCTCCCTACACACGCTGGCTCAGCCGGTAGCTGAAAAATAAAAGAATGATAAAATATTGTTTTATTTTCAGCTGCTGGCTCTGAGCCAGAGTGGCGACACTACTAAGCCATTGCAGAGGAGCCGCCTCTGATTTATCTTGACCCATTACAGAGTCCTCCCCAGCCTTGGTACTAGAAAACGAATAGAACGCACACGGACCTTAGTATTGCATGTTTTTGTTCCCGTGCCGGTAACTGCAAACTCAATGTTCTAAACATGAACTCTATCCACCACACCCAAACACTTACGTCATAGTTCTACGAAGTACTTCAGAAACCAAAAGTGTCCTGTTATTGTGAATTCACAAGGCACTACATCTCCCGCCTCCAGTTAAATAAACAATAAAAAATGTACAGACACATATGTATATACATTACAACTCCTCGATAAGTCATTGTGTAGCTCTGACCAAATAACCAAATCGTGTCCTCCAAGGCTGGGAAGAAAGAAGAGAAGCATTCATGACTGGCACTATTGATGTAGGGAGAGATGCAACCACGGCGCTCTTCACAGTTTCAATCGTTCCAATTATATCATTGAAATCAGGTACTGGTGAATGACGAGGTAGATGCCTGAATTGCAAAGAATCTCACATAATGGACTTTCCAGGATGGTGATCAGTCACCAAGTGCCCTTTATTAGTCACAATTTTGAAAGGTTCAGCATCAAAGGGAGTATCAGAGTTGCTCTTTCCCTTTTATCGCACCAACATTCAATAACCTTTAATGAAAGTAATGTTTTGGAAACATTGATGCTTGTCGACATATACTTTCATCTTTTGCTTATGGCACAAGTCTGTTTAACGAAGTTCACCTTCTGTTGTAGATCTTCTGTTGTTCCATTGTGGTAACTTGATCATCATGGCTCTCCTGAACATCAAGGTGATAGGAGTTTCACCTGTCATTGACTGAGGAGTTGACCGCTAAGCTCGAACAGCAGCATGGAGAGCAGACTTGATCAAGCTTCTCCAATGTAGCACACTGGACGGTCTTTTTAAGTGTGCTCATAAAGGGTTCAACAACACCATTTGCTTGGGGCCATAGAGGTGTGCTTTTCTGATGCTTCACATTTAGATGATTAAGAAAGTTTCAGAATTCTTGACTGTTGACTGTTGAATGGTGCTTCTATTATCAGACTCTAGAATTGAAGGAACAACCCATGTTGCAAAATTTAACCTCTCGATGACTATTTCTTGAGTGGTCAATGAGAGATCTTTTATCATTGGAAAGACGGAGTACTCATCAAGTGCCCACCACCATCAGGTAAATAATGTTAAGAGGACCAAAGAAATCAACAACAATTCTCTTCCATTCATGTTTTGACAAATCAGACATGTTCAATGCATGTTGAGTGGCTTTGGAAGGAAAGCAATTGTACAAATGACAGGCCTTCAACTCTTTTTCAATTCTCTCATCAAGATAAGGAAACCATACTCAATCTCGGTGAACTCGTTTGGTGGAAACAATTCCATTAGGTCCTTTATATAACTTTTTTGTTGCAGACTCTCTGGTATGACAATTCTTGAACCTCAGAAGACAATACCTTCTTGAGTAATGGACAGTTCATATTTCACATTTTTGTACATTTGATATTTGTTTTCACGTTTGAGAGGTCAAATGTGCTGTTTCCAAGACTGATGTGCAATAATACCTTTTAGCATCAATATGTCACTATCTTTGCTCATTGCAGCAATGATTCATTCTAATCAAATAGCGGTAGGTTTATTGGACTTTATGATGAAGTTAATGTCGGCTTTAGCCGCTTTGGAAGGGTTACAAGGACACTGTACTGAAACTCGTGAAAATTAGTCAGTAGGGTTTTGATCTTTCCCTCGTCGGTACACAATAGTGAAGTTATATTATTGTAGACACAAACCCCAAAGTTCAATTCTAGGAGGCATCTTGGCTTTAGGTTGCCTAAGATGGAAAGCAACAATTGATGATCCATTTCAAGAGTGAAAGGTCTTCCTTTTAGGAATACGTGGAAATGTTCACAAGACCACACCACTGATAAGCTTTCATTCTCTGGTTGCCCATAGGCACGTTCAGTTTGTGAAAAACGTCTGCTTGTGTATGCCAAAATATGCCTTTGAACATTTGAGTGTACACTGTGTTGGCCACAGATCGTCCCCAACCCGACCGGGCTGGCATCTACAACAACCTCTGTATGAAGTTTCATGTCAAAGTAGGCCATTTCAATGGTGTTTTCAATTGAATGATTGATTTTCTTAAAATTTTGTTCACATTTGTGTGACCAATGAAATTAAGCTTTTCTTTTTGTTAAGTTTCTTAAGGGAGCGCTTATTGTGGCAACGTCACATATATATATCGGGAACAGTAACATGGTAACATTTTGTGAGGGATTGGTAGCTGACAAAGCTTGTACTTTAGCTGATCCTGCATCCTACCCACATCAGAAAAGATATGGCCAAATAAATGGAGTTTTGGAGAACTAACATTTCTCAGCATTCAAAGTTAAGCCTGCATCAGCAAGTAAGCAACACACTTGTGTAAGAGCTTTATCATGTTCCTTTTGTGTAGCTCCTAAAACGAACATGCTATCACTGTAATTAAAATCATTCGTGACAGGTTGATATGCCCAAACTTCATTAATTATATCTGAACAACCCAATATGGTTTGAAAAGGTGGTAATATACCTGCAATGGTCTTCAAGTTCTAAGTGATGGTACCATTTGTTCAGATCACGGCAAGAAAAGCATGTGGAACTATCCAACTGTGTGATCAAGTCAGCAATGTGAGGCTTGGGATTTCGTTCTCTTTCAATGGCCTTGTTTGCTTGAAACATATCAACACAAATTCATACAGCTCATTCACTCTCCTTTTTGGGAACTACCACTATTGCTGAAACCCACAGATTGGACCTGCAGACCATACAATGATACCATACTTTAGTATTGTCTTAAGCTATTTCTCAACAGCTTCATGTAGAGATGAAATGCAATTCATCTATGTCTTTGTGCAACAGGACAAACGTCCTCATTGATATGCAGTTGCACTTTTATAGTTTTAAGGTTTCCCAATCCACGAAACAACTTCAGGAACTAACTTACTATTTCATGATGAGCATTCATGCTGTAGTTCACAGATATCTGCCCCATATCAGCAGCAGTATTGATAATGATCAAACAGGCACTTGACACAGTACCTTGATGTACTCATGAATGGGTGCTTGTAAATGTGTTCTTTTGTGTTTCATGGTTGCTAAGAATGAACACAGGTATACACTTTAGTTTTTGAAGGTGAGAGATGGGGAAATGGAGACAGTTCATTGAATTTCTCCTCAGGCATAATGGTTGATAGTAAAAGGTATGGAGCAACCGTTTATTTTAAGTGGACAATGTTTGAATAACTTTTGTGATTTTACTCATCAACTTTTCTTTTACTCTTTATTTTTCTCTGCATGTGGCCATTCCGACATGCACACGTTTTGCTGATGTAAACAATAGCATCACACATCTGTCTTCCTCACTGTCATTTGACAATGAAACTGAAGAAGTCTTGGATGATTTAGATGACAATCAACTTCGGGCCATATTCTCAAGGAGCTATCGCCAAGTTATCGGCACCTCAACGCAGCCAAATTTGCAATAAACTTACCACCCCATTCACAAGCTGGTGCAAACAGCCCATTTCACCAATTTTCCGGCGATAGGAGCCACAAAAAACATCGCCAAGGATGACCCCGGCAACTATCGCTAATGAGATGCAGAGTAGGCGTTCCCGAGCAAAAAGCCTTGACAATACCACACCACAACATTCTCAACGATCAGCCTGATGTGTGATAAGATCACAAAACATTCAATAAGGCGCGTTAGCACCAGGAAACTAACACCTGCTCCGACCTGGTGCAAAGTCGGACGGACTACAACCTGCAACACAAAAGAGAGCCCAGCCCAGAGCCACACCTGAAGAACAACAGATGCCATGGAGCCACAGAACATGCATCCCAGAGCCCCAAGAGGGCAACAACACCCACCGCCATCACCCCCAGGACCCCACCTCCCTCCCCCCCAGGGTCCCACTCCGGGCACCCCCACCCACCCCCATACAAAGATATGTCACATCAACCACACGGAATCACATACCAAATAACCTGCATGATGTCGCACAATCACATCTGGTGACATGCATGTGTTGTCACAAAAATGAGCATCGCACATTCATCTTCGAAGCAACAAATTAACATTTATTAAAATAAACACAGAACAGAAATGAAGACATATGTCGGCTCCCCTCTGGACAATCCGTAGGTCACAGCCTGCAGGACAAAAATCATGATGAGAAGGTGTGTCCTGCGCACATCAAAGGACAGAGAGAGAGAGAGAGCGAAGGAGAGAGAGCGAATGAGATTGAGAGTGAAGGAGAGAGAGAGCGAAGGAGAGGGAGCGAGAGAAAGACGGACAGAGAGAGGGAGCAAGAGAAAGACGGACAGAGAGGGAGAGTGAGAGAAAGACGGACAGAGAGTGGGAAAGAGAGATAGACGGACAGAGAGAGATATATGAACAGTTAGGGGGAGAGACAACTAGAGAAAAGAGGGGGACAGGGAGAGAGAGTGCTGACACTGCGCACCCAGGCCACATTGTCCACCTGTTGCCACCGGTGTGCCTCCAACCACGTGCCAGTATGTAGTGCAGTTCACCAGGTCCCACATCTGAGACCGACCCGTCATCTGAAACAGAGTCCAGATACCTGAATGGCAAAGTACATACAATCGCACAAGACATCATCGCCTGACCGCCCCTGTGTACCCAGGTAGCTGCACCCCAGCCCCTCCCACCACCCAGTGGTGCATGCCTGCCCCTGCGCACCCAGGCATATGCACTCCAGCCCCTCCCGCCACCCAGCAGTGCATGCCCGACCCTGCGCACCCAGGCCTCACTGTTCACCTTCCGCCACCGGCGTGTAAAAAAGAGGGCCCACCACATGCCGCTGCAAGCCACAAGCCCGGAGCCGCAGACATGGCACCCTCCACATCATGCAGCCACGTTCCACAGGCCACCAGGTCTCACATTTGGTGCTGGGTCTTGATTAATCCGTGGCAGAGGACATACCAGTGCACCCGGCCTCATCGCAGGCTGCACACCCGCTCAGCCTCACAGGTGTCACTAACTCTGTGATCCAGGATGTGATGCCACGTGGCAGTAGGCCCACGCTGCCCGCTGGCTCAGGCCTACACTGCGGGCCAGCAGGGCACACAAAACCTGAGCCGTCCGGACCACTGGGACGGGGCATCATCGCAGACTGCACACCCGCTCAGCACTTAAGGTGCCCCTGCCTCAGTGTACCAAAAGTCACCGTCCAGTGGTGGTGTGCCTGTGCCCGCCGCAGTGTATCTGGTGCCACCAAGTCTATGCCCCCACAGTCATGTCCCCTCCGGGCCTGCAAAATGTGATGTTGCAGACCCCTGGGCCCCCATGCCTACATGCACAACACACGGATACACCCCGATAGAGGTTGGAAATGGAGTTGAGCACGTGCGCCCAGCCCTTTTTATTGGCAGGGTCACGTGCTGTGACGGTGGTAAACCAGCCGTGAAGGAGTGGCCGTGGCATGCTGACAACAAGACCTGTGAGCAGCCGATCACTACAGGGGAGTCCTGGCACATGTGGCGTTGTTGTCTCCCCCAGGAGCGTAAGCATAGTGGGCTGGCCTGTCCTATGCCTTTCCAGCATAAGGGTGTGAACAATGACCCCGGGGGTCGAGGACTGTCGGTGTCCGTTAGGGACTGTGAGTGGTCCCTGATGGGACTTAAGACACCCACATATGGCATCTAGTTTGTCTGCCATGCGGTCGAAGCCCACCCGTACCTGTTCAGCCAGCTGCTCCTGGCATCCCAACACACGGCATTGGAAGGCCATGTGTTCATCGTGGGGGTCCTGGGAGGTAGCCGTGGTGGTGGGTGCTGCCTGCAGTGTGGTCTGTGCTGGGGGTGGGCTCTCCTCATTGCAGCTGGGCTGCCCTGCTCCTGGAGGTGTGCAGCAGAGACCATCAATGAACTCTCGGAGGGCGTCGGAGTCAAAGGTGTCGTGGTCCTCTTCATCATCAGAGAAGAGAGGTTGGGACTGCTCTGCAGGAGGTGGTAATTGTCCCTCTGCAATGTGAAGGGGAGATGCAGTTTAACAATGTGTTCTCATGTGTGTTGTCGCATTGTACATGTTAACATACAGACTGCATAACTGTGTACATCGTGGCTGTTTCGGAGGGGCTGCCCATTTGCTGCGGGACTGTGGACATTTCGACAACATCATGGCTGTGTGTTTGTACTTGTACATTATCTACTCACATTTCCCTGCAATGCCACTTGTGATTGGCCAGTGTCTATTCCCAGTCGGCACCAGTTGTGTCCTCTGTTCTGTGGTGAACGTTTTACGGTTTGTGCCACTTAGTTGTCAATGTTGATGTGCTGTACACATGATATGTGTGTACGGCAATTTGGGGGAGTCGCCCCTGCAGCTCTGATTTGGCTGCCCCTTATCCCTTACATGCGGTGTGCCTGATGTCTGTGCTCATATAGTGCTGAAATGTTGCATACTTGGGTAAATAGTTCTCTTTGTGGGAGTTGGGGTCTGTGGCATGTTTTGTCTACAGCTGTGCTCTACTTAATTGTGCATGTGTGCCATTGTGTCCATCTCCCCTGTCCCTGGTCGTTACTCACCCTCTTGCTGTTGTGTCCAGTCCTGTTGAGCAGTGTCGGGTTTCCCAACTCCTGCCACCGTCTCCCCACTGATGACTTTGGCTACCATTTCCTCCATGTTGTCCAGCTCTTCCTGTGGCGCAGGACTGCCACCTCCAGTCTGCATTGCTGCTTTCCGGTTGTTGTCGAGTTTCAGCTTGGTTTTGCACTTGACGTCATTCCAGCGCCTCTTGACCTCGTCCATTGTCCTCTTCAGCACTCCGACTGCATTCACCTTGTCCACGATGGCCTGCCATAGTCCATTTATTGTCGCCAATACCACAGTGGAGGTGACGAACAGTTTTGATGGTATTCGACCACCTCTGTTATCAGGATCCTGCTCTCCTGCGGACCGAAGCGCTTCTTCCTACTCTTCTTCTCCTTGGCCTTCCCTGACCCCGAGGTCCCAGGCAGGTCCTCCGGGGGGCTTGTGGGGTTCTGGTTCTCCTCCGTACTTGCTCCAGCAACATCCATGGTTCTTCGCTGTAGTTTGCCATTTGTTTGTCTGTTTTCTTTCACCTTTTATGGTGATTGTTCCTGCCTGACGTGTGTGGATTGTAGGCCTGTGTCTGCTTTTCGCTGATTTTTGGATCGAGTTTGGCCTCATCGCAGCTTTTTTTGAGTTCGTGTTTCACATTTTTGCGATGTGGCGTTGATTTTAACACAGCCAATTGACACATTATCTGGTGACTATCGCATGGTACCGCCGTGTTGTGAATACCTGGTTAACACGTCGTAAATTTCCCGCAATGGACTGCGGACTGCGATGTTGAGGGTTGGGTTAAGTAAGTTTTGCGATGGTTATCACACGTTCTTGAGAATATACCCCTTCGTTTAGCGTCAATTTGCCTCAGCAGATGTAACCTCTTGGCCTTGTGGGTGTGTTTAGAACATCACTTCTGGAAAGTTCAGGTATCCATTTTGTTTTCTCGTGGTGACACACTTAGCTTTGCCTTTGCTTTGCAAACTGCTACAAAATGGTTCTCCTTCCCACAGCCTTTGCATATCGGCCTTTGCAGGCGAGGCATTTATCTTCATGTGGAAACGAAAATCAACATCTAAGCACAGTTTATTTATTTTTTATTTTTTTATTTTATTTATTGCATTTGGATATACAGAACACAAAAAAAAAATACACACACAGTCCAGTCAAGTACAACATGCGGAGCTTATTAACACAATTATACAAATCCATATATATTGCTTTTGCCAGATCATCACTTGTAGATATATCATTGTGTACATATATTGGTGAGGAACTGAAATGACCTAATATCATTCAGTCAATTATACCCGCATGTCATTCTCCACATTTGGATTGACGTGGCCGTTGCCTGCCTCATCAGAAGCCAACCCCTCAGGCTCTCCTGTCTCCTTGCCAATTAGATAATGCTGATACAGGCTCCATAGTTTTTTGGGGCGGTTCTATGGAGGTAGCAATTCGCTGTATACCTCAGACTGGGTGTTTCAATACAACATATCTGCCGACCAATCCTCTATTCTTGGAGGAGGGCCTTTAGCCCACCACATGGCTACCCGCCTCTTGACCAGTAACGGGCCAATCATGACCAGTTGCCGCACACTTTTGGCAATTCTTTTATCATACCCCCAACAACGCCACAAACGGGTCAGGGTCCATTTGTAGACCAGTTATATCATGAAGGGTCCGGAATACCTTTTTTCAAAACTCCAGAATTTTGGGGCAGGACCAGGCAGCATTCAGGAACCCGGCCTCAGGCTCCGAACAATGAGTGCAGGGTGCAGAGTCTCTCAAACCATATCTAAATAGTCTAGCTGGCGTATAATACACCCTATTCAAATATTTGAAATGAATTAGGTGGTGTCTGCCATTCAGTGATACTTGCATAGGTGCATCTTGCAGCAGTAGCTCCACCCATCATCGTCTATTATGTGTCCCAGATCCTTTTGCCAGTCTAGGTGCGCCTTAAGCGGTGATGTGCACCTGTGATTTTGCACCAAGACTAAATGCTGGAGCCCAGTTTAGAGGAGGAGGGGGATTGGATAACATGAGAGAGTTATCAACCTTAAGCTGCTCATCTACCAAGATACATGATGATCTCTAAACGAGAATGACCAACACAATACTGACTTTCAACGAGAACTTACAATCTACAAGATCGCATCTTAGATGCTCCTTTATATGTGACTAGCACTCAACTTTTCTTGTGATGTAACTTCTGTAAAGCGCTCTGATGCACTTAGCGGGTCAAGTCCACGCTATATAAAACTTTATAAATAATAAAAAAAATAAGACCTCGGCCGGTTCTTGTAGATCCTCACACAGGAGGTCTAGGAATACGTGCCTCATTCTATAAAACTGGAATTGAAATAAAGGGGAATGAACCTGGCCCTCTGCCAGAATATTCTCACAGCTGCACA
Source organism: Triturus cristatus (assembly GCF_964204655.1). Lineage (NCBI taxonomy): Eukaryota > Metazoa > Chordata > Amphibia > Caudata > Salamandridae > Triturus > Triturus cristatus. The sequence goes on along the minus strand of NC_140590.1, from coordinate 594,979,717 downwards.
ATACCCCGTCTTTGAACAAATCCCCCACCGTGGTGGGGCCTAACATACGCCAGGCTGAAAGGACCTCCTTCTCTCTCCCTTGAGGCAACCAGGTACACCATTCCAACAGGGAAAGTGGCGAGTACAGGAGCATGCTCCTAAGCCTGTCCAGCAAATTCCACCAGGCGTGAATAGTAGCATTGAGGGATTCAAGAGTGCTTTCTAAACGGGTATGAAATAGTACTTGAGGGAGCGTTATCAGGCCGGCCGCCACTTTCTCTATATGTAAGTGAGGAATAGAGTTTGAACCATGCATCCAAGTATGGGTGTGTATGCATTGAGCTGTCTTGTAATATAAGTCTAGGTCCGGGGCATTGAGGCCTCCCATTGAATATGGCAGAGTAAGAGTCTCCCACTTTACCCTGGGTTGTTTCCCAGCCCATGCCAACTTAATTAGCTGACATCCTTGTGTGACCAGCATATGCTCTGGAATAAGCATGGGTATGTTTTGAAACAAAAATAGGAACCTAGGAAGGATAATCATTTTCATTAAGGAGACACTGCCCATCAAGGAGATAGGGAGCTTAACCCATCTAGCTATGTCGTTGTGCAGTCTACCAAGAGCCCTCCCATAATCATCCATCAGTACGATGGTGGGATCTGTGTGTACTTGAATTCCCAAATAGCGAACCAATTCCGTGGTCCACTGGAGGGGGAACTCCATAGCTACTGGATTAGTGAATTAAGTCAGCGGAAATATTAAGGGTTGGTCTTGAGGCCCGAAAGTTGACCAAAGCTGACCACCTCCTCCAGGACAGGAGTAAGGTGTCTTTTAGGGTCCTGAATATACAAAAGCATGTTGTCAGCGTAAACCGATGCAATCAGATTATATCTCGTGAATCGCAAACCCCCATGACTATAATACTCCCTTAAGGCGCATAAAAGGTGCTCAGCTACAAGAGCATAGAACAGAGGGGACAGAGAGTAGCCCTGGCAGGTGCCTCAGGAAATGGCAATATACAACGTGACGAGGTTCCGCGATCTAATTTTGGCAACCGGGTGCTTATATAGCACCTGCACTAATTGAATGAAGATCTCACCCTCTCCAATGTGACTTAAGACCCCCTCTATAAAGGACCCGTTCACTGAATCAAACGCTTTCTCTGTGTCTAGGAAAATAGCGGTGGCTTTGATTTCAGAGTTGATAGTTTGGATCGCACCAAAGACAGTTCTGATGTTGTAAGTTAGATTGCGGCCAGGGATAAAACCAGCCTGCTCTGCCACGACCACCAACGGGATTAAAGGAGCTAAACGGTTGGCTAGAACTTTAGAAAAATCTTTGTATCGACATTCAAAAGTGATAGGGGATGATAGGAAGAGCACTCACTAGGAGATTTCCCCAGTTTCAGGAGGGTGACAAACATACCTTCTCGCATCAATGGATACTTTTATTTGCTGCCATCTCTTCAAAAAGAGTAACTAAATGAGGAATAAGAAGGTCTTGGTAAGTTTTATAGAAAGCGACTGTTAAACCATCCATGCCAGGAGCAGACTCCGCTTTCATTGCTTTTAATGCAACACAAATTTCTATTGGATCGAAAGGGACCATAAGGTGTTCCCTATGGGAGTTTGTTAGCCAAATCATCTGGATATGGGACAGATATTCCTTCATAGCGGAGTCATTCTGTATTAAACGGGTTCTATATAGGTCTGCATAATACTCAGCAAATATATTGCAATCTTGTCCACGTCCTGCACCAAGTTACCATACTTATCCTTAATTTCTACAACAGTGTTTGCTACCCGTCTAGCACAGTGCTCACCCTCCCCATATGTGCATGCCGTAGCGTATTTACCCAAATGCTTAACCTTACTGTCAGCTGCGTCATGGAACTCCTGCAGAGATTGTTTCACATCTTCTAGGCACCTAGGATCTCCCGAACTGAGATGAGCCTGTTTTAGCTTTGCTATTTCTTTTTTTAACCTCTCAAGTCTGTGCTGAATGGAGTGAAGAACCCCTGCATGTTTCGAAATGACCATTCCTCGAAAAAACACGCTAACCGTCTCCAAGACAGTTGAAAATGAGAAGACTGACCCTATGTTATTAGCAAAATATTGTTCGATAGCTGTGGCAACCTCTGAGCGGAACACTGGGTCTAGCAGCGATTAAGGGGGAAACCGCCATGTAAAAGTGGGGACTCAACATAAATCCAACCTCAGCTCTAGCAGGACCGGGAATGGTCAGAGAACACCTGTGAAAACGTCTCATAAGCGGAAACCTTGGGAAGGAGACCCCTGGACAGGTTTGTGACCAGTTTGCGCATGCAAAAACCTACAGGGCTATGTACAATTCCTAAATAGCGAGTTGCAATTCATTTGCGACTCGCTATTTAGGAATTAGGAGTCACAATTAGGAAAGGGACGTTCCCTTCCTAATTGCATTCACAAATCAATGTACAAATGTTTTGTGACCGCAATTGCAGTCGCAAAACACTTGCAAATTACCACTCTCTTCAAGAGGGTGGTAATGCGGTCGCAATTTAGAAGGGGTCATCAGGAGACCTCTTCCACTTTGTGACTGTCTCTAAAAATATTTTTTAAGGTCATGCAGTGGTCCCAAGGAAAAGGAAAACGGGCTGCATTTAACAAATAAAAAAACAGTTTTATTTAATAGCAGTCCCAGACATGGTGGTCTGCTGAGCCCAGCAGGCCACCGTCCCTGGGAGGGCCTGTCATTCCCAATGGGCTCGCAAATTTAAAGAGGCTCATTAATATTAATGAGCCTCGCAATTTGCGACTACTTTGGGAATTGCAGCAGTGGTCAAAACACTGTTGTATTTGCAAAATAGTACCTCGCAAATTGCGAATCACAAAAGACTCGCAATTTGCAAGGCGCTATTTTGCGCGTCGTACATCTGGCCCAATGTTTTTATCCCTGTGTGGTAGGAGCCCGGTGCCGCCAAGCGTCCAGTAATCCCAACTGTTCCATAATATCTGTGATCACACGAGCCAACACGGCCGGGCACCTGTGCAACCCTTTGGAACTATCACATGTCAGATCTAGTATACAATTAAAGTGCTCACCCCAGATTTATGGGAGATCTGAGATTTTCAGTGAATGAGATGCCAGTGTATGGAAAAACTGTGGATCATCATAATTGGGATCATAGATGTTCACTAAACATGCTTTAAACCGATCTTTTTGGCATGCAGAGATTGTAAACCTACCATTACGGAGACCATCTCATGCAAAGTAATTCCCGATCTAGGGTTCACCCAAGTCAAGACCCCTTTAGAATGGGAGATAAAGCCCGTAAAATAGTATTGCCCCTGTAGATATTTAGGAAACAACATGAAATTACCAGGGGCTAGGTGAGTTTTCTGTATGAAGGCTATGTCAATTTGATGTCTTTTCAGGTACGCCGTCACCGTACGTAGTTTTCTGTGGTCATTCTTGGCGCAACTTCTGTAGTAATCTTTTACTATAGATATCATGTATTCCATGTGCAAGCTCAAAAAATACTATTGTGCACCATACAATAAGAACATTCCTAGAAAACCCACCTCCTCTCACGCTATGCCATCCCCAACCAAGCATAGACGACCCAATACCCTCCCCCTCCTTACAAAACAATTGCACCCAAAGGGTAAAACAAACAACAAACCTCAAAGTACAGTGTGAGTAACACATGGGGGCAGATGTTACCAGCACATCGACATGCTCAATACCAACGCCCACTCTTTAACACATTAGGAATGCTTCCTACTTTAGAAGTATATGCAGCAAACTACACGGCTTATAAATGTTCAACCTACCACCCCACCACACAAACCCTGAGTGCAGAGTACATGACATTGCTACTGGAATAAAAAGCAAATGAATATTCTAGAACATACCCCGGTGATCAACACTTCGCTGGTAATTATTGGTACAGTGCAACAGATGATCTAGATAGAGAAGCCAATAGCAAAATATCCCACCTGTCAGCCCCCCAAAGAAAAAAAGTTGAAATTAGTAACCTTGAAGTCAGGCTACATCCCACAATGTCCCACCATACTCCAGTGTCATAAAATGCCTAACTTGACAGGACCCATCATACGTAACCATTGTAGGTCGAATCATCAGGTAGATGAGAAGCCAACCCTCCAGACACCATGAACATTGAATGATTATAATCGCCTGCAATTCCTCTGCTTGGAGGCATCATCATGATGTGCACGCGAGGGGCCTGGAGAGTCTCATCGTCCCCCGCCGCTATTTTGTTGTTCAGGAATTGTAAAGCTAGTTGCGGGTTCAGTAAAAATGTGAGCCTTTCCATCGACTTGTATTTTAAGTTTGGCGGGATACATCATGTTATAGACAAGTTTAAGGCCCCGCAGCTTACGTTTCACCGGCAGAAACTGTTGTCTCGCCTCCTGCACTTGCTGTGTGAAATTGGGATAGAGAGAGACATCCATGGTTTCATAACGGAGCGATTGCAGTTCTCTGGCCGCATCTCTGTCCCTGTAGTTAAGCAACCTGATGGGACGTGGAGGGGTGCCCGGCACTGGTCTGGGGCCCACAGAACAGTACGCCCTTTCCACAATAAAAATGATAGACAACGTATATCTACCCAGCAAGGCAATCAGCAATTACTCGACGTAGAGCTCCATGTTCGGAATGTTTGTGGACTCTGCAATGCCTACGATACGGATATTATTTCTCCTTGAGCGTGCTTCTAGGTCTTCAGCTTTAGCTTCAACAAGGTGCACAGCTTTATCCATTTTCGTGATTGAGTGCATGTTAGAACCGAGTTCGTCCTCCGCATCAGAGACCCTCTTTTCGACCGTGTCGAGGCGCTCCATGTGTTTGTCAAAAAGCTCAGACATTCTGTCCATTCGAAACGTAAGAGCGTCGATTTTCCCATCAATTTTCGTGAGACTGCGCTGCATTTGAGAGAGGGTTTGTTTCAAGTCGGGGTCTGCGGAAGCATCAGCCGGCTCCAAACTGGACTCTGAGGTGATTTTTATAAACTTCTAATTGTCTGGTGGTCCTGTGTGGTTCAAAGAGGAGCCTGGATTGGGATTTGTCGGTTTTCCCCATCCTGATGAATACATAGGGATCCTGTATCAGCTGACTCAGCCAGGCACACCAGGTCAGGAGGAGTAGACAGCACCCGCTACTAAATCACTGGCCGTGCCAGCCTCTGCGTGTCCCCCCAGCCCGCGCCACACTCCAATCGCTGCTATCGAATTCTCTGCAAATACACTAAGTGGGGTACACCGGAACACAACAGGTATGAACCAGGCAGAGTGTACAGGCAGCCAATGCCTGTTGGCATGCAAAGTTTTGAGGCAGCTTACCTCTACGGGTTGAGGGGTTTAGCACGTGGCCGCAAAACAAAGTTTAAGTTGGCAGCAACTGTTGAAACTGTGTTTGGGCACCAGAGAAATGAAGGGGGGCAACAAGGGTTGCTTGAAGGCAAATAGGAATCCTGCCCCTAAACACGCAGCACACGACCCGCATAACCAGAGTGCCGTGTTAATTGAAGCCATTAAACATGCTGCCTTCTAACCCTAGGCGTAGTTCGCGTAGTAGCGCTACGCGTAGCTACGCGAATTGCACTTTGCACTACGCAAGCTACACGTATCTACGCGAACTGCGTAGTGCACTGTGCAAAATGCTGTTCGCACTGATTGCACAGTGCCGGATGCTTGTCCGTACTGTGCAATCATTGCAAACGGCATCTTGCACAGTGCAAGCGGTCGTTTTCTGCCACTCGAGCAGATTTGTACTCGAGCGGCAGCTTTCTCAACGTGGACTGGTAGTTTCTCATCACGAGCGGTTGCGAGCATACGCGACCACTCGCAATGAGAATCCTGACCTCCCCGCGTTGAGAATCTCGCCGGGAGGTTTATTTTCCACGCTCACGATCAGCAACTTGATGTTGCTGATCGCAAACAAGGAAAAAGTCTTGCTGGGATGTTATTTTGCTCGCACGCGGTCGCCAACTCGACGTTGAGGGCCGCGAGCAAGCAACAAATGCCCGCTACGCTACACATTTTTACACTGTGCTATGTGCAAATCGCATAGCACGTAGTTGCGCAAACTACACGAGCATAGCATAGTCCTACGCCCAGGGTTACTGCCTTCCCATACGATAAGAGCGGAAGCCACACCTGCAGCGGGAGAACCACAACAGACATGTCGGTCCATTCACAGCTCGGTGCAGGGGTATGAGTAAATAAGGTAGGGTCCCACTCCTCGGGTGTGAGGATGACAAGCAAAGGAAGTCCCGGGCCTTGGTCTTAATTTCAGCTGGGCAGCTCAGCAGCACAGAAGGCCTCACCCCATTCTGCCAGCCAGGCAGTACGTGCTGCTCCCACAGGCAGGGAAGACCCGCTGGCCCCTGACAGGCACCGTGCGGCCAGCCCCCCGCAAACAAGTCCCACCTCAGGGGGCAATCCAGAAATTCAGCCAGCCGCCCACGCAGGCCCCAGCCGTCTCCCAATCCACACAGCTGACTCAACGCAGGCCCTCGTCAGCCACCCAAATCTAATGTCGTCAGGGCTCCACCACTGCAGCCGCAAAGCAACTGGAGGCCAGCGAAGCATGCGCCGGCTCCGCTGCAGCACTTCTCCAGCTGCAGCAGTGCGAACCACGATCACGCCAGGGCCCAGGCCGCAATCCAGCTCGCAGTCAGTAAGTTTGCTGATCGCCCTTACGTTTCTGATTCTGCACAGTTCTCGGCTGCAGACTGTGCCCACAGCCCAAACATGTCTTGCCAGGTGGAGGTAGGTCAAATCGGGGTGGTAGTGAAGCAGGATCGTGTAGGATAGTAAAACGGGCTTGTGGAGCTAAGCTAGTTTGCGGCCATCTTTCGGCCAGGCAAGCACATCTCCATAGTTTCTTTTTCTTTAGAGACATCACTTTGTGTCCTTCAGCTCACTTTTCATGTTCATGACTGACTCATTCTGGGCACCTCTGACAGACATCCGTCAATAACTTGTAAACCATAAGCCTCTACATTACTGAGTTCTGTTAACAGTATTTAATGAGGGTATCAAGTCTCTCAACACATTTTTCAATTGTTTCACCAGCTTTCTGTTGTTTCTGACTGAAAATATATCTTTCATCATTGACATTCAGCATTGGATAACACTTGAAATTTAACACTCCTTTGATTTGACTGTATGTGATTTTGTCAGTTCATGGTAGTTTCTTAATTACCTTTTTTTCTCCTTCACCAGCAAGATTTTTGAAGTATTTTGCAGTCTTTTTCTTGTCGGTTCCTCCGGTGCATCGATGAACTCATTAAATGTTTCTATTCACCTGTCACCAATATTTTGCTTTTTAGCAGTGTCGAATGGAGGTGGTGGATTCAGGAAGGCAGCAGCAGTGTACCTCACACCACTTGCCACTGTTGTGGACAGTATTTGCTGTTCACACAAAACTTGATGTGAATTTGACTCTGTACTAAGCCTGGGTGGAGTTAGTGTAGAGGACTACGTGGAACTCTGCAAAGCAGTTAAAAAAAACTCCACTGTGCTGTGCGGAGTTCCGCGAACGGGCGGGGTTGCTTGTCCCACTCGTTGGTGGGATGGTTTCTGCCATTCAGCAAAGCGGAGGAAATATCACGCAAACTGCAAGACGCGGTCTTGCACTTGCACAGCCAACTTGTTTTCTGGTGCTGGGGCCTACTTTTCAATCCTGCCTTAATCTCTTCAATCCTTGTTTTACAAAACTTTTTTCTGATCTTTTTTATTTATTATCTTTCCCTCAGTCTCCTTAAGTGTATATTTTGTGTTTTTTTCTACTTTTTGTGTGTTTTTTAGTGAGTTTTGTACTATTTTACTATATTACTTGCTTTCTAATTTGCTTTACTTCCTTTCTTCTCCTCCCTTAATTTTTTACTTTCTGCATTTTCTTTTCCTCTGCTGCCCCCCCCAGCATCATGGCAGAGAGTGTGACCATAGCAAAGAAGAGCTAGTGCACAGACCTGGATTTCTGAGGTGGAGGTGACAGGGATGTTTTCTTTGTGCAGCGCCACCTCCCCTCCACCCTGGCAGCAGTCAGCAGGCCTGGGTCCGGGTTTGGGCATCTGTAGTGGCAGCAGGGGTGGGCGAGGGTGTGCCGGGAAGTGTGTCACTGCTCTGGGGTCGGGCACACCCACAACCAGCTGAAGCACCGGTGGTCCAACATCCTGGACCGAGAGCAGGACCTGCTGGACCTGCTTGGGGTTGAGGTCCCCGGGGTTGCTGAGTAGCTAATTATTAATAATATTATTACTTGTGTGTTCTATGCTATTGCTAATATTTTTTCCAAAATAGCAAGCATGCTGCTGCTCACATGCAGGTAAGTTACTTTTAAAATCTTATATTATGTGATCGTTATTCTGGACAGGTGCTCGGCGCTACCTAATCATATTTGTTTGCAACTTTGCACTCCCTTTGGCTGATTATGTAAGAGAACTTAAGTTAGGTAATGCAGACTAGAGAGACTCCTTTCCTTTGTCCTGTTACTAAGATGGTGGTAGTTAGTTAGTTACTTAATATTAGTAATTTAGAGAGGGGCATCCTCTCACTTTAGTCCTTAGTAGAACCTTTTTTGTAGTTCGTATAGTGAGTGACTAGCAACCAACCAATTTGGTGTATGAAATATGCATACGTCAATCTATGCATGTAAAGACTAAATGCAGACATAGTGAATTGGCCCGTCAAAGGGAGTTGAGATGATTGCAAATGAGATCTGAATTTAGAAGCAAATATCATTATTTTGCAATTCATTCCAAGGTCATTGTAATAGGCTGGCTAGGTAGGTTTAGGATTCAGGAATCATATTGGAACTGTGGAAAAATAAAGATAGGATGGTCCGCGACCGTGATGCTAGTCTACGACTAGTCAATCTGATTTAGGAAAGGCCAATGTTATTGCAATTGCCATTTCCGGTCAAAAAATCTTTTGAGAGCGAATATTTCATATTTATTTAACACCAATCATTTTTTGTCTATTTTATTGTGTCTTACATGATCATCAGCATCCAGGAACAAGATGAGGTCATCCGAGGTGGGTGCAGGTGTGGGAGCTGGAGGTGCCACCCAAGAACGCTGATCATCTGATGGCTCTACTGGCCCCAGTAAGTCCTCCTATTGTTAATATTAATATATATTTCGCTAAATTGTACCACTACTTATTTTGAACTATTACCTGTTTTCTGATTATTTTTTTCCAAATCATGTTTGACCTATCTGTTTCTAAAGTCTTGTTATCCATGTATTATCCTATTTACTAACTTAGTTATTGATATTTCTAGTGTCTGTATTTTTACCTCAAATTGCCTCTGTTTCTTCTGTTTTTTTAGTCAGCTTTCCCTCTCCCCTTATATATTTTGTGGACTGCCAAGTGGTACTGTAAGACTCATTGAACCCATTGGTCCTTACTACTACTAGTACTAGTACTACTACTCTTCCGTGCAGATTGCATGCCCAAGTAAGGTATGCTACGCATGTTTGTTGAGTTAAGAAGGCTTTCTTTTACTTTCTCATGCTCAATCAGTAAATGATGGTCACGTTGGACTCCGCAAAGTTGTGTCTTCTTTTCATCTAGGAAAAGTATAGTGAACTGATTATTGTGCACATTGGCTGGAAGAAAGTATGAGGAGGAGGAGGACTGCACCATTACATTTTCCAACCAAGAAGACCTTATGTCCAATTGTCTGCCGAGTTGGCCACTCTTTTTTTTTTCAAAAACTCAGATACACCAATAGCTCTAGCCACCGAGTCCAGTCCTTCACAGGGTGTCTTCATTAGGGGTTTTTGAAAATTTGCCACCAACAAAATGCCCAACCAGATATTTTATTATTTTTGAAAGGGCATACTTTATGTACCCTGTTAGACTTGGCCCTTTTGGCAGGTTCACCCCAAAACGTTTTGCGTTCTCCTAGCCTTTTTCTGTAACCTGGTGTTGGTGATTTTAGGCCTCTGAGCACTTTAGCACTGGGATCCAGTGTAAAGTGCGTGCGCTCTCTGTGTATGTGTGGTGAGATGGGCCTGCCCTCCCATAAGAATGCATGGGGGATATGTGTGTCCATGGTAATTCCTGATGTGAGTGGAGTGCAGGGTCGAGTTTGGTATGTGCGAACTCGTGAGAAGAAATGCTGCGCAATGGTGTGCGCAGATTTATGGTGACTGGTGGAGAAGTGCCACTTCTAGAAGTTGGCCTTTCTGTGTACTGTGTGTCTGCCTGCCTGATGTGAAGTGCATGTCTGGCTTGTGATTGACAGGAGCGGAGAGGACTGGAGAATTCCAGGAGCCAGGGTGAGTCTGCCCGGTGGTGAATGGAGAGATCTGCATGTAGATGGGAGGGAGGAGTTGCACCTGGGACCTGAATAGGACTGTGCCTTCCCTCCGCAATGCTGGCTCCGCCCCCTGTGGTGCATCTGATGTCCCTGGCCTGTCCTGTGAATAGAAGAGAGGAGCTGAGCAAAACAAAGTGCTCAAGTGCTCCTGAACCAGTTGTATCTGGTTCTCCCCTTGCCCTACAGTTGTAGACAAAGGGAAATGCTGTATACCCCATGAAGATGTTCTGCTCTTGGATCCTGAGAGAGGGGGGCTTACTACTGGTGGGGCCCAGGAGGGACCGCCATGGGGGCTGCTTCCCTGCTGGAGGGCCCTGTGTGCTGGCCCCTGGGCCCTACATTGCCCCCCCTGATGCCTCCAGGCCTTCTGGGACCTTTTGATTTTCCCTTTTATTTTGCCAAGGCTTGATGCTGCCTTTTTGCGCCCTGGGGGCGCTGAGATTTGGCTCCAAAAAGGAGCCCTGAAGTTGGGCAGCCCTGAGCCGCGTGATTGCCGCTTATTTGTTTTGTTACTAAACAGGTGCCCACCCTGCGTCTTGGCGGTTCATTTTAATTAGTGCGTGGGTGACCACCCCGCGACTTTGCTTTACCTTGATGGACGCGGGTGCCCACCCCGCTCCTAACGTTATTTTCACTCTTAGAGGGAGCCTACCCCTCATTGCAGCCTTTTTCGTTATGCCTAATGCGGGTGCCCACCCCGTTTATTGATCGTAAAACGCGGGTGCCCACCCCACTTTTGTATAGTTAATTAACGGGAGTCTACCCTGTATTGCCCGCAAAGGAACTACCAGCATGATGCGATGGCCGGAAGAGGAAGCCCGGTGCCCGCCTGACTGTGGGCGGGGCGCCAGGTGGAAGTGGGGCCGGAAGCGAAGGAGAGCATGGCAGTGTGCAGAGAGGAGGACGGGAGCCTACCCCGCCTCCACGAGTCCTGGGGAGCGAAGTCCCAGGTCCCAGGAGGGGGCCCGGGTGAAGAGTAAAGGGTGGCCGAGGCTGCCGACGGCAGCGCGGGGCTCCCCGGAGTGAGGGGAAGCCCCGCTCCACGAGAAAACTGCTGCCAGCCCTGCGTGCAGACAAGCTGCTCCAGTGCGGGATTTGCGAATCAGGAGACTGTGGGAAGCCCCGCGCCGTGAGAGGAGTGTTGCCAGCCCCGCATGCAGAGGAAGCTGCAGCCAGGAGCAATGACCGGAGGAATCCTGCCCACAGCCGGTGAGTGGGGCTCTGGGTTTTCCTTGGTGTAGTGCCTGGTGGGGGCACAAAGTCAGAGCGGCCTCGTCTGATAGAAGGCCGCTCCAACGAGAGGGACAGTATTTATGTAGTTATGGGCCCCAGTGGGGCTTAGGGGTAAGTTCTGTCTGGCGCATGTTTATTTTGAGAACCCGTGAGCTCCAACGCTTGGGGGCACTAACTGTCTCCAGAGCCTGTGCGTGGCTCCAACGACATGTGCATAATTGTTTTTAGAGCCTAGGTGGCTCCGGTGATTGCCTCATGGTTTTAAGATGGCCCAGAGGGGTCCATACTGATACCCTGTTGTGTGGCCACTCTTCACAGCTGCCCCGCTTGCGAGAGGGCAGCTGCAGCGTTTGCGTATTGTATCCAAGGGCACAGTGAGTGCCAGGCCTTCATGGGAGATTTACAGCTGCGCAGCAATTAGTGCCAGCTGCACCGTTTAGGCTATTCTTTCTTTGGGGGGCATGGTTGTTGAGTTAGGAGTGATATGCACTCCTCTGCCCCAGTACTTTCCCAGCTGCGCAGCACTTAGTGCCAGCTGCAACGTTTAGATCTGCACAGATTGCGCACCCTTGACTTTCGCTGCTTTGGCAGCGCGCCTGACTTTGGGACATAGGGCATCTAAGCCCCTGAAAGATGGCCAGTTGGCCAGGGAGACTGTTAGGGTTGTAGGGCGCCAGGCCCTAATGTGATTTTGGTGCTAGGAAATGTTATTCATTTAGTATGATTTACACACCCTGTGTTATACCTCTAAATGTGTTCTATGATTATAAGGTTGTTTTGCATATTATGGTTTATGCTAGTGCGATTATGTCTCTCTGTGTGATTTATGCCCCTAATGTGAGTTGCGCTTAGGACTTAGGAGGTTAGGGTCTAATGTGTTTAGACTTGTGAGAGGACTGCATAATGTGTTATGCTGGTGAGGTTGGCGCAGAATATAATTCGCGCCTGATGTGATACTGTGCATAATGTAGTTTATGTTACAGGCTGATGCTAAGTACAGTGATTACTAGTGTTTACTGGTTGTACTTTTATGATCTGTTTTACTTTTACTAAGTTCGCTTTGTGATGGTTCTGACTGTGGTCCCTGTGGCCCTGTCATGTGTATATAATCCCTTGTAAATATTGCCCAGTGCCAGTTGGCACAGTGTATATTGTGTGATTACTATTCTAATGTGTTATGATAATACAAAGGCTATTTTTATATATAACCTTGTGTGGAGTTCCTTTTGAGGTGTGCCTGGGATGTTGTTGCTGCATGCGTGCGCAAATGCTTTACACATTGCCACCGGGATAAGCCTGACTGCTCGTGCCAAGCTACCAAGGGGGTGAGCAGGGGTTATCTTTGGCGTGTAACTTCCTTGCCCTGACTAGAGTGGTGGTTTCTGCCTGGCTTTGGCGCAAGCCTTAGCAAACCAGAAATCCCATTTCTAACATACCCAAATTGTATTGATGTGTGTGGTATATGTATTTTCAATCTTGCTAGTGAAAAAAATAATTAGGGGGAGGCATATATGGCATCTAAAAAATGTGTGATGTTTTTTCTAGCCACACTAACCACCAGTGCCGTAGCCAGCGGGGACGGCAACGCCAGTCAGCAGGGATCAGATGCGGCAGCAGCAGGGTGTGAGCCAGCAGAAGTGGCGGGTCGTAATAAGTCATATTGCTTGCTTATTGACAATTGAATTTATACACTCTCTGCAAGGGTGTACACTTTACACTATACTGTTGAGACTAAGTTGTGAACAGTTGAAGATACCCTCTACTTAGCATTAGCATAATTAGCGGGAGTTGAATAACTAATGGCCTCTTCTATCTTCAACTCACCAGAGAAAGTTTTATGAAGAAGAGTCAGACCTTGATGCATTGACGGAAAAGGGAAATAGAAATGGAAGGAGCAAGGACGGGTGAAATGTAATATGACTGGCAGAGAAGGATGCATGGATGAAGGCTCGGGATGCATATATATAGGTGGCTAATAGTATGCATGGGTGGTTGAAGGATGGGTGAAAGGTGAAAGAAAGGATGCCTGCCTTGGTGGGTGAAAGTGTATGGGTGAAAGGAATCCTCCAGGGTTTGATGGGTCAAATGCAAGCAAGGACACATAGGTGGTGACAAATATATGTTGGTGAAAGGTTTGTTGAGAATGATAGCCATGTTTGGATGGTTGGACGGAATTCAATCATAGGGGAAGACTGAATGAAGAGAATGTAAAAGAAACTTAAATGATGCCTGAGTAGCAAAGCCAAGGGTGAAGAATAAAAATAATGCTAGAAGAACAATGCAATGATAAATGGAAAAATTCCTGGGAAGAAAAATAAACAAGGAATATTCTTTTTATCAAGGTTTTTGATTCAAAGGTTTGAGGTTGTATTTCAGACTACTTCCCTGACTCATAGTAGTTTACAAGCAGAACACATATTATGTGCCCACCCATCATCAATCACCTTCCTCCATGGCCCACTCCCTATTCATGGCATTTCGACAGCTTCAGCCATGGGTGGCCTATCGGCTGCATGATTACAATAGTAGTACCTCAAGTGATGTTGTGACGTATATCATCATTCATATTAGCAACTATTCATATCATCTGCCATGCTGTAGTCAGAGTGACAGTGAAATTGAGCATTTGCCATTTAACAGAGCATGGCCATAATAAAAAAGGAATAATTGTGTAGTACAGCTGTCCCACCTGCGGACAGTAGTAAAGTAACACAAGTCTGCAGCACAAGTATCTCTGTCTAGGGCACAAGGTGAGCAAGATTAATTTAGCTAAACAAGAAAGAGAAGAAGAATACTTGTCTACTCCATAGTGCCTCATGCCTTACACTCTAATCACATCCAAATCTTATGGGCCGAGTATTGGTCCCTTCAAGCCGTTCAGGAACACCAACTATCCGTAGATTGATATGCCGAGAAAAATTCTCCAATTCCTCAATTTTGTCTTTCAAAATCGATTTTTTCTGTAGCGTTACTTAAACTTGCTGGAGGACACTCACCGTTTGATCTTCCAAAGTGGAAATCCTTGATTCAGCTTCAAGGAATATAGCCGGGAGACTCGATACAGCTTCAATTTTTTACAGACGCCAATGAATAGCCTGAGTTTCGACAAGATGGATGTTCGTCATACCCCGAATTTCCTCCAAAATCAGATTCCGCATAGTTTTAATATCGATCTGACATGCAAATTCCTTTTCTTCCTGAATTACCAACAAAGATTTTTGAGACTCTGCCTGTGGATCATTTTCTTGCAGATTGGATGTAGAAGCAGCTAAATCTGAGCCCAGTATCAAAGAAGAGGATTGCCTATTGGCGGGCCCCTGAGGCAGATCTAACCTGGCTGGCCCATTTATCATGTCTATCTCATCGGCCTGATACTGATTCTGATCAAGATCTTGTGGCAGTATTGAGGGATTCGAAGGAGATTGTATAGTTTTCATGATTCCAGAATAAGGGGAAGAGGGGGGCACCGGGAGTAGACTCGCGGCGGACACTGCCATCATAGTCTCAGAATTTTGAGGTATACTCCCATCCTTCGCCAATGAAGCTTTTAGCTGATTCATTGATAGAGGAGAAATTTCTTGGGCTGAGATAATAGTATCCCCAGAAGGCTCACTCGTTGATGCCCGTGTAGCCGGTACCAGCTCTTGCCCAATGTCTAGCGAGCTTTTTGAAATACTCGGAGAAACCGTTTTTTTTTTTAAAAAGAGGAAATTCTTTGGTATTTTTCACTAGCCTTTTGGGCTGTATCTCAACAATTCCTGGAGGAGCTTTTCCATCTTTTTCCGAAGTCATCGGCATTCTAATAAGATTCAAAGGAGAGTCATCTAGCCCCGAGCTTTGTGAGCTAAAAGAGGACTCAGGTTGTTGATGTTTATTGCTCCCCTTAAAATTAGTTGATTTGACTTTCAACGAACGTGTCTTAATTTTAGCCATCAAAATAGCCTCTGCTTTAGCAGCTGCAGTTGCCATTTTATGTTGTTTTCTGATCATACTTCGCCTTGAACTAACAAAACTCCCAGAGGAAAAAAAAACCTGAGGGAACACAAGCCCGCGTCTGAACACCCTATACAGTTACAGTTAAAGTTTTTCTAAAAAAAAAAAAAAAGATGCCTCTGGTTTAATTTTCCTCAATTTTGGCCCGATATAAAACTAGGACCCTTAGTAATGTTAGTAATGTTGCCAGGTCTCGTATTTAAATGTTTATCCAACTTTTTACGTGCCTCCTCCAGTAAGTCCACTAGCCTGATCAGAAAGCCTCCAGATTTCTCGAATCCAGCATAACGCCACAAAAAATAGAAATCTAAGACCGGAGCAGCAAACCGCCTCCACATGATAGAAGGGAAAGGGGAAACACACCCATTCTGATATTTTCAGCTGGCTCACAGTCCCTTGTAACGTTGCCCCCAGACTAAATTTGCCGGAGCTGATGAAAACGAAAAACATAGGACCCCCAATATGACACTAGGCATATCCCTCAATGCATATTTGAATATTTGTTTCCATGACGATTTTTATTCCGAAATTATCCAAGCTGCCCCTTTCTTTCCCTTCTTCTCCCTTCTCTCCCATATCAGTTCGATCTTCAGTCTTGTTGCATCTCGCATGCAACCGACTGTTATTTTTTAAATGGGCCATCAATCACCAACCTTGCCGCCAGAATACTTCCAGTTGCTCTCACATAGCCGAGAAACTTCTTTCCCTTTTCCGACCACAATAAGAATTTAGTAACAGCCACTTGTTCTTGAAAGCTGCAAGCGATGTAAACTCGTGCTGGAAAGCCTCTGTATTCCCCCAAAAACACTTCAGCAGCTGAACACTAATCACCGAGTCCTCGGCAGCCAGATATTCCCTTTCGCGCTCAGCTCCCAGAAATTTTCAGCAAGCATAGATCACCTCGGCAGTGTAGCGTTATTCACCACGCTCATCGCCATTTCTTCTCCTCGGTTTCTCCCACGAGGGGCAGAGTCACACACCTGACTAAGGAGAGGCGGGGATCTCCATAGCCAATACTATCCAATGGGTAGAGATGTTTATAAAAAAAACTGTGCTTCCAAATTTTGCTGGCGACTTAACTTTGACCAGGGCTCATCGAGTTCCTGCTTGTCTTCCTCCTAACGCAAAATTTCCTTGTACTATTCTCGTGAATTTTGCCGATTTTCGAATAAAGGAAAAAAATCCTTTTGCCAGCAATTCAGGCTCGTCAATTCGAAATGGAAAATGGAGGAAGATGTAGAATCATTTCAGACATGTCTGTAACGGCGGCAAAAAGACGAAAGGAGTTTGTCAAGCTTTTATTTTTGTTCAAGGATCAAGGGGCTCAAGCCTCGATTGCTCAACAATAGAAGCTCAAAGTCCTCGTTCATGGCAAATTCCATCTGTTCACTTGCCTAGATGAAGCTCAGGAACTGCTTAAAACAATAACCGTGTAGAATCATTATATTTGTCATATAGCTTGGCTGCTGCTAAGTTATATTGACTGTATAGATAGTTGGTTTGCTTGTTCTTTCTGGTTTTTGGTCTCTGGGCCCTGCTTTTTTTTCTCTCTTTTTTCTCTCGCGGGGGGTGGTGAGTTCACTGGGTGGTGCAATATCAGGGCACCAATATATGTTCAAGGGTGGGAATTATGGACAGCGGGTAATTCTATAATTCCTGGTGGGTTTATGGAGGGTCTTTTTTGGGTGGGGAGAGTTAGTGGGGGGAAGGGTTCTAAAACAAATTTGAGCAGGTGCTGTTGGGACATCATGTTAAGGACTACTCTGGTAATTTATGGTAGATTAGAATGTTCTCCGACTTATTTATTTTCTACAAAAAACAAAAATGATTCCAGCTAGCAATTGTCGAGTTGTGTCAATTAACGTTAATGGCATTCTGAATAAACGTAAATATGGAGGTTTGATTAGATGGCTAGTTACTTTAAAACCCCAAATTCTTTATCTACAGGAAACTCATTTAAAAACTAATATTCCTAATTATTTTATTTCAGGAATATTTTCGAGAGCCTTTTTTGCTTCTGCTGGAGTTGCTATGCGAGGGGTAGCGATCTATTTTTCTCGCGATTTTGATTGGGTTTTTCTTCATGAACAAAGAGATACCTTTTGGAGATTGCTCTTGGTACAAGTTTCACTTAATAATCAGATTCTAAATTTTGTAAACTATTATGGGTCAATTTTTGATGACGACACTGCATTTTATTGATGGGGGCTCCGGGTCGAATAGTTCTAGGTGGGGACTTTAACTATATTCAGAATTTAAAGCTTGTTACCTCTAATAGAGGGAAAAAACAATTAAAACCCAAAACAAAGAAGCTTTTGGACGCTCTGATTCAAGATCTTTATTTAATCGATCCCTGGCGGGTTTTAAATCCTGCCACTCGGGAGTATTCTTGTTTCTCTCGTAAGTATAAAACCGCATCACGAATAGACTTCTTATTAATGTCTCCCTCCTTTAATTTAAAAAATGATAGTATAGGCCCCAATGTATTCTCTGATCATTCTTATGTTTTAGTAGATGTCGAACTGGATCTGGCTGGGAGAGGCAGGTCCAAGTGGCAGCTGGACCGGCTTCTGCTACAGGACCCAGTCTGGATTAGTAAATTTCGAGTTTGGATAAATGAATATTTTTTAATAAATGAAGGAACAGCTGACATTTTTTCTGTTTGGGGGCGGTTGAAAGCTTCAGCACGAGGAGAGATGATCGCTATTATGGCTAATAAATCTATCGAGATAAGCTAGCACAACTTCAACAGTCAGTAATTGATGCCGCTAATGCAGGCGGCACTTTAAATTATTCTAGGTTGGATCAAGCAAGGAAGGAGTTAAGGGATTTTTTTTTTTAGAGGAAATTAACTGCTCTCAGACTCACCAGCAGAAAGTATATGAGGAAGGTCAAATGGTGGGGAAGATGCTTGCCTGTTCTACAAGAGCTCGTAAAGAATCTGCATGCATAAGCGAAATATTAGATTACCAAACACACTTAAGAACCACTGATAGAGCGGAGATTGCTCGTATATTTGTTGATCATTATCAACAAATTTATACCATTAATAATCCAATAAATAAAGAGCTGATTGAGAGCTATTTTGATTCTCTTCTTGTTCCCAAATTATCTGATAGCTTGGTGTCAACACTTCAAATTGAAATAACTGCAGCTGAGATTGAGAAAGTCATAAAATCTTCGGCGTCAGCTAAAGCGTGTGGTGAGGATGGACTCTCAAATGAATTTTTTAAAACTTTTTGGAAAGAGTTAACTCCTTTTCTGGTTAAGTTGTTTGATTATATAAAAATGGGGAGCGTAATTCCTTCAGAATTTAAAAAAGCTATAGTCGTAAGTTTCGTAAAAAAGGGTAAACCATCTAATAATGTTAACTCTTATCGTCCAATTAGTTTACTGAATGCAGATTATAAATGTTTTATGAAGATTTGGGCCCTGCGTTTGACCCCGGCAGCCAAGGAAGTGATTCATGGCGATCAAACAGGGTTCATTGCGGGAAGAATGATGTCAACTAATACCCGCTTTTTGATTCAAGCTCTCGATTATTTTAATAGCAATAAGACTTCTGCTTGCATAGCGATGGTGGATGCTGAAAAGGCCTTCAATTTGATTAATTGGGACTCTTTATTTTTTGCACTTTGAAGGTTTGGTTTTCCATCATCTATAATAACGATGATTAAAAATATTTATTCGGAAGCTCAGGCACTGATTATAATCAATGGGGGTGAAGCAGGCACGGTTAAAATTAATCGTGGAACTAGGCAGGGATGCCCCTTATCACCTCTTTTGTTTACTTTTTTTATAGAACCTTTAGCAATTAGTTTATGTTCAAATAGGAATATTAGAGCCCCTATTGCAGGGATGACCAAAATAAAACTTTTCACAGATGACGCTATTCTTTATTTAGATCTGGAAAAATTAAATATTCAATCTACTCTCGCAGAATTTCAAAAGTTCGAACAAATCGGAGGGTATAAAATAAATACCACTAAAACTGAGATTTTGATGTTAAATACGGGGGTGGATTGTCTACCGAAAGAATTAAAATCCCAGGCGTTGAAAATCGACTCAGTTAGATATTTAGGGATTTTCGTTACAACACACTACAGAGATTTATTAAAAAATAATTATGAAGCAACCTGCGATAAGATCGCTAATCTTTTGGCTAAATGGTCCAATCTTCCTCTTACTTTGGTGGATCGAATAACTTTAATTAAAATGTCTATTCTACCTCTCTTGGTTTTTTTATTTATTAATGTCCCGATTAAACTTAATGTTAGTTTCTTTAAACAAATTGATACTATGATTAGAAGTTTTATATGGAACAAAAAGAATCCTGGAGTTCAGCTTCCAATTTTACAACTTGATATTAATATGGGAGGACTTTCTTTACCGAATATTCGTTTATATTACAAAGCGGCACTATGTGACTACATGACATGTATTTTATCCAAACCCTATTCGCTCGACAATTTTATTTTTTAGTTTAATGACTCAAGATGCTGGTATGCAACTTCCGACCTTTTTGAAAACTTCAAAAGTGCCCAAAAAAACCCGTTATAAGACTCTAATTGATTTCTCTAATCGTTTATGTTTGTTTTTTAAACAAAGAGGTTTTTCTGGCTATTTTTCAGTTAAATTGATTGAATGCCGCGAGTTAGGATTATATATGCATTCGACACATATGAGAAAATGAAAGGAATCCGGATTGGGGATTCTGAGTAAATTAGGCATTCAAGGGAGGGCAATTATTTGGAAGGAAGCCCAGGCGAGATCCTCTTGCTCGAATAGACTTTCTTTTTTTGAATATATTCAAATAATTAACTTTTCAAAAAAATATAATATAGTCCTTGGTACTCCTCCCAGTAATATTGCTTTGGCACGTTATGTCGCAAGACTAACCGGCGTAGGTAATTGGTACCATATATTGAATCATCAGGATGAATCCCCTTTGGTATCTAAGATTTAGGAAAAAATTAAAATCAATACAAAATGTGCTTTTTCCTTCCAAGATTGGCAAAGGATTTCAATTTTTGGTAATAAGGCTTTGCGTGCTGCCAATTATTAAAGAATGGCATTCTTGGCAAATTGGATGCTTTATTACACTCCTGAAGCCAGTTTTTGAAATCTACCAGGGAGGTATAATTTTTATCAGAAGACCTAGGGGAACACTGGGTGGAGAGGTTTGTGGCTCCCCACGGATTCCAGTTCATTCCATGACAGAAATATGGGGAAAATGTGTATTTTTAGGCAAATTATGAAGCGTACAAGGAATTCTGAGTAAAACAACCTGGGGAGAGCCACACAGGTCCTCCTATACTGGATTCCCCTAGGAGTCTAGTTTACATTTTTTTAAAGATTTGCTAGGTGTGCTTAAGTGCTGGCTGAGCTACGGCCCAAAATCCTCACCTACCAACTTTGCAAAAAATGGGTCTGTTATGAATGGAAAAATGTGATGCACCCACATTGCATTTTCGGCCATTTCCTGACGCAGGCACTAGGCCTATCCACACAAGTGAGATACCATTTGTATTAGAAGAAATATGAGAGCATTGAATAGCAGGATAATTAATATTATCAATTGGATTTCACTGCAGTAGTGCCTTCCAAATGTAAGCCAGTGTGTAAGAAAGACGACATTTTGAAAAATACTCTCTTAATCATATGCTCGTACGGCTACCCTCAAATTTAGAGTTGTACAAATAACCACTGCTCCTAAACTCCATATCTTATGCACGTCAGAAATACATAGGTTACTTTTTACCTATTTTTCACTCTACATATTTCACCACATGAAGTGGTTTATACTCAGTTCACAATGAAAAACCATTGTACAGGGTAGCTCAGATGTTGACTCTGGGTTCGTCAGGTTCTTGGAGAACCTTCAAACCCTATATATCCCCACTACCAAAAGTGTGTAGTAACTGCAATAGTACATTGTTGACAAAATGTTACAAATGGCTGAATTTTCCTACTCGTTTTCAATATCTCTTTATTTCAGCAGTTAGTTTCTTTGGGAAAACCTTAAGGCATCTTCCCATATGACCCCATGCTGAATTTGGAATGTTGTCTACTTCACATAATTATTTAGCTTTCCTGGATCACCCATGGGTTTCACGCTGGTTTCCACCACAAACTGGGAGTAGGTTGATAGCACAAAAAATAGGAAAAATGCCAAAACTGTTGTAAAGAGTTATGTTTGTTGATTCAGATTTGCATGATCCTGAAAGCTGAAAAGATGGGGTCTTTTGCAAATCAAACTGTTTGCTGATGTCATTTTTATGAAAAAAAGAGACACTTCTATCCAGAGCACATTTTTCCCATTTATTACCAAAGAACTCAACACTTAGCTATATTTTGGCTTTTTTCATAGTCCCCTCAAGGGGAATCTATGAACCCTGGGTACCTTTGGAAGTCCCGGGATGTTGGAAAGTTTGGCGTGTATACCTTATGTGGTAAAAAAGTTTTGGAGGCATAAGTGTGAACCATCCCAAATAGCCGGGAAAAGGTCTGAGCACTGGGGGGAAAGGTATATCAGCAAATGGGTTAAAGGGCTACTTATGTGATATAAGAGGTCTATGGCATGAGCGTTTGAAAATAATTATTAAATTACAGAGGAATATTGAACAAGCATTACACACAGCCTATGGTGAGAGCTTTTAAAATTAGAAACAGACACGTTTGGGAACCGAATGAACAGGGGCAGCAACAAAAAAAAGGAAATTTAGGATTTGCTACCAAGAATACGCTTGCGAAAAAAGTGTGGCCCACATGAAACGTGGCAATTTATACACACATTAAAAGAGTAGTGATATTATACAGCCTAATCACCAATGCCTCTATGTATAGAAAAATGTCTTTCT
Organism: Triturus cristatus; assembly: GCF_964204655.1. Taxonomy (NCBI): domain Eukaryota; kingdom Metazoa; phylum Chordata; class Amphibia; order Caudata; family Salamandridae; genus Triturus; species Triturus cristatus. The sequence goes on along the minus strand of NC_140590.1, from coordinate 594,957,316 downwards.
GTACTGTGTATTTAATAATTTTCTTTCCCTGGATAAGAGTTTGACTATAGGACAACACCACACTCCAAATTCGCATGACCCTTGTGAAACCCAGATTAAGGGTAAGCAGAGAGCGTGCACGAACTTTCTGAAAAACACTTAAGCACTAAGCATGAGTTTCACATGATAGATTGCTTAGTATGGAATATGCATTGTTTTCAGCATTTCATCAATACAAAAGCACCTTTTGTAAAAAATAAATTAACAGATATCACAGACCATTAATACTTTTATGTGACAATACCATCACCCAGCAGCTTATGATCACTTTGTTTTCTTAATTGAAGGGAGGTGTCCCATTTCAGGAGTAGTAGCCCTAATTCCGACACAAATATGGACAAGGGAATCACTACAAATCCTTCCTAAATTTAGACTAGGACTACAGATTATGTGCAAATATGACATAGTAGTACTTTGGGTCCTCCTTTCAACCACGCCATAAACACCTTTTTGTCTTGTAGGTAACCTCCAATGACAGAAGATTGAGACAGGTGAGAGCCTCAAGTTTCATGTATGTGCATGGAATGCATGCTTAGTAAGGCAGGGATATATCAAATATAGTTGAAGAAGACCTCAGACCCAAACATGCTCTGAAGGCGGCTCAAAATATGTTGGCATTCATACACTAGGTGTAATTGAACAATTATATTCAATACAAAACCCTAAGAAACATTTTCTTTGTACCCCAGGTACCCTGTGAATAAAGGTACCCTTTGGGTATACCTGTAGGTATTTTTAACCACCTAATTATTTTCTGCATCCCTGCTTATCTAGTCAGATTCAATCTAAGTACTCCCATTCCCTTTTGGTTGAATCCGCCTGGTGGTATTATCCTACCAGGGTATGGATAGGTGCTGATGATGAAGCATGTCACAATAAAGTAAGTGAGGCATCTACTCCAATATCTTTGGATACCCAAGAGATACTAGGAAAGAGCCTTCTTCCTAGAGTAGGATCCATACTTTTCTTCTTTCTTTACCTATTCAAGCTGCTCTTGTGTGTGACTACTTAAGTGGGTGGAACAATAACTGCTGCTGGCCCACTAGTAGCATTACCAGTAGTACCACTTTACTAGTGACTTACAAGTAAATTATATGTGCCAATTTGGTGTAAGGAAAAACAAAGAGAGAGCAAGGAAAAAAGGGGTGTGTCCTTGTCCCCAGATCAAATCAATAAACAACAATATGGAAGGACCCAATGTAGGAATCCAAATATACAGATGACTCAATGTCATGCACAACAGTGGAAAAAACCATTAGGTTTTTAAGAAAAACCTAGTTGGTGGCATGCTTTATCATTGGGTTCCCAGCTGGGCTGCCGAATGTAACCCAGCTGTGCTGCGACGCCTGGATTACAGCAGAGCAGGTTGTTTTGTGTGTGAGAGAGGTGAGTCTTTGGTGCAGATTAAAAGTACCTATGGGATCCTCTCTCACAATTTGTATTCCAGAGGTCCCAGGGCACGGTTAAAAACTTGGAGAGGATACTGTAAAGATATCATTGCTCTTCCTTATCCTTATAAAATGGTTGACATGTTTCAGCCTCGACTGAGGTACTGATGCTTTCTTCAGGACCAAGAGAGTGAAGTGTGTCAAGACTGAAATGACCACGTGAAACTATCAGCACACACGCTAAGGTGTGCTGTGAGTGCAAGGTGCAGCCATACTTACGGTTCTCACCGTCAGGTAGATAATCTGGAAAAGTATAATACAACGTAAAAGGCATACAAAACAATAACATTAAAATAGGAATTGATGGTGAGTGTGCAGCCACCTCATCCAGTTCGTGCAGGAGTGCAAATGATTATATACATGTGCAGCAATTGAGTTGGTCGATTTAACACCTGGATCCTAGGTAAGTCATTTCGCACATGGGCATGCATAATACACTGTGAAAATGCTGAAAACTTGCATAGTGAATAGAGCAATCGAACACGCCTCCTAGTGAAAAGAAGCACACGTGCAGACTGCCACCCGCATCTGAGGGTGAAGCTCAGGTGATTTCACAATAACATTTTATAACCATATATTAGGTGTTGCTCATCTAGTCAGAGCACAAATAGCATACCAAACCTTGGATTTATGGTCGAGCCCCGGTACAAGCAAACTCACTTGTTTAGCCCGGGATTTAAGCACATGTAGACAGAGAAAAATGGCACGTGTGTGGAGTAATATTTTACAAACGCTACGTAGATTAGGCAGCTCTCTATGATCCCGAAGGGGGTGGAAATCTGCGGTATAAAAATTGAGAGAATCAAGAGTAATTGTAAAAAATGCAGAGAACTACCCCCTGCCTGCCCCAGACCTTACTTCCTCAAGGTAGTCTATCCGCCATGAACCTATTCTGGTCCTTCATGGGATCCCGACGATGAACAGGCACTGCGGTGTCTCTGTATTTGAAGAGACCCGGTAGGAGCTGGAGGCGTGCAGGCGCTACGTTGCACGTTGTGTCCGGAGGGTGAGACCCCCTCAAAATGACTAGACCGCTTGCAGACCGAGCGATGTGTGCAGGGCCGTGAATGCTCAAGACCCTTGCGATTAGGAAGGAAGCTCTTATGCTGGACAAATAAAGGAATGGAGCTGAGCACAAGAAGGGATATTACTCTGGGTGCCAGGGATTTCATAGGTCCATATTGAAAACATCCGGCAATATAATGCGAACTTGAAAGATGGCGAGTCGCAATGTTACATATCCAGCAGCTGGGACGGTAGGGATTTTCAGGTGGAAATAGTCTACGGGTGCATGTGGTCCCATGCCGGTTTTGGGATATGAAGGAATAACAATGTGTCATCAGCTGGACCAGTAGAAAAATTCTAATGGAAATATCATCTCAGTACATGTTAAAACAGGACTACAAAAGAATGTCACGATCTGTGCAGATTCCACAAAGATGGATCAAGCAAATTCCAATATGACAATGTCGAAAAGAAGAAGACTGATGGTTTAGTTGCTTGGTATAGTTAGGCAGCAAGAAAAGGACAACTTAAATATCGGTGTGTTGTTAAGACGGTAGTGTGTAGGAAATTTGCCATTGTTCCTGGGCCCACTAAGTAGGGATCTGAAGGCTGGGGTCTGCTTGAGGACAGATTAGAGTATCATCCCACTTAACCTTACTGCGGGAGTCCGGTATACTAAGGGGAACTTCACTTTAGTTATTGTTAAGTGCGTTCCACGGACTGTTGATGTTCATGCTGTTTATGTTGTTTGACAAGCGATAAATCCACTGTTGCTCTTTTTCAAGGGTCTGCTTTGTACGTTAGTGAGATTTCTGTCCAACTGCTCGATGACCACCCAGTGAAGGTCGTTGGTTGTGTGTCTAGTTTCCAGATAGTGGTCTGTCATCCCGGTGGTGTTCCGCTTGCTTCTGATATTACTTCTGTGTTCACAGATGCGAACTTTGATCTTCCGGCTTGTCATGCCCATATAGCGGACTGGTGATCAGATAGATCACATTGCAAGAATTGCAATTAATATATTTTTTAAGATGCCACATCTTGCCGATTTCCAGATCGAGTGTTCTTTCTGGTTTTGTAAGATGACACACGCTACAGTTTCCTCATGGGTAGTGTCCAGTAACATTTGGCAAGCACCATGCGTTTAGAACCGTGCAAGTTGGAGGTTCTTGTGTTCAATGGACGAGTCACCCCGAGGCTGTCTTTTAGACTCCGTGCTCTTTTATAGGAAAACATTGGTTTATCCCAATTCAGTTCTCCAGTACCCAGGATCCTACTTGGTTGGAAACCGTGTTGTAGGTAGTCACGCATGTGAGGGGTGTTTATGTAGTTGTTCTCTGTGTTTCTTCTAGTAAACCATCTCTGCTTAGGTTTCAGGCCTTTTTCTGGGCAATCCAAATGAATTTCTTAGGGTACTCACATTCCTTCAATTATACTGAGAGAGATGGGACTTGGTTCTTAAAATCATTAATGTTGCTGCTATTTCTTGGTAGTCTGAGGTACTGACCGAAAGGTAAATTTTCTAGTAGGGACCTTGGATGAAACTATCAAAATGAAGAAGTGAGTTTCTGGCTGTGGGTTTGAAGTGTGTTCTGGTCCTCAGTTTATCCATGTCTACTATCATGTCTAGGTCCAGGAATGGGATTTTGTTCTTGTCCACACAGTGTGAAAATATTAGGTTTTGATATTGATTGTTAATCTAGATCAAAAAGGAGTGCAGGGTCTCATCCAGACCTTCCCACACCAAAAAGATGCCATCTATGTATCTCTTGTAGAACTTGATATTTTCTTTGAAAGGCATGTCTTGGTTTAGAATGTGTTTTTTTTTTCAAATTCAAAGACATACAGATCCGCCACACTCGGGGCAAAGGTACTGCCCATTGAGGTGCCGTAGGTCTGTAAAAAGAGGTCTCCCTCAAACTCGAAGAAGTTTTCCTTTAGTGCTAGTTCAGCACACTGTAGTACAAGGAACCTCGGGGTGTTGTAGTCCCATGTAGTGGTCTCAAGTGAAGTTTTTAAGACCTCGAGTGTTTCCTCCTGGGGAGACTTGTATACAAGCTCTCGATGACGAGATTGACCAGGGGAGATGTGTCTGGATTGACAGCGAGAGTGTCCAGTTGTCATAATAAGTCTTTGGTGTCCATTAAATAGGTAGATGTTGCTTGAACGATCTGCGGAAGGAATAAATCGCAGAAGCAAGAGAGTGGTTTTAATAGTGAGCCGATACCTGACACTATGGGTCGGTCTGGGGGGGGGGCTCCTATTTTTAGTGTAAGCCATGGTTAAAGGAAAGAGAAAGAGCACAAGCACTTTATCACTGGTTATCAGTGGTAAAGTGTGTTCCATCCAAAAGCCAACAAAAATTAGTTAACATCTTATTGGATGGGGAACCTGTGGAGAGGGCCAAGACCAGCAATAATAGTGATGGTAACTGTAGTGGTGGTATTAGTAGTGGTTTAATGTGATGGTAATTGGTGGTGATTGTGAGAATACTAATGGTCTTGGTGATGATAATAGTAGAGATGATGATAGTGGTAACAGTGGATATAAGGGTGGTAGTATTGACAATAGTGGTAGTGTTAATTACTAGTAAAGAGTAAAAAGTTAAATGACTAAAACACTATCTTTGATTAGAGTAAAGTATAGAGCTGTCTCACAAATCCTGGCCATTTGTGAAAGTTAATGAGTGGAGCAGTAAGAGCAGAGCATTAAGGAGAAGGCTGTCAGTTGGCAGTGGGGGAATGGCAAGGACAGAGGAGGAGTAGGTAGTGGTGGTGGGAAAGGAAAGGGAAAGTTACCACTCTGTTCCTGGGATATGAGTAGGTGCAGGGAGCAGCAGTATGGAGAGGGAGGTAGTATATTCAGATAAGGACATCTGACCCCAAGGTTTCCACCTGAAGACTTGTGAGTCTCAAGCCGCTATCGTGGCCATCTTGGGGTGATTTTCCAAGCCGCAAAGGGACATTTTAATAGAGTAGCCCTGTTAGGTCAATCTTTCAATCAAGTCTTAATAAAACCGTTTGAAACAATGCTTCTACAGGGTATAACTTTTAAGATATGAAATAAATATTTGTATATGTAATAACTACATGTACGTTTTAACATGTAAAACTGACTTTCATGCATTGTATTACAACACACTCCCTAGAAGGGAGAATGGCCCACCAAATGGCAAATAGCATAAGGTGAGAGAGCAACACTCCTGTGGGTGGAACCAGAAACCACATTTACATAGAAGAATTGCTAGACCTGAAATGGGAACGCACATCCCATTATGTTATTTGTAATGTATTTTGTGAGAATGCAAGTGATAATGGCACTGTTCTTGTTAACGTTCGATAACGTTTACAATAAATTAAGCCTAAGCTCAACCCCTGATAGCTACATCACAGAGCAGAAAGTCTTAACATAACAAAACGTGTGAAGCATCTATGTATGTATATGTTTTTATTGACATTTTAGAAAAAGATCCAACTGTCCATGAAATGATAAAGAGAAACAGAGACCTGTCCTCAATGGACATTAAACAACCCCGAAACAACTCTCCCTTAGCCACCAGGCATCATAATGCCCCCTCTGCCCTTGTCCCACAGACAAACTATAAAGATTGTAGGTCGTACAGTTCCCAGGCCCCCTCTGATCACAGATAGCAGAGCATTTGAAGCCTGTGAGCCACAATGGTGCCAATGAATCACGTCATCTTAGTCATCCAGCACTGAGAGGTATAGAAGTTTCAGGACACTGAGAAACTTCAGACAAGAGAATTCTTTAAAGTATTTTCCAATATAGTCCAACAACTGGCCCCATTGTTTGGTTAAGGTTTTCCCCTTGCCACACACTAGCATAAATAGCTTCTACATACTCAAGAGACACCATGGATTTTCAACCCATTTATATTCAGAGGGAAGCACCTGTTGTCCCCAGAGATCCAGGATGGTTTGTTTGTCAGCCAGGAGCAGGTGGGAAATCAACTTACCTGGGGAGCCATAGAGTGGGAAAATATCTGGTCTTGTTCGTCAAAGAAGAATAACTTCGGAGCATCGAGCTAGGTCAGACCCAGTGATGTGATTTATTGTAATCAGCTCTGAGGGCGGTTGTATCTTTGGACATGACCATAGTATGTGTGTCAATGAGCTCTCTTTCATAATATCCTCCAACAGAGGGAATAACCTACCTTCTTTATTTTGGCTAGACATCCTGAGGTGTAGTGCCACCAATATAGAATTTTGAGCAGTGTCTCTTTTCCCCCTGCGTGTTCGCAAAATTCTTAGTTCAAATCAGGATTTCCTACCACTGGTCGTGTTTAGAGTATGGTCGCATCCCCCTTCGTAAAGGCGGCGCCTTGCTGGAGTCACGCCACAAGCGCAACGCAGTTCCAGCAAGGCTCGGGGGCGCACTATGCCTAACATGCTGCGTCACTCCTTGCTCCTGCTTCAAGCAGGCGCAGGGTTTTGACGTAGCATGGCCGTAAAAGTGACTCAGTGAAATCTTGAGATTTCACTGCGTCATGTTTGCGAGGCGTACCTGCGAGGGAACGCCCACCCTGCGCTGTAACGCCCACATGAAACCTGACACAGGTTTCATGTGGCACAGGGCTTTACAATGTGACGCATCTCCCTAGATGTGTCACGTTATAAATCTTGTAAATCTGCCCCTTATTGTCTAAGTGCCCCCCTGGGTCTGGCAACTTATTAGCCTTCAGGGTCTGGAGCTGCCAGCGAAAGGTTTTCCTCCAAATTACCTGAGAGTGGGAGCGCTAATTTAATGTCAAATTAAATGGTCTAATGTAATGTCTCGCCGTTCTGCACCAAGACCGACTTAGGATGCATCCCAAAGAGTGGACACGCTTCCTCCACAGTATTATTGCTGGTGCGAAAATCCTCAATACCCTTCCAGACATTGGGGCAGATCTATATTGGAGATGCGCCACTTTTACGCCGCCATTGTGTCACTTTTGTGACGCAGCGGCGGTGAAAACCCTGCGCCACGTTGCGCCATATTTACATCGTGACGCATCTATGGAGATGCGTCACGATGTAAAGCCCTGCGCCATGTAAAACCTGCGTCAGGTTTCACGTGGGCGTGTCGACAGAGGGGGGGGCGGTCCGTCGCAGGAACGCCCCTGAAAAGTGACTCAGTCAAATCTATGAGATTTGACTGAGTCACTTTCCCAACGCTGATGCGCCAAAACCCTGCGCCTGCTTGAAGCAGGCGTAAGGCTTGACGCACCATGTTAGGGATAGGGTAGGTTGGAATAGTGCTGGAGTTGCGTCGCGCTTGCGACGCAACTGAAGCACTGCGCCAACCTTACGCCATCAAATGCGTCACGCATCTGTTTATTCCTGCGCCATGATGCGCCGCATTATAAATGCGGCGCATCATGTGTGGCGCAAGGGTAAACTTGCGTGACGCATCATTCCTGGCGCATCCTTGCTGATTTGCAGGGATGCGCCAGGAAACATAAATCTGCCCCATTGTTGGCTGTCACAGGGTCTCTTAACCAATTAATGTTGAAGGTGCCAAGTATTTGTGACTCATAACCACAGGGAGTCCACTCTCATCAGGCTACAAGAAACTGGCCCATGGTCAGGAAATGTGATAGGGTGCTGTATTGAGACTGCCAAACAAGAGCTTAGACATTTATTCAAAAGCAAGTAATTGAGTCCAGCATATGTTTTGTGTGCCCCTAAGAAGTAGGATTAATCCTGCCCCGGAGGCTGGCGTGTTCTCCATGCATCTACCAATCCCAGATCCTCTAATAGTGTCTTACAACTGCGTCAGCTGTCTGGTTGAGCACTAAGATGAGATCATAACCTAGTATCAGAGGCATGTTCGATCAAACAGTGAGAGTTTGGATCAAGTCCGAAAGGAAGGTTTATTCCCCATGGTTGAGGCTGTAGACGAGGCTAGAGCAAAGGGCTGTTCCCTGAAAGAGTCACGTACAGCCCTCCAACTCCCATTGACCTAACTGAGGGTCGCCTCCACTAATAATCAGCAGTGTTGGTGTATGCAGACACCAACCCCAGCAGTTTTCTTTGGGCCTGAGGAAAAGTATTGAAATGGGTAATCTCTAGAATACAGGCAGGAGTGTTTGCGCTGTGGAAAGTGATTTTCCTGAAGAAACCTTATATTTGCATGGAGGAGCGTCAGCTTGCGAAGAATGGAGTGAAGCTTAATGGGATTATTAAGGTCTTAGACAATATATGTTAGGATGTTTAGTGTGTGATTGGTTGGGGTCATGTCACTTGGGGTGGTGGTTGGACGTCAAGTGTCGGGCAGGCCATGGTATATGGGCGAGGCTAAACGCAGGGGCTAAGTACAACCAAAACCCAAAACTCCCCACCACTAAAACTCTAAATAACGCAAAGCATTTGGAGCAGGACTGGTATAGTGCTGTGCCCGCTGCGGGAAAAATAAATTAAAGGTATGAAGCAAAACGTCCCAACAGTCATAAACCTCAATGAGGCTCATGGCCAGCTAAGCTGGCAAGTCTGAAGGAGTAATACTAGTTCTGGATTGGGGGAAAAAAGGCTACTGTCAGCATTGAGCCAAAGCAGTGCCCATCCAAGTCCATGACATCTACAGGTCTACTTTCAATGTTACGCTGACCCAGTGGTCCCCTAAGGTATGACCTGTCTTCATCCCTGCCTTAAAGGGGAGATCAGTTTTCCGTCTCCACAAGTTGTGGGGTAGGAGAGGGTGACACAGACAATTGGCGGGTCGATGGTCTGCTCACTCTTTGGGCCTATTCCAAGTTCTCCTTCCAGCCAGCTGGGATTTCCTCTTGTTTGGATATATTTTGTCTGTGTCGTTGTTGCACTTGTTACCATTTGGGACACCTCAGGTGCTGTGATTGTTGTTATCCTTCAATCTTTGCCTGGGAGAGAAAGGCTTAGGGCCTGATTCCGATGTCGGCAGGAAGGGCTCTGACCATTGGTCGGAGCCCTCCTGCCAGCATCGGAACGTGCCATTCAGATTCCTTTCCGACTGAGCCATTCTGATGGGCTCGGTCGAAAAGGAATCCGACTCGGTTTTCCGGATGGCTTCCAACGGGCTCGGAGAGCCCATCCGCCATCCGGAAACCCTTCAGTACTCCCCCTGCCGCCTCTTTCCGGCCGAGGGAGTATGATGGCAGTTTCCCACTACCTTTTTGTGCCTGTCTTTTCTGCACGAAAAGGCAGTGGGAAACTGTCTTTGGGGTCCCCAGTAGGGCCCCCATGGGCGTGAGGCTGCCGACTGGCAGCCTAGGTGACACCTATGGTGCCCCCCTGTTGATCCCTGCACCCTGTGGCAGGCATCTCAAGGTGCCTGCCACCAGGTGCAGGGATGAACTGAAACTCTGCAGTTAACAATGCGCACATGCATTCTGTTCTGAATGCATGCTCCCATTGTTAAGTATAGGATTGCAACAGAACAGGGTTCGGTCGCATCCTACTTGCAGGTCTGTACCCAACGACAGGAGGTCGGTCGGTTACAGTTCCTGACCGATATCTGACGGACACCTGTCGGTCCGATATCAGAATCGGGCCCTTAGAAACAGGCCTCCCACAGTAAATTAATGGCATTCAAACATGAGATAAAACAGGTGGTCCCTTCTATACCTGACCTTGTTTTTTCTTAGGAATGTAGTTAACTTGTTAGAAGGATCTGTGTATGATCAACAAAATCGTGGAGAGATCTTAGAAGATCTGGATGTCATTCCCATTTTAGGGGATTGGCCCCTGCAGCATACTGCCTCCAAATTTGCATCCTTATCCTCAAAGTGGTGGAAGTAGACCAGAATATCTGGGGGCAACATAGAATTTTGGGCTCCGGTCAGTGGTCTGTGAGCCCTGTCAATGCAAGGGGGTCTGGCCGTGTTCATTGAACGTTTCTGCCACCAGGCCCTGGAGAAAGATTTTCTTGTCCTTACCCTCCTTGCCAACAGATACTCCTCTGACCCAGAGATTGCAGTGACAGGAGCAGTTCTCCAAATCCTCCTGTATTTCCTGGAGTACGATCATCTGGTTGTTCATAGTCACCAAGCAAGAGCAGTGTTCGAGAGTGCGTTCGTCATGTGTCATTTTGACGGAACCTACCTTGGCACACAATTCTTGTCTGTCCCTCCATATTTCAGTGAGGTTCTGATAAAGGTCCATATGAAGAGAGCTGGGCACATTCCTGATCTCAGTGAGAAATTAACCATAAAGCTCTTTGTGGAGTCCTCCTTCCCATCCCCAGTTGTTGTTATTTCTTGTTCTGGGTTTCCATCCAGTTGTGAGCAGTTGTGGGTGTTGGTTCACCTTTTTTTGTGGGTGGGACCTGGAATAAATCTTTTATAGTGGTTTTACACTCTGTACTCGATGTTTTAGTTACCCAAGTAATGGTAAATGTAAAATGTAAATGTACTTATAGAGCGCACTGTCACCAGACGGACACCTTGCGGTGTCGCCTTTGCGGTTTCCTGGCGCTGATACTCATACCGCTGTGGAACCCCTCCAGGCATCCTTAGCGCTGTTGGGGCCGGTGTGGAGGCTAAGCAAGCTATTGCCCAGAGTTGCAGCGTGGAGCCCGTGATTGGAGTAGGCACCGAGGCGAGAATAGAGAGGTCCGAGGAAATTGAGCCCGAGCCACGCCGAGGCGGGAATCAAACCCTGGTCCCTGGCCAGAACTCCGCTTCAGGGTCTGCCTCTCTAAACATTGAGCCACACTCCTCCACATGGTAAAAACCTGGGCAACGGACATAGGCAGAATCACATTTCTGTTTGGTGGCTCACCCCCATCTGCAAGTTGTGTGCTCCTCGGACCGTTCATGGGCATTTTGTAAACATTCTCTAGTGATCTTCAATTGGGGAATGCTCTGTCTTAGCGCGCTGTGAAGTGTAAACATCACAGGTGGGCAGCAGTACCAGAACGAGGTTCAGAACCTCATGGGAGAGTCTGTATGGTGGTCTTGATGTGGTCCTCTATATCCTCCTGCGTCCTAGGTGGCATGTCAGGTGCCTCTCGTCTGTACTGCCAACAATAAGTCACCCTGGGTGTACAAACCTGCTATATGGGGCCCAACTGGAGCTGCTGGGTGTGTGCCAGGTGCTGGATCGAATTGAGGGTGAGAGAGGTGTCCCTCCTGCTGAGTCAGTTCCCCACTGCTGATATGAGGGCAGAATTCTTGGTCTTTGAGACCCCACCTGGGGGTGTGATCAGTTGTGGCCTGGATGTCCACAGCTTACTGCCAATGTAGGCACCTCCCAGAAGGCATTTCTATTGGTGGGATTGACCAAAGCGGCGCCTCACTATCAATGGAGCAGACCCCTTGCTCCCCACCTCAGTAGAAAGTTGCACTGTGGTCGCAGATTACTGTGTAATTGATCCACTTCGCTTACCATGAAAGTTAATCTCTCCCCACTCATCCAAGGAGCTTCTGAGCATCCCAGCACCCGTGTCATGAAGAGCAAAAGGACCCCAGGTGTATGGCTCACAACTGCCACTCTATTTCCTGCTGACCAGTCTCATCAAAGGTCAACAGGGCCCAGGCGTGTATGCCGAAGGAAGGATCAGTGGCCCTGCAGTCTCACTTGTGCTTGGATCTTGCTTCTAAGTTGTGTTAGGCGGCAGCACTGTAGCCGCTTAGCACCGTGCCATCTTTTGTGGATTGCAGTCGGGTACAGTTTGTAACTACCACTGCCTCCTTACACATGCCTCTGGAATTTGCTAATTTTCATTTGCTCAGAGCAGCTTGAGTGACTCAAATCCTACCCCTTTGGGGATAGAAAACCCTCAAGGGCCCCATGAAGGGCCTGGACATGAAGGACCTCGGCAGGATCTCCAGCCTCAAGTGCCCCTGACCATCTTGGACTTGGCCAAGTCCCCGTGTGAAGCATTTAGAAGACAAAATCCTGCTCCAATTTATGAATAGAGAACATTTTACTGAACCAAATGACACCAAAATTGCAAAATTCCAATAAGATGAATTAGAGATATGAATTTTTAAAGTTTAAAAAGCGCAAACTGTGGGTAACTGGACATGCTAGACGGGCACATGGGTAAGATTTGAGTCTGACTACACTGGAATGCTGGACGGGTACAAAGAACAGGTTGGTAACTGTAAAAGAGTTTTCTTTGGACTTAGAAAATGTTTAAGAAGGTGAAGACCTCATTGGGGGAAGACTGTTGGCTAGATACGAAGATAACCTCATCAATAATGGGTTGATGAAGGATGTAGTTTCGGTTGAACCGTTGATGAAGGTGTGACAATCTCTGAGGGAAAAATCATGTGTTGGCGCCCATTTAACTCATCAATCTTGATCAGATGGTGCTTGATGTCAAGCCCAGTGAAGATTTTTACTTTCGAACTTAGATTATTTTCTGGAAGTGAGGTTTCCTCAGCTGAACAAGGCTGCAGACAGTAGCCAATGAGGGTTCAACGTTGTTGGATGCGGGCCGGCATCAGGCCCACTGAATTAGACTTGATGCTATGACGAAGAGTGTAGTGTGAGTGTGGTGAAGTCAGGTCCACTGGTCATGCATCCTTGGTGAATAAGATGACAGGTTGGACCTGTTCCTAAGAAAGTTCTCCAAAGCAGAAATGTATCAAAAAGTTCCAAGTCCCAGCTTTCAGAGTTAGGCAGATGGGGTAAACTCTGACACTAGCCAAGGGTTCCAGGACCTCAGGAACAGGTCTTGTGGGTCAGCACTCTTATAGAAGCCATCAGAAGGGTCCAGTTGACGTCCATTAGAAAATTCTTCCAGGAAAGCAGGTTTCTTACAAGCTTTTGTGATCATTGGAGTCCCCTTCTTTGTCCTGGGTACAAGTGGGAGCAGGGCTAAACCTTAGGGTTCTCCTCACAGGTCTCAACAGCAGGTGCAATCTGTCTTCTATCTTCCACAGACCCAGTAGTGATCTGAAGAGGGTGCCCAGGGGTGATGCTTTTTTGCCTAGCACTAGTCTGTGAGTTGGGAGGACTGCTGCCCACTCCCTATCCAATAGGGAAAAGGTTCCCAGGGGTAACTCTTCCTACTTTTGTAGCAATTCCTGTGTGTCGTCCTGCAAGGAATCTTGCAGTGCCCCTCTCTCTCTAAAACTAAGATGGCAGAACCTATCTTCCATTATGCAGACCTCCTTTGCCCACCCTTGAAGTATGGCCAAGGAAATGATAAACCCCTGCTCTGTGGTCACTCAAAACTGGTTCTGGGGGCTGCTTCTCGACCACTGTGATTTGTGCCAGACTAGCTAAAACACAAAAGAGAGGTAAGTCCCAGGTGCCAGCTATATCTGAAATGTGATAGGATAGGATAAAACTTTGCTCCTTGCCTAATGTCCATGTCAGTCACCCAAGATCTGGCACAAAGTCAACTTGTTCTTTCCTCGGGTAATTTGATGAGAGGAATGGAGATTCTCATACAACATCAAGAAAACTCCACAGGTATTTAGACAAAATATTGAATAAAAAATATCGTGGGACATAAATATTGAGTTTAAACTATAGAAGGGCCGATTCCGATCCTGGAAAAACGCTGTACAAATCGTGGTATGGAGCGTTTTCCCCATACAACTCGTACTTGTAAGGATTCCCCTACAACCTAGGAAGTACGATCCGTACAAACAGACGCTCTCCATACAAATTGTAAAAAAGACCATACAACTCGTATATACAAGCGATTCCGATTCGGATTGCCCTGTACGCGACGTTCACATGTTTTCCCGGCAGCAGTTTACAACCCGTCAAGTACGATTCGTACAAACGGCACTCCGTACGGCTCTTTTTTTACAGGAGCCAAAAAGTGCCAGGAAAACATTGTATGCCCCGAAAACAGTATGAGACGGACCCCCCATGTACGCGTCGCACACCCCATGAATACAGGGGTACGGTGCGTATGTACAGTGCGTACCGATGACACAGAAAGTGGGGTATGGTGCGTATATACGCGCTGAAGGGGTACTGGTCGTGTACGCACGTACAAGCACCGTACCCCAAAATCGCTTGTGTACGCACCATACCCCAAAAGTGCGTATGTACGTTGCGGACCCCAAAATCGCGTATGTACGGTGCGTACATGCGCGATGTTGGGGTACCCTCCATACACACGCCTCGCATGTGGGGGGACCCCTGTACACCTCATACCCCGGTACGAATCGTACTTGACGGGTTTTACAGCCTTTTTACAAATTGTATGGTCTTTTTTACAAGTCCGTGTCGTACAGCTTTTCCCGATCCAATTTGTAAGGATCGGGCCGATCTGTATGTATTTTTCCCGTACGAATCGTACTACACGGGTTGGAAGGGACTTGTACGATTTGTATGGAAAAAAATACGGATCCGATTTGTATGTAAAATAAAAGTCCAGGATCAGAATCGGCCCCTCAAATATTGCTGTCAATAAAACATTGTACTATAACCCATCTACGATATTTATCTGAAAGAGATCGCGTAAAACTAGCCAGACCCCTACGAGCCAATATTGCAACACCTCTTGTTTTACCGTCTTGCCTCATCCATGAAATTAGTTGAAACCCATCAAAATCCATTATTTGTTTATTACTAGCGGCAACATGAGTTTCTTGAAGGCAGATAATATCTGCCTTCAAGATTCGAATGTCCTCCTTTATCCTGCGCCTTTTGACTGGGTCATTTAAGCCGCATATATTAATAGAGGCCTTATACATCCCCTTATGGATAAAGAGCACATCGAATTACACAAGTCCAGGATGATTTGGCACCAAAGAAAAAGGAAAAGAGTAACATCTAAACAATTCAAAAACACCACGTGAAATCCTCACCTTCCCAATAGGATCCACTTCACATCCTCTTGCAATTAATTCTTTTTTATTTACTCTCCACCCTTATCCCCTATAAGTCCCACACCACATTCCCAAATGTTATTAAAATCTATATTTTTTTAAATATTAAAATTAAATGTAATACTAAACAATTTATTTTCAATATATTTTCAATTACTTCCTACCGTTATCCCCTATAAACCCAACATCCCACTCCTAAAAAAAAATACTGAACACATTTAAATTAAATAAAAAACATTTAAAAAAAATATGAATTACTAAATATAAAAAAATTAACAAATTTTAACTAAAATGTCGATATTTTAAACTGTGATGTTTTCCACTTTGATATTTTTTACAACAAAATGAAAAACAAAACCTAATTTCGATATGTTCTTGACCTCGATAATACATACCACAGTATTTTTGTTACATAGGGGCCGATTCCGATCCTGGAAAAACCAGGTACGAACCGTCGGTCGGAGCGTTTTCTCCGTCCGACTCGTACCCGGTAAAAACACCATACAAACTTGCAAGTACGATTCTTACAGAAACACCATTTCCGTACGAGTCGGAAAAAACACCGACCGACAGCAAAATCCATACGAATGTGATCCGGGACACCGCGGACGTGACGTCCGGACGGAGTTAGGCATGTTTTTACGTCCCAGCAAGTACGATTCGCACCGACAGCAGTCCGGACGGCAATATTTTTACGGCACCCAAAAAGTGCCGGAAAAGCGAAGGATGCCGCGATGCGAGCGGAATAGGGGGCCCGGTATGTACCGTCTCTCCCCCAGCCCCCCGTATGTACGTGCCGTCACCCCCCAGCCCCCCGTATGTACACGCCGTCCCCCCCCAGCCCCGCGGATGGCTGCACCGTCCCCCCCCAGCCCCGCGGATGGCGGCGCCGTCCCCCCCAGCCCCGCAGATGGACGCGCCGTACCCCCAGCCCCCCGCGGTTGTACGTGCCGTACCCCCACCCGTGTATGTACGACACATACCCCCACCCGTGTATGTACGACACGTACCCCCACCCCCGTAGGTACGGCGCGGACCCCCACCCATGTATGTATGACACATACCCCCACCCGTGTATGTACGGCACGTACCCCCACCCGTGTATGTATGACACGTACCCCCACCCGTGTATGTACGACATGTACCCCCACCCCCGTAGGTATGGTGCGGACCCCCACCCATGTATGTACGACATGTACCCCCACCCGTGTATGTACGGCACGTACCCCCACCCGTGTATGTACGACACGTACCCCCACCCGTGTAGGTACGACACGTACCCCCACCCCTGTAGGTACGTGCTGTACCTACGGGGTGGGGGTACGTGCCGTACATACACGGGTGGGGGTACGTGTCATACATACACGGGTGGGGGTACGTGCCGTACATACACGGGTGGGGGTATGTGCCGTACATACATGGGTGGGGGTACGTGCCGTACCTACGGGGTGAGGGTACGTGCCGTACATACACGGGTGGGGGTACGTGCTGTACATACACGGGTGGGGGTACGTGCCGTATATACATGGGTGGGGGTACGTGCCGTACCTACAGGGGTGGGGGTACGTGCCGTACATACATGGGTGGGGGTACGTGTCGTACATACACGGGTGGGGGTACGTGTCGTACATACACGTGTGGGGGTACGTGTCGTACATACACGGGTGGGGGTACGTGTCATACATACGGGCCTGGGGGTACGTGTCGTACATACGGGGGGCTGGGGGGGTACGGCGCGTACATACGGGGGGCTGGGGGGGACGGCGCATACATCTGCGGGGGGGGCTGGGGGTACGGCACGTACATCCGCGGGGCTGGGGGGGTTGTTCGGCGCGTACCGGGCTCCTGTTTGGACGTCGCCATGGTTGCTATAGGAGTTCGCTCCGGACGGTCTTTTTACCATACGGTTGTACAATCGGACGGACGGTAGGAATCGTACTTGCGCGCTCGGACTTCAGTTTTCAGATACGGACGTAAAAATGTCCGGGGACGTGTTGGACACCTTTTCCGACCCGAGGACGTGTCGGGGAATTTACCCAATGCGATTCCTATGGACTTTTTCACATACGAATCATACTTGCCAGTTTGTACGGGACTTGTACGATTCATACGGTAAAAAATCCAGATACGATTCGTACGGGGAATATTTTTCCAGGATCGGAATCGGCCCCTAAATGTCCAAAACAAATATCTAGCTGGACCTTTAACAGGGCATTGCTAAATGACAAGACTTATATAGACCACATGGCAAAATGGATTGCTAGGTTTTTAGAGTATAATATGGGAAGTACGGGGGTTCAAAATGTTTGGGACACTCTTAAGGCTGGGATCAGGGGTGAGACGACGCAGTTTGGCTGGGAGACTCAAAAGAAAGAGAAGAAAAAGATTAATGAGCTGTATGAAGCATTAGGAAAAGCTGAAACTAACCTTGTTAAAGTACTCTCAGACGGTGGGGCGGCCGAGACAGCACAAACCGCAATCACAATTGCTAAATCGGCTATAACTCAAATTTTATTTGCCAAATCTGCTAGTAGATATCTAGCTTGGCGGTCTAAGCTTTATGAATGTAGTGAAATGGTGGGTCATATGTTGGCTGCCCGGGCGAGAGAAAATGAGTCATTAACACGGATCGCAGGAATTTTAGACCCAGATATCGGTTTGGTCACTGACACAAGTGCAATTCTTCTGGCTTTTCAGAGATTCTACCAGAAGCTATACTTGGAAGATATCGATGATAACTGTGGGATCCAAGCTGAAAGAGAAAGATATCTTAGGGAGGCTAAATTAAATCAATTGACCTCTTCAGATCAGGATATGTTGGATGCCCCGATTCTGTCGGAAGAATTAGAAGCTGCTATAGATTCACTCCGACCAGGCAAAGCTGTAGGCCCCGATTTCTTACCTGGTGAATTCTATAAGATTTTCCGAACTCAATTGTCTCCGATTATGTTGGAGATGTTTCTCCTAGTACAGAGTGGAGATACTCCTCCCGAATCCTGGAAAATGGCAAAGATTGCTATATTTTTAAAGAAAGGGAAAGCAGCGACAAACTTAGGGGCCTATAGCCCTATTAATCTGATAAACAGCGATATTAAAATGTATTCTAAGATTTTAGCAAATAGACTAGCATTAGTCATTAAAGAAATTGTCTCTCCCCAGCAACATGGTTTTGTGCCTGGACGGGAAACTATAGATCATATACGTCGGACAATCGCATTATTTGACTATACTAAGGTTACAGGAGACCAAATGGCTTTAATTTTGCTGGATGCTGAGAAGGCATTTGATAGGGTCTCCTGGCCTTTTTTATGGGCGGCTATGAAATATAATGGTATCGGTGAGGGATTTATAAGAGCTATCCAAAGCATGTATAAAGATCCAAGTGCCAGAATAGCTTCAATGGGAATCCAGTCGGGGATAATCAATATATCACGCGGCACTAGGCAAGGGTGTCCATGTTCCCCCCTGTTATTTGCCATCTATATTGATCCTTTAATCAGGAAGATTTTAGCAGATCCAAGAATCCAAGCTGTTCCTGCTAGAGGGGGGAACATTAAAATCTTGGCATATGCCGATGACTTAGCCATTATAACAACTGAACCCCGGTCCACTCTTGTGGAAATAAATTATTTAACGCTGCAATTTGGTAGTATTTCTGGCTATCATCTGAACAAACTTAAAACGCAAATTGTCATTAATGAAAAAATTACTTTAACCGATCCACGGATAACATCAAGTGCTAGATATCTAGGCATTGAAATAAGTTCCAAAATTCAGGATATAGTGGATATTAATCTGATACCCTTAATACAGAAAATTAAATCTGACTCACAAAGGATGAATAAGCTACACTTGACATTAATTGGGAGAAGCAATGTCATTAAGATGATATTTTTGCCTAAAATTTTATATTTTTTTAGAGCGATTCCCTTAGATATAAATAAAATCTGGCTTCAGAAACTTGATCAGTTAGTCTCATGGTTCTTATGGGTGGGGCAGCGCCCCAGAAGGGCTCTTAGATATATGACTCTATCTAGAGACAGGGGAGGGTGGTCTGTCCCTAACTTTCAAACTTACTATTGGGCAACTGCATTGAAACAGATGGGGGAATTGCTAAACGGGGGGAATTCGCAAGGTGGGGAAATATCAATTTATCGTTTGATTTATGGGCTAGAAGCCAGAGGACTTCTTATGCGCCATATAGATTATGCCTATTTTAAGAGGGTTACATTTAAGGTTTTGCTTGGAGCTTACCGGGTCTGGACTGCAGTTAGGAAAAAGGTTGGGATTGGGCGGTTGCATTTATACTCCCCTTTAGTAAATAATACTCTACTTCCGGATATATTTCAAGATGCATATTTTAAACACTGGATTGAAGAAGGTATTTGGTGTGTAGGGGATTTTATTTCTGACACTAACATTTTGACCTTTGAGGCTTTAAAAGAGAAATTTGGGATCAAGAACAATTAAAAAAAAAAATATTTACAGATAAGGGATTTCCTTACGAGAAAATTAATGTCTCGGTATAGAATTCCTTTATTAGATATGATTTTTGGAGGGCAAGCCACAACATCTTCGTTATATAAACTTCTAAACGGTGGGATGGGGGACAATTTAGCCAAACATTTTGATAGATGGCAAATGGTATTACATGCCGGACAGGCAGAATGTGAAGATTCTCTTATGTATAGTCAAACGGCTTGTATTTCGGCAAGCTTGCAGGTACAATGCTTTAAAACTTGGTGTGATTGATATATAACTCCGGCGCGTATCTATCGATGGGGGGGGTCTTCGGGGATACACTGCTCTCGGTGTGGGCTGCTGGCAGCAGATAGCACACATATGTTTGCTACCTGCCCCAGTCTTAATCAACTACTGTTTAAAGTGGAATCGCGTCTAGAATCTATATTTGGTTATCTAGTCCCATTGACCCCCCAGATTATAATACTTGGGATTTGTAATCAAGAAATAGAGGAGGCTAACAGGAAGTTGCTTTATATCATAATGGCTGTATTACAACTTTGTTTGGCTACTGCCCGGTTAGATCAGGATCCTCCTTCAATACATGTGTGGTTTAGTAAATTAATCTATTTTTACAACTGGGAGATTTCTGTGTTTAGGAGAAGAGGTAGTCGGGCAAGGGCTAAAGGTGAAAAGATATGGGAACCATTAACCGAGTGGTTAAATAAGGATTATTAGTTATTGGGGTGTAAAGTCCCCCTTAGTATGTTTGTATGGTTTATATCTTTTTTCTTTGCTATTCTCTCTCCCTGTTCGGATCCACCGGGGTGGGGGGTTTAAATTGGAAAATTTGACATCGGTGATGTTTCTTTTCCCTTTTTGTATTTCGCTGTCAATTTTTATGTACTGTCTCTGATGTCTCAATAAAAAAATAATTTTAAAAAGGAAAAAAATCAGGATTTTCTGTTTTTTTAATTTTGAATATAATTAGCATTGCTTTGTTGGTTATTTTGTGTTTATGAGTTCTAAATTTTTAGAAAAAAATATACACTTTTTTTATATCTTGATTTTTCATGTGTAGATTTTAACAAATATTCAGGAATTTGGAAAAAAAATGTTGAAGAAAGAATTATACATACAAATTTGGGATTTTGGAATTATATTTGTTGGGTTTTTCAAAAAATGGATGGTGTAATTGTTAATGTATTTTATTTAAAATGTAATTTTTTCTTATAGGTGATAGTTATAATATTGATAATGTATGAAAATTCTAAATAAATAAATATATTAGCCCTTAATATTTAATTTTATGTATTTTTTTTTTTGTTATTGTTTTTAATTGATATTAGTTGGGGTATTTTCAAAAATATTTGTGATTTCGTTTTTTTTAAGAACTTATTTGTATTTTAAAAAATGTATTTTGTAGACAATTTATTCGATGTTCTTTACAGTTATATATCATTTTTAAGTATATATTTAATTATTATTTTTTATTTGAAAAATAAGATATTTTAGAACAATAGATTTCAATATAATTCAGTAAATGTTAAGGGGTCTATTACGATATGAGTCGGAAAACACCCTACCAGAAGTCGGAGACTTTCCAACTAACAACGTAGGTTTCAAATCTGACAGCCTTATTATGATAAAAATTGTTGGATTTGGAACCAGCTGGTCCGACTGACTGGCTTCCAATGTGCTCAAGGAGCCCGTCGGCCAGTTGGAGGCTGCTCATAATCCTTTATGTACAGCGTTTATGCCGTGGGGATTGTTATGTTGGTTTCTGACAGGCTTTTCATGTTGAGCTTTCTGACATGAAAAGTGAATTTGGGGGCCCCTTGCAGGACCCCCATGTCTCCGCAGGCTCCGGTTGGGGCCCTGCAAATCCCTGCACCGTGGGGTAGGCACCATGAGATACCTGCCACGTGGTGCAGGGATTTACACAGCCTCCCATATCTCCGTGCAAGCTTGTGCTATGGGCGGTTTATGACAACACAGACTCCTATGGGGAAAAGGAGTGTCTGCAGAAAACCATGCACCCCATGGTGCCTGCCACACTGTGCATGGTTTTACAGGGGGGGTCCCTTAGGTACCCCCTTGACCCAAAAGCGGAGGACTCAGGATAAAGGGGGGCCTGCTAGGGACTCCCAAAGTCAGTTTCCTACAGCCTTTTCATGTCAGACAGACCGGATTGGAAAGGCTGTCAGAGTCTGGAAATGCTGTCCGTAGAGCTGTGCGGATCACCTCCGACTGACTTGTATTCTCCGATTGCTGGTCGGGATCGATGTGGAAAGACCGAGCGGTTCACCTTCCAACTGTGAGCATCATAATCGGTCGGGCGGGTTGGATTCCGACTGATTCAGCAGATGGGTTCCGACTCGGTATAGGAGAATTCAACTGTCGGTCAGAGGCTTTCCAACCGGCATTGTAATGAGGCCCTATGTGCAGTTGTAGTGTAATGGTGGTGTCGGGGACTGCCAACCGGAGGTTGGTCAGTCCCGAGACCACGTCAATGTTGGACTTATGTGAGTCAGCCTGACAGCATCATCAGGCCCAAATTGTTGGAAAATAAATGATTTATTATAAAATGTTAATTTAGTATGTATTTATATATTTTTTTATTTAGAATGTATTTGTTAAATATTGTAAATGTGAAAATTAAAAAGAAAGTAAATTAAGGGAATTTCTTGTTAATGGTTCAATAATTTAAAAAAAAAATGTAATTCAAAATAAATAAATAAATATAATATGATAAGGGATATCATTTGTTTTGTTAATAAAGTTGTGTTAAATTTATTTGATGTGTTAAACAATTTTTTTAAAAATGTTATAGTAAAATATTGTAATTTTAGTTATTCATTTTAAGAAAAAGTGGTAGTGTTTTTGGAAATGTTTAAATTGAAAAAAGTTACGATGTCTGGGGGACTTGCGAAAGGGGACCAACGACCTCCGCTTGGCACTCTAGAGTGCCTATTCATGATGCGACTGCATGTGGTGGGGCGCAATCCCACATTTCCCTATGGGAGCATGTGTTACGGCCGTAAACCGACCCTAGCACATGCTCCCATAGGGAAATGTGACGTGCTGTTAATCTCTGCACTCCGTGGCAGGCACCTCATGATGCCTGCCATGGGATGTAGGGCAGGAAGAGAGAATGTGAAACTAGCACGTGAGTGCGGTAAGGGGGTTCCTTGTGAGAGGGGCTCAAGTGAAATGTTGTGGGCAGAATTCTGAGGGCAGTGATATCACCATTCGGGATTGACTCATAAGTACTATGCACTGTAGTGTGAGCTCTCTTGACTTGGGATTTAAGGCACATGAGTTTGTGACAATGTAGACTATGGCTGAGTAGTTGGCATGGCAGTATGAGTCTCCAAAAAGCGGGACTTGTGCTGTGCAATGGGATGCTTAGCAAGATTGGGGCCGATATGTAGGTGTACTAAAAGACACCAGAGAAAGCAGGTGATTTCTGGCTGAAGATCCTGTGAGGGTGTCTGATATTAGGAATGGGCTGCGAGTACAGGGCGAAGCTGGGCACAGATGGAATAACACTGTGTGAAGGCATGGGAGTCACATACGAGTAATTTATTGTGTGTGTGATTTCAGATGGAGACTGAAAATTGCAGTCATTAAGGTGGAACGCGACCAATTGGTGCTGG
This sequence comes from Triturus cristatus, assembly GCF_964204655.1. Taxonomy (NCBI): domain Eukaryota; kingdom Metazoa; phylum Chordata; class Amphibia; order Caudata; family Salamandridae; genus Triturus; species Triturus cristatus. The sequence continues at coordinate 594,933,929 of NC_140590.1, read as the reverse complement.
TTCCTTTACTGAAGGTGGTTGCAGGTACGCGGGACAACAGCAACCACTCGGTAAATACATGACTGGATGGAGGCGCTTTGTACTTTTATTGTATATAGGGTTGTTCATGATTGGCACGTTCTTCTTTCTTATCTTGTCAATAACCACAGATTTGGTGTGAAAAAGGACTGAGGTGAAGATTGGTTCCCCAACAGCCCTGACGAAGTTGCCAAGACAGTTTGACAGTGAAACATGTTGCCTTCTGTGAGTGAAAGTGGCCATATACATGCCTTTCTTTTAACCTGAGGACACTCACGACATTTAGTAAAGGACGTCTTGAATGTGAGTGGTACCTCATTTTTAACTCGTGAGAACTTTGTTCTCTCTGCACAGTTGGGGACGAGTGAGCACTGAGTGAGCTAAATAGTCTCAGTGTTTTCTGTCACACACTTTTTTATGTTGTCTGATTTCCCACCTCTGAGGAATTCTTGTACACACCTTTTGTTCTTTTTGAGGCCACGAAAGCAACCAATGATGATAACATGGGAATCCTGGCGTGGACCATCCAGCAGCTCTGTGGGTTTGTGTATGTGAGGTGCTTTCTGGCCTTTTCTCACATTTTTTACATATTTTTTCATGTTTCGAGTTTTGTTATACACATTGATGTGATGGTTTTAAACCACTGTGGTATGTGTATCTGATGTGGTTATTGACAGTTCTTTTGAAACTGAGCAGCAAGGACTGATCAGTTCATGGACATTTAGACTGGACTGGTCTGGGAAGTTGAAAATTTTAATAACTCCCTGTAGTTTAAAAAAATATGAGACTGACTGCTCAATAGAGGTCAAACCTAGTAGTGTTTATAATTGATGGAGTGTGGGGCGGTCCGACTTTTGAATATCCCTTTTGCTCCTACTGTGGATGTGGGGCTGTGGACATTCACATCAATCGCCGTGTCTTTAATCTACCCACAGGGCAAGCTGGGAACACCTCTGGAACAAACCAGGACAGCCAGTCTCAGGTTCTGGTTGACCATGAGGTTCTCTGGTGTTGAGTTTTCTCAAACATCTTTGGACTACAATGAACTACCTGGCTCATCAGGTGTGGGTCAGCCCACAGAACCAGCAGCAGTAACATCAGCATCCTCTGCAACCACTCCTGCCTCAGCTGACAACACCCAGCTGACCCCACCCTCATGGACACACTAGCCTGAGCCACAACCGATAGCACAGCAACACGGGGCACTCTGGAGTTGGCAGACAACAACACCACTGTCAACGAGGAAGGAGGCTCAGTGTCGACTGTGCCACCACCAACTGGTCCTGCTCGGGTGGTTAGAGGGGGTGGGAGGGGCCGTGGGGACCTGCATCATCATTCAGCTAGTGCTACTGATAAAGATCCCGGACACCTATCCCGAATCCTCAAAACATGCGGGTTGCACCAGAGATTTTGGCCAGGTAGTTGGGAACCTCAGGACTATGTAACAGCAGCAGGCAGCCCACTATGAGAAAATGGACAGGTACATGAACAAAATAGATGACCTGACTGTGGTGCACAGGGACATTCTCACCTGCCTCTGCCAGATTGACACCAACATGTCCACACCTCCCTGTGTGCTCACAACATCTGGTGTATCAACATCTGCACCAGCCCCAGGGAGGGATGTGGACTCTGGCAGAGAGCCCCCTGCACCGCCATGGTCTGCACCTGTGGGTCTCTTCCTCAAACGTGGGAAGGGTCATCCGAAGAAGCATCCCTAAGATATTGAAGGTTACACATCACCCCCTTGAAGTGCCAACCTGCCCCTGATACCCTCCATTGTGTGCCAAGAATTCACTTTGTTGACTCTCATTGAACTGTCCCACATTGGCTGGAGGGTCTAAGTTGGACTTTGGACTCAAATAACTGTGGATTTACTTCTGAAGACTTCATCTACAAACACAACCAACTCCTCTCTGCACTTTGTTTTTTATGTTTTATCGAGCACTCCCCAATCCTGTGAATTTTTATCATTACGTCATGCACTAAAATTTATCATTTTGCAAAAAATACTTGCTCATGTTTTGACTTTGAAACACAAATGTATATATTGAAATGACCCACGAAATCGCAAAGAGGAAAGTGACAACAACATTGGATAACAAAAAGATCACTACAGAAATGTTAACTACCCGGCTAGGGAGTAAATGTAACCTGTCACAGCACGATAGATAGACACATCCAGGTTATCACACAACCCATAGCACATGGTATTGATTCAATGTAAGTCTACTGTCTGCAAAGATATCACCATTTACAGACACAAACAACATTCATTGTCAGCAAATTAGATCATCATGGAATATGTTTTGTTTCAAAATAACCTTTGAATGTGTGTAAACAGACAAGGCACACCTCAATGTGGAGCACAGGTTTATTCTACTAATACAAAATTGCACCTTAACCTTAACCCAAACTCAAAACACATCACATAGTAACAAAACGCTCACAAGTAAAAAGAAATGACCATCAGTTCTGAAGGAAGTGCATTCCAGGGATTTCCACAACTGTTCAATGTATTAGTATGGCACAGTATCATCGGTCTTGTGAGGTCTCAACTCTGTGGTTAACATGGCAAAGTACCCTGGTTAGGAGAAACATACAGCAGAGTTAGGAACTCAGGAATGATGTTGCTCAATGTTGCTAACAGTCTCAACTAAAGCATACAAATGTCAATGTGAACACAAGCTAGTATTGAGGGGCCAATTTCGATCCGGGTCGAGAAGCACTCCGACCGAGCCGGATCCGGGGAGTTTTCTGACCGATCCGGACTCCTGCAGTCCGACCGAGCGAGTACGATGCAAGCGTATGCTGTCGGACTCTGTTCGGTTGGACTCCCATAGAAGTCAATGTGAGCCGGTAGTACGACACGTACATGGGCTCCCATTGACTGAATGGGTACGTCGCGTACAAGTACGCCCCCTACAGTGGGTACGCGTCAGTGCTATCTGCACCGTACATGCCTTTGTTGGGGAGACCCATGGGTCTCCCTCTGTGTCTGAGTCGTAAGGCTGCGGGTGACGGGGGTCCGACGCTGACACCCGAAGTCCGACTCCGGCAGCTCTTGCGAGCCGAACGCTCCGACTCGATCCGGCTGTCCGAATCGAGCATCGTACTAGCTCGGTCGTGAAACGTCTCCATTGTGCGCCACGGTTTGCTTGCGACCGAGTGATACGGAACAGCTCGGAGCCGGGAACAATTCAGATGGAGATTTCACACTTGTTCACATCGTACTTCAACGTCCGGACCCATGTACGACTCGGACGGAAAATCAGCCTCCGAATCGGATCCGCTAATGCCGAACCCGATTCGGTGCCCTACCGACTGAGATCGGAATCGGCACCTGAGTGTATCATTGTACATGTCACCTGTAAAATGTGATTAACCAAATCAGTAGGAACCTCATAATAATTGACGTACATGCAGTAGCATACATACACATTGGACAACCGCAACACACAAACAAACATTTTGGGGTTGACACTTGTCATTGAATACTTACATTCAGGTGAAGAGGTTGTGGCTAGGTTCTTGTCGAAAATCACCAACATCATCCTCATCATCACTGGCTTCATATCCCAACCCGGGATTCTCCCTTGCTGGCAGCTGCAGGTCTCCATCATCCAGTATTAGTGGAATTTCCTGCTGTATTGCAAGGTCAAGGGCATGCATGCAGCTGTGATAATCTTGCACACCTTCAAGGGGCCACATTGTAGTACTCCTTGCGTCTGACCGAGACACGGGAACCTTGTTTTCAGGAGACCAAAGTGCCTCATTGATCTGCACTTCTGTAGGGGTTACTGGGTTGTGCAGAAGGGTCAGCAACCAGGGATGGTTGGGGTATCTAGAGTCACCTACATAGAACACAGAAAAAAGTTCAGTTGTATGACAACAGAGCACTATCTGACATGCAATCAACACACACTACAACATACACATGAAACATCACCTAACAACAATCCAGGCACATCACGTTGCAGCTAAGACATCATGTGGGGGATGACACTGTTCCGCAGGATGTAGTCATCATGTGCAGAGCCAGGGAAGCATGCACAGACGTGGGAGATCAGCATGTCCGCCAAACACACCACCTGAATATTGATGGAGCTGAAGTTTTTCCTGTTGTGGTCTACCTGTTCATTGGCATGTGGTGCTACCAAAGCAACATGGGTTCCATCAATTACTCCAATGACGTGGAGTATATGTTCCAAGGTATTTTGATGCCCTTGATGACAGATAAGTCACCTGGTGTGGGAAACTTGATGTACTGGTCCATGCCACGTAACAATGCCTCCAACACATCACGCAGAACATGGCTGAGCATTGTGTGTGCCATTCTTCCAGATGTTGCCACAGTATACTGGAAAGAACCAGTGGCAAAGAAATGTAAGGCAGCCATAACCTTCACCTAGGGGGTCAATGCAGTCAGATATGTGCAACCAGGCATCAAATCCGGTGTCAACTGATCAGCCAACTCTTCAATTATTGCACTGGTGAAATGGTATTTACGAATTTGGCCACTTTCCTCCATGGTCTGCTGGTCTGGGAATGGCCTGTAGGTTGGTGGCCATCTGCGATACGTATGTGGAGAGTGTTAACACAACTGTTGTACAAATATGCAAGATAATATGCATCAATACAAACAGAACATGAAAAATTAGCATAAAATATAGGATGATACATTTGTGACACATGCATAAATATATATGGTTGTTCTTAGATACATATCACAGCCTGATTATGCTTGCCAGATCTATTACCAGGGTATGGTCACACAGCAATTTGGGTGCCACACTGACAAATTCACTACTATCCATCACTGTTCATGTCAATCAAGCATCACATACTAAACAAATTAACACAAATAAGCTGACATATAGGTGTGTGAGAACAATTACATTCTTAAAATGCACCCACATAAAGATCAAGAATTTGCAGATATGTGGGACACCACATACATACAGCATCCACTCTGAAAATTATGCACACTGCTGTCCAGGATGGGCACTGTCATTTTGTCATGTCAGCATGACACATACAATTACATACACAAACCATTAGCTATGTTGGATTTGCATATATGATGCCTTTATACACTTGAGTCTGGGACAACAAAGATACACAGGTAAAACATAAAACAAACACATAATTTGTTTGGGTGCATATTGTCACGGTCTAACCATCCAAATGCACATGCTTTAACCAAGAATCACACACAAATTCTTTATAGTCAGAAATCACACTGATTGCACACTGGGTCACGGACTCACCCAATGCCATGAATATGTTAAAATATGGACTTGTACATCCCCATGAAGTCATTGGCATTTTGACCAAGCCTAGAAGGGTAATTGGAAAACGTATGTAAATTGTTGGTATTAGCCACAATTTCAGTGTGTCATGTGCTCCTCAAAGTAGGGGTGGGTGGAATTTGCGTAGTGGCGCTATGCAAAGCTCCACGAAACGGTAAAAAATCTCCATGAGCTCGCAGAAATTCCGCAAACGCGTGGAATTGCTTGTTCGCAATGCTTTTTCCCTATTCGCGAATGCTGTTTGCGTGCTTGGGGGGAAATATCTCGTGAACACGCATTTTGGGAACACGAACAAGCAAAAAATTCCGCAAAGCCACGGAACGCAGAATTTTGGGCCATTTTGCGTTCTTGGCGGAACGCGAAATTACCCAAATCCCGCAAATTCCGCAAGCAGAATGGAATTTATCGCCCAGGCCTACCTCAAAGTTAGCTCCTCATGGGTGTGTGAGCTATGCATACAAAGGTCCATTTCAGCTTTAAAAATCTAACTACACACATGTAATGCTCAAAACATACAAAAATAACAGAAGTGTCTGCCCTGCAGAATAATCATTCAAGGGATACGGTAGCCACATCTGAACCGAATCGGTCAGAGCCATTGGCTGAAAGGTATTATTGTGACAGACGCGGGTGAGTTTCAAAAGACAGAGTAGCCGAATCGGTCAAAGCCACTGGCTGAAAGTTATTATCATGACAGACACGGTGAGTATTCAAAAGACACGGTAGCTGCATCTGATCGAATCAGTCACAGCCTTCGGCTGAAAGTTATTATGGTGGCAGACAGGGTGAGTATTTAAAAGACATGGTAGCCACATCCAAACTGAATCGGTCACAGCCATTGGCTGAAAGTTATGGTGACAGACGCGTGTGAGTATTCAAAAGACGCAGTAGCCGAATCCAAACCGAATCAGTCACAGACATTGTTTCAAAGTTACTACAGTGATAGACGTAGGTGAATATTCAAAAGATGAGGTAGCCGCATTCGAATCGGTCACAGCCATTGGATGTTGGTTGTTATGGTGACAGACATGTGTTTCAATTCCTATCGTCATCCCGTGGAAATCGACTCAGTAACCTCCCATCACCAATGTATCAAAGTCACTTGTGGTCCAATAAAGAGTTTTTGAACTTCGCTGTAGGCATATTGTTTGCAACCAATGTAATGCATTGGACCGATACGGATAACACGACCAACGCAAACCTATCACTCTGGCAGCAGGGAATTAAGGCCGTCTCTGCTGTTTAGATTTAAGTCTGTCTGTTCTTTTGAAACTTCACTTGCCTGCACTACCTAAATCATTCCTGCACCTTCCCATCTCTCTGCTGCTGTTACCACATCCTCTCTGAGCAACTATGGCACGTACAGTCGACAGAGTCCCAGCTATCAGCGAGGAGGAGAACAAGGCCCTGTTGGACACCCTCCTGCCACTGTACAGACATTTGCTGAATGGCAAACCAGAGGAGCAGGTGAGTGATGATCACACTGGATTTTCTTGGCCATGTGCCTTCACCATGCCATACTACCATTAGGAATATCATTAGCAAGCATGTAAAATGTTATCTATAACTTTTAAAGTGTGTAGATACCTGTTCTGGGCAGGAACTTTTGTATGAGTATGTGTACTGGGGTGAACATCTTATCAGTGTTCTCATGGGATGGAGTCGTCATTGAACCCAGGACAACTGCACAGATGCAATATGCCTAGCCCTTAGACATTGTTGCCAAGATGAGCATTTGCAGTGTGTACAGGTGTCTGACAGAGAAACATGTTGCATGTGCACTAAGGTTCTGTCACCATATCATCCTTACAGGTAAACGCCAATGAGAAGGCCTAGATTTGGAGGACCATTGCCAAGAAGGTGAGCCCCGTGGGGGTTCAAGCTTTGGCACGTCCGTCATTGCCGCAAGAAATGGCAGGACCTTAGTGGCTGGGCCAAGAAGATCGCTAAGGTCTAGCTTGGCCTATTATGTCCTGGCATGAGAGGCGGGTCCCGAACACTGACCCCCCACATGCTTCACGTCCTAGCGGTGGTCTTCCCTGACCTGGACAGGCAGTTGAAAGCCAGACAGCAGCCTGGAGGGGGTGAGTATGTGCCTTGTCACACAACTTTGTTCGTGATGCATGTTACAGTACCTTAGCCTGCTGCCCCTTTTCCAGGTTGTAAGTGAGTCAAACCCACTGATCAGTTTTGTAAGATGCATATGCACACGGATAATTTGATGCCCAGTTATGTCCCTTGTATCAGGGAGATGTGAGTCAGTTATGTTCAGCAAAGTGACTGTAGGGCCATGCTCGTGATCACCACAAATCGCAGAAACATGTGCATGGAGGTAACCTTCTGGAGTAATGCAAATACTCAATATGTGCCAGCACATTGACTAATGTATGACCTGTTCTCATTGTGGTTTCCGCAAATGTGTGAGGCGTGTTGTTATTGGAGCAAATAAGTGTGAATAGGCCATGCTGTACACCCCTGCAGCAGGTGACATCAAAATTGACGCATTGGTGAGTTTTGCTTGCTCATTGTGCCACTGTAGGTCCAAGCCGTGCTGCTCAGTGTTATAAAATGTATCCCATGGGACGATTACAGGTATGCTAACTCTGGTCATCTGTCACACTAGCCTGTCACATGATTGTGTGGAAGATTCCATTCTCTCCATTTAAAGGAGTGAGCCCATGTGTCGGACTCTGTAACAGTGACAAAATATGCCATTCACTCACAAAAACAGGTGGTCACTGGTTGAAAGTGGGTGCAGTCACAACTGTGGGGCATAAGTCAGATGGGGTGCCGACACAACTGCAGTGGGCAGGTCAGATGGAGTGGACTGGGTCCCCACTGCAGTGCCCAAGTCAGACGGGGTGGTCGTGGACTCCACTGCAGTGCCTAACTCCATGGGAGCGGAATGGGGTTCAGGTGAGGTCGGCAGGACAGGGGAGCCACGGTCCCCACACCAGTGGCACAAACAGGCTGACCGAGGGTGGGGATGGAAGAGCAAGATTTTAGGGGGGGAGGGCCTGAGCATTTTGGGGATGGTGTATCTGTGGATGGGGGAACCTGGGTCAGGGTGTGGCAGGGTAACCTGTGGAGTGGTGGCCTGGGGGATGGAGGACGGAGACTGTGTCATCCAGCTGCGGGGTGGGGGTGGGGTCTTGCTCTTCTGGGTCCGGGGGGACTTGCGGGTGGGGGCCTCAGTCTTCCTGCGCCTGGGGGAGGGTGTATGTGTGTAGGGGGACTTCCTCTTCCCCTTGTACGCTGGATCTGCTGGATCGGTGGGGAAGAGGCCAAGGTCACAGAGGAAGAGCTTCTTGGGAGATGGGGTTGCAGGTGAGGCAAGGGAAGGGGTCTTGGAGGGAGAGGTATCAGAGGACTGCAGAGTGGTTGGGGATGCCTGTGTGTGTGTTTGCAAACCATCCCCTGTGAGTGTGGCATCAGTCCCCTGAGTTTGCTTGCGTGCACGTCTAGACATTGGTTTGGGTGTTTGTGTGCTGTTCGTGTCTGTGGGTTCGGGTGAATGTGCAGGTGTGTGTGTGCTTGGGACAGGTAGGGTGCTCGGAATTGTGGATGGGGCAGAGGTAGGAGGGGTGAGGGACTGTTGGAGGAGGGACACTGTTGACGTCAGGGAGGAGGCCATGGACTGATTGGTCCTCTGTAGGGCAGACATGCCCGATGACATGCCCTCCATGAACGACACCAGTTGGGTCGACAGAATGGTGTGTGCATGGAGGAAACTCAGCATTGATGTCTGCCCTACATGGATCTGTTGAAGCAAGTCCACATACTCCACACTCAGGGCAGCAGGGGACACAGGGGCAGGGGGTGCAGTGCCTAGCACAAAGGAGGCATGCTCCCGAACACAGGGGCCTCCACGGACCTCTGAGATGGGAGCCGCTGGGAGGGTGGTGATGGTGGTGGTGGTGGTGGCGGGGACAGCCTCACTAGCTGAGGTTTGGTGGCTGCTGACAGCCGCCTGCACAAGGGAGTCATCCTCCGAGCTGCTGTGGTCCTCAGCTGGGATGGATGGTGCTGAGGACTCCTCGGTGTGGCTCCACTCGCCCTCCGTGCAAATGGGTCCCTCCAACTCCTCGCTAGCTATCCCAGTCTGGCTCTGCGGCTCCTCCTGGTCCGTGGTGCTGTCCCCTCCTGTGGCCGTGGATGTATCTGGATAGAATTAGGAAAACCAGACCAACATCATTCACCTGCAGTGACCACACACACCACAGTGAGTACAGCACATCACAGGGCAAGCCCTGGCATCATCATCTGAACACTGCTCAAAGTGCTCACACTGATTGAATAAGCCAATTGTCAGTCTGACCATCAACCATGGCACTCATATCCCTCCTGGACTTGCATTCATATGTCTGTTGTATGTTGGATGCTAATACCCCAATGTGCAGACATGCACCACCTACACAGTTGTTGGACATGCAAGTGAACATGTAAAACTTTGTCACTATACACACATCACATCTCTTGCCACTGACTCAGTATATGTGTCAGGAAGAAGGGATGGCCAGAATCTCATTTCACATGCATGTGATGCATACCAGCACCACACACAATGATGTTTTCATGTCCTGATAGTCAATGCCACAATGGGGTGCATGGAGCACATTTGACTCCAATGCAGGATCCCTCATAGCAAGTTAAATGCCATGGCACAGGCATGCCTGGAAAGTCAGTCATCACCGTCTCCTGTCACGGGGCAGGGCATCCAGATACCAACAGTCTGCACTGTGTCACAATCATAGGTCAAGGGTAAAGCAAACTCTGCAGCTGACAAGTGCACTTGTCCATCCCCTGCAAACAACTTATTCCGGACTCTGATGACCCCACATCATACGAATCAGACATATGAGTGACTGCGAACACAACTCCCTGAACATGAGCACCTCACAGTCGGCTGTGAATGAAACACAGCTGCCTGAACTTCACAGTTGCATACACCATTGTGCAAAGTCAAGTGATCACACACCTATATGTCACACAGGTCTCATCTCCTATAGTCAGATGTCCTGCTGACCCTCAAAACTCATGAACACCCGAGTTGTCCTGAAAAGGAAGCCACACAACAATGACACAGAGGCAGACACCTGAGGGCTCATGTCACTAAGCACAATCTGTAAGTTGATACATGGGAGTGGGAGTACAGAGTGTTTTTAAATGCCCTGGAGTAGGCATGACTGCCCAGGTCTACGTGAAACAGTGTATAGCCCTGGACAGTAGGCAGGTGGCTAAGCAAGTGTGACACACTTGATATACATACTCCTGAGGCCCCAAAATTGAAGTCACCTGCTGCATGTGTGTGTTTGAAATACCCCAGGCACATGTGGCGAGTCAGACCAGCAATTAGAACACATATCAAAGGCATACACAGATCACATGTCAGATCTCAGGCATTGTGTAAACAATTGACCCACCCACGAAGCACACAACAGAGTCCCGGTAACAGATGCTGTCCGGAACCTTAAGCATAGCTGACTGCAGGGACACAGTGCCTAAGTTAAACAAGTACCAGACTGTAGGGCCCACACCTGTGGATCAGATGAGGAGGGTGCATTACACAATTGAGGGACATGAGTCCTGGACTACAAGACCGAAGTAATGTGGAAGTGTAACCAGGCCAAAAGACTTTAAATAGCATGTCAGACATAGTTCACAGATTAGGCATGGACTTATCCCCTCCTTGCTGCTGTCTGGCCTTCAGCTGCCTATCCAGGTCTGGGAAGACCACCGCCAGAATCCTGAGCATGTGGGGGGTCAGGGTCCGATGTCCGCCCCTCCTGCGAGGAGGCGACAGCTTCATCTGGACCCTTGCGATCCTCCGAGTTCCAGCCCCGAAGGTCCTGCCACCTCTTCTGGCAGTTGCGGATCCGGCACTTGTAGACCCCCACTGATCTAACTGCCCGGGCGATGGTCAGCCAGATCTCGTGCTTCTGGTGGGCATCAACCTGTGAGGATGTTAAAGTGAAAAGGCCATTACCACACATGCCACATATTTGTGCTGCACACAGTTCGATATACATGTAGTCATCACAAATGTAAATGACGTACACAGGTAGTGCACCCATGGAAAAGGACAATTGCCCTGCATGTCTGACATGGTAACATTGCCTGGGAATTTAAAGCTTGCACAAATGCACTTTTGCTGTAGAACACCTATTCATCACATGGGGTTGAAAGTACTCAGTAAGTACGCTTGCCACTGGTGTACACACTGCTAGTACTGCAAGTCAGACAACATGCACAATTAGGAAGGCAGTGGACTGCACACTCACCTGCTCCCCTGGTTTCCCATACAGCTTGCAGTACTGTGGAAGGAGCCCGTCTAGCAGGGCCTGGTTCATCTCTCCAGAGTACGTGCCATAGCAGTAGCCTGAGGATGCAGAGACAGCAGCAGTGGTAGCAGAAATGTGGTCCAGTAGCATGTAGTGCAGGCAAGTGAGCTCCCTGGGGGCCAGCCAGCCTTATATCTGTGCTGCAGAGGCAGAATCTGTGCCATGTGTCCTAAGTGATAGGTCCAACACGGTTGCATCCAATGAATCTGGCCAATCCATGGAATTGTACGACTCGTACACTTCTTCCGCATCATTCAAAATTTCACCTTCATGACACCCTAGGAACTGATTGTTTTACAAGAAGGTTATGCCGTTCCTCTCTAACAGAAAAGTGCAGAGTCAGGGTAGACAAGAAACCCAAGAGCTGGGGTCAGTGTGGGGAATCCATAAATTGGATAATAATGCCCTCACACACCCTTGCAGGTGTCATGCTTCATCATCTGGGCTGCTCCTCATCGGGTCGGCAGTGCAATACCCAACGGGCTCCCTGTAATAGGGGCTCTTTATCGGAGATCTTTTTATCCGAAAGCCGTATTGTGAAGTGCGGGTGATGGGGCAGTATAGAGTAGATGAAGTGAAGTGAGTTAAAATAGGGTTGGGAGTGCCGAGGTAAACAAGTTTTTATTCTGGGGGTCTCCTACCCTAAATAAAAGCAAAAAACAAGGCACAAGTCCGAGTGTAATGTCTAGTGTAGTGTGATTCCTTGTTTAACTAAGTGTTGGTCAACATGTTTCTCGCTCCTGGATTAATATCCTCACGATTCTTCAGGACCTAGATAATAACTATCTACACCTAAGTTGTGTGGTAGGTTTTCTACTCACGGTAGTAGTGTCTAATGGCTAAAGTACCTGGATCTACCCTAATCAGTAAAACCCCAGGCATCAACAGTACCCGGTGGGATATGCATAGCGCTTGGTTCCTATAATTGTAGGAGGTTAAGGCGCATTATGCTGAAACGTGGACCTGCCCTGTCCACCGGGACCCTAGGAATTGAAACATTGTTGTAGGCAGCCAACTGAATTTCCAGTGCACGACTTGTACAAGTTTTGAATCTGCGTCCGTCTCTATGACAGTCCATAGCCAAGGAGCGCGCACGGCTCGGTCAACTAACTGTACAACGAGTAGTTTGAAAATCCACATGCACCCGTCTCCATACGATTCATTGGGCTACGCATGCGCACGGCTCAGACCATGCCTGCATGATGCGTATGCATAAAAGTCACCCGCGTCGGTTCACATTGCAGTCACTGGCCAAGGCGTGCGCACGGCTCGGTCCATGCCTGCATGACACGTGTGCATAAAAGTCACCCGCGTCGGTTCACATTGCAGTCACTGGCCAAGGCGTGCGCACGGCTCGGTCCACAACTGTGCGATGCATCTCGGTAGAAGTCACCCCGTTGGTTCACATTGGTGTGACTTGTTAATGGATTCCACACACAATTACTTGCAAGGGACTCAGGTGCACACCTACCACACCACAGCATGTGCCACACTGTATCCCATGGCATGTAAGGCTGCATTACATGTGTGTCTAGGGGGGGCACATTTGGTTTGTTGTGTGGCACTTTGGTGCAGCAACTCCCAGACTGTGCACGGGTTCATGGGGACAGAATCCTATGTGTGTTGTGCACATTACCACTGTGATGTGCAACTGTACAGTTATGGGCATGAGTCATGGACACAGTTGCAGGTTGGATATGTTTATGACATATCACATACAACCTGAGTCCTGGGTGGGATGGTATGTATGTCATAGCAAGACCCATAGCCACAATTCTGATGTACACCCACAGTCTGTGTGCATGTTGTGTCTCAGATGTGTCTGATCCCATGTTGTTGTAAATTAAGGCAGAATGTGATTAAGCATTCACTGAAAACATTAGTGTTTCCCTTTTATCGTGTTTTCCTCATTATGTTGGCCGAAGTCCGGACTCCATTTTGTATTGACATGCTGCCACGTGCTCACCACGAGGAGAGTCCGACCTCTGTGTTAGTTGCTCTTGTAATCTGCCTAGCAACAGTTATAAATAGCTCTCTCTTGTCCATCTGGCGCATGCCCAGACTTGACCACATCTGTTATAATTAGCTTTGCTTGACCATGTGTTTTCGCGGGCCCAAGGAGTGTGTTAGCTCCGCCCATGTATTGATTTGGTATCGAGAATGACCCTAAATGGTAATGTTCTTCGACTTCATGTGGTATCCACCCACTCATGAGCCCCTCTGTTGTGTATAAAAGGGGACAATGTACGCAAGTTCTGTGTGCTACTCCTTGCAATACTGAAGAGTGTTGTGTGGATTGTAGGACCACCCTTAAGGGTTAATAAACGTTGTTTTTGTACTTTGCAGTTTCCGTGCCAACTTCCTTATAGATTTTGTTACAGAAGAGCGAACCCTTGTCTCTTGCGGGCCTAGCTGGGGCTTGTATTCATCAATTGGCGCCCGTCACGTGGGGCTCATCGGCGACTCGGATGCTCGAAGGACTGGTCGCGACGAAGGTGAGGAGTTTGGCCGGGGACGTGATCACTGCCAGCGGCGTCTTAGCCCTGGCATCCCGAGGTTTTTCTTCCTTCCCTTCCGAGCTGACCATCTGGGTGGCGCCGGTCATCGACTGAGACCTCTTCTGTCGGTCCTGCCGTGAGAGCCGTTTGGGCGATTGTGGAGCTTGGCAGTTGGAACCTGGACTCTTGATTGGTAAGAACCGTTGTACGGTACTTGCTCCGAGTTTTGAAGCCTGGTCTGGCTATTTGAGTTTGATTGATGGTGACTAGTCATATTTTGAATTTGTCTTTGTGAAAATATATGCGTTGCAACACATATAGGCAGGTAATGTGGAGAAATTTCTCCGGAGCTGTGTAAACTTGGAACGGCGCAACGATTAAGTGCCATTTTTCTTGATAATACTGCATATTTTGCATTATTCCTAGCATGCCTGCTTTTAGCGCACTCCGTAAGTGGTGCTGCTGTTTGGATAACCGGTTGAACCTCGAGGAATCTGCTCCAGCTCCCCCAGAGGGGACTCCTAATAGGGATATGTACGTGAAGCATGGTCTTTCTTCCATAATGTACAGCACGTTATGGAGGAAATATACTAGGAAGGATCCTGAGTTGCGATGGCCTTTGTATGGATCGTTTGATATACGTAAGATTGAGTATGTGGAACAGTGTATGTGTAAGCGACGTGCTCGTCAGGATATGTTTGAGTGTGTGCGATTATGGGTGAAGGAAGTGCGTGAGCGAGAGAAACGTGAGAAAGCGCTGTTTGATAAGGAGCAACGAAAGAATGATCATATGCGAGCGCAGGAAGCGAAGCATCGGGAGGACAAAGAGCAAACGGACAGACAAGAGAAAGAGCGTAGGCTACAAGTTTCGGGTCAATATGTTGTTCGCCAGCCGCTTTATCCTGTCCTTAATAATCCTGATGATGATTTTTATTTGCTAGATCGCTCTCCGCCCCCTTATGTTGGCGCATCCGCTCCGCGGCCGCAAGATTCTGACCCGGCTTCGGGTAAGGTAGACACACGGTCCATGCTGCCGGCCGAGCAAATGGCTGAGCTTCGGCAAATTTCCTTCCGTGCGCTTAAAGGCAAGGTATCCATGGAGGAATTATTCCAAATTTGGGGGCCATGGCGGGAGAGAGATAAAGTGTATTTTCTGGGTCATTTCGCGGATGAAGTGATTAATGCTTTCCGAAAATATTCTCATGTTTTTGAGCCTGACGAAGTGTCTTCGGATGCCAGAGCAATACGTAACGGTGCTTTTTCTCCCTCTAAGGCTCCTGAGGCGGCTCGGCGGCTGTTCGCCTTGCGGGACGAGGTGCTGGCCCTTCGAGAGAAAGCACGCCAACGAGCGGAGGAGGAGAAGCGGTCGGATTCAGTTGCGGCAGGGGGCCACCCATCCACCTCCCAGTCAGATAAGGATAATGTAGTGCATGCTAAACCGATGCGAGAGGCGGCACCTTTGTATGTCCCTCCGAAAGGAGCAGGGACTAGCTCGGACATTAACTCCGCCGATGCTAGGGGATATTTTGTGTATAATTGGGTTTATACTCCTTGGCATAGGGCCGATGTTATGGCGTTAAAGAATGCATTGCCTGACCCCCGCAAGAATCCAGCGGCCTTCTATGAAGAAGTCGAGGGGGCCTTGAATTCTTGCATTATGACCTTAGCGGATATAGATCTGTTCTTTGGCCTTATTCTACCACCGGACACGTGGCGGTCTGTCCGAAAGGTGGATGATGCAGTTGCTTTTAAGGCCCGGTGGTCTGAGCTTGAGGATGAGGATAGGGAACGGAAGCCCGCACAGAAACCACCCCAGAATATTCTAGATCTCCCTGCTGCTATTGTGGCTAAATTGAAAACAATAATCCCCCCTAAAAAGATTGACTGGAATATGTTAGCGGCATGTAAGCAGAAAGTTGATGAGTCAGTTGCAGATTTCTTCACGCGCTTCGAAGAAACGTTCCATGACTTTAGTGGCCAGTCGCTTACCGACGACACAGGCCGCCACCTTTTCGCGGACAAATATGTGGCCAATCTGCTGCCGGCAGTTGCGGCCCGGTTAAAAGCGAGTGAGAGTTCTTGGTCCTCCGCGACACCGACGGCCCTTCTGACCATCGCTCAGTATTATGAGCGTCAGGAGCACGAGGCGAAGGGCCAGGAGGAAAAGAAATCGAAAGATCTCAAAACCAAAGTGATGTTAGCACAAGTATATGGCCCGCCCCGCCGGGGTAATAATAATAGGGGAAGGGGCGGATCTTATGGTCCCCCTTCGGGCCGATCTGATTTGAATAAGAACCAATGTGCGTACTGTAAGCAGTTGGGCCATTGGGCCAGGGAGTGCCCAGCATTGCGTGCTTCGCGGCAGGGGCACACTCCGGGTGGCCAGAGAGGTAGAGGGGGCTTCTCGAACTTTAGAGGGAATTCTAACGATAATGTCCGTTTCGACACTGCTGGGCAGCACCGAGATAGCTCCAACGTTTTCGATCGCCAGCATCAGTATCATGTATCGGACATCGATCACTCGGGATATCATGATTCTCAGCATGCATAGGAATGCGTAGGATGGGGGTCCGAATCAGTTGAGGTGCCGGTCGATCAAACGGGTCCTTATGTATCGGCTGAGGTTTTAGGTTCTACTGATCAGTTCCTAGTGGATACAGGAGCGACACGTAGTGCATTGTCTAGGTACTTGGTTCCGGGGGCTCCCCCATCCGGCTCAATAGTTACATCGGTAGGGTTTGACGGTACACTCTCCCGAAGCCCTCTTTCACAGCCCCTTGCGTTTAAAGTTGATTGTTTTTCTGCGCCTTGTCCGTTTCTGCTTGCTCCGTACACACCGGATAACATTATGGGCCTTGATATGTTAAAGTACTTTAGGGCTACAATTCGTTGTTCCCCTGAGGGTGTGAGGGTGATTTTAAATGACAACTACCCCCGATCTGGGCGGATGTGTACGATCTCAGAGGATGCGTTGTTGGCTACCCTCCCCCAAGCTTTATGGGCGACTTCGGACACAGATGTCGGACAAATGGTGATTCCTCCGGTCCACATTAGTGTCCAGGAGGGGGCGGTGCTACCACGCCTCCCACAGTATCGTATTTCCCAGGAGGGCGAGGAAGCTCTCATACAGATTGTGCAGGATTTGATCGCAGTAGGAGTAGTGGAAGAAGTTCCCTATAATATCTGTAACAGTCCGATTCTCCCTATTCTGAAAAAGGACACGGATGCAAAGGTCTATCGGTTCATAATTGATTTGAGGGAGGTAAACAAGATCGTGATACCTCAGTACCCGGTGGTTTCCGATATCACGACGTTGCTTACCTTGGTCCCGCCTACGGCGACCGTGTTCTCAGTGATTGATTTGAAAAATGCCTTCTTTTCTATTCCCATTCACCCTGATAGCCGATTTCTTTTTGGGTTCACACTAAACAACAGATCTTATCGTTTTTGTAGAATTCCCCAGGGCTACACAGAAAGCCCTAGTATCTATAGTCAGGCTTTGAAGCGACAGTTGGATTCCTTTGTTTTACTCGAGGGGGTCGCCCTCATTCAATATGTCGATGACATCTTGTTGGCGGCTGACACCCTGGAGTTGTGCGAGAAAAGCACGCTATCCCTACTTTCCTTTTTAGCCTCCCACAATCACAAGGTCTCTAGGAAGAAATTGCAATTCTGTAGACCAAAGGTGACTTATTTGGGTCACCTTTTGTCTAAGGAGGGGCGTGCACTCACACCAGATCGTATCCAAGTAATCTTGGACACACCGAGGCCATCCACGCAGAAGGATGTGCGCGCATTTTTGGGCCTCGTTTCTTTTTGTAGACAGTGGATACTGGGGTTTTCACACACGGCTAAGCCATTACTAGCCCTCTTGACAAAAGATACGCCTATCCCAATCCCTTGGTCAGATGAGTGTGATGCTGCTTTTCAGCAATTGCGACAGGCCCTTTGTTCAGCACCAGTGTTAGGGACCCCTGATTATGCAAAACCCTTTTCGTTGTATGTGCATGAGAAAGATGGATGTGCATTATCAGTTTTAGTACAGATGCATGGTGATAAGCAGCGCCCTTGTGCATACTTTTCGGCTGTACTTGATCCTGTCGCCCGAGCATTGCCGGGGTGTTTTCGCTCGGTTGCGGCGACAGCTGTGTCAATACGGCAGAGTGAAGGAATTGTATTGTCCCATAAACTGTTGGTGTTAGTTCCCCACGCTGTTGATGCCCTGCTTAATCAAACAAAGACGCAGCATTTGACCAGTGCCCGTTTAACGGGATATGAGTTGACGCTTTTAGCTCCTCACATTACGTTAAAAAGGTGTGTGACATTAAACCCGGCCACATTGTTGCCATACCCCGAGACACAGCCTGAGGCACAGAAAGCGCATGATTGTATTCTTGTGACTGAGGAACAAACAAAGGGTCGTATTGATCTCCAGGATACGCCCTTTTCAGATGTAGATGGAGAGTTGTGGGTAGATGGATCATGCCTGAAGCTACCAGATGGTACGACTTCAGCAGCATATGCAATTACCACGTTACAGACGATAGTGGAGACAGCACGCATACCACAGAAATCAGCCCAAGCAGCGGAACTGATAGCGTTAACACGAGCGTGTGAGCTTAGTACAGGATTGTGTGTGAATGTTTACACAGACAGCCGCTATGCCTTCGGAGTAGCGCACGATTTCGGCCTACTCTGGAAGGAGAGAGGGTTTCTAACGTCACATGGGGTGCAGATAATGCATGGGGAGTTAGTCCACAATCTTTTAACTGCATTGACATACCCAAAGAAAATTGCCATTGTTAAGTGTAGTGCCCATAGGAAAGTAGTTGATAAGGTTGGAGAAGGGAATGCGTTAGCGGATCGAGTAGCACGGGAGACTGCGATGCAGCCCGGTACTACTGCCATGTATGTAGTGAAGTCACAGGTGGAGAGATGGCATGATGCGAAGGAGGAAGTGCGAGAAATACAAAAGACCGCTTCTGACAAAGAGCGGGAACAATGGGCTAGCGAAGGAGAACTGGATGACGAGGGTTGCTGGAGAAATAAGCAGATGGATAGATGGAAATTACCCACGGCTTTTGTACAACCTATGGTCCAGATGGCACATGGGCTAGCACATGTTGGAGCTTCCGCAATTGTGAAATTGCTTACCCAAGTCTGGGAGCATCCAGAGATTGCTAGCACGGCAAAGAGGGTGGTGCAGACCTGTATGATCTGTCTGAAGTATAACCCAGGGAAAGGCACGCGAACTCCAGCAGGAGGATTTGCGACACCCACTGCACCCTTTGAGGTTCTGCAGATGGATTACATCCAGCTTGAGCGCTGTAACAATTTGAAGTATGTTCTGGTAGTGGTTTGCGCCTTTAGTAAATGGGTCGAGGCGTACCCTGCGAAAGACAATACTGCAATGACTACAGCGAAGCTATTGCCGATGTTGCCCGCCAGAAGGGTCTAGCTAAAGAGGTTAAAGGAATGATGATAATTGACATATACGATGATTATTCTTGGAAACCGGATGTCTTCAGTAAATGCTGAAAGGGTCGTCTGTTGTAAATTAAGGCAGAATGTGATTAAGCATTCACTGAAAACATTAGTGTTTCCCTTTTATCGTGTTTTCCTCATTATGTTGGCCGAAGTCCGGACTCCATTTTGTATTGACATGCTGCCACGTGCTCACCACGAGGAGAGTCCGACCTCTGTGTTAGTTGCTCTTGTAATCTGCCTAGCAACAGTTATAAATAGCTCTCTCTTGTCCATCTGGCGCATGCCCAGACTTGACCACATCTGTTATAATTAGCTTTGCTTGACCATGTGTTTTCGCGGGCCCAAGGAGTGTGTTAGCTCCGCCCATGTATTGATTTGGTATCGAGAATGACCCTAAATGGTAATGTTCTTCGACTTCATGTGGTATCCACCCACTCATGAGCCCCTCTGTTGTGTATAAAAGGGGACAATGTACGCAAGTTCTGTGTGCTACTCCTTGCAATACTGAAGAGTGTTGTGTGGATTGTAGGACCACCCTTAAGGGTTAATAAACGTTGTTTTTGTACTTTGCAGTTTCCGTGCCAACTTCCTTATAGATTTCGTTACAGAAGAGCGAACCCTTGTCTCTTGCGGGCCTAGCTGGGGCTTGTATTCATCAATGTGCCCAATGGGAGACAGTCTCCACATCCATGTGGTTTGTGCATCAACATTGATGTTGTGTGTGTGTCTCAGAGACGTCCATGTATGGCCTGTAGAGACAACAGGGGGCCACTGCCTGTGCCTGTGGGACTCATGGTTGTTTTGTGGCATGTACATGATACACCATGTCATGCCAGTGTCCATGTGGCAATACAGGGACCCTGGGTATCTGCCTGTCAAAGAGCTGTGATGCTTGGGAGACATCAGTCCTCACTTTTCACTGTGGTGTGTGTTTGGAACGTGACAGCAGTACATAGGTACTGTGACACAGCCTAATGATTTGCCATTGCACTACATGGACCTTATGTAGACATGTGGACTTGAGATGCGAGATGATGGGCATGTAGGTGACATATGTGTCCATACCCAACAGCACACACCTCAGTACATTGTGTGTTGTCATGATGTATCATGTGATATTTTGCTTGGTCTAAGCCACATGGGTGGATGAATTGACAATCTTCCTTTGTTCATCTCTGTACTGCAGGGCACCAGCTGTCCATAGACCGTTCCCAGACCTTGAAACCATGCAGGAACGCGACTGCATCCAACAGTACTGCTTCACCAGGCCACTGATTGAGGAGTTGGCGGAGCAGTTGGCGCCACATCTGCTACCTGGCCGGACATACCCTACAGCACTGACCCCAGAGGTGAAGGTGATGGCAGCCCTGCACTTCTTTGCTCTCGGTACCTTCCAGTACACTGTGGCTACTGCTGGTGGTATGTCGCAAACTATGTTCAGTCGTGTGCTACGTGATGTCTTGGAGGGGATGATGCATTTCCTTGACCTGTACATCACGTTTCCTAGCCCAGGTCAACTCACTGACATAAAGGCTGTTTTTTATACACTGAGGAGGATGCCGAACGTCATCGGATCTATTGATGGTACACATGTGGCCCTGGTACCACCACGGGCACATGAGCAGACATACCGGAACAGGAAACATTTCCACTCCATCAATGCTCTGGTGGTATGTCTAGCGGACATGTGTATCACACATGTGTGTGCACGTTTCCCCTACATCATAAGGATTAGTCACATTGCAACGATGATGTCACACATGCCCAACCAGCGTGCCTGGCTTGTCGGTGTGTACTGACTGTTTACCATTGTGTGTGTTTGGCAATGTTGTATTCCACCCTCTTTCAAAACTCAGCTAATTGTTCAATTGTTTGTATGTAGGTGACTCCGGATACCCCAAAATGCCGTGGTTGCTGACACCCCTCAGGAACCCTGTGACACCAGCCGAGATGCGCTACAATGAGGCACATGGTCGGACCAGGAGGGTGATCGAGCGGACATTTGGTCTCCTGAAAATCCGCTTCCGCTGCCTGGACAATACCGGAGGGGCCCTTCCATATAACTCTGAAAAGGTGTGCAAAATTATCATTGTATGCTGCATGCTACACAACATGGCAGTGCAGAAGAAGTTGCCTCTCATCCAGGATGACATCCGCCACCTGCGGAGGATCCAGGCCTGGGCCACGATGCCAGTGATGATGATGATGATGAGGGTGTCGTCCGCACACAGCTCATCAACAACTTCTTCACATGAATGTGAGTTTACAGGGTTGGTATGTCAATGTATTGAGTTAGCCTGAAATGTGTTTGTACTGCTCTGTTGCTGTTTGAGTGTGTCTGCGTGCTACTTGACTGGATGTGTGCAGTGATGTGTCCTTTCAGGTAGTCTGTACTCCACAATGGTGTCGACATGCTAACTTGTTTCTGTGTAGCTTTCTTGTGACATGTTTTGTGCATGTGACCCCCAGGTGAAAACAACATGACCAGAGCACTGTGCAGCACAAACAGTTGAACTGCATAGGAGCAACCTTGTCTGCAAAACAAGACAAGAAAATAACATATAACCAATTGGGAAACTATCCTGAGTGGCACATTGGTCCTGTGCACAGATCAGCACCACAAAGCATAGTGTAAAAAATGAAGTGATGGGGAGGCACACACACTGGCAACCCAAGGGGACAGCTGACATGAGAGTGAAGTGGTGTGTACGTCAGTATTGGACAGGTGAGGAGTGCCCCATACAAAAATAGATGGAGTGCTGACTCACAATGGGTAGGCATCAGAAACACAGATAGGAGATGGCATGACTCCACACCCCATATGCCATAATGGAGCCAAAAAAAAACAAGTGACAGCAATGCATGAGAAAACACACCCACAATGTCAGTGTGACTGAGCAGGTCTGCACAGTGAGTACAAACAGTATCAAGACACATGGCTGATCAACAAAACACAACACTGACTTGCCAGTCACACACTCTGCATATTCACAGTTGCCACTAACAACAAGTAGGTATCCCCCAGAAGTGCAAGGACACACCAACACACTGCACAGTGCACAACCTACAACTCCCACATGTGCACACAATCACAAGCACAGGGCTGACCAATCCAAATAACAGGCACTCAAGTCCTGGGTGACACATGTGTGCAGTTGACATTGCAGGGGCACACACACATCAACACCACTGACAAAGTCACCCCCTTCACACTGCACACTTCTTGACCATCCAAGTGCACACATTGAAATTTACCCATGTGACTAGGATGCCTGGCCATGACAAGATGAGCATACACCAACACTGCTGTGCGCACATCAAGAAAGATCACACAGACATGGTGACCCTGGCCAGCCAGCCTGCACTACTGTGGATAGAATCCCACTTTGTGCTGGCAGTGCATACAAACATGACATGTGTACACTATAGCTAACCTGACCAAAGAGTGATTATGAAAACAGTAGTTCATCACAAACCAACATCATTGCACCCCCAAGCCTCAGAGTCAAGAAGAACTGAAGTGCCTGTCACCTCTATAAAATCCTGTAAAAATGAAACAAGCCATTGGCAATGTTGAAGTGGCATATAGAGCATGTGTCACAGTAAACCATACCCACACAGAAAACCCTTAATTTAGCAAGGACACTGACAAGGCAGACAACAGGAGTAACTGTCTTTATTCACATATTACACAGATAGGCACCAAAAGTAGACAAGAGCAAGGCCAGTGGCCAGTACAAAGTGCAGATGAGGTACATGAGATCCTGCACAGGGAAGGGGCAAACAGCAGTGAGCATTAAGGCCAGTGGCCACTCCAAGGTGCAGAGTAGGTACATGAGATCCTGCACAGGGAAGGGGCAAACAGCAGTGAACATCAAGGCCAGTGGCCAGTCTAAGGTGCAGAGTAAGTACATGAGAAGCTGCACAGGGAAGGGGAAAACAGCAAGGCCAGTGGCCAGTCCAAGGTGCAGAGTAGGTACATGAGATCCTGCACAGGGAAGGGGCAAACAGCAGTGACCATCAAGGCCAGTGGCTAGTCCAAGGTGCAGAGTAAGTACAGAGATCATGCACAGGGAAGGGGCAAACAGCAATGAACATCAAGGCCAGTGGCCAGTCCAAGGTGTAGAGTAGGTATATGAGATCCTGCACAGGGAAGGGGCAAACAGCAGTGAACATCAGGTCCAGTGGTCGCTACAAAGGCTTAGATGGAAAGGGGAAAAATCTGCTGTAATAGTGCCCTTAATCATATCTAAAAGCTTGATAGGTATTAACGCTATTTTAACACCAGGGTGTTCACCTACCTCTGTTGTGACTAATTTTATTAACATCAATACGATTATTAATAACATATTTACGGGGAATAAGCCAGGTATGAAAGGCAAGGGGAAGGGTTGGTTTGATCACGCTTGCACAGCCCTCCTCACCCAACTTAAACAAGCTTTAGCACTTACCCCGAGGGACAAGAATCAAGTCACACTTTTGAGACATGATTATAAAATGGCACTTATTAGAAGGAAGAAGGAATTACAGCAGGAAGCTTGGGATAATTTAACACAGGCGGCAGAAACTTTGGACAGCCGCTTATTCTGGCTCACTGTTAATTCCCCTTTCCTACAAGATGATATAACCCCCCAACTTTCTTCTAATGTGGGGAGTCAGGCCTGGGTGTCCCACTTTACATCTATTTTCCAAGATAGAATTTCAAATGAAAACATGAAAAGACAATGGCCCATGGTCCCACTAGACATCTCCTTGCGTGAGGTGGAATGCAGTATCTTAGCTAGCAAGGGGGGGAAGGCCCAGGGTCCCGACGCAGTCCCTATAGATGTCTATAAAGCCCAATCGCTAATTTGGGGACCGATACTTACTTTGGTCCTCAATGCAGCGGTAACCACTTTGATTCCACCTACATGGGGCGATTCAATTATTGTCCCCATCTACAAAAAGGGGGACACAGCATCAGCCTGTAACTACCGGCCAATTAGTCTTTTGGACTCATCGGTAAAAATTATGAGCCGGGTGCTGTTGTCTAGATTGGAATCATGGGCGGAGGAGAATGGGATTCTTGCAACCTCTCAATATGGTTTCCGAAAGGGCCGCTGGACCCTGGACCAATGCTTGAATTTAGAATTACTAATTGGTAAATTTACTAAAGCTATCCATGGTAATTTGTACCTCTGCTTCGCTGATTTAAACAGCGCCTTTGACCTTATTAATCATTCACTTCTATGGTCAGTCCTGTTGGAACTAGGCGCCCCCAAGGAAATTATCTTTTTTCTTGCCAGACTGTATAATAAGATGCAAGCGTGTGTACGATTTGGGGCCAATGGGGAGTGTACCCCTAATTTCGATGTGAAACGTGGTATAAGACAGGACTGTGTCCTCGCCCCGTTGCTGTTTATTTTATTTATAAATGGGGTGGAAACCATCCTGAAAACAGTCAAGGCCGACGCTCCCCAGGTTGCCGGGATAAGCGTGCCAGTTCTGCTTTATGCGGATGATGCTGTGCTCCTATCCCGGACACCTATCGGTCTGCAGCGTTTGATGGATCGGTTTTCTGAATTTATCGGAGAGAGGAAGCTGCTGATTAATAAAAGCAAAACCCACATCATGATCTGCGGGGCCAAGACTGGTAAAAATCATGCCTTTTATATAGAAGGAGTGAAAGTACAGCAGGTTAAAAAAATTTGTTATTTGGGTGTCACTTTTACGAGTAACGGCAGCTGGGCCCAGGACCTAATGAATGTTAGGACGAAAATGATTAAAAGTTCCTATGGCATATTTAAATTTGCCACAAAGATAGGGGATAGACGAATAAGAGACATGATGGAGATATACAAAGCTAAAAGTGTTTCCATTGCCCTATATGGGGCTGGGCTTTGGGGCTATTCTAATGTTGGTTGTCTACAGAAAGGAGAAAACATCTTCCTCAAAAAACTAATGTGCCTACCTGCTTCTGCCCCAACAGAGTTGATTCATAAAGAGGTTGGGGCCGCCTTTCTGAGTGACCTTGTCCCATTTAGGCCTTGTCGCTTTATAAAGCAATCTGGCACAAGGAAGAGACAGACTTTAACCAACTTATTATTAAGGATTGCCTTAAATTAGATAATTGCATGAAAATCCCATGGTTTAAGTTTGTTGTTGAGAGTTACCAGATGATTTTTGGGCTGAACTTGGTATCAGATCCTAGCTCTCCTCGAGTTCTTGTTAAACAAGATCTGAAAAATACTTTTATGTTATCTAGAACTCATAAACGTTCAGTAGGGTCTGGTTTTCTCATTACTGTTCAAATTTACAACAAATATATTGTATATGAGGGATTTCAGCAGTATCTGAATATGGTAACCCGCCCAGCCCACAGATTTGTCTTAACGAGATTAAGGCTTGGAATGGCACATGTCTTGGTGGCTTTCCCCCAACAAAAAAGGTATCCTGTCGGCCCTTGCCCATGTGACGGACACTCAAAACAAAATAGTATGCACTTTATGCTTATTTGCACTCTCTTCCTGGATGTAAGGATTACATTTCTAAAACATTTGTTTTTAAAATATGGCATTTTTAATACAGATGATGCAATGAGGTTGCTTTTTAACATGACTCCCCAGATATATGTTTTTATACTGCTAGTTTTATCTGCAAATCTATTTATTACAGGAAAAGTATGATTTTTTAAAAATGTTTGTTTATATTTCTGCATTTTCGAGTTTTGCTGTGTGCTTTTATGGTCATTATATGATATGAACCGAATAAAGCTTCATGAACTGAACTGAACTGAACTGACTTGCCAGTCACACACTCTGCATATTCACAGTTGCCACTAACAACAAGTAGGTATCCCCCAGAAGTGCAAGGACACACCAACACACTGCACAGTGCACAACCTACAACTCCCACATGTGCACACAATCACAAGCACAGGGCTGACCAATCCAAATAACAGGCACTCAAGTCCTGGGTGACACATGTGTGCAGTTGACATTGCAGGGGCACACACACATCAACACCACTGACAAAGTCACCCCCTTCACACTGCACACTTCTTGACCATCCAAGTGCACACATTGAAATTTACCCATGTGACTAGGATGCCTGGCCATCACAAGATGAGCATACACCAACACTGCTGTGCACACATCAAGAAAGATCACACAGACATGGTGACCCTGGCCAGCCAGCCTGCACTACTGTGGATAGAATCCCACTTTGTGCTGGCAGTGCATACAAACATGACATGTGTACACTATAGCTAACCTGACCAAAGAGTGATTATGAAAACAGTAGTTCATCACAAACCAACATCATTGCACCCCCAAGCCTCAGAGTCAAGAAGAACTGAAGTGCCTGTCACCTCTATAAAATCCTGTAAAAATGAAACAAGCCATTGGCAATGTTGAAGTGGCATATAGAGCATGTGTCACAGTAAACCATACCCACACAGAAAACCCTTAATTTAGCAAGGACACTGACAAGGCAGACAACAGGAGTAACTGTCTTTATTCACATATTACACAGATAGGCACCAAAAGTAGACAAGAGCAAGGCCAGTGGCCAGTACAAAGTGCAGATGAGGTACATGAGATCCTGCACAGGGAAGGGGCAAACAGCAGTGAGCATTAAGGCCAGTGGCCATTCCAAGGTGCAGAGTAGGTACATGAGATCCTGCACAGGGAAGGGGCAAATAGCAGTGAACATCAAGGCCAGTGGCCAGTCTAAGGTGCAGAGTAAGTACATGAGAAGCTGCACAGGGAAGGGGAAAACAGCAAGGCCAGTGGCCAGTCCAAGGTGCAGAGTAGGTACATGAGATCCTGCACAGGGAAGGGGCAAACAGCAGTGACCATCAAGGCCAGTGGCTAGTCCAAGGTGCAGAGTAAGTACAGAGATCATGCACAGGGAAGGGGCAAACAGCAATGAACATCAAGGCCAGTGGCCAGTCCAAGGTGCAGAGTAGGTATATGAGATCCTGCACAGGGAAGGGGCAAACAGCAGTGAACATCAGGTCCAGTGGTCGCTACAAAGTGCAGTTGCGGTACATGAGATCCTGCACATGGAATTGGTGTTGCTGTACCCTGCCATGGTCAGCAACACAGTTAGGGGTATCACAATGGGCAGTCCAGGTACCGCTGTGGGAGAGACAGGTGTGTGAGGGGGACTTTCACTCAGACTTGGCTGTCAGTAGGAGTGGGAGGTGGCTGAGTGTCAGGGACAGTTGGAGGACTGGACCAATGTGAGAGAGGCCCAGCTGAGGTAGATGCATCAGTGGCATTGGAAGCCAGAGGGCTGTTTTGACCGGGTGGTGTGGTGGCACGTGGTGGTGGAGCCATGCTGCCGTGAGATACTGTGTGGGTGGGTGTAGGAGAGTAGGATTTGCTTCACATGGGTACCCCCACTTTTTGCTGGTGTTTCACTGTTTTTCAACCTTAGTCTGGCTGTAGCCCTGCTAATCAGGACACCAGCCTAGCTGCTTCTTCTCTAAAATGGTTTCCATGTACATTAGGTTCATCTCTAATTGGATTCTGGAGTGCCTTATAAGCCCCTAGTATATGGCATACTATGTACCAGGGGCTGAAGCATGTATTATGCCACCCCTGGGAAGCACTCCAAAATGACACCACATGTCTGCAGTCTGGGTAAGGTGGTGCATGCACCCCTTACTGTGGTATAGGCTACCTATATCACTACCATTGCACACACATATAAAACCTATAAGTCACTCCTATGTCAGGCCTTAACAATCCTGAAGGCAGACTACTTGGTTTTTATGTGAGAGGGTGCCCCTGCATGATCAGAGCCCCTATGCAGCATTCGGTGTACCTCCTCTGATGCTGTTTGTGGTGCAGCCTGACCATATACTCTTAAGTGCATTATAACCTCGCTGTAAATGCTAACTTTGGACTGCCTGCACGGAAACATGTCGTGTTTGGTGTCAAACACTTTGGAATACTATCCCCCCACCAGCTCTGGCGGTGGGGGTAGCATTCCACCCTTCTAGAGGAAGAGACATGTTCACACTGGTCTACCCGGTAAAGACTTTCTAAAGCCCTGGCATCACTGCCCCTCCGACCGAAACTCCGGCAGGGGAGGCCTGGACAATAAGTTTCCTGTCCCAGGGAGGTGTAACCACCTCCCCAGATAGGCAGATGTGTATTGGGGCTGGGTGGGAGCACTCTCTGGTGCTTTAGATCCTGCACTGGGGGCACACTTGGTGTCCCTGTGCATAGTAAAGTTCAAACCGGTTGCAGGGGCTACCTGCCCCTGCTCTGGCGTGAAACTGGACAAAGGAAATGGGTGTAACCACCCCTCTTTCCAAACCCTCCCATCGGTGAGTCCCTAGAGTATGTCTAACCCACAAACATAGTATAAGTATGGGAACCCAGCCCTTGTAACTTTAGATTACCCTGGACGAAACTCTGCAACATATATCCTGGACCTTCGACGTTCTATTTCAACTAGAAAACTGAAGAAATTTCCCTTCGGGTCAAGGAGTGACTCCCCTGCTTGGCAGGCACCAAAGAAGCAATTGTTTGGTCTGCAACTCTGAAGCTCCCGCCGGACGCCGAAGTCTTTGCATCACCAGAGATGGATTTCCAGACTTCCCCGAGGCTACCCTGGGTCCACAGCAAATCTGAGGCCTGTGGCTATCGTGGGTGATGTGGAACCATGACCCCTGGACACCGTGATCTTTTGCCGGTCCATCATCTTCCTGGTCTTCCTCGAAGTTATGCTTTGGTCTCCTAGTAGCCCCAGCCTTGGGCATCTACAGCACTGAAGATCTCTGGCCTCCACTCCATGAGTGACCCGAGGGCCAGTTTCCAGTGCGACTGCTTGAGGCTCCTTTGCGATCGCTAGCCCGTTGGCTAGTGGGTCCCCACGAAGGCAACTCCTCTTCTGATTGGGCTTTCCTAGTGGCTCCAGATGTGCCCTGACTTACCCTTGCTGGGTGAGTCCCCCAGACGTTGCTGGTCTGCACCGAAGTCCTTTCTCTGTTTCCAAGTGACTTGCTGTTGCCAAGGCTTGTTGGGTCCAATCCGATTGTCGACACTGCAGCACTTGACAGAATTTGTGGAACAGCTCGAATCCAGCTCCTGGTTTTCATTGACGCCTCCTGGACCTCGTGGCTGAAGAGTCAATACACCTGTCAACTCACCTAAAGCACCCGACATATGTGGGCATTGGCCTATCGTGTCCTTGGTCACTGGAAAGTGACCCATACTCTGTCCCCTCTGCTTTCAGGTTCCCTCATTCCTCGATCCAGGCTTGGATCTCTTCGGAGACTTCTCCTCTTCACGGCAGCAGCACTTCTTTGCCAGCTTCCATTGAAAACGACGCCGCAACCCGACACCATTTGACACCTATGCACCCGGCTTCCCTGGGTGAGGTAATCGAGAACTCCGGTGCTCCCGTGGGTGTTGGTCCTAGACATCTCTAAGTCCAAAAGTGTTTGCTTGTAGTCGTCCTCTAAGTGTCCTTAAAATCTTAATTTCCGACTGCGACTTTGCCCATAGAAGTTAACGGCGATTCGCAGCTGTGTTCTCACACTGCACGCGTCCCCCGTGGGTCCCCTGTGTCACTACCTTGGCTGGTTCCTTGTGGTCCAAGCACTTCTACAGGCTCTAGGCCTTGTGTCTAGCTCAGTCGTGGTTCTTATACCACTTTATTCATGTATGGTTTGGTACGCCCCTAGGGCTCAAACGTGTATTTGTGCTTTTACTGTTGAATACTGACTTGTAACTTAAGCACTTCGAACTCTAGCCTCATAAAGAGACTAGAGGGGTGTGTTTTATCTTAAATACATATATTTTAAATATATACCTGGTGTGGTTGTCCTTTCATTTGGTCATTCAAGAGATTATAGACTGGTAAAACAAGCTGCTTTACATTCCTTCAAGACTTAGCCTGAAGGCTGCTCTCCATAGCGACCACTAGGTTAGCTTTCAATAAAGGTTGTCTTTAACCTATCACCATAAGGGGTTGTTTGGACTGATACAGGGTGCCCACTTTAACTAGTGGACAGCATATATCAGGCCAACTTTTCACATTGGTGTGCAGCGTATGGGATTCCAACTTGCTATTGTTTTACCAGATAATCTCAATTGAATTGATCAACTGAAAACCACTAAAGGTACCTTAGGTACATATAATATCAAGCTTAGTATACAGTAAGTTCTACTGTACTTAGAGTTGTGTATCAAGGGCTTAGCACACCCTTTCTACAACTCAAGAGAGTTTAGTAGGCCACACTTGTGTAGGTAGTGCAATATACTACACCACATTAGTAATGTCTAATCAGCCAGAAACCAGTGGGTCCCTGCCAGAAGCCAGTGGGCTTCTCCCCTATAAATATGAGGATCTTACCTTTGCTCAGCTTAGGGCCTTATGTTCCATTAGGAAGCTGAAGACAGGCAAAAGCCCAACCACCCAGCATCTCTTGCAGATACTCAGGCTGGATGATCTCTCAGGGTCTAGTGGGCATGAAGGGGTAGGCAGAGTGGGCGGTGCAGCAGTTGAGGGTGGACCTGGGGGTGGAACTCCCCCTGGCCCAAACCCTACTGCTGACCAGACTGATGACAATGATCAGGATCTGGGAAACCCAGCTCCCCTGAATGAGGATGATGAGGATGAGAACAATGCTCCCATCTTTGTCCCTCCAGGAAGAGTTGAAAGCATGGTTAGAAGGGATAGATCTCTCTCAAGGAGTCTGCCCAGTCTACCTCATCTATAGGCACCTCTGTTTCTTCTCACAGAGGGAGGGAAACCTCCCAGGAGAGGAGAGGAGAGAGAATCTGCTGAAGTATTAGCAGGCTCAGCTTCACCTCAGAAAGCAGAAGATGGCCCTAGGTAAGGAAACCCTACAGCTCTACAGAGCTAGAAAAAAGGAGGGACTAGAGTCCCTTGGTGGCAGCAATTTCCCTAGAGATAGGGAGAGGTCTTATGACCATAGAAACATAAGTATGATTGTCCATCTCTACCAGAGTGGGGATGACATCCACAAATGGATAACTGCCTTGGAGAGGGCCTGTAAAGTACAGCGGGTCCCCCAAGGTCAGTGGGCAGCAATCTTATGGCTCTCCTTTGCAGACAAAGGTAGAGATAAGCTCCTCACTGGAAGAGAAGAGGATGCTGATGATTACCAGGTCTTGAAAAGTGCACTGATAGATGGGTTTGGCCTAACCACTGAACAATACAGGTTAAAGTTCAGGGATACCCAAAAGGCACACAATCAAGACTGGGTGGACTTTGTTGACTGTGCTGCTAAGGCTCTGGAAGGTTGGTTATTGGGCAGTAAAGTGTGTGACTTCATAGGATTGTACAATCTGATAATGAGGGAGCAGATTCTTAATAACTGTCAAAATCAGCTGTTGCACCAGTACCTGGTAGACTCTGATCTGACCTCTCCCCAAGAATTGGGAAAGAAGGCAGACAAATTGGTCAGAACCAGGGTGAGGCAGAAGGTACAGAACCAAGGTGGTGACCCAAAGAAGCAAGATTCTAAGAGCTCTGACAAGGGTGGGGAGAAGGGTAAAGACCAGAAGTCTTCACAAGGTCCCAAAAAATCTTCTTCAGTTGGGGATTCACAGTCTAACAAAGGGAAAGGCCAAAAGAAACCATGGTGCAAAGTCTGTAAGAAAAAGACACACTGGACCAGTGATTGCACCAAGTCCACAGAGAATACTCGAGCCCACACCAATGCCCCTAAGGCACCTGCTCCCCCTAGTGTAGTTACAATTGGTGGTGGGAGTACACAAGCCAAGGGTTTAGTAGGGTTGACCCTGGGTACTAAGTTGGGCTCTGTCCAAGTCAGAGTAACCACTCAGGCTGTTCTTGTCTGTGGTGGGGAAATGGATATGACCCCCTCTGTGAGTCCCAGTAATGTGGGTAAGTACAGGCAACAGCCTTTAATCAATGGAGTACAGGCTTTGGCATTCAGGGACACAGGAGTAAGTATCACTATGGTGACAAAAGATCTTGTGGATCCTGGGCATATTATACTTGGTGAAATGTACCAAGTGACCAATTTTAGCAATGTCAGAACAGACCATTCTCTGGCAGTTGTTAACTTCTCCTGGGGAGTGGTAACTTGCCTTGATTGTGGTGAGTGCAGACCTACCAGTCGAATGCTTGCTTGCCAATGATATAGAGACTTCAGCTTGGGCAGAAGTAGAGCTCAGGACTCATGCAGAAATGCTGGGCATCCCTGCAGATGTGTTTGCTGTGACCAGGTCACAGGCCAAAATGTCTGAAACTGAACAGGCCTTGGATTCTGGAATAATGGACCAAGTGCCATCCAAGAGGAGGAGCAGAAGGGTTAAGGCAGAGCCTTCCCCCCTGACTCAGAAGAAGGATCAGTCTCTGGAGGAAGATGATCACAGTCCTGAAGAAGGAACTGTCCCGTAGGAGCTTGAGCCTGATTAGGTTGAGTTCTTGGGGACAGGGGGCCCTTCCAGGGCAGATCTGAGTCAGGAGCAACAGAGCTGCCCCTCTCTTGAACCCCTCAGACATCAAGCTGCTGCTGAGGCTGCTCGGAGTGCCATTGGTCCCAATAAGGTGTACTGGGAAGAGGGACTCCTGTACTCAGAGTGTAGAGACCCCAAGCCTGGTGCCACCAGGAGGTTGGTTATACCTCTGACGTTCAGGGGCTTCCTATTGACCCTAGCCCATGATATCCCTTTAGCAGCTCACCTGGGCCAGAACAAGACTTGGGACAGACTTGTCCCTCACTTTCACTGGCCCCACATGTCTGAAGACACAAAGGAGTTTGGTCACTCCTGTGTAACCTGCCAAGCCAGTGGCAAAGCAGGTGGCACTACAACCCCCCCCCCCCCTGATACCACTGCCTGTGGTGGGGGTGCCCTTTGAAAGGGTGGGGATTGACATTGTTGGTCCCATGGATCCACAGCATCTGAGCACAGATTTATCCTGGTGATAGTGGATCATGCTACCAGGTACCCAGAAGCTATTCCCCTTAGGACCACTACAGCACCTGTGGTGGCCAGAGCCCTCTTGGGAATTTTCTCAAGAGTGGGTTTTCCTAAGGAGGTGGTATCAGACAGAGGTATCTACTTCATGTCTGGTTACTTAAGGGCAATGTGGAAGGAGTGTGGAGTGACTTACAAATTCACCACACCCTATCACCACAATGCAATGGTTTGGTTGAAAGGTTCAACAAAACCTTAAAGGGCATGATTAAAGGGTTCCCATAAAAGCTTAGGCGAAGATGGGACATTCTCTTGCCCTGCCTTTTCTTTGCATACAGGGAGGTGCCACAAAAGGGGGTTGTCCACAGCCCCTTTGAACATTTGTTTGGTCACCCTGTCAGGGGTCCATTGTGTTTGGTGAAGGAAGGATGGGAGTTACCTCTCAAGCCCCCAAAGCAAGACATAGTGGACTATGTACTTGGTCTCCGCTCCAGGATGGCTGAGTACATGAAAAAGGCAACTAACAATCTAAGGGCTAGCCAGGAACTGCAAAAAGCCTAGCATGACCAAAAGGCTGTACTGACTGTTTACCAGCCAGGACACAAAGTGTGGGTGTTGGAGCCTGTGGCCCCAGCAGCTCTCCAAGACAAGTGGAGTGGGCCCCACACTATTGTTGAACAGAAGGGAGAGGCTACTTACTTAGTAGACCTAGGAACTCCCAGGACTCCCCACAGGGTTCTCCATGTCAACAGGCTAAAGCCATATGTAGACAGGGCTGACATGGGCTTGCTCGTGGCTACTGATGAGGGGCAGGAGGAAGAGAGTCACCCACTCCCTGACCTCCTCTCACAGAACCCTGATGATGGGTCAGTTGATGGTGTGGCCTTGGCAGGCAGCCTCACTGCCCAGCAGCAAACTGATTGCTGACAGGTGCTAAATCAGTTCAGAAACATGTTTTCTCTGACTCCAAGTCAGACTACCAGGTGCACTCATGAAGTGGACACTGGGGACAGTCTGCCTATTAAAAATAAGATTTGTAGGCAACCTGACCATGTCAGGGACTGTATCAGGACAGAAGTCCAGAAAATGTTGGATTTGGGAGTTATTGAACCCTCAGATAGCCCTTGGGCTAGTCCCGTGGTCCTTGCGCCAAAACCTCACACCAGTGGTGGGAAAAGAGAGAAGTGGTTTTGTGTGGACTACAGGGGTCTCAATGCAATCACCAGGACTGATGCCCATCCAATTCCAAGGGCAGATGAGCTTATAGATACTTTGGCCTGAGACAAGTACCTAAGTACATTTGACTTGACAGCTGGCTACTGGCAGATCAGACTAGCTGATGATGCAAAGCCAAGAACAGCATTTTCAACCCCAAGTGGGCATTACCAATTTGTGGTGATGCCCCTTGGTTTGAAGAATGCACCTGCCACTTTCCATAGGTTGGTGAATACAGTTCTCACAGATCTGGAAGCCTACAGTGCAGCTTATCTAAATGATATTGCTGTCTTTAGCTCCACCTGGGAGGATCACCTGGTCCACCTAAGGAATGTTTTGGAGGCCCTGTAAAAGGCAGGCCTCACTATCAAGGCCACCAAGTGCCAGATAAGGCAGAGTAAGGTTGTGTACCTGGGCCACCTTGTAGGTGGAGGCCAGGTTCAACTACTGCAGAGCAAAATCCAGACCATCATGGACTGGGTTGCTCCAACCACCCAGACTCAGGTGAGAGCCTTCTTAGGCCTGACTGGGTACTATAGGAGATTTGTCAAGGGGTATGGATTAATAGTGACACCCCTGAATGACTTAACTTCTAAGAAAATGCCCAAAAAGGTTCAGTGGACAGCTAGCTGTCAAAAGGCATTTGATGACCTGAAGCAGGCCATGTGCACTGCTCCCATTGTACAGAGCCCTGATTACTCCAAGAAGTTCATTGTCCGAAAAGATTCATCTGATTTGGGGGTAGGTGCTGTACTGTCACAATTGAATGATGAAGGTCAGGATCAGCCAGTAACTTTCATAAGCAGAAGGCTGACCCCTAGAGAGAAACGTTGGTCAGCCATTGAGAGGGAGGCTTTTGCTGTGGTTTGGCTCTGAAGAAGTTGAGGCCATACTTGTTTGCTACTCACTTCCTTGTTCAGACAGACCATAAGCCCCTCTTACGGCTAAAACAAATGAAGGGTGAAACCCCAAACTGCTTAGGTGGTCCATTTCCCTACAGGGGATGGACTTTACAGTGTAACATAGACCTGGGAGTAACCATGCCAATGCAGATGGACTCTCTAGGTATTTCCACTTAGAACATGAAGACTCAACTGGTCAAGGTAAGTTTAATGTCCCTGCGTTTGGGGGGGGGGGTTGTGTAGGAGAGTAGGGTCTGCTTCACATGGGTACCCCCACTTGTTGCTGGTGTTTCACTGTTTTTCGACCTTAGTCTTGCTGTTGCCCTGCTAATCAGGACCCCAGCCTGGCTGCTTCCTCTTTAAAATGGTTTCCATGTACATTAGGTACATCTCTAATTGGATTCTGGAGTGCCTTACAAGCCCTTAGTATGTGGTATACTATGTACCTAGGGCATAGGTACCTCAGAGGCCTACCAGGGGCTGAAGCATGTATTATGGCACCCCTGGGAAGCACTCCAAAATGACACCACAGGTCTGCTACTGCAGCCTGGGTAATGTGGTGCATGCACCCCTTA
Organism: Triturus cristatus; assembly: GCF_964204655.1. Taxonomy (NCBI): domain Eukaryota; kingdom Metazoa; phylum Chordata; class Amphibia; order Caudata; family Salamandridae; genus Triturus; species Triturus cristatus. Next base: position 594,897,668 of record NC_140590.1, on the reverse strand, counting down.
CTGTTGTATAGGCTACCTATATCACTACCATTGCACACACATATAAAACCTATAAGTCACTCCTATGGTAGGCCTTAACAATCCTGAAGGCAGAGTGCTTGGTTTTTATGTAAGAGTGTGCCCCTGCATGAGCAGAGCCCCTCTGTAGCGTTCGGAGTACCTCCTCTGATGCTGTCTGTGGTGCAGCCTGACCATATACTCTTAAGTGCATTATAACCTTGCGGTAAATGCTAACTTTGGACTGGCCGCACTGAAACATGTCATGTTTGGTGTCAAACACTTTGGAATACTATCCCCCCACCAGTTCTGGCAGCAGGGGTAGCATTCCACCCTTCTAGAGGGAGAGACATATTCACACTGGTCTACCCGGTAAAGACTTTCTAAAGCCCTGGCATCATAAATGGATGCAACTGCCACAGACACGGGTCTGGCCTCCTGCTGCTGACTGAAACTCCAGCAAGGGAGGCCTGGACAATTGGTTCCTGTCCCAGGGAGGTGTAACCACCTCCCCAGACAGGCAGATGTGTATTGGGGCTGGGCGGGAGCACTCTCTGGTGCTTTGAAGTCCTGCACTGGGGGCACACTTTTTGTCCCTGTGCATAGTCCAGTTCAACCGGTTGCAGGGGCCACCTGCCACTGCTCTGGTGCGAAACTGAACAAAGGAAATGGGTGTAACCACCCCTCTTTCCAAACCCTCCCATAGGTGGGTCCCTAGAGTATGTCCAACCCCCAAACTTAGTATAAGTATGGGAACCCAGTCCTTGCGACTTTAGATTACCCTGGACGAAACTCTACAACATATATCCTGGACCTTCGATGTTCTATTTCAACTAGAAGACTGAAGAAATCTCCCTTGGGGTCAAGGAGTGACTCTCCTGCTTGGCAGGCACCAAGGAAGCAACTGTCCGGTCTGCAACTCTGAAGCTCCCGCCGGACGCCGAAGTCTTTGCATCCCGGAGGTGGATTTCCAGACTTCCCTGAGGCTACCCTGAGTTCACAGCAAAGTGGAGGCCCGTGGCTATTGTGGGTGACGTGGAACCGTGGCCCCTGGACACCGTGATCTTTTGCCGATCCATGATCTTTCTGGTCTTCCTCAAAGTTGTGCTTTGGGCTCCGAGTAGCCCCATCCTTGGGCATCTACAGCACCGAAGATCTCTGGCCTCCACTCCACGAGTGGCCCGTGGGCCAGTTTCCAGTGCTCGAGGCTCCTTTGCGATCACTAGCCCGTTGGCTAGTGGGTCTCCACGAAGGCAAGTACTCTTCTGATTGAGCTTTCCTGGTGGCTCCAGTCATGCCCCGACATACCGTTGCGGGGTGAGTCTCCCAGACCTTGCTGGTCTGCATCGAAGTCCTTTCTCTGTTTCCAAGTGACTTGCCATTGCCAAGGCTTGTTGGGTTAAATCTGGTCGCAGACACCGCAGCACTGACAGACTTTGTGGGACAGCTCGAATCCAGCTCCTGGTTGTCGTCAATGCCTCCTGGACCTCGTGGCTGAAGAGTCAGGACACCCGTCAACTCACCTGAAGCACCCGACCTCTGTGGGCTTTGGCCTATCGTGCCCCTGGTCACTGATAAGCAACCCAGACTCTGTCCCCTCTGCTTTCAGGTTCCCTCCATCCTCAATCCAGGCTTGGATCTCTTCGGACACTTCTCCTCTTCATGGCAGCAGCACTTATTTGCCAGCTTCCTTTGAAAACGACGCTGCGACCCGACACCATTTGACACCTATGCACCCGGCTTCCCTGGGTGAGGTAACTCAAGTACTCCTGTGCTCCCATGGGTGTTGGTCCTAGACACCTCTAAGTCCAAAAGGGTTTGCTTGTAGTCGTCCTCTAAGTGTCCTTAAACTCTTAATTTCCAACCACAAAGTTAATAGTGATGCGCGGCTATGTTCTCACACTGCACGCGTCCCCCGTGGGTCCCTTGTGTCACTACCTTGGGTGGTTCCTTGTGGTCCAAGCAGTTCTACAGGCTCTAGGCCTTGTGTCTAGCTCAGTCATGGTTCTTATACCACTTTATTGGTATATGGTTTGGTGCGCCCCTAGAGCCCAAACTGTTGAATACTGACTTGTAACTTAATCACTTCGAACTCTAGCCTCATAAAGAGACTAGAGGGGTGTGTTTTATCTTAAATACATATATTTTAAATATATACCTGGTGTGGTTGTCCTTTCAGTTGGTCATTCAAGAGATTATACACTGGTAAAACAAGCTGCTTTACATTCCTTCTAGACTTAGCCTGAAGGCCGCTCTCCATACCTACCACTAAGATAGCTTTCAATAAAGGTTGTCTTTAACCTATCACCATAAGGGGTTGTTTGGACTGATACAGAGTGCCCACTATAACTAGTGGACAGCATATATCAGGCCAACTTCTCACAGTGTGAGAATGTGAAGGGGTGCCTTTCCACTTCTTGGGTACTTAATAGCCATAAACTGTCTTGGTAGGAGTGGTAAGTGGGGTAAGAACAACAGGTACACTCTCCACAAAAGCTGCATCAGGTGCAGCCGTTGCGCTCCCTCTGGTTACTTGCTGATCCAGCTGTATGCTTGGCCTGGCTTTGCCTTTGCCCCTCCATCCCCTGTTTATCAGGTGTACCCCCTACAGTGCCCTCTTTCCCCGCTTCACAGTGCTCTGGGTGGGAGTTGAGGTTGATGGTGAATCAGCCTTGGATCTCTTAGCAGGCACCAGCTTCTCAGCCGGCACGGCAACTGTCTGCTTGTCTTTGCGAGACACTTTTGGGACAGGAGATTCCTTGGCTGGGGATGCCTCTGAGGCATATGAGCCTGAGGCCTGCTTCTTAGCTTTCTCACACTGGGTGTCGCCTGAAGGGCTTTTGCCTTTGCGATCTGGGGTGGCTTTAGTTTTCTGTGGGGAGGGTGTCTGCACCCTGGACCGCTTGGGCTGCTGCTGTTGTGTGATGTGTGTGCTGTATCTTGCCCAAGAGGTCTGTGGTGTGTGGTCACTATCGTCAGATGTAGCCACTGGCCGAGGGGTAGCCAAAGGGACTAGAGCTGGACTCGGAGATTGTACCAGTTGAATGGCTGCCGTCACTGTGGAGGACAGACAGGACAGTCCGGTGAAGCCCACCCACGTGTGAATGAATGCACTCCATGACAGCAACGACCTGTGTCAACTTTTTGTCGTGGTCTAGGAAGGCATTGATGAGAGTTGTCTGGCCCACACACAGCTGGCGCAAATGGTCCACAGACTCAGCACAGATGGCAGCAGGGGAGACAGGGGCAGGGTCAGCGGTGCTTGGGGTGAAGGACACTCTTCCCTTCTTACTGGTGCGAACACGGGCAGCACTACTGGAAGTAGCTGGGAGGGTGTGCACTGGACCCTGTGTGGTGGAAGAGGAGGCAGAGTTCCCGTCTCCTGTGCCCGCCAACATAGATGTATCACCGCTGGCGTCAGACGACGTTGAGGTTGGTGTCTCTGGCTGTGATTCCTCAAGCAGACTCCTGTCCCCCTCTGAGGCGCTGGTCACATCAGTGTCACTGTGTTCGTGTGTAGCAGTCGTGCTAGATGCCTCACCACTAGTGTCCGTCGCCTGTCCTTCCGTGCCCATGGGAGATGCTGCATGAGACAGAGATGTAGGGTCAGTTCAGTGGCATAAACCCAACCATCATATGCAAGCAAAGCACTAAACAAGATGATGATATCCCCATGTTGCACACCACTCTGTGCAGTAACATTGTGCAACCTCAATTCTAAAATCGAATTTTGTGTGTTATCATGGTAACGTAGCATAAGTGAGCCATGTGATGACCACACAGCCAAATAGCCTGTCGGTGGCACCGTGTAACCAGACACACAAATCCCTCTGAGCACACCTAAGGCCCTGAGGGGGGCAGAGATGTACCTCCATACATGTTGCCACTGTCACATCTGGAGGGAGCAGAAGGGGACAACACAGATAGAGACTCCAACATAACAGTCCACAATGGACATGAGTTCATGCCATCCACCATGTCGTACTTTGGGGCACAACTACATTTGCACATTGGTGTCAGATGTGTAGTCCTCACAATTCTGATGTCAGGCAATGCACACATTGATGAAAGCACACTCAGATGATGCACACTGCAGTTCCCTTCCTCGGGATGTCCCTGACTACCCCAATGCTGATGACGTCAAAAGGCCATGACTCAGAATGCAATGTCAAGGGCCATTACTCCAATGACATGAGAAAGTACAGGTAGGGCAAATGCATGACAGCTGCACCCAACACAGAGGCCACTTACAAGCCACTGCATCACACTACCAACATCACAGAGCCCAGCGCTGGCCCAGGCTGTGAACACATGCAGCCACTCACAACCAAAGTCACCCTCTTCCAGAATACTCACCCCCAGCTTGCTGCTGATACTCCTTCAAACGTGCATCCAGCTCAGGCTGTGTCACAGGTAAGATGCGGGCCATTAGTGGTGTCATGCTCCTGCACGCCAACCTGCCAGTCCGAGGGAGCAGACCCAGCGTCATCTCTGCCATGTTTTTGCTCAGCCGGCAGATGTCATCCCACCTCTTGTGACAGTGTGTACGCCATCGGTTGGACACAACCAGAGCCCGCACCTCGCGTGCAATGGCCCTCCACACAGCCTTACGCTGGTGGACTTTGAGCTGCAGGCATGGGAGACAAGAGGGGGAAAAATCAGTGACACCGTGTTATGTCCCAGTTGTAGGAGAGTAGGATCTGCTTCACATGGGTACCCCCACTTATTGCTGGTGTTTCACTGTTTTTCAACTTTAGTCTGGCTGTGGCCCTGCTAATCAGGACCACAGCCTAGCTGTTTCCTCTCTAAAATGGTTTCCATGTAGATTAGGTACATATCTAATTGGATTCTGGAGTGCCTTATAAGCCCCTAGTATATGGTATACTATGTACCTAGGGCATAGGTACCTCAGAGGCCTACCAGGGGCTTCAGCATGTATTATGCCACCCCTGGGAAGCACTCCAAAATGACACCACAGGTCTGCTACTGCAAACTGGTTAAGGGTGTGCTTGCACCCCTTACTGTGGTATAGGTTACCTATAGCACTACCTTATACAGACACATATAAACCTATAAGCCACTCCTATGGCAGTCCTTGACAATCCTGAAGGCAGAGTGCTTGGTTTTATGTGAGAGGGTGCCCAAGCAAGAGCTGAGCCCCTCTGCAGCATTCGGAAATACTTCCTTATGCCTGTTCTGTGATACAGCCATACGATATACTCTTAAATGCATTATAACCTTGCGGTAAATGCCAACTTTGGAATGGCTGCATCAAAACATGTCGTGTTTGGTGTCAAATGCTTTGGAATACTACCCCCCCCCGCCAGTTCTGGTGGGGGAGTAGCATTCCATCCTTTTAGAGGGAGAGACATGTTCACACTGACTAAACCCGGTTACATACTTTCAAAGCCCTGGCATCACAAAATGGATGCCGCTGCCACAGACGTGGGTCTGGCCTCCTGCTGCTGGGGCAAAAACTCAGGCAGGGAAGGCCTGGACAATAGGTTTCCTGTCACAGGGAGGTGGGTGCATGGTGGGTGCATTCAGTGAATACTTTTGAGACACTTCCTGGGGCTCACAAAGTGTCCCTGTGCATAGCCCGGTTCAAACTGGTTGCAGGGGCACTCAGCCCCTGCTCTGGCGCGAAACTGGACAAAGGGGAAGGGGTGTAACCACCCCCAACCCAGGCCCACCCATAGGTGGAGCCTTAGAGGTAGACCATCCCCTAAACTTAGTATAAGTATAGGAACCCAGCCCTAGGACTTTAGATTACCCTGGACGAACCTCTGAAACATATATCCTGGACCTTCGACTTTCTATCACGACTAGAAGATGAAAGAAATCTCCCTTGGGGTCAAGGAGTGACTCCCCTGCTTGGCGCGCACCAAAGAAGCAACTGACGGGTCTGCATTGCTGAAGCTCCCGCCGGAGGCCGAAGTCCCTGCATCACCAGAGGTGGATTTCCAGACTTCCCAAAGGCTACCCTAAGTCCACAGCAAAGCTGAGGCCCGTGGCTATCATGGGTAACGTGAAACCGTGACCCCTGGACACCGTGAACTTTTGCAGCAACAACACCTTCCTGGTCATCCTTGAAGTTGTGCTTTGGGCTCAGAGTAGCCCCATCCTTGAGCACCTCCTGCACTGAAGATTGTTGGCCTCCACTCCACGAGTGACCCGTGGGCCAGCTCCAAGTGCGACCGCTCGAGGCTCCTTCGCGATCACTAGCCCGTTGGCTAGCAGGTCCCCATGAAGGCAACCCCACTTCTACTTGTTGGTCTGCACCGCAGTCCTTGCTCTGATTTCCTGATACTTGCCGTTGCCAAGGCTTGTTGGGTCCTTTCTGGTCGCCGACACCGCAGCACTCGACAGACTTCGTGGGACAACTCGAATCCGGATCATGGACTTCGTCGACGCCTCCTGGACCTCGTGGCTGAAGAGTCAAGACACTCGACAACTCACCTGAAGCACCCGACATCTGTGGGCATTGGTCCATCCTGCCCTAGGTCACTGGCAAGTGACCCAGACTCTGTCCCCTCTGCTTTCAGGTTCCTTACATCCTAGATCCAGGCTTGGATCTCTATTGACACTTCTCCTCTTCTCGGCAGCAGCAGTTCTTTGCAGGCTTCCATTGGAATCGACGACGCAACCCGACACCAAAAGACACCTGTGCACCCGGCTTCCCTGGGTGAGGTAACTCAAGTACTCCGGTACTCTTGAGGGTGCTAGCCCTAGAACTGTCTAAGTCCAAAAGGGTTTGGTCCTAGATCGATTTGAAGTGTCCCTAATCTTTAAAATTCTAACCGCGACATTCCCCATAGAAAGTAATAGGAATCCGCGGTTGTGTTTCAACACTGCATGCGGCTCCCGTGGGTACCCAACGTCCCTACCTTGGGTGGTTCCTTGGGGTCCCAGTGATTCTAAAGGTGATAGGCACCTTGCCTATCTCAGTCGTGGTTCTTATACCACTATTTTAGTATATGGTTTGGTACGCCCCTAGGGCCCAAACGTGTATTTGTGCTTTTACTGATGCTTAAACACTTGCAACTAAAGTACTTCGAACTCCAGTCTCATAAAAAGACTAGAGGGGTGTGATTTATCTTAGATACATATATTTTGAATATATACCTGGTGTGGTTGTCTTTTTATTTGATTATTCAAGAGATTATAGACTGATAAAACAAGCTGCTTTACATTCCTTCAAGACTTAGCCTGAAGGCTGCTCTCCATAGCTACCACTAGGATAGCTTTCACATAAGGTTATCTTTAACCTATCACCATAAGGGGTTGTTTGGACTGCTACGAGGTGCGCACTAGAACTAGTGGACAGCATATATCAGGCCACCTTCTCACACCAGTATCTCTCAGTACAGGAGCATGATACTAACTCAGCCCAACTTCACAGGTATGTCTAGCAGAGACAATACAGCATCTCACATGGTACATTTGCATGGGAGAATCTTACGAAAATGCATGCAGGTATGAGGGTGGACACAGTACCTGCCCAACTCATACACATGCAGCATTCCAGTACAGACAGCTATGTGTAGGGGGCCCACATCTACTATCCAGTTTGAGGGTGAGCGAGACATACATTACATTTCAACATATGTTTTGGGACAGACTCACTGTGTCCAACATTACGCAGCCAACAATGTCCTTGCCCTGTGAATGGCTCACTGTGTTATGGCGGTCAAATTGAGGGACATGATCTTACAATCCTACACCCTTCTCACAAGGCCTGTTGTGTGCCATCTACTGGGCTGAGATGGCTCTTTGATGTATAGTCCAGCAAACAAAACAAATGTTACACTCTGTACATTTAGTGATGTGTCCTTGTCAGATTGGGCAGTGACTGTGCAGGCCAGGTGGGCTCACACTGAGGGCCAACGTGGGGTATCAGAAATGTCACATGAAGGGATATATTGAGAGCGTAAACTGTGCCTACACATGCCAGTCAGTACACATGCTGGCTGAAATAGAAGGGGTTGTGCACAAAAGTACAACAATCTGCTGTGTCATAGGTGAATTACCACCAAGAGTGTCACACTCTGGTATGAAAGTCCTGAGCATAGAGCCGACCTATACATGGTGCAAATTTTGAGTCAGACACAATTCCATCAGTAACCTCTGGACATAAACCCTGCCCAAGGCCACAGATAAGCCTGCGAAGAACATCAGGGACCGACACAGCCATTCACACAAGCAATTACAGTCCTGACTCCTGCATTACCAACTTGCTGCGTCACTGTATGGCTGACAAGACAATACATGTCCCTCAAATTTTTATGTGCAGGCAGGGAAATGTGTGAAATATGGTACACACCCCTTTCCCCTAGTGACAGCATGCTAGGCAGTGCATGACACAACCCCACACTCTCAACCACATACTGCAGCAGATCAACTTCATGTGTGCCCCCCTGCACTCTCACTGCCACTCTGAAAGACTTACCACGACATTTGGAGCACCATATAGCCTCGCATACTGTGTGAGCACCTCGTCCACCACGACCTCCAGCTCCTCGGTGGTGAAGGGACTGGCCCGGATCTTCTCAGTCCTCGCCATCACCGTTTCCAGTAGACTGGAGCAGCAGCAGTTGGTGTTGAGGGGTGGCACGCAGCAGGCCCTGGAGACAGGAGCAGCAGCAATTGGTGGTGAGGGGTGGCAGGCAGCAGACCCTGGAGACAGCAGCAGCAGCAGTTGGTGGTGAGGGGTGGCAGGCAGCAGGCCCTGGAGACAGCAGCAGCAGCAGTTGATGGTGAGGGGTGTCAGGCCGCAGGCTCTCTGAGCTGTGGAAATGTGAGGCTCTCTCCCACACATTTATAGCCCCCTGGGGTAGTTTCAGTGGTTCTAAGCTGCTGCAATTGGTGTTCCAGGTCAGCCTTTTTCAAATGCATCCGCGATTTTCAAAATTGCATTAGTCTACCACGATTGTGGTTCCCATTGGCTGTAAGGGCATGGGCCATGGCGGTGACACACCTCAGGGGCCAGGCGGTAGCTACCACGATATGTGTGCCATGCATTACTATGAATGACCGTGATTTGTGTGGCAGAGCATGCCAACCGCCAATTGACCATGTGTATATGCCTATCACTACCGTGATTGTGTTTTGGGCATTGGTGGTGACACACCGCAGGGGCCAGGCAGTAGCTACCGCGATGTGTGCATACATTGCTATGTATGACCGTGATTTGGGTGGCAGAGCATGCCAACCACAATTTGACCATGTGCATATGCCTATCACTACCGCAATTGTGTTTTGGGCATTGATGGTGACACACCGCAGGGGCCAGGCGGTAGCTACCACGCTATGTGTGCCATGCATTGCTATGAATAACCGTGATTTGGGTGGCAGATCACCTTGACAGCACCTATGGACACGTCATGCAGTGTGAATGGCTAATGGCCAGTTCTCAACAGTGCACAGTAGACACATGATTAATGGCACAAGATTGTGCACTTAATGGCAATTGAACCTTTACCCCACTTCTGACTACACATGCCATGTTGTTGTATATGATTAGAAACATTTGCATATACTCACTCACATGTCACTTATGAATGTGATTTAGCTGGGCATGTACACAGAACAGTTTTGTGATGAACTCTCCAATGGGTACACATGTGTGAAAGGGCTGAGCAACTCACAGTGATGAATGTCTTATTACACAATGTGCAGATTTGACTGTCTACTTTTCTTGGCTCATGCACATTCTTTTCAATTAACGCACAGTCTTGGGTCATTGTGTGATTGATGTGTGCCCTGTGTGACCTACGCAAGTAGGTGTGGCAGGTACAGCAGCTAGGTAGGAGACAGTGGTGTGGCAGTTTCACACGTATGCTGTTGGTACTACTCTCAGAGCGGCCCATGCAATATGAGGCCATATCCCTTTGGACATTCACATAGTCAGATGTTGTTTGTGAGATGATAGCTGTGTGAAAATTGGACAGGTGTAAGTATGGTGTAGCTGAAGGTGTCCCTACAAGTAAGTTGTGCTGTAAGCTGGACTGTGATGCTCGCCATTGTTGCCTTTGTGTCAGTGAAAACGTAAGATTCCGGATACATCTCCTGGTGGATTGCATTGACATGTGTCCGCTTTCATCTCACATAGGAGGAGACCAAATGTGCATCCTCCCTTCACAGTGCTGGCAGACATGGAGGATGAGGAGGTCATACTGAAATTCCATCTGAATCGAGACACCCTCCAAGACCTATGTGCTATGTCGGAGCCCCTGCTGCATAAATGGGGGATTTCCTCTACAATTTTACTTTTAGGCCAAGGAGCAGAGGGGAAAAAGGCAAAACAAAACTACAAATGCTCCCTCTAGGCCTGTCTAACTGTTACACTACGGATTAAATCACTCATGGGCTCAATTATCAAAATAATTCACATTGGTACCACACAATTGTAATTCAAATTGTTCAATTCATTTATTTATCTCATTTCTTTTTGTAATTTATCACATATAATTTTATTCTTTTTTTAACGTTTCAATTTTTCTTTCTTTTTTCATTCTAAAATTTTTTTCCCCAAAAATATATACATTACAGAGAAGAACAACAAAAAAATTCAATACAATTGTTACATCAAATATAGCAAAGACACAATACTAATCATTTTACTAAGAACACCCCTGGAAAATCTATAAAATTGCAACACACAAATCTCATTCAAACACATACACACTTACATAACCTACATATAGTTGGCATCTAAGTAAGGAGGGGATCACAGGTGAGAAAGCAAACCCACGACCAGATGGAAAGATTATATTCAGAAAACCAAGTCTGAATAATCGGTCGACGCGCGTTTCGGTGGTATAAGAAGGATAATCAGACCACCTTCATCAGGACCTTTCCAGATACCTACACAATTATCACAACACCCAGGGGATCTGAAACAACATTAAAACATAACAATCATGAGCCCATGATTTGTTTTACTGATTGGACCAAAAATGTCAAAGTAAATATGCAAAACACATGACTGACAAACAGTAAAGATACCAACCACCAAGATATCATCGTGCCAACAACAGTGAGAGTATCGAAGTAGAGACCTCCAATAGTAAATAATTAAAAAAAGAAAATGATGCATGGAGTATCACAAAGTATGTGTGATATAAGAGTATCAAAGTTCCCTTAAAATCAAAACAGAAAAGAAGTAGTCCTCTAAAGTGCAAAAGTGCTTGGCTCTCCTTTTCCATAGACAGAAAAGTGAAATGTGCAATACATACATATATAGCTACATATATTCTTATTAATACTTACGTAGAGAATGGTCTGAGACCACCAAAGGGTCATCGCACTTAAAGAAGAGAGACACTGATCTTGTCTTCATAATAATACGATGTTCAATCTAGTTAAGTAAGAAGGTGAATAAGTGTAAGTAATAAAAAAACAACTCATAACACCTTTCCCTTGTCTGCCATTCAAATTAGTAATTCCGTACCCTAATCTCCATCTGCCTTACCTAAGGACATTCTTATGCAGCCTCACTGATACAGTGGTCCTATTTCTCTAGCCGGTAATTCTAACTCAGAGAAGTCAAGGTAATCTAGACAAAGAGAACAAATTATAAAAAAACTCCAAAAAGATCTGTATTGACTAACTAGATAATATCTGTATCAACAAAAGAATGACAATAGTTTCAAAAAAAGGATACGCACAAAAAAATAAATCCAAATAACAAATGTAAAAATGCCTGTTGATTTTAATAATCCTTCATGTTAGAGGAATCCAACTATCCGTCCTTTATTCTTAGTTTCTAAACGCACAGATTCCCGGTACTGGTGTTGCTAAGTAAACAATCTAAAAGAGGAAGGCAAAACAGCACCTCAGGTAAAGCCTCATTTATATAATTCCCTTGTTAATAATTCAAGTATGTTCAATATCCCCAATTCAATATCCGATATAGGAAGCAGGTAGTCACCATCTTTAGGAACGTGGAAGCTAATATTAAAGTTTTCATGTAGGTTCTAAGACCCCACATTCACAGAGAAAGCGAACTACACAGTCATTCTACCTTATACGACAGGATACAGACCCTGTCTCTCGCTAAATACATCACATTAAGAAGGGATTAGAATTATATCTCACAAGCCTACACTGGTCATCGAAGGCGTATTGTCATTCAGCTCTTAACTCAAACTTATAGCAAAGCATAACCTACCAAACAAACAAAAAAGAAAGACGCTCTATGTTTAGCCTGCCCATTTTAACTATACACTCCGTAGCCACTATAAGATTACTAGGCAGAGAATACAAAGCGGGAACGATATTTGCAACATACCAAACGAAAAAACCTTCCCTCCTTCACAGATACTCACTTCTTTTTAAAAACGCAATAAGACTAAAGCTCGTGATCTTATAAATAGCATCAATCTCAGCGGGAAATGCGGCACGAGAAAACAACCATTGCGTCACCTAAATTGCTATCTAGGAAGGACCAATACATTATTCGATAATGGGCGCCATCTTTTAGTGTTAAAACTCTCTCAGAGAGTAACATATTCCAAGTAAAACAAAGGGGAATTTACCATGTGATTTAATGCTATCAATCTACCAACGTTAAGGAAACGTAAACAATAAATCACCTAATTCAGGAAGAGACAACTGCGAGATTAGGACATCTCGTAACATTGTCATGATCTTGAAAAGAAAGGTGGGTTAGAAAGGAGGAGGCTCACTTTTTATGCGGTCATGTTTACCAACTTACCATTTGAAGTAATCTAATAGTAATCCCAAGGGCCACACTTACCAGTGGCCCGCAATATCAAGTCAATAATAAGCAGTTGGCAACGTAGAAGGTTCAATCATTTATTGGCCACAACAGAACTCTACATAGAGGAGCCTCATCGAACCTCACCCATCAGGTGCGCCGAAGAAGGCTGCTGGCTCCTTGACAGAACAACACTTATATACATTACAGGTTCAGCATACAAAGCATTGGAAGTGGAAAAGTACCAGTTAGCCCTAGAGCTCCTGGATGAGCTCATACCGTCTGCACACATAAGGTTACTATCTCTTCAGAGAAGGTCGGCGGGGTGACTCCCTTTCGTCTCGGGCGCAGAGGAATGTCTCTTGATACTCCCTACTGCAGATGTGACCTTGGGCCTCAGTCGTAAATACAATTCACCCTGTCTTTAGGCTGGTACGAGCTAAATCATACAGATGGTGTTCAAAGAGAACCACGTGACCTAGGCATAGCTAGTCATGATCCAATATGGCTGAAGTGTGGCTTTTCGGCCCTTTCTATCATGCAGGATACTATATAGAATAGGCCATCTTATGAAGCAGTTCTAGTGTACATAGAGGGAGACAACCCTAGATACGTTATGCTAACTTTACATACTGGCCCGAATCCCACAGAACGGCCCTTTTTAGCATAATGTAGCTATCCATGGAACTATTCTTCGAAAATTCCCTGGTCTATTTGCATTATGTCGTGTATCTCTTTCTGAACTAATTGAGCGTTTACCTTACCAGGGTTTGCTTTAGGAGTAGGTAAGGCAAGGCGAACTTGGGTGGCACAATAGGAGCAACAAGCGGGCCACATTGAATGCAGACACAACAAGTGAAAAGGAAACCTCCTATTCCTAGAAGGACCATGAAGATTTTCCAACCCCATGTAGTAAGGAGATCCCAGAACCAGCCTGAAATAGACCAGGTTCCGGTCTCCGTATGAATCTCGGATGCCAATCGATGTAACCTCTGTATGGCCAGATGGACTGAGGGGGCGGAGTCAGGTATATATACACAGCAGGAGCTGCCAATCACTCTACATGCTCCTCCGCGATCAGCTAGGATAACGTCTAAAACAAGACGGTTCTGAAGCGTTACAAATCTGGTCGCTTGAAGCTCGACTGTGATATTGGTCAGTATCCCAGCAGTGGTATTTACTACTCCCTCTACTACCCTGGACAGTCTTCTAATTTCTTTACTGGTCAAAATGGGCCCCCACATAGGCAGAACTCCCTTTATTATATCAACAAAATGTTGGGCAGGGGTGTCAGTCTGGTCAGTGGCATCTCCATTGATTTTTACTGAGTCCAAACTTCGTCGATTCAGCGAGTGGGATCTGTGATAATCAGAAGGCGCTATATAAACAGGAGGGTATAAGAAGGATAAGTAGCATTTACCTGACCATCCTCTGGGAAGCCAAGTGTAAGCATTTTCTCCACACGCAAAATATACATTCGGGGGAGTGAGTATAGGTGGGCTGCTAAAGGTTTGTAATCTATAGGTATAGCTACATCTACTATAACCAACAAATAAATGGCCAGTACCATGTATGCAAAAGGAGGATGAGCTATTCAACACGGGGACCGGGATGATTCTTTCATTTGACACATTTCGCTCTTGGAAATATCTAAACTACTCGGTAAAGTTGAAGGACACAAAATCTGATACTTCGTCCCTTAACCAGGTGTCATTCTCATGTTCCGTGTACACATTCATACAAGCTGTAGGATCCAGGGTACCGTCCGTACCCTCGGCATTTGGAGTGAATCCCTGATGTCTTTCTATAGAGGCCAGAATCAGCTTATAATCCTTTTCTGAAAATCGGTGTCCATCAACTGCATAATGTTCATACATCATCGACAATAATCTAAACCATGCTTCACAACTGCCTAAATATGACAACGGCATCGAAATGAACAGATCATGTTTGTGCATTACTGAGGGGAGGAGCCCACATACCCAGCAGTTTGTGGTATTGGTTGAACTGTGGGTTTGATGCAACATTTCAATGAAAGCATTATTTACATAGGTCTGGCGGTGTCTTTCTTTATGCGGAGCAAAAGTCCGAAAATGGTGTTCCTCGGGGACGGGGGTGGTAGCTATCAGGGTATGCACAGGATAGCGGAATTCTAGATAAATGAACATTCCTAAGCATAATATTAATGAAACGACTATTATGACAATAAAAACAATCTTGGCACACAAGCTCCAAGTAGAAAACATTGGCAAATGTGGATGCAAAGGGCGGTGTACTATGGGACACTCCTCTTGAGGGACAAAACGCGCAAAAGGGTACATTCTCACTAAAAGTCCAAACATAAGCTCGGGGTAACGGAAAATCTATAAGCAGTCCAACCTGCCGGAGGGTGCTTCTTTCCTGTGTCCGGTATAGCGCCTCACAGGCAGACTCCTATTGTTCCATGTAATCACAAAAAAGGTAAAATGAACACAAAAACTTCTCGCATCGGAGTTGTACTTGACGCAACTCTTGTAGAAAGGGAAACTCCACCTGGGCCCCCTACCAATCAACCAATGTCTCTATCTTCTTTCTGAACAGAGCAATGTCAAAAGTTCCAGGCTCTCAACGGGTTCAGTCCAGTGTTTTTACATATTCCCAGAGACTACTCAGATCTCTTACTTTCATTCTCTTAGCCTGAGCCTGGGATCTTTGCTTTCAGTCGGGGCCGCGGGTTATAGCGAACATGACCCGGTGTTTCAGGATTAATGAAAAGAACAGGAACAGTGAGGTCAGGTACAGGATTGAGTGAGTGACTTCCCCTGTCACCTGTTGCCACCCCAGGTGCCTGATTACCTTTTACAGATGTCTCCGAACTCACGACACCCTCCGCTCACCCATCTGCTTCTCCTTGGGCTTCCGGGGAAGGTGACTCTTCGGTTGATTGATCGCTTTCGTGTCTCAACACCTCGCTTTGGTCCCGTTAGTCATCTGGCAAGGGAAGTGGGACCTTTTTGAGATGAGACACATGGATCCAATGCCGCTTCCCTTCAACCTTCACAGCCGTCCTCGTGGCCAGAAGCACCTGGAAAGGCTTGGTCCAGCGGGGATCTAGACTCGATTTCCGTTGGTAGTTCCGAACCAGGACCCACTGTCCAGGCTCCACGCCGTGTCCGGGACCCTCCTGCAGAGGCTGCAGCACTGCTAATATCTGTTGGTGAATGGAACGAAGATCTTTAGTTAGTGCATAAAGGTAGTCTGCCAACATAGGGTACTCGATGTTTCTAAGGGATTTTGGTCGCGGCACACCCCATACATTAGCGGTCCTACCAAATATCACTTCATATGGCGATATTCCACTGCGGGAGTGGGGAGTGGTCCTTACAGATAGTAAAGCCAAAGGTAAGAGATCAGGCCATTTTAGACCTGTGATGTCCTGCAGCTTAGCCAATTTCAATTTCAAGATCCCATTATATTTTTCCACCAATCCTGCTGATTGGGGGTAGCGAGCCGCATGAAACTTCTGCTGTATTGCCAGACCCTTGCAAACGTGTTCAACAAGGTCAGCATTGAAATGTTTCCCATTGTCACTCCAAATCACCCGGGGCATCCCATAGCGAGGAAAGAACTCTTTGACTAGCGCCTTCGCGGTGGCTAGGGCAGTGTTTTCCTTGGTAGGGTACGCCTCCACCCACTTGCTAAATGTACAAACCACCACCAAAACGTATTTCAGATTGTTAACCCGTTCAAACTGAATGAAGTCCATTTGTAGTACCTCAAAAGGTAGAGTGGGTGGCGCAAAGCTACAAGTCAAAACAGGAATGCTACCCCCTGGGTTATGCTGTAGACAAATCATGCAATTCTGAACTAGTTGCTTCGCATTCCTGTGGATGTTGGTATTATACCACACAGGATCTAGTATTGCGCAAATACCTTGAATCCCCAAATGTGCAGGACTGTGTGCCATGGACACGACCACATTCACAAATGCATTCGGCAGCAGCCACCGACATCTTTCGGATAGATCAATCCAGCATCCATTGTCATCCAGCTTTCCTATCTGCTCTTGCCAGTATTTTAGTTCTTCAGGGGTTGCTTCCAATTGCAATTCTCTTACGCTGTCTATAGTTTTACTGAATGCCTCTGCTTCTATCATTCCTTTATGTGAACTCGTCACGAACATAGAAGTGGTATTGGATTGGGCAGTCTCTTTAGCGATTCTGTCCACAAAGGAATTACCTCTACCTACATCATCAACTACTGCTTTATGAGCACTGCATTTAACAACAGCTATGGCTTGGGGCAGGGTCAGGGCGGCTAACAACCTCAAAACCAACTGACCATTCTGTATCTTCTGACCATGGGATGTAAGGAAACCTCTCTCCACCCACAATCTTCCAAAGCTATGTGCTACACCGAAAGCATACTGGCTATCGGTGTAGACATTTATCCTCAACCCTTCACCCAACTCACAAGCCCTCAGTAGTGCGACTAACTCAGCAGCCTGGGCCGATCGATAAAGTACCTTGGCCGTCTCAACTATTGTTTGCAACGCGGTGATCGCATAAGCAGCGGTCGTAGTGCCATTGGGTAACCGAAAACATGAGCCATCGACATACAATTCCCCTTGAAGGTCAGATAAGGGAATATCTGTCAATTCTATCCGCCCCTTCGTTTCTTCTTCTGTCCGAAATATGCAATCATGTATATCTTGACTGTGATCCTCCGGAGGGAGGGGTAGTAACGTAGCAGGGTTCAAGGTGACACATCTTTTGATAGTGATGTGTGGTGCAAACAGGGTCAATTCGTACCCCGTAAGACGCGCACTAGTTAAGTGCTGAGTCTGTGTCCATCACTGTCAGGTCCGTATTCAGGACGAGCCCTTCCGATTGTCGGATCGCCACTGCAACCGCAGCCATGGCTCTCAGGCAACTGGGAAGTGCCCTGGCGACATTATCCAATACCGCCGAAAAGTATGCACAAGGTCTTTGCTTACCACCAAATCCTTGTGTTAACACTGAAAGCGAGCAACCGTCCACCTCATGCACGTAGAGTACAAAAAGCTTCCGGTAATCAGGGGTGCCAAGCACAGGGGCAGAGCAAAGAGCAGATTTCAGAGAAACAAAAGCATTCTGGCATTCAGCTGTCCAAGGTAAAGGTTCATGCACATCTTTAGTCATTAGATGCAGGAAAGGTTTAGTCAGTAAGGAATAGTTAGGAATCCATTGGCGACAGTAAGAAGTTATGCCAAGCAAAGCGCGGACATCACGTTGCGTGCAAGGAACAGGCATATTAGATATGGTTAGAATACGATCAGGGGTTAGCCGTCGTCCCTCCTTTGACAGGAGATGACCGGGAGAGGTCACCTCCGGTCGACAATATTGAAATTTGGACAACAAAACTTTATTACCGTGGTCCGCCAGGTGTTGTAACAACGCAGTCGTCGCCATTCGGCAACCCTGCTCAGTATCAGAGGCCACGAGAAGATCGTCCACATACTGCACTAAAACGTTACCGGGCGGCAAGGTCAATGTGTCCAATAACGTTTTAAGTGCTTGGCTGTAAATACTAGGACTCTCTGTATAGCCCTGTGGGGCGCGACAAAATCTGAAGCAGCGACCTCCGAGGGAGAAGCCGAAAAGATAACGGCTATCTTGATGTATGGGAATACTGAAAAAAGCGTTTTTCAAATCAATGACAGAGAAAAATCTAGCCGTAGGGGGAATCATTGTCAAGATAGTAGTGATGTCAGGCACTATGGGATATTGGGGTACGACAATCTTATTGATTTCACGCAGGTCAATCACAAAACGATAAGTATCAGCATAATCAGGACTCTGATCTATCGGGGCCCGTTTAAGAATAGGAAGAATAGGGCTGTTGCATGTGTTAGAAGCCGTCTCTTCCACCACCCCCGTGCGGATCAAATCATGTACAATGGACAGTAATGCCCGCTCCCCTGCGGGGGCAATCTTATACTGCGGAACTCTGGGTAATCGAGCATTTTGTTTCAGAGTGATCGAAATGGGTGGTATGCTCAGCAACCCCACATCAGTATCGCCAGTAGCCCAGAGACTCTGTGGAATCTTTGCAAGTTCAGGGGGCAGAGGGTCCGTTTTAGAGAAACATTGTGCGGAGGGAGGGAAAGGTGTCCTAATAGTCAAGTAAACACCGTCTGGAGAGCAGTAGATGCGGGCATACAACCTCTTCAGTAAATCCATTCCCAAAAGATTCTCACCACATTGTGAAGTCAGAAGGAAAGGTGAGTCAATTGAAATCGGCCCCAAGTTAAGAGAAAGAGGTTGGGAGATGGGGCTTACCACTGGAGTTCCGGAGAAACCTACAGACACGCTATTCTGGCCAGACAGAGCAGCCCCAGGGACAAGGGCGTGTGAAACGGAGCTATTCATAGCCCCCGTGTCAACTTGAAACTTACCCGATGCATCCATTAGACGAGCATGTACATAAGGTCCGTTTTGATCGATCGGAATTGACACGCGTCCCCCACTCTGTCCTCGGCTCCCCTATGCCTCAGAATAGGCTGCCGAGTCGTTACTTACACATCCTTCATTATAATACTGCTTTCCTTGACCATGGCCGAAACAATTCTGGCTATTCTCACCTTGCCCAACTCCTTCCTGTCTCGTATATCCACCTCGGCGACCACTGGCACGGCCTCTCCCTTGACCCTCGGAACGCTGGTCTGTGCCTGCAACAACGGACACTGAGCACGCCAGTGACCTTCCTGCTTACAGAATGCACACTGATTTATTCCTAAATCTGTTCGTCCTGCACCCTGTCCGAGCCCCGCCCCTCGCGAGGCGAAGTTCTGTGTTCCCCGACCCCTACCGCGTGCCCTCTCAACTTGCTGTAACAAGACTCTAGTTTTCAAGTCCTTCGATCTCTTTTCCGTCTTTTCCTTACTCTCGTTCTCCCGATGCTCATAGTATTGAGCCATACTTAGAATAGTCGAGGGGGTTGATGTAGTCCAGGTACTCTCCGCAGCCTGAAGTCGGGCTGATATCTCGGGCAACAGGTTAGTTACAAACCTATTAACAAACAGGCGTATGCCACCCTCCTTAGACAGATCTTGCCCGCTAAAATCAATGAAAACTCCTTCGAACCTCGTGAAGAAGTCGGACACGTTCTCGTCCTTCTTCTGCTTGCACGCAGTCAATTTGTCCCAATCCACCTTCCTCGGAGGGATTAGGGAATGCATATAGGTTATTATTTTCTCCGGCAAAGTCAATATCTCAGTTCTAGGTTTATCTCCTGGCTTACGATCCCTATCCCAGTCTCGCAATTGTTCCCATGTTCCCCCAAACTCAGCCACATGATCCTGGTCATGCACCTGCCGCCATATGTCCACCGGCACCAATAGAGCAAAAAAATAGCTCGATGTCAGCCAGTGTCATCACCGCCGAGGAGGCGGCTTCTGTAAGTTCCTTATAGTATGCGGTAGGATTCTTTCTGGGGTCAGGCAACTGGGTTTTCAATGAAAGTACCTCACTATGTTTCCATGGGGTATAGACCCATTGTTCCTGAAACAGGCATCTACTCTTGGGCGGGTAACCGCCCCTTGTGCATCTACTATCTCGGTTACTTCGGGGTGATAAATAGGGTGCACCTCACGCATTGGGAACTGCTGTACCCCTACAGGGCTAGCTGCTTGCAGGCGCATTCTGTAACTGACCAGAGTGTTCACATTCCCGTACACCGCTTCTGGGCTTAGCTGAGATCTATGGGCCTGAGTGTGGATATCATACAGTATGGCCGGGGCTCTTTCCCCTTTATAGGCTTGTTCCCACAATGAAATGAGGCGTTGGGCCATATGGGCCAGCGCGTGCTGCTGCTTCACTGGTTCATAATCTCGCATGGTGTTCCATATGTCAGTCAAGGTATAAATAGGTTGCCGCCGCATCCACTGGGATGCCTGGACTGCAATGACCTCCTTCTCCTCTGTTCCTAAGGCTGATCGAGTGAACAACTTCCTGCCATCTAATGAACCGGTCGGATGTACTGGAGTTGAAACAGCTGTGAAAGGAGTTGCACTCGCGGAAGAGGAGGTCAGAGCGGGAGGGGAATATACGGCTCCCGGAGACAGCTGTGGAGCTTCAGCTGTCGAGGCCGACAGCAAATTGGGCAATAGAGCCATAATTTCCGAGACAGAGGAGGACAGCCGAGAACGATCAATGACAGGCACAAGGGAGGGGGGCTGAGGCGCCAATGCGACTGAAGTTGCTGTAGAGGCAACTGGCGCCGGCATGGAGTCACCGGTATTCGCTCCAGCCGATACAATAGCAGCTGTTACCTCCGGGTACAATCGTTGCGGAACATACGGGGGCGGTGGTCACATGTCCAGCAGGTCTTCTATTTCATCCTCTGGATTGGGTCGGGCCACATAACTTTTAATAACTTTTAGTCTAAACTCCCGATTCATACAATCGATTCCTTTCTCTACCCTTGCTCTGTCATAGGCTACAGCTTTCTGAGTTACGGTCTGTCCCGCCTTGGCTCTCGCCAACTTCTCCCCCCTCATCCGTCTCTGCTTGGCCTCTTTCTGCCAGGCGCTTAGGGCATCAAACATAGATTGCCTACTGCGCCTGGAGAATAGTTGCTCCTGTAGAAAGGCAACTTTCTTTTCGTCAAATGAACCAGTCTTCGGCCACTGCAATTCTTCATTACCTTTAGTATACTTATGCCACAGGGTGTTGAACAATATGGGGCAATTCCGTGCTTCACATACATGAAATGGCTAGGGCTGCCCTCCGGTGGGGCAGGCTGACTCTCGGCCAACCGAGAGTCGCTGGTCCGACAACAACAACCAAAACAATTCAATTTGCTGAAACACGACATGTTGGTTAGTAGACAGACACAAAAACCATATAACAGACTCTATGCCACAGATAACATGTATGTCGACATTACTCTCTGCAGTTCAACCTATCCAAATTTGATGCATCCAAACAAACGAACGGAGCCCGTCGACTCCCGTTCGTGGAGAATTATTCAAAAGGATCAACAAAATCACAACAGGCCGTCGTTCAACAGACTGGCAGGAGATGATCAGACAGGGGTAACCACGGACTGGACTACGGACCATCCCATGACCTCCCTGGTTCACCACTGAGACTGTTCTGATGTAGACCAAGCCGTACCTCAGATATGTCTCATGGCTACCCAGTTATAGCCGCAGGTTCTTCCGAGTGCAATCCGGCCGTGCATTTACTCACAAGTAACAACTAGGCATCTGATCAATATCTCAAAACATCACAAAGGATCCGCGGAGTCTCTACAGTCAGTCCCTACCGGACCACCCTGCAAGACCTCCGTAATTCTCCTAGGGTACTCACGACCCTTCAAATCAAATACAGTTAACTGTTCCAGATGCACCGCTCAACAGCGCGTGCTTCAAACAAATGCACCGCTCAACAGCGCATGTTTCAAACAAACAAATTACTCACCGGGTGCACCCAGGTACGAATGTTCGTTCTCCGCTGCCAACTTCTTACCACCAATACGGTCAGCTCCTGGGTCAAGCCCGTAGGACCCCGGTGAAGGGTCACTAGCAGCAGAGGGCACCCCGATCGGAAGCGCGGAGCGGACGTAAACTCCCCTCCGCCCACCCGGCCAAGACGCCCCCGATCCTCTCACCCGTTTACGGGGAGGGAGAAGACCCTATCACGGGGTCCCTTCGTTGTCGCCAACTGAAGTAATCTAATAGTAATCCCAAGGGCCACACTTACCAGTGGCCCGCAATATCAAGTCAATAATAAGCCGTTGGCAACGTAGAAGGTTCAAGCGTTTATTGGCCACAACAGAACTCTACATAGAGGAGCCTCATCGAACCTCACCCATCAGGTGCGCCGAAGAAGACTGCTGGCTCCTTGACACAACAACACTTATATACATTACAGGTTCAGCATACAAAGCATTGCAAGTGGAAAAGTACCAGTTAGCCCTAGAGCTCCTGGATGAGCTCATACCGTCTGCACACATAAGGTTACTATCTCTTCAGAGAAGGTCGGCGGGGTGACTCCCTTTCGTCTCGGGCGCAGAGGAATGTCTCTTGATACTCCCTACTGCCGATGTGATCTTGGGCCTCAGTCGTAAATACAATTCACCCTGGGCCCGATTCACAGAACTAACTTAAGACAAAATCCTAAACTTACTACCATTTTCGTATTCACAGAAGGCACCTACTCATTTTGGTATTCACAGAAGGCACTTACTCATTTCGGTATTCACAGAAGTTAGGAGTCCTAACTTTAGGACTCCTAAATGCCTTCTGTGAATACCGAAAGTCTTAAAATTAGGATTTTTCGCAGTTTAGTAGTAGTATAGTTAGGACTCCTAACTTTAGGACTCCTAAATGACTTCTGTGAATACCGAAAGTCTTAAAATTAGGATTTTTCTCAATTTAGTAGTCCTAAGTCTAAACTTAGGACTACTAAATTGAGAAAAATCCTAATTTTAAGACTTTCGGTATTCACAGAAGGCATTTAGGAGTCCTAAAGTTAGGAGTCCTAACTATACTACTACTAAACTGAGAAAAATCCTAATTTTAAGACTTTCGGTATTCACAGAAGGCATTTAGGAGTCCTAAAGTTAGGAGTCCTAAACTTAGGACTAGTAAATTGAGAAAAATCCTAGGGCCCGATTCACAGAACTAACTTAAGACAAAATCCTAAACTTACTACCATTTTGGTATTCACAGAAGGCACTTACTCATTTTGGTATTCACAGAAGGCACTTACTCATTTCGGTATTCACAGAAGTTAGGAGTCCTAACTTTAGGACTCCTAAATGCCTTCTGTGAATACCGAAAGTCTTAAAATTAGTATTTTTCTCAATTTAGTAGTACTAAGTCTAAACTTAGGACTACTAAATTGAGAAAAATCCTAATTTTAAGACTTTCAGTATGTACAGAAGGCATTTAGGAGTCCTAAAGTTAGGAGTCCTAACTATACTACTACTAAACTGAGAAAAATCCTAATTTTAAGGCGTTCGGTATTCACAGAAGGCATTTAGGAGTCCTAAAGTTAGGAGTCCTCACTATACTACTACTAAACTGAGAAAAATCCTAATTTTAAGACTTTCGGTATTCACAGAAGGCATTTAGGAGTCCTAAAGTTAGGACTCCTAACTTCTGTGAATACCGAAATGAGTAAGTGCCTTCTGTGAATACCAAAATGAGTAAATGCCTTCTGTGAATACCAAAATGTTAGTAAGTTTAGGATTTTGTCTTAAGTTAGTTCTGTGAATCGGGCCCCTAATTTTAAGACTTTCGGTATTCACAGAAGGCATTTAGGAGTCCTAAAGTTAGGAGTCCTAACTATACTACTACTAAACTGAGAAAAATCCTAATTTTAAGACTTTCGGTATTCACAGAAGGCATTTAGGAGTCCTAAAGTTAGGAGTCCTAACTATACTACTACTAAACTGCGAAAAATCCTAATTTTAAGACTTTCGGTATTCACAGAAGGCATTTAGGAGTCCTAAAGTTAGGACTCCTAACTTCTGTGAATACCGAAATGAGTAAGTGCCTTCTGTGAATACCAAAATGAGTAAGTGCCTTCTGTGAATACCAAAATGGTAGTAAGTTTAGGATTTTGTCTTAAGTTAGTTCTGTGAATCGGGCCCCCTGTCTTTAGGCTGGTACGAGCTAAATCATACAGATGGTGTTCAAAGAGAACCATGTGACCTAGGCATAGCTAGTCATGATCCAATATGGCTGAAGTGTGGCTTTTCGCCCCTTACTATCATGCAGGATACTATAAAGAATAGGCCATCTTATGAAGCAGTTCTAGTGTACATAGAGGGAGACAACCATAGATACGTTATGCTAACTTTACATACTGGCCCGAATCCCACACATTCACAAAGCTCCTCACTACGTGACCCAACCAAAAAAACAAGAGATCAAGAGAAAAACATTTCCAACAATAATCTGATGCCAAAAACATCTCCAATAATAATCTGATGCTATGAGAACAAAAATTATTGTGTTGAAATTTCAGTTTCAACAACGCCCATACAATCTATTCAAAGGACAAATGGTAACAAAAGTTCATCTACAAGACAGTGAAAAAATGAGGTTTAGAGTTCAGATGGACCTTTCACAACAAAGTAAGGAAGATGTAAGTATTTTGCATGTTCTAAGAAACCTGAACTACCATAAATAAAGCAAGTGATACGATTCTAACTGTAAAGATCAAGTTTTGGTGACATACCAAACTATGCCTTCATTTAATCCCTCCTTCACACTGTTGAAATAGAAAATCTGGAAAGTTTCCCGTCTTTTACGTGTGGCTTCAGTTGATTGACCTGCTTTACTTTGAACTTTTTCTATGATGCACCACTTTATATCCATCTCTAAATGTTGTTTATCACAGAAGTGCTGCACTAGTGGTGCCATAGTTTTTCCTGTTCTTATTGTCGATTTATGTTCGCTAAATCTAAGGCGAAATTCTTTTCCAGTTTCTCCAATATACGCTAAGCCGCAAGGGCAAAATAAAATGTATACAACATTACTACTTCTGCAGTTAGTCGAATACCTCAATTTTACATCCTTACCCTTATAACTAAGGGAGTCGGTGACTAATGCTGCATTGCAGGCCTGACATGCCCCACATTTATGGTTTCCTAATAAAGGGGGCAATCACGTTATGCTAGTTTGACGCTGACTTTGCGATGTCTTTTGTCTAGTATGAACCAAAAGGTCCCTTAAATTACGATTCCCCCTATATGTAACCACTTGTAGGTCAAGTTGAGTCCCATCTTCGTCTGCATTCAAGATCTTCCAGTTCTTATTAATCAAATTTATTATTTGAAGTTTAGTGCAGAGTGATTAATGACACACGTAATCTGATACGGGGTGCACGATTAGAGCCCTGCAAAAGAGCGTCTCGATTATAGTATTTCCCTCTTGTGTCTCACAAGGCGATGAGGGTAACCACGATCCAATAGTCGTTTCTTTAAGGCATCCCCATGTCTATGGAACTCTTCCATGCGCATACAATTACGGCGTACACAAAGGAATTCCCCAAAGGGGATTGAATCCTTTTGACAAGTAGGATGAAAACTTTGGTACTGCAATATGGTGTTCTTGGCCGTAGGTTTTCTAAATAGACTGACTTGCAGAGTGTCACCTGATCCAATGATAAGAATATCTAAGAATTCCACCTGCTCAGAACTGAACTTGGCTGTAAACTTGAGATTCACATCGCTTGCATTTAACCACAATATATATTTCTGGAGTGTCACAACATCTCCCTTCCATCCAAAAAAATTGCATCAATAAAACGTTTCCAAACAAAAACATTTTAAAAAAATGGAGCTGCCTCATTAAAAACATTTCTCAACTCCTACTCACCCATATAGGTGTTCGCTACGCTCGGCGCGCAGGAACCACCCATATCGGTGCCTTTGACCTGCTGATACAGGGATCTGTTGAAATCAAAGAAGTTATTCAAAAGAACTACCTCTAAACATTGTAGAATAAAACCATCTGGTCTCTCACCTGGGGAACGTTGGAGCAAAGAGGCTACCGCTTGTAACGCTTGACACTGAGGGTTATTCGTATATAAAGCCTCAATGTCAAGCGTTACCAAAATGTCAGTGTTTGAATTATATGGTAGACCCTCTATCTTATTGATGATATCACCCGTATCGCGGATGAATGAAGCATAGTTCTGTGTTAGTGGGCAAAGATATGTATCCACACATTTTGACAACGGCTCTGTACTAGAGCCGGTAGTAGAGATAATAGGTCGAAGGGGGGTTCATTTACATTCTTATGTGTTTTAGGCAGGCCATATAAGGCCGGGGCTATAGGATGTATTTTGTTCAGAAAACTGCACTCTTCCTCACAAATGAGTCCATCTTCCAGTGCCCTATGTGTAATCTCTTGAGTATATACACTCAATCTTGTAAGCTCTCTTAAATGTGATTTAATCCGTAGTGTAACAGTTAGACGGGCCTAGAGGGAGCATTTGTAGTTTTGCTATGTCGGAGCCCCACCTGCACCCTTGCAAGACATATCCGGGTGCTTTCACACCAATGTCTAAGGTGATGGCGGCCCTGCATTTCTTTGCTTCTGGTTCATTCCAGTACATGGTGTCCAGCACAGGTGGGATGTCGCAATCTATGTTCAGCATGGTGCTACGTGATATCCTGTCCGCTATGATGATCTACAAGGACAGATATATCCATTTCCCCAGGAGGCATGAATTGGCGGCTGTGAAGGGAGATTTTTATACACTTGGGCACATCCCCAATGTTTTTGGTGCCATTGACTGCACACATGTTGGCCTGGTTCCACCACAGGCATGTGAGCACATCTACAGGAACAGAAAGCATTTCCATTCCATCAATGTGCAAGTGGTTTGCCAGGCAGATATGATCATCTTACACGTCTGTGCAAAATTCCAAGGATCGGCCCATGACTCGGACATCATGCGTAACAGCATTGTGCCACGACTGATGGATAATCTGCTTCCGGAGCAGCCATGGATTGTGGGTGAGTACGAAGAGTCCAGTAGCGTGCTGTGTGTGTGACATGCTGTCCTCTGCCACAGTTACATTGCAAACTTTCTCTGTGTTTCTCACACCTAGGTGATTCAGCATATCCCAACCGTCCATGGTTGCTAAGTCCACTGCGTAATCCCAGGACACCAGCTGAAGTCAGCTACAATTATGCCCATGGGAGGACATGTCGTGTGGTAGAGCGTACTTTCGGTCTCCTGAAGTCATGTTTCCATTGCTTGGACAAGACCGGAGGTGCACTGATATACTTGCCCAAGAAGGTGTGTTAGATTGTAGTTGCATGCTGCATGCTCCACAACCTGGCCTTGCGCGAGGATATCTCCCTGCTCCTAGATGCTGCTGAGCACCCAAGGCCCCCGTCTGCATACCAACCCATGTCCAGTGACGAGGACAGTGGAGAGGAGGAAGGTGTCGACCAGCGTCAACAGCTCACCAACCGCTACTTCACTTGAAGGTGAGTGACAGTGTACAACAGAGCCATTGTCTGCTGATGCGTTGTTGTTGGCAAGGTGTATGTGAGGTTTGTGACTGCAGCCGGTTGTTGACACAGTGCTGGCTGCCGATGCTTCTGTGACAGGGTAGTTTGGCAAATCTACAGGATGTTTATGTCGGTACTGTTTCTCATTGTAATGTGTGCAGATTGGAGTACCTTGATGACAAGTGTTGTGTTATGGATGTGATGCCAACACCTGACTAGTGAATATTGTTCTGTTGTGTTTTCCTAGGTCCCTTCAGCCTCTCCTTGCCTACATACATTCCATACTCCAGGAACATTGTGATCATGGTGAAGACTGCACATCCTGAAATAAACACAGAGCAGACACAACAACATGTGTGTGTAAGGAGTGTTTATTTACATTGGGGACATGTAACGGGGGTGAATATTTACAATAAGGTGATTAGTGAAGCAGTGAGTTGTCAGTGATGGTACATGAGACAATCGAGTAGTCACCACATTGATGTTGTGACCCAGTCCAACAGACAGATGCCATTCACAAGGCAGTGTGGGGAAGGACAGTCCAAAAAGTCAATGCAGTTGTGAAGAGTGTTACCATCATGGCTGGCTCTGTGACTGGCGTTTGGCAGTTGCTTTGCCACTGGATCTTCCTTGGGATTTTTTGGGATGGCCCCTTGATCGTTTGGCAGGGGGGTCTCTACTGTGGGGCCAGTGGGGTCTGAGGACTCCCCCCTCTCTGTGGCCACAGGAGAGGATGGTGAACTGTCATCCTGCAGGCCACCAGAGGGAGGTGGATGTGTTGGTTATGGCGCAGGCCTGTACCTCAGTACCGCCACTAGCTGGCCCAAGAGGTAGACAACTTGGCCCATGCAGGTGTCCATGGACCTCAGCAGCAGGTGGAGCTCACGTGCATCATCCTTAGCCAGGCCTGTTAGTCCCTGGGCCCGTTCATAGGCCCCTAGGACTCTGTTGATGTTGTCCAGGTCTTCGGTCCGAGTGTCCGGTTGTCTTTGTCTGACCCTTGCCCTCCCACCTGCTCTGCTGCCACGGACCTGTTGCCTCACCACTGTAGGCACCCGCATCCTCTCCCTGCCCTCTTCAGTTGGTGGTGTGGAGTGGTCATCGCCTGGGGCAGGGAGAGTGTTGCAGGCAGCACTGGTGATGGTGGTGGTGGAGGATGCACAGGCCATTACAGCAGGGGTCTGCGTAGATGTTGGTGTTGCTGCAGATGTGGTGTGGAGGACAATGGGGTCATGGGACCTGTTGCACCCTGGCACACCAGATGGGCTACGTGTCCTCAGAATCCCGGGAGTCAATATCCGAGAGTCCATTTTCCGGGGGGGGGGGCGGAACTCACTCTGCAGGTTGCTGTTGTCGTCCTCTTCAGTCAGTTCTTGGTCACCTGTGGGTCAGAGGGGAAATGGTCATTGAAGTGCACCCCTTAAGCTTGGTGTTAGATGTATCTTATTACAAGTACATGTTGTCATCTAACAACTAGCGCCACGACGAATTTATGTGAAGCATCGTTGTTGATTACTCTGCCTGGCAGACATTTAATCTGAGCTTGAACTAGCCATTGTTATCTCATGCATAACTTTGTCATGTCATGTGCAAATCTCAATTTGTACTACAGACCATGCTTGCTTTGTTTTCATATGGTCCTTGATGCTCTGCCCACATGGCAGTTACACATGGCATTCAGTGCTGTGCATGATTGTGCACAGACTTTCTTCAACATGTGAATTAATGACAGTTACATTCCCTTAGCTGTCTGCACACTGAAAGTGGCAATTGGATCTGTGTGAATTATTGTGGGATGAGATGGCTGGTGTTGTCATATGGCACCATGCTTTTTGAGAGGAATGGCTGGGTGCATGCACTGTCTACTTACCTGTTCTGTTTTCACATTTGGGTGGAATTTGTGACACATCTCTCTGTATGTGTGGTGGAGGTCTCCATCCTGCTCAGGGGTGGGACAAGAGAGCATAAGATGGCTACCTACCTGTTAGTTTGAAGTGTACAATGCAAAGGCTGACACATGAATCTGGGTGGGAGGAGTGCTCAATCTTGATGAGCTGGGGAACAAGGGGGCATGGTCGGAGTAGTAGTGCAGGCCTCCCACCCACAAACAGCCCTCCTTGGGAATATGGCAACCTACCTGTTAGTTTGTTTACAGTGATACAATGGCTGCCAACTGCTTCTGGGTGGGTGTGGAGTGCTACATCCTGCTCAGGGGTGGGTCAGGGGGCGTGGTGGGAGTTGTTGTGCAGGCCTCCCACCCCCAAACAGCCCTCCATGGGAAGATGGTTACTTACCTGTTAGTTTGAAGTATACAATGCAATGGCTGACACATGCATCTGGGTGGGAGGGAGTGCTCCATCTTGATGAGTTGGGGAATGAGGGGGCATGGTGGGAGTAGTAGCGCAGGCCTCCTACCCACAAACAGCCCTTCATGGGAAGATGGCTACTTACCTGTTAGGTGAGGGTGAACCATACAGTGGCTGCCAACTGCTTCTGGGTGGGTGTGGAATGCAACATCCTGCTCAGAGGTTGGACAGGGGGCCTGATGTGAGTTGTTGTGCTGACTTCCCACCCCCAAACAGTCCTCCCTGAGAAGATGGCTACCTACCTGTTAGGTGAGGGTGAACCATACAATGGCTGACACATGTTTTTGAGTGGGGGGGAGTGCTACATCCTGCTCAGGGGTAGGACAGGGGGGCCTGGTGGGAGTTGTAGTGCCGGTTGCCTGGACACAAACAACCCTGTAAATGTTGGCTACCTTTGGGGTGATTCAGATGGAGTGAATGTTACATCTGTGAGACCTGTGTTGGGTATTGTGGTGCAGATGAATGTACGTGGGCCTCGGAGATGTAGCTTTGTAGTTGTGCAAGACAGTACATGGCAGTATAATAGTTCACATTTGTTTGTCCTTACCAGCCTGCACTCCCCTGGCTATTCCTGTGAGACTCTCTGGATGCAGTATGGCAAGCACCTTCTCCTCCCATGCAGTGAATGTTCTTGGTGGAATGCGAGGGCCACCACCAAGCCTCTGAGCCAGCTCACGGTTCTTGTTCCTCTTCTTTTTTACAACACTCTTCAGGTCATGCCACCGCTTCATGATTTCCTGTTTGTTGCGATGGATGGTCCCTACTGCATTTACCTTGTCAACTATCCTTACCCACATTTGAGTTCTGGTGGCTAATGGTGTCTGTTGGATCAGGTTACCAAACAATTGTGGTTCTACTCTGATTATCTCATCTACCATGACTGACAACTCACTCTCTGTGAATGTGGGCATTTTCTGTGGTGCCAGGGTTTGTGATGTGCTAATGTTTTGGGGTGCAGTTGTGAGGGTGGTGTGGGTGCTGTAGGTGGTGTGTATGTGTGTAGTTGTGCTGGTGTGATGTGTGCAGATTTGCCTCTCCTTTGTGCTCTGGTGTTGGGCCCTTTAGTTGTGGAGTATTGCAAAGGATTCTGGTCAGGGAAGGTGCTGGTTTTATGCTCAGCTATGGGGGTGTGTCGAAATGGAGTATTGCTGTCAGGTGTGTTGTGTGGGTTATCCTGGGAGTGGTACTTTTTGAATTTGCCATGGGGGTGTGTCTTTGGAATGTGTTAGGTGGTTTTGGGGGCAGGGCTAGTTTGCTCTGTGCACTTGGTGGCCTTGTTGTGATTTATTTTTGTCGGCCACCATTTTTTTCATGGTGCGTCCGCAGCGATGGCTATGCTACAGCCCTTCCGCCGGATCTCCCATTCATCACTGTTTGCGACCGCAGCAGTCGGAAACAGCGGAACGTACCGTGGTCACATCGGGGATATCCTAATTTTCTGTGTAGTCTCTCTGCTGTCCTGACGGCGGTTTGGTGTGTTTCCGCCACGAATCCGACCGCCGCGGATGGATTTTCGCCTTCTCCGCCCGCTACGGGCGGTCTTTGGTGGCCTCGTTCGCCGCGGTCAGATTTTTGGGGCGGTTGATCCTAATCGCACCGCCGGTTTTGCCACTGTACCAGCAGACGGTTGATTTCTGCTACCATGGCAGTCAGGGTCGTTTTCCGACCACCATCCTAATAGACCCCTTTGTTATACTCACTTAATGCACTGTAAAAATACATTTTTTACACATCCACTAGTCCATGGTTTACTGTTCGGATGTATTACATTATAAAGTCTACTGCTAATATATCACCATATGTAAGTTGTGGCAATTAATGTATGCAGGCACTTGGTACAGTGCAAGCTAACATTGCAGATGTGTATACTATACAAAACACGGAAATTGAAGTGTAAAGTTCACACATATCTTTATTACAGTTTCATAACTGTAGGTGGTTAGAAGGAGAAGGGCATCCACATAGTAACATGACACACATTTTACTTGTGGAATGTCAAGTACCACAATCGTCATATGCACATATCAGAGACAATTTGGGAGAGGAAACATCAGACGATGTCCACTGCAGTAGTGATCTTACTAATGTCTTATTGATGAAGCTTCAGGCATGTTCAGTAGCCCACAATACACACCCCACAACCAAACAGTAACAGCAATAGGTGTAGCTGCATCTGCTGGATTGTTTCTAACCTCTGCCAGTGGTGTCACTTAAGCTTTGTGGCATACAATGATGAGACACATGGACACCTACATCCAGTCCACACACAGAGAGGAAGCAATCTATGTAAACAGAGACAAACATGTATTGGCTAACTAACACAATGTGTTGGAGAACACGATGGAACACATAGGCAAAGCACCATCACATGACAACATAGAAATACCAATGTGTACCTGAAACTTCCATACACTGGCTGTACAAGTTGCTTTGGCACCAGAGTTGTACTCCCAAAGTCGTAGTGCAGCTGATGTCAATATTCTGACATATCCAAATAAAATGACCAGGTGAAGAGACCTACAAAAAGACAATAAGAATATTTCAGGTAGCAGTTCAAACATGTTACAAAAATAACAGTCTGCTTCTGGAGTACACAGTACATGGATATGTTCAGACACCACATAGCTACATAATCAATGTCCACATCAGTCAAGAGCTGATCCATTTATAGCTCTGCACAAAGTAACCCACAGTTGTGCACGCCTAACAATCAACAGCCCACCACATCCCCAGTGCTTCATAACGACCGTGACTGTAACTGTCACAGTCATGACATCTCTACATACTTACACCAAAGGGAAGTAGTTGTTGATGAGCTGTTGATGCAGGTCAAGCCTTTCCTCTTCAACACTATCATCATCACTGTTCATGTTAGGATTCTTACCCTGGTCTCCATCCTCCACAATCAGAGGGATGTTCCTGAGCAGTGAAAGGTGTTGGAGCATGCAGCAGGCGACTGTGATCTGACACACCTTTCAGTGTGAGTAGAGGAGGGCTCCCCTGGTCTTGTCCAAACAGCGGAATCTGGCCTGCAGCAGCACAAAAGCCCACTCCACTACCCGAAGTGTCCTCCCATGGGTGTAATTGAAGCGGAATTTCTCTGGCGTTGTTGGGTTTGTCAGCGGGGTCAACAACCAAGGTCGGTTGGGATATGCTGAGTCACCTAGATGGGAAACACACAGATGTGCAATTATGATTCAGACATTTGCAGAGGATGACAGCATGCATCACACACACAAAGAAAAGATGGACACATCTCACTCACCAACAAGTCAGGTCCTCTCTGGTTGTAGACATGACATCAACTGGGGTATGGTGCTGTTCCGCATGACATAGGAGTCGTGGGCAGTTCCTGGGAATTTTGCACAGATATGTGAAAAGTACAAATCTGCAAGGCATGTCACTAGCATGCTGATTAAATGATAATATTTCCTGTTCCTAAATATTTGCTCACTGCTTGAGGTGGTAGAAGGGCAATATTTGTGCTATCAATGGATCCTACAGCATGTGGAATGCGACCTAGGTCATAAACATCACCCTTCACAGTTGCTAAATCTACTCTTCTTGGGAACCAAATATAACTATCCATGTGTTGCATCAGTTCAGACAGGACATAACATAACACCATACTGAACCTCGGTTGTGACATCCCACAAGATGTAGCCACTGTGTACTGAAAGGAATCATTGGCCAAAAAATGCATTGTGGCCATCCCCATCACTGTTGGGGGTCAGTGCTGTGGGACAGGTTTCTTGAGCTCTTAACTGAGGCACCAACTGGCCATATAGGTCCTGAATTGTCCGACGATTTAGTCTCAACTTCTTTATGATGTCTCGCTCCTCCGGTAGACGGGAGCTTGTCTCCATCTCCATCTGCCAGTGTACCTTAGTGTGGGAACAGGAAAAGTTAAGATGTTGGTTACAGAGTGCACGTTGCCTCATAACAGCACAAGATGAACAGTCATGTGGAATCAGTGTCGTGCTTGTGTGAGCTGAAGACATGCATTAGTTATGACGGTGACAATATGTACACTCCAACTACTAGTATGGGGAGAGTGAAATAATTGACAGACATATAGGTCATTGCACCTTTATGGATACTGAGCCATGTGGGGTGAGTCCCCTGACAAGGTGCTACTGATGCCTGATAATGAGGGGAGCTCAATGCTGTAATTTGTTTGACAATAACCGTGATTGCCAGCTGGTGTGAACTGCACAGTAGGTGTGCTCAGCCACAGCGGGCACTGCCAAAGGCCCATATTGTAAAATGCGATCGACGTGCTAGAGAAATTGTGACCCCCACGGTCAAAGCCTGACTATGAAAATACTATAGGGCGAGAAAGCTAAAGACACACAATTGATGGAACGAAATGCAGAACAAATCAAAACATTCACCCCCAGTCAAGAGATCTGGGTTAAATCCATCATTCTTTTGCTCACCATGCCATCCCAGTTTAGTGCAAATCAGTCTTGACCCTGTGCCTCATGGGAACAGTCCAGCCCGAACTGCCAAGCCAGGTCCTCCCTGGACCGGAAACAAGCATCCTAGGACCGGTTTCGGGGTTTCACCCCTCTTCAACGAGGATAGCTTGATTCCAGTGGCACAGTGAGCCCAGGACTCACGTCTGAGCATACCTGGCGCACTTAGGGCGAGAAAGCAAAAGACACACAATTGATGGACGGAATGCAGAACAAATCAAAATATTCACCCCCAGTCAAGAGATCTGGGTTAAATCCATCATTCTTTTGCTCACCATGCCACCCCAGTTTAGACCTGGCCATATGTAAATCAGTCTTGACCCTGTGCCTCATGGGAACAGTCCAGCCCGAACTGCCAAGCCAGGTCCTCCCGGGACCGGACACAAGCATCCTAGGACCGGTTTCGGGGTTTCACCCCTCTTCAGCCAGGATAGCTTGATTCCAGTGGCACAGTGAGCCCAGGACTCACGTCTGAGCATACCTGGCACACTTAGGGCGAGAAAGCAAAAGACACACAATTGATGGACGGAATGCAGAACAGATCAAAACATTCACCCCCAGTTCGGGCTGGACTGTTCCCATGGGGCACAGGGTCAAGACTGATTTGCATATGGCTGAGTCCAAACTGGAATGGCATGGTGAGCAAAAAAATGATGCATTTTGGCCCAGATCTCTGTACTGGGGTGAATGTATGACATTGTTCTGCATTCTGTCCATCAATTGTTGTTTTTGCATTTGTCACCCCGAGTGGGACGGGTATGCTCAGACGTGAGTCCCGTGCTCTCCATGCCACTGGAGTCAAGCTATCCTCGCTGAAGAGGGGTGAAACCCTGAAACCAGTCCTAGGATGCTTGTTTCCAGTCCAGGGAGGACCTGGCCTGGCAGTTCGGGCTGGACTGTTCCCATGGGGAACAGGGTCAAGACTGATTTGCATATGGCTGGGTCCAAACTGGAATGGCATGGTGAGCAAAAAAACAATGGATTTAGGCCCAGATCTCTGTACTGGGGTGATTGTATGACATTGTTCTGCATTCTGTCCATCAATTGTTGTTTTTGCATATGAAAATACTATGGCAGCTAATAGGCCCTGTTATCTCAGCCACCACTTGCAGTTTTGAACCACACAGTAGGGTGCTCAGCCATGACAGGCAATGCCATAGGCCCAACTGTAAAATGTGACCGTCGTGCTAGAGAAATTGTAATGCCCGCGGTCAAAGACCACCTATGATAATACTATGGCAGCCACGGATTGCGATTTTGAGCGGCGCAGTAGGCATGCTCAGCAACGGCGGGCATGGTCATAGGCCGATATTGTAAAATGCAACTGGCACAGACCGATGTCTGTGCCGGGCTAGCACTGACGCTGCCTTTGTGACCTATTTATAGGTTGCGTTTAGGAATACGAAGGTCACTTAAATATCTGTGACAATCTGTTTCCACATGTCTTCCATGCCTACAGCTCAAACTCCATCAGCGAAAGGCCATACGGAAGGTCATCTCCCGGAAGGTGTGAACCCTGGGGGTCTCCAACTGACGCAGTACACACTGCCACAAGAGGTAGGATGACATCTGATGCTTCAGCAAGATTCTCACCGAGTTGCAGCTGGGGCTGGCACCCTGAAGTGGCAGGTTGGTGCGCCGGACCTTTACCCCCCTTATGGCCCGCATTCTGGTGGTGACCCAGCCAGAGCGTGATGGACGTTTGAGGGCCCAACAGCAGCTATTTGGGGGTGAGTACCTAGCCTGAGTATAACTTTGTGCATGACTAACTACCATTAATCACAGGCATCATTACCCAAGGAAGTTTCGAGATGACTCATGTTCCATGCAATATGAACAATGCAGCATGTGTATGAATGGCAATAGATGTGTGGTTTACCACTGTGTCCACTTTATGTAGCAAAAAAAACAAGCATTGTCCCTCAAACAAGTTTAACCTTAGTTGCAGATCCCATTTGGAGAAAAATGTCAAAACTGAACCCTTCAGACACATGAAAGAAGTGTGTAAATTGTCCCACACATGATACTTGTCATCCTTGTGTGTGCAGTGTTGCTCCCTGACTACTGTAACTCATGTGATAGTGTAGCAGTGGCTTTTGGCATGGCCTATTACTCACTCAGGGTGCAGGGAGTCTGCTCAATATCCCCTTATCCTAAGAGTTCTGTATATCTGAATGATTCAGTTAACAGCACCACCGTTTAATTTGGAGATGCCTACCTCCAGCATAGCATTACATTAGATATTTCAGTGGCCCATTCACAGTAACAGCACACATGAGCTGAGGGTGTTGATGGAAAACAATATTTATGCATTAGGTGATGTCTATTTGCACATTGTGCACACGGCAATATGTATTTGTTATGGGCAGACATGTAAGGGTAAGGCAATGGAGCGGTGTGTCCAGATTGGGTGAATGTGTCACCCCTAAAGGTTGACATGGTTGAATTTGATCAGAGGGAGTAAAACTTAAGTATCTGTGAGACAGTTGTACTGTACATTGCAGAAGATTCAGACAATGTTTATCTGAATGGCAAAGCTTACTGTTTATGTCTTGAGGAGGGACAGGCACGTGCATCAGTGCCCAGTCAGTCTTTGGCTGCTGACATGCATCAGGGAGTGATATCTTTAGCCATTGATGTGTCCTGTGTGTGCCAGTGGTCAGTACAACGTGGGTATAAAAGACACCACATAATTGCTTGTACAGCACATTCCCTGTCCTTGTGGAGGTCACTCTGTCATCTACGTGGATGGGCTCATTCCAAGGACTCCTCTCCTAAAAGTGTTGTCCTGGCATTGACAAAGTATCTGTGGATGAGGTCTGCTCACATGCACCGCCCGTGACAGAGATTGCCCCATGCTAGTACCTATATATATCAGCACTACCTGAGACATGTAGCGAGGCTTCTGATGTGAATGTGTCAACAGCATCATCCAGCAGTGGAAAGCTGTGAGACTGCTAATTGGGGATGTAACCCGGGTGTGGTGGCCACTTCCATGTCAATCACGACTTCTGATTGTAATACTACTTATCCAAAGTAGATGTTCTACAGTACTTGTTGTATTAGTTTAGACATGCCTGAATTTTGCCTATTTGCAGGTCTCTATTTGGATGGGTAGTGTTGTATACATCAGGCCTTTTTAATAAGATATCAGAGGGTCACTATAGCATTGTATGAGGACCTAGTTTGAGGGAATGCATGTAGGTCTTGCTACACACAATCAGATGTGAGATGTATATGTTGGCACATGCAATAGGAGCGGGCATTGTCTGAAACATCATGTAGATGGAATTTTCACAGGTCATGTGTCAATACAACATGTTCTTATGC
The DNA here is from genome assembly GCF_964204655.1 of Triturus cristatus. Classification (NCBI taxonomy): domain Eukaryota; kingdom Metazoa; phylum Chordata; class Amphibia; order Caudata; family Salamandridae; genus Triturus; species Triturus cristatus. The sequence continues at coordinate 594,859,772 of NC_140590.1, read as the reverse complement.
CAAAGGTTGTGCTGATGCAGCCAATCCATGTAAAAGTAATTTACAATAGTGATGGGTGAAGTTTTGATTATAGATATGCTTTCATATTTGTGCCAAGGCCATTGTATTGAACCTATGTCTTCTTTTGCCACAGCATCAACTTAGGGCAGGGGAAAGAGAGGGACCCGACCCACTTGGGGAAGCAGCTGGCCAGAGTGGTCCTCATGTAGCTACCGACACAGAGGGGACCAGTGCCTTAGAGGGGGAAGGGAGTGTCCTGGAGGAGACAGGAGATGAGACAGCTACCTCCACATTGTCAGACTCCGGTGGTGACTCCGTGGTGGTGGTGGACCAAGGACAGAAAACACCATCTACATCTCCATCTGCCAACCCTGCTCTATCTCTATCTTCTGAGCTGCTCCCCAACCTGCTATCTGGGCTGCCTCCCCTAAGAAGGGTGGAGTCTCCTTCCCCCAGGCACTGCAGCAGATCTCTGTAGGTCAGACTGCAGTCCTGAATGCCCTCCAGGATCATGGCAACAAGTTGTCACAAGCTGTTGGGTTCCTGGACATGGCGAACCTGCAGAGATCTTTTTAGTCTATGGACTTGACACTGATGGCAGCTATCCAAATCTACCAGCATCCCATCTCAGGTCCTGTCCCTTACCAATCCACGCTCCCAATACCCACACCTGACCAGAGAACATGCAAAGCTAAGCACACAAGTACCCAGTCATTCCCCATGCAGCACACTTCAATGCTAGTCCAAAAAACGCAAACACACTACACCCACCACACCCAGCAGGACACCCACTCACAGCACCCAAGACACAACACCCACAATACCTTCCCAGGACACTCAGAAACATATGCATATAAAGCATGCATCCACATCTGTGACCTCAGTTGCCTCTCCCTCCAAAACCCCGTAGTGGCCTGATTTTTTGTTGTGCCTTCTGTTCTGAGATGGTAAGTGTGGGTATGGAGCCTTCTGAGTGTGTTAACAGCTGTGGCAGAGAGGTTTGTAGTGCTGGCTGATAAATGTTTTACACAGTGAATTTGTGGACACATGAGTTATGTGCCTGTGAATGACACATGGGTAAGAGGTTTAGTAATGTGTTGTTACTGAGAATAGACATACCCCTACAGACTACAATGCCTGCAACTTAGCTCAGAATACTCACTCTTTCTGAATTTCCTTCAGGCCAGCCAAGACTTTTGGTGGGTAGCTACTAAGGTGGAGGAGGTGTCCCTGTAAATGGTCTTCTATATTGTGCTGGTGTCCAGATGTAGTGACATGTTTACTGTGCATGGGTGCATATCCTGATGTGGCATGCAAGCAGTTTTTGACAAGTTCTTTGAATGTCAGAAGCTGTGAGAGAGGTGAGCTTCCAGCTGTGCCAAGCAGGACCAATAGTGTTTGCTGTGGGTTGTGAGTTGCATTTGGTCAATAGTCATGGAGCATGCTCTGCAATGAGGGGCCTCTTTGGAGTGAATTCCTGGATAATGGAGTGTGATATGTCTGCTGGCATGAGTTGTGATGTTGCTGTTCCTGAAGGTGATAGCAGATATGGAGGTTCCTGGTTGTAGTGGTGTCAGCACATTCCTTCAAGTCCAAGCAGTGCTATCAGGTGGAAGGACCATGGCCATTGATAGGTGTGAGGCCCCCTCATGTACAGCTATGGTTGTTGCGGGATGTAAATAGGTCCTGAGTTCTAGAAGGATGAAGGGTGTGATGTTTGTGTATTGGCCCTTTCCACAGACCAGTGAATGTGTGTGATCTGTTGTAATAACAGGAGAAAGTGTGTGTGTGTGGAAGGATTGTGTGTTCTTGAGTGCACTGAGATGAGTGTTGCATATGTAAGATGAGTTTGGCAATGGTGAGGTGTGTGCATTTGCATGTAAGTGTGTCCAATTGTGCTCAGGCCCCCTATCTGTGATCAATCTGCTGTCAAAACGATGGCAGCTAATGTGTGGGATGGGGAATCACACCGTGACTCCTTTGTGACCAGTAAAGTATTAGGGGCCCATCTGCCTCTGATTAGGCCTCTCTGCCCACCATTGTGCTGCTGCTTTAATCTGACTGCCATGGCCAGCCCACATTCCAGCAGTTTTGATGGTAAATGGACCCCCACTGAGGGTAACAATGGACCTTCGGGCCAGAATGAGTGTGCCAATGGATTCCTGTGTCCTGCAAGATGGCAGGGGTTAACAGGTAAGTTGTCCCAGAGCAGTGACTGCGTCATGTTTGGCTCAGCCAGACATGCAAAGTGCAGTATGGGCCAGCTTTGGGATATACATGCAGTGATAGGTGCTTGACATAACTTGCATGGGGTACACAATGGTGTTGGATTTTGTAGTAATGGAGCAGGTAGAGCAGTGGCATGACTTGTAAGGCAGAATCCATGGCGTCCCAGGACGTGGAGAGGTGCATGGAGTTGAGTTTGTGCCCTCTGTCCCTCTGTTTCCGGCAACTCTGGCAAGCTGGTTTAACCACCTCGGTCGGATGGCCTGATAGTCACATCGTAATAGGATGAGTGGTCAGAGCGGCTTTTCACCCAGTTGTCTGTCTCCATTGGCCCCTAAACACACAGGCGTGGTTGTTGTTTCCTTTCGGAGTCAGAAGGATAGCGTTGGTCGGAAAACTGCCTAATTGTGCCTATTGTAATATGGCTGTAGGGAGAATCGCTTCTGACATGACAGCATCGGCCTTTTCCGAATCTGACAGGTCCACAGAGGCCCTACTGACCACCTTCATAATCAGGCCCTAAGTACGTTAGAGCTCAAAAAAGTCTAAAACCATCTCTCGTGACCACTAGGGGCATACTACCAGGACAAAGTGAAAGTTTCAATGCCAACCGTGATACTGTGCAGGCCGGCTAGGATGCGGGCTAGGTCCCGGTCAAAGATTTACCTTTGGAGTTAGAGCCTAATTATGGGTTTACCCTTGGTAGCAGTCTTGACACTGGCCCACTACGGCACCATGAACGGCATCACAAGTGTGGTTGTCAGACCGCCACAGGACCGATGCAACATCCGGGGATCCATAATCCCATGGGGGTGGCGCAGGGGTCAGGCAGAGCAATATGCTGACAGTGCCACTGCAGCACTGCCAAGTATATTACGAGTTGCCTTTTCACCACCCTTTCCATGGCGGTAAGTTCACCATGGAAAGGGTGTTGGAGAAGCAACTCAGGGGGCCCTTACAGTGCCCCATGCTACCTCAGGCAGAGTCCTGTCTTTGTGGAGCCTTGTGCGTGCAGCAGGTGGTCTCTTTCTTAGTGCTGGGACTAACAGCAAACAATAGGGAAAAACAACATTGGTTGTTTTTCCTCACCAAGGCATTTTAACCATATTTTCTACTGTTTCTGCTTTTTATAGTAATTCACCCGACCCTTGGGGCACCTACGGCAGACCTTAAGGGTGACTTATAATTAATAAAAAAAGTAGTTGTGGACTTTCAAAGTAATTTTAATTCCAATGTCGAAATTGGATATAGTTGTATCCGAAAACCATCCTGCAAAGCAGGCCTGGCTTTAAAATGGCAAAATAAACCACAGCAGTGCACACTTCAGTGCATTAAGGGCCTTATTATGAGTTCAGTGGTCTAAAAACTCGAGAGCCTGCGGTTACGGTCCGACCGCTGCAAGCTCAGTGATCCTACCACCGTATTACGAGATTGTCGGATTGCCTTTGCAGAGCTTGTGGTCAAACCACTGACACCACCAGCCATCCGCAGACTGCTGCGGCTGCGGTAGATAAAAATCAGTACATAGGAGTCTCACAGTGTCTGTATTACGAGTTGGCTTTCCGACAACCAGAGCGCGGAGAAAAAACTACTGTGTTCAGGTCAGTGGAAATGAAGAATTTGGGGTGACTACTCACGCCTTTCCTGTTCTTTCTTCATATTCAACGTCGATCCCTTTCTCCAGGTGTCCCCTTCACAGCAGCATCTTCACCCCAAAGAATGCGTCCCTGTTTGCTGCAATATACAGGTAAGTTCTTTTTATACCTTATATACACATTGCATGGACTGCCCACATATGGACCGAACTCCAGCAATGTGTAGGTGGTATTTTTCTACATGTATCATGCATATGTGTACATTCAACCCTTATGCAGTTGAAATGCTCACAGAGGCATCAATATATATGGCAAACCATTCACCATTCCTGCAAGACCCCCACAGTCACACCGCAGGCATCTCGGTCAACTTGTAATACGGTGATCAGAAGACCGCTGGCACTGCAGTGTTCTAGAGAATGCAGCCGGGGTGTTCAGGCAGTCGAACCACCAAAATCGGAATCAGGCCCAAAGTTCACTGGGGTCTCTAACCCTACATGCCCTACCATATACTAGGGACTTACAGGTAGATAGTGTAGGAGAGTGGCATCGACTGCATAGTTGCCCCCAACTTTTTGCTGATGTTTTTGCTGTTTTATGACTCTAGCCAGGCTGTGGCCCTGCTATCCAGGACCCCAGCCTATCTGCTTCCTCTGTTAAACGATGTGAGTACCCTAGGTACCAACCAATTGGATGCTAAGGATGCCCTGACAGTCCCTTGTAGATGGTACCCTAGGTACCCAGGGCATGGGTCCCTCAGTAGGCCTACCAGGGCTGCAGCACTTATTGTGCCACCCTGGGACAGCCATACAAACTGACACCACCAGACCACTACTGTAGTCTGGGTAAGGTGGTGCTAGCACCCCTTACAGGGATATAGGTACCCTATATCCCACCCCATTACAACACATATACTCTCATAGGTCACCCCTATAGCAGGCCTTGGTAATCCTACAAGGCAGGGTGCTGAGGTATGTGTGAGGTGGGACCCCTACATGAGTAGGGCCTCTCTGCAACCTTCGTAAAATCATTGCTGGGTTGTTTGTAGTGTAAATCAACAAGAAAGAAGGGGGGGCCAAAAGGGCTTTTGGTAAGGTCCAGCTAAGTGTGCCCAAAATATGCAAATAACAAGTGACAAAGCTGTTCCTAAAGGGAAGGATGTACCATGTAGGAAGGTATCTGTTATGGATATTGGAGCCCTCACACAGCCATCGGGATATTGTGAATCACATACCCTTCAGAATGTAATGTAACATCATCGGGCTGCTCCTACGTCAAGTCGGCTGGTGCAATACCCGACGGGCTCTTATTTAGAGAGCACTCTTGTGATGATCTTCTATATCCAAGATAGCCGGTGGTTCAAATGGAATAGTGGGGCTTGATAATAATGTAGATGAATGTTAAAAAGGGGAGGGAGTACTATCTCAACAGTTTTATTACGATGTCTCCTCACCTGATTAAAAACATGAGGTGAAGTGATAGTAACTCAGGTCTATGTTCTGGGTTATCTACACTGCCTCGTCATGGTCAACATGTTTCTCACTATAACTGAGCTATACTCAAGTGATTCATCAGGACCTAGAAATTCTATCTACAGGTCTATCCAGGAAGATTATGTGATAGACAACAAGCGTTTATGTATATAGCTGGTATTGTTACCTGCGGCTCGGTCTACCTGTATGGAGAATGGGAGACCAAAATCGTTAAGGAACGCTCATTCACAAAACAGTTATCGTACATGGTGCGGGTGGAACGTGCATTTACAATGAAGGTGCACATTATGTGTAGGGGGGGGGATTAAAAACACACAAAAGCCACGTGAAGTGATCACTCTAAAGGTGTTTCAACAGCTGTAGTTGGACTTACCCTATATGTTCCATAGGATAAACCACTGCAGTCCCTGGTAGGCTGTGCAAGGAGTTCCTTGCGTTCTGTATTGGTGTATGGGGGCAGTGTTTAAAAACAGGTTAGATAAATGCAATACTCCAGGGTCATTAACACCCCTTCTCTTGGATGCCACAGTGTTTAAAAACAGGTTAAATAAATGTAATACTCCAGGGTCATTAACACCCCTTCTCTTGGATCCACACCAGTAATATATTGCAATTATAATGGGGATCAATGGTTGTGAATAGAGCTAGGAAGTGCCTGGAGAACAACTGCTCTCAGTAATGGTCAGTCAGTAAGAAAACGCGTTGCATGAAATAAATAATAATGAAAACTCTTAACCGCATTATAAGTCTATTGCGATAACGCGATAACTTGAGAATGGCTACACAGAACCATATCGTGTTTGGTGTCAAACATGTAGGAATCATACCCCCAGTCCAGCCACGGGCATGAGGGTACGATTCCCCCCTGCTAGAGGGGCGATATGGGAAAAGCGGCAGAATTTAGACACCAATTTAAAAGTGCACAAGCAGTACAAAATGGCTACTACCCGCCACCTACACGACCCTGGCTGGCTGTTGCTGGGGAAAACCCCAGCCTTGCCAGCTGGACAATAGGGCTCCTGTGGCAGGGAGGTGCTAGCATCTCCCCAGACAGGATAATGTGGATTGGAACAGGGTGGGTGCACCAAATGTCCTTTCAGAGTTGCACGTAGGCAGCTGCAGAAGCCTCATTCTGCATACACCACTTGGAACCGGTTCAGGGGCATCCTGCCCCTCGCCTAGGTGGGAAACACACAAAGGGGAGAGGGTGTAGCCACCCTTTCCCGCCTCACCTCTCATTGGTGGACACCACTCTGGACACTCCCCTAATCTTGGGGATAAAGGTGAATAACGTGGCCCCAGAGCCTCAGATTAATATTGAACCTTACAGTCTTGACCTTCGACTTGCTGCTGCCCAGCTGATGGAAGAAATCTCCCTTGGGATAAAGGAGTTATCCCCCTGCTTGGCAGGCACCTGAAACACTGCAAGTGACCCGGTTGGAACTTCGCTGCTCTCACGAACTTCGTCGACTTCCAGAACCCTTGGGGTGGGTTGCCAGCGCATCGCAGAGGCCAGTGAGTGTGCTCAACGAGTTTGGGCACCATGGACCGCGTGGGTGCTGAGATTCCCAATACCCCAGGACACCGGCCATCTCTTGCGTAGCACACGACCCTGACCAGTGGGGAAGTTGTGCTTTGGCCCGTTTTTGAGCCAACCCCTCTACAGCAATTGTGCCAAGGACCAGCACCCTAGCCCCCTCCAGTGGCCCGTGGGTGCCCTTTTACGCACTCCAAATTGCCACCTCCCGCGGTCCCTTGTCTCTTGACTTGTGGGCCCTAGCTGAGGTCTATCTCTACAATCAAGAGTTCCCCTGGTTACTCCAGGCCTGCTCTACAGTCTCCTTGAAGGAGACCTCTCCCAGATCTTGTGGGTCTGCACTGTAGCAGATTTGTTTATTCTTTGTGGGTTGCGGTTGCCAAGGCTTAGTGGATCCAATCCGGACACTAACACCGCAGCGACCCTCACCCAACATGGGACAGTCGCCCTCCTGAAGCTGGCCTTCCTTGAAGCCTCCCGGAGCCCGTGGCTGCAGATCCAAGCTACACCACTTTCCACCTGAAGCACCCGACATCGAAGGGCTCCTTGCTGTGAGCCTCCTGGTCACTTTGCCGTGACCCAGACTCTGTCCCCTCTGCTTTCAGGTTCTTCTCTACAATCTTCACATCTTTGACCTTCACGGCATCATAGACGCTTTTGGCTAGCAGAACTTTTGACTATTTTCCCATTGAAAATCAGCCCGCGACCCGACAGCAGAAACGGCCTATGCACCCGGCTTCCCTGGGGCAGGTAACAGTGGTACCTCGGTACTCTCGTGGTAGTGGGCTCTTCAAAAGCTTAAGTCTAAAGTTTTAACTTTGTACTCCTGCTAAAAGTATTTTTAAACTGTTTATTTCCAACCGCGACATTCTCCATAGGCTGTAATAGAGATCCCGATAGCAGCTACTTGCACTGCACGCGCCTCCCGTGGGTCCCCTTCCTCATAACCTGGGGTGGATTCTTAAGGGGCCAGCGATCCAGAATGCCCTAGGCATTGCCTGTAGAATTGTCGTGGGTCTTATACCACTTTTTTAGTATATGGTTTGGTCCCCCCCTGGGGCCCAATGTTAATAGTGCTATTTATTGTGTCTATCAATGCTTGTTTGATATTGTAACTTTGCCACAGCTTCATAAAGAGACTGTGGGATTCTGTCTAGAATAAATACATATATTTTATATATATACCTGTGTGGGCTACTCTTTCATTTGGTTATTCAAGAGGGTATTATGGTAAAACAATAAGCTTAACACTCCTTCAAGACTTAGCCTGAAGGCTGCTCTCCACAGCTACCACTAGGATAGCTTTCTTTAAAGGTTGTCTTAAACCTATCATCAATAAGAGTCGAATTGGACTGGTGCAAGGTGTCCCTATAACTAGGAGACAGCACATGCCAGGCCAACTTCTCACATTGGTGTGCAGCGGTTGGATTCAAGCTTGCCATTGTTTTACCAGATAACAAATTGAATTTCTAAAGTGAAAGCCACTTGGTACCAAAGGTACATATAAATTCATGCTTAGAATACAATAAGTTCTACTGAACTTAGGAGTTGTGTGTAGAGGGTTTAGCACACCTTGACTACAACTCAAGAAAGGGTTAAGTAGGCCACACTTAGTGTAGGTAGATACACCACTATCACTACACTAGACATGTCTTTAGGTTCAGGTGCCCATAAGGCTCTGGAAGGACCCCAAAGGGTCCCAGTCGACAAATATGATCATCTCTCCTTTGCTGATCTCAGGGAGATGTGCACCTTTAGGAAACTTAAGACAAACAAAGGTGCCAATACCCAAAGTCTCAGGGAAATCCTGCTCATAGCAGACTTTAAGCAGACTTTAGGGTCTGATGGGGTAGACAGGTTGGGTGGGCACCCTTCAGAAGAGGACCCTCCTAGAGAGGACTCTGATGAGGACCAGGAAGATGATGAAGATCCTGACCTGGAAGAACCAGACCACTCACAACATGGAGGTGATGGCCCAAGAGGCACTCCCTCCATCCCTAAAGGGAGAGTGGTGGATCCCAGAAGGAACAGACCCCCCTCAGAGGGGTCCAACCATTCTAGGAGATCCAAAAGGACCTCTGCCTCTCCTCAGAGGAGAGAATCCTCCCAAGAGAGGAAATGCAGATTGCTCCAGTTTGAGCAGACAAAGCTACAACTAAGGAGAGAGCAGTTAGCATTAGACAGGGAGTCCCTGGAGCTTCAGAAAGCTTCAACAAAGTGGGGTCTAGAGACCCCTGGTGGCAGTAATGAAACCCCTAGAGTTAGAGAGAAAGTCCCTGACAATAGGAACCTCCACAAGATTGTGCCCCCCTATCATACAGGAGATGACATCCACAAATGGATATCTGCTCTTGAGAGGGCCTGTAAAGTACAGAGGGTCCCAGTAGAGCAGTGGGCAGCAATCCTGCGGCTCTCCTTTGCAGACAAAGGAAGAGACAAGCTCCTCTCTGTTAGAGAAGAGGATGCTGATGATTATTATATCCTGAGAGATGCTTTAATAGATGGGTTTGGCTTAACCACTGATCAATACAGACTTAAGTTCAGAGATACCCAAAAAGCACAGAATCAGGATTGGGTAGATTCAGTTGATTGTGCTACCAAGGCACTGGAAGGTTGGTTAACTGGCAGTAAGGTGAATGATTACCAAGGATTGTATAATCTCATAATGAGGGAGCAGATTATTAATAATTGTCAGAACCAGCTTTTACATCAGCACCTGGTAGACTCTGATCTGACCTCTCCCCAAGAATTGGGAAAGACGGCAGACAAATGGGTCAGAACCAGGATTAAGCAGAAGGTCCAGCCCTTGGGTGGTGCAACTAAAAAGGAAGATGCCAAGAACTCTGAGAAGGGTGGGGAAAAGGGAAAAGACCAGCAGTCTTCAACAGGCCCCCAAAAATCTTCATCTGACAATACCCAAGCTAATAAAGCTAAACAATCAAGGAAGCCATGGTGTAAGTTCTGTAAGCAGAAGACCCATTGGACTTCAGATTGTAATAAGGCCAAAGACTCCACAAGTACCACTCCACCAGCCCCTAAGGCAGCTGCTCCCCCTAGTGCAACCATAGGTGGTGGTATACAGAACAAGGGCATAGTATGGTTGACCCTGGGATCTGGAGAGGACTCTGGCCTAGTCAGAACTCCTACTCAGGCTGTTCTAGTTTGTGATGGGGACCTGTCCCTGTTTCTGAGCCCCAGTGGTCTGGGCAAATACAGAAAACAGCCAAAAATTAATGAAAGGGAGTCACTAGCTTACAGGGATACAGGGGCCAGTGTCACCATGGTGACTAAGGACCTTGTAGACCCTAACCAGATCATACTTGGAGAAATTTACCAAGTGACCAATGCAAGCAACGTTATTACTGACCATGCTCTAGCAGTTGTGAACTTCTCCTGGGGAGGGGTAACTGGCCTCAAGAAAGTTGTGGTGAGTGCAGACCTACCTGTTGAATGTTTACTAGGGAATGATTTGGAGACCTCAGCATGGGCTGAGGTGGAGCTAACTACCCATGCAGCAATGTTGGGTATACCAGCAGAAGTGTTTGCCCTGACAAGGTCAAAAGCAAAGCTGACAGGAACTGATCAGGCCTTGGATCCTGGAAAAATGGACCAAGGACCTTCCAAGAGGAGGAGTAGCAGGGGTAAGGCAGAGCCTTCCCCCCAGGAACAGTCTGTAGAGACTATTTTAGCAGAAGAGGATCTAGCTCCTGAAGAAGGAACTGCCCCAGAGGAACTGGAACCTGATCAGGTTGAGTTCTTGGGGGCAGGGGGACCTTCTAGGGCAGACTTGAGCCTGGAGCAGCAGAGCTGCCCCACTCTTGAACCCCTCAGACAGCAAGCTGCTGCTGAGGCTGCAGGGAATGCCAGTGGGACCCATAAGATTTATTGGGATGAAGGGCTCCTTTACTCACAGGGTCGAGACCCCAAGCCTGATGCAGCCAGGAGGTTGGTCATACCTCAAAAGTTTAGGGGCTTCCTGCTCACACAGGCCCATGATATTCCCTTAGCAGGACACCTGGGCCAAAACAAGACTTGGGACAGAATTGTCCCTCACTTTCATTGGCCCCAGACGAGTGAAGACTGTAAGACCTTTTGCAGCTCTTGCATTACCTGCCAAGCAAGTGGCAAGGCAGGTAAATCCACAAAGGCCCCCCTGATACCATTGCCTGTGGTGGTGAGGTTCTGGACTTTTAAGAGTCCAGAGGTGTCAGGGAAACAACACCCGAAGACCCCTGAGTTCCTCCTGTCTCGGTGCACAAATAAACAGAGACACGGGCTTCTCGATGGCGGCGTCAAAGACCAAGGTTTATTTACTGCAGGGACACAGAAATCATAGGAACCACACAGAGGCAGAATCTACGAGGCTGTTCAAATTGCATTAAGTGGGTTGCTTCTTAAATACAAGAAAAATGTCTTGGGGCAACATTACACGAATATTTCTCATGCCTAACCCGGCATCCCAAACAGACAATAAATAAATATCAAACAATGATTAGTTGTGGGTTTTCGGTATTCAATCAGGTCCTCTCGACAGTTTTTCATTCTCTACTTGATCCACCCCATCATAAAAATCGTAACCTCCCCATTGTAAAAGCCCAGAAAGAAAGGAGCAGAGCCAGGTGCAAAGGATTGAAATGTAGGATAAGAGGTGTTTATGGATCATAAACGGGCAGGGCAATCGTCTTCGGCCTTTCAGTCAGGACAACGGACACGAGAACCAGTATAACAGGGCTGGCCTCAGGCAAGGGAGGCAGCTTGATTCTGCCGAGTCATGCAGCGTCAGCCTTTCTCGGGCTCGAGCTTACGTGTCCTTAACAAGGTGACTCTGCCGGGGTCATCGTCCGTTCATTGACTATGTGAGGGCAAGAAACAAGATGGATGCCGTAACTAAAATGGATGCCATGGCGTTTAAGAGAGAGTGCCCTATTTTCCAGTGAATTCATGCTAGTTGCGCAGCGAAAACACTGCCATGTATACAATGGATCGTTTGCGGTTCATTGGTACCAAAATCGTGTCAGTACTATGATACCGAATTCACAGGTTCGAATCGCTACAGAACCTCAGACCGTCCTTTTGCCCTTACATAGGCAACAACTCACTCTATGTCAATGTCAGAGTCCAGTTCTATGTTCATCAGGTCACTGATATGTTGTTGTAGCATTACTCTATCCCGTGGCGTATCTCTGAAAACAGGTGGTCTCCTTACGCATGATGAAACACAAACGCTACATAAGGCAGGGCCACACTGAATAATGAGACAGCACGAGAATAAAAATACTAACGTAACACCAATGACCATTAGAACCTTCCACCCCCATGCAGATAACAGGTTCCAGAACCATCCCATTAGTGACCAGTCACCTTCCTCTACGTGAATGGAGTCGGAGAATTTGTGTAACTTAGAGATGGCCTTGTATACTGTTGGCGCATTATCTGGGATAAAAACGCAGCAACTTGATTGGATCATTTTGCATACCCCACCTCGATCTGCAAGTAACAAGTCAAGAACCATACGGTTCTGTAACGTCATGAGGCGATCCGCTTGAAGCTCAGCTGTCAGGTTACGAAGGGCACCTGTAGTTTCAATAATGGTGGATTCAACTACTCGTGTTAGCTGACGCAGGTTTCTACTGTTGACCATAGGCCCCCAGAACGGGAGGAAACCTTTGAAAAAGTCTCCTGCTTCTTGGCCAGCAGTATCCTCTTTACTGAATACACCTCTCACAACTCTCGTTTTGTGATAATCCGGTGCAGCAGTGTATGTCGGAGGTAACAGTTGAGCGATATAACATGAGCCTGAGAAGTCAGCGGGCAGCCATGTATATGCTCTGTCTTGACAAACAAAATAGGTACCCTTAGCGGCTAAGAATGCAGGGGAAGATAGTGACGGGAACACATATGTTTCAATGCAGTCACTCTTCCCCAGTCGAGCCTTCGGATTCCTCCCATTCCCTTGCAAACAGACCTGACCTTGGTAGGGTACGACCCAGATCGGAGTTGAGCTCTTACGTTTGTTCTCACCCAGAGTAATGCCATATTCTGTAATGTTCCACCCCATGTAGACTCGCAACTCATCCTTGGGAATGTACGGAGTATTAGTGACATCTCTCACCATATCAGTGATTCCTTTCACCAAGGCTCTATTAGCAGAGTTATACCGGGTGGAACGCGGAGGTCGTGGAGGGTAGGTCTCTAGAGCATAGGCGAACATGGTCTGAAATGCCCAGAATGATCCATTATAACTGAAAGGCAGAACCAAATAAGGGATGCCCTTGTCCATGGTATGTGGTATCAGGCCACATACCCAGCAGTTTGTTGTGTTGACCACTAGTTGATGTTGATGCAAGAGCTGAATGAAAGTGTTATTTATAAACTCAGAGCGTCGAGCTTGCTCGTGAGCAGGAAAAGGGTGGAAAGAGTGAATAGTACCAATAGTTGGGGAAACAGAAATATGGGGAGATACTGTGGACGTAACAGGTGCAAAGATCAATTGAATACCAAAAATAATTCCGCCTACTAGAGTTATAAAGACAATCAGAAGTGTTAGGGCACATTGCATTAGGAAACATTTACTATACAATATGTCATATAATTTTGTCTTGTGCACATTTATGACTTTAACCCGTCGTAATTCAGGAAGCTCCATCTTCTACAACCGTTCGCAACGGATGGTTTGTACCTGTTAGAAACTTACCTCTGTTTATCCTGGGAGTTCCCAAGACAAACAGAAGAAACCGACCTAATGTCTGATTCCCTGTAAATTAAAACAAGGCACACGTTACGACCCTACGGTAACCCAGATGGCAAGGTGAAAGAAACAGAAATAAAAAAAAAATTCTAGCAAACTTCCTGATTGACTGGAATGCAGTATGATCAAAACAGTTTTATAGTCTTTAAACAGAAGGGCAATAATGCAATGTCATTAGTTCATAACATGAGAACGTAGATTATATCTGTACTTTCTGGGTCTTGTTTGGTCTTGAAATAGCTGGTCCACAGGTGCAGAAATGTTCGATTCCACAGGAGACAAGTGTTCACTTTGTGCGATATTTGGTTCAGGATTCAAAGGAGCGGTTTCTGCTGAGGTGCCAAAGTTCTGCGTTTCGGTTTGTGGATGGTCCGTTAGGTACTCTGCATCACTGAAAGGGATGTGCCTAGGAACAGGTTCTGTTTCGGACACACCAATTCCTCGTCTAACCCAGTTGTCATAGGGGAGTGGAAGAGGGACACGCTTTGTGTGGCTGGCGTGCACCCAATTCTTCCTTCCAGCTAGCCGTACTGCAGTTCTGGTTACGAGGAGGACCTGAAACGGGCCCACGAATCTTGGCTGAAGGTTTCGGGTGCGTTCAAAGTTCCGCACCACAACCTGGTCGCCGGGTTTCAACGTATGACCTGGACTCTCCGGCAGTTTAGGCAAGGATTCGAATACCTGTGGAAGAATAAGGCTTAGTTTAGCAGTCAAGTCATAAAGGTAATCAATCAACATTGGGTATTCGATCTGTTTAAATTCCTTTGGCCTAGGGACTCCCCAAACATTAGCAGGACGACCGAACACAATCTCATATGGGCTAAGCCCTACTCGAGAGTGTACAGTCGCTCTGGTGGACAGTAAAGCTAGAGGCAGTGCGTCTGGCCAAGAGAGACCAGTGGAAGCTTGAATTTTCGCAAGTTTCAGTTTCAGGGTACCATTGTATCCTTCCACCAAACCTGCTGACTGTGGATGATTCGCACTGTGGAATTTTTGTACAATTCCTAGACCTGCACACACACTCTTCATAACTTTCCCTACAAACTCACTTCCGTTGTCTGACCAAACAATCCGTGGCATACCATACCTAGGGAAGTACTCTTTGAGGAGGATTTTGGCAGTGGACATGGCAGTGTTATCCTTTAATGGGTATGCCTCAATCCATCTTGAAAAGGCACATACTACCACTAGGACATACTTAAGATTGTTACACCTGTCCATGTGGATATAGTCTAATTGAATCACTTCAAAGGGACAAGAAGGGGGAGCAAAATGACCAGTTGGGGTTGGGGTTCCCTTGCCAGGATTATGCATCAGGCATACCATGCAGTTTTTCACCACTCTTTCCGCACACTTAGTAATTCCATCGTTCTTCCATACTGGAGCTAACATTTTACAGATCCCTTTCGAACTGATGTGCGCCGCTCCATGTGCCATCGTGACTACTGCAAGTACATACGCGTCAGGTAACATCCAACGTTGCTGCTCAGACAGATCAATCCAACATCCACTTGGATCCATTTTACCCGTTTTCTCCTTCCATTCATTCTTCTCATTTTCAGTTGCCTCATTTTGGATTGCTTTCACACTGTCAATCGTATTCTCACACATTCCTGATTCAGCAATCCATCTTGCAGACGTTGCAACATACATTCGGCTCGTCATGTTCTTGGCCGTCTCTTTGGCAACCTCATCGGCAAATGCATTCCCTCGGCCAACATCATCCGTAATCTTTCGATGTGCACTGCACTTCACAATCGCAACTTCATTCGGTAGGGTCAGGGATTCCAATAGATCGCTGACTAGCTGTCCATGTTGGATCTTAGTTCCATGGGACGTGAGAAAACCTCTTTCTTTCCAGAGACGCCCAAAATTGTGTGCGACGCCAAAGGCGTACTGGCTATCAGTAAACACATTCACTCTCTTTCCCTCAGCTAAAACACACGCTCTTGTCAATGCAATTAATTCTGCTGCTTGGGCAGAATTCTGACTCACTCTTGCAGCCTCAACAATCGTACTCAAAGTCGTAACTGCATACGCGGCCGTCACATCACCATTCTGGAGTTTAAAGCAGGACCCATCGACATATAACGTGCCGTCTGGGTCTGATAACGGAGTATCCTTTAAATCAATTCTACCTTTTGTCTCTTCTTCAGTTCTGAAACAACAATCATAGGGCTCTGAATCACTCGACTCCTGAGTAGTCGGCAACAGTGTTGCTGGATTCAATATGTTGCATCGCTTGATCTGAATGTGACTTGCCAACAGTGTCAGCTCGTAGCCTGATAATCTAGCACTGGTGAGGTGCTGAGTTTTCGTTCTATTCATGAGTGTATCCACAGCATGTGGAACCATGACTACTAACATGTTGTTCATGACTAATCCGGCAGACTGTCGAATAGACACTGCGGCTGCTGCCGTGGCTCTCAAACAACTTGGCAATGCTCTGGCTACCGGATCTAACGTGGAGGAAAAATATGCACAAGGCCGCTGTTTGTCGCCAAATTGTTGCGTTAATACACTCAATGCACAACCTTCTCTTTCGTGGACATATAGAGTAAACGGCTTACTGTAGTCAGGAGTACCCAACACAGGAGCTGAACACAGTGCATTACGCAAGTCGGAGAAGCTCTGTTGACATTCATCAGACCATGGCAAAGGGCTCGGAACACCTTTTCCAGTCAGGGCTACCAATGGTTTCGCCATGAGAGAAAAATTTGGGATCCATTGCCTACAGTAGGACGTAATACCCAAAAACGCACTCACTTCTCTTTGTGTGCTTGGTACAGTCATCTGTGAAATTGCTTTGATTCTCTCTGGGGTCAACCTTCTTCCCTCCTTTGACAAAAGATGACCTAAGTAGGTCACTTCTTGGCAACAATATTGTAGTTTAGAAGGTGACACCTTGTGATGTAGGTCTGACAAGTGACGCAATAAAGAAATTGTAGCTGTTTTGCAAGTTTCCTTGTCGTCAGCGGCTAATAAAAGATCGTCTACGTATTGGATCAGAGCAACACCATGAGGAAGTACAAGAGCATCTAATTGACTTTTTAATGCTTGGCTATAAATTGAAGGGCTTTCACAATAACCTTGTGGAGCGCGTTTGAATCTGAAACTGCGTCCTCCTAAGGAGAAACCAAAAATGTCTCTACTTTCTTCCGCTATCGGAATGCTAAAAAATGCATTTTTCAAGTCGATCACTGTAAACCATGATGCCGATGCAGGAATCAACGTTAACAATGCGGTGATATCTGGTACCACTGGGAACTGTGGAATCACAATTTTATTTACCTCTCTGAGGTCAATCACAAATCTTTAGATTGGAGGTTTGGAAGGGTCAGTGCGTTTCAAAATCAGCAGGACAGGACTATTGCAGACGTTTCCTCTAGTTTCCTCAATCACGTCTTTCTGTATCAAGTCTTTCACAATCAGCAAGAGTGCTTGTTCACCTTCATTTGAAATCCGATACTGTGGGATTCGTGGAAATTTAACATTAGCTTTCAGACTTACCACGTAAGGGGGAATTTCCAAGAGGCCTACATCGTTGGGACCAGTTGCCCAAAGAGTATCAGGGAGAGAACGTAGCTCCGGTGGGAGCTTGTCCATTGACATGTACATCGGAGAGATTACTCTTTTTCCTAATGTGAGCTGTACTCCCGAAGGGGAACAGTACAGTGTCGCATGTAGGCGTTTCAACAGGTCCAAACCAAGGAGATTCTCATTACAACCAGTAGTTAGGATAAGGGGTGCTTCTAACTTGCATGGCCCAACAGAGATAGATAAAGGATTGGACACAGGATTGTGAACAGGGGCGCCTGAGAAACCTACTGAAGTGTTCGTTAAGCCGGACAAAGGTGCGCCAGGGAGTTTCGCATGCATGATTGAGCTTTTTGCCGCACCAGTATCCAACAGAAACGGTTCGACCACGCCTGAGGTAGCTACTGCGACATAAGGTCCACTCTGATCAACTGGAACCGATACTACTCCCTCTCTCTGCCTGTGGCTGTCCTATTGGTCGCTTCTATGAATCTCTTCATTATGATCGTAGTAATCTTCAACATGGTACTGCGGAGATCTACCTGGCTGCGTAGGTTGTACATTTCGCTGGTCGAAATAATTCGATTGGCGATCAGCCTGTGGTGTCATTGTACCACGTCCTCTACCTCTAGGAGCTTGCATAAACCCAACATGACCTCTTTGTGCTGGGACACCACTAGTTTGTGGGTGTAGTACTGGACACTCATTCTTATAATGACCCTCCTTTTTACAATAGGCACACTGATTCCATGCTAACTGTTGTCGGGGTAAACTATAATTAAATCTCTGGGCCGTCCCTTGCTGGAATTGTGGCTGCTGTTGAAACTGGGGTCGCTGCTGTGAATCTGACTGATTTGAACGAGGCGGATATGCCTGTTGCAAAAGGACTTTAGTTTTTAAATCTTTCGTTTTCTTTTCTGACTTTTCCTTTTCTTCTTTCTCTCTATTCTCATAATACTGTGCAGTTGCAAGTATCTGTGCTGTCGTCGACACTGCCCATGCACTTTCAGAATCCTTTAACTTGTTACTAAGCTCAGGTAGTAAATTAAACACGAACTTGTCAACAAACAATCTCTGACCTCCCTCGGTACTCATATCTTGCCCACTGTGGTCTACGAAAGTCTCTTCAAATCTAGTGAAGAAGTCAGAGACGCTTTCGTCCTTCTTTTGCTTGCATGCTGATAGTTTATCCCAATTTACTCGTAACGCTGGCATCAGCGTTTTCATCAGGTTAATTATTCTGCCAGGTAAGTCAGCAATCAGAGGTTCGGGTTTAGCTCCGCCAACCTGCTGTGCGTCTGCCGCTACGATAGCTGCCCAATCACCTCCTAAGGCGACTGGGTGGTTCTCCCATATAGGCTGTGGTACTACATTACCAAATAGCATTTCAATGTCTGCCAAATTCATGATACACGCTTGGACTGTCTGCGTTAATTCTTTGTAATAACCAGCAGGATTCTTACGAGGGTCTGGTAATGCTTGTTTTAGTGCTAATACTTCAGCCCGTTTCCAAGGAATGTGTATCCACACTCTCTGGAATTGTGCCGGAGCAGCCAAAATACCCAGAGCCGCATCAGCTTGAACTGCATCACGCCATATCGGTGGAACTTCCCTCATCGGATATTGACCTCGTCTTTTCCTAGTTATCGGTGTACCATCAGGGTCTCTTGTCGCCCTAAAAGGGGACTCATCCCGATAGGCTAAAATCAATTCTATCGCTCCTCTTACTTCTGAACCTATCACCATTCCGGTGGTGAATTTCTGTTGAATATTTATCAAATCAGAGGGGGCGGAATCTAAGTCATCATCTTCCCATTCTTCACGCACAAGAGAACACATCACGTCAAAAACATAACCTTGAGTAGGTTCATTCCATTGCATAAATGTGTCTAACACTCTTCGTGCATCATACTTCGCAGCTTTCAACATCCACCTAAGAGCTGTCGAATCTAATGTGTCTCGTTCCTCGGGACCAGGAAGCTGGCTACGTCTCTGTATAGAGTCAGAAACGGGGGTCCCAATTAAAGACCTGTAGAGAGGAGTTAAGATATTAGTTACAGAGTCGGTTATCTTCCGACGAACGGAAAGCGGAGTCAGAATGAGAGGGCTTGGGGACAGGGCAGCTGAAGCAGATGAAGTAGTAAGGGTAGGAGTAGTAGGTAAAGCAGTTTGCGAAACGATAGGCGAAGGCGGAATAGGCGACCCAGGAAGAGGAGGTGCCGTAGGATCATTGATCACGGGAAAGACAGGAGCTGGATTCAAAGGAAGTGGAGCACCTATTCCATGCTGACCAGCAGCTGCCTGTACAACAGGTAGTAACTGTGGTGCTGTAATACCCTGTGCATACGGTGGAGGTGAACTCAACAGATAAGATAACAGAGGGTCCTTTTCAGGGTCCTCTATCGGCTTAGCAGGACAAGATGGCAATACAGGGTAACATTTATCAATTGCCAAATTGTGTTTTCTATTCTCTATCTCTATTGCTTTCTCGGTCTCGTTGACATGCAGCTGCCTAGCAGACTCCATCAAGGTCAACCCTTTCTCTTTCTGTTCTTTCTTTGTTTTCCTAATTTCTCTCTGTTTGGCTTCTTTGCGCCATACGCGAAAAGAATCAAACATTGCCGGCCGGGCTTTTCTCTTAAACAACTTCATTTCTAAATTATCTAGAATTTCTGTTTCGAAACTACCATGCGGTGGCCAACTAAGGACACCATCTTTCTTGGTATAACGGACCCATACTTCATTATACGTAATAGGACCCACACCATGTTTACAATAGAGCTCATATGTAGGAGTCCCAATCGGAGGAACCAAACACGAGTCCTCCAACCGTGAATCCCCGTTGCAACGTAACCAGGACAAAAAACAATTGTTACCCTTAGTCATGACTACAAGGACAAATTCCAACCAAAATGCGCAGAGAACTTAGGCCTACCAAAATGAACCAATACCAAATACAAAGATTATCTTACCAAGAGCAACCAATGATAATCTACAAATCTAAAACAAACGTATCCAAATAACCAAGCTGAGCACAACCCACTTAATACTTAACTGAAATGTGGAAGACGTCACCAAGGAGAACCCGTCTACGTCTCGCCGTACTAAGGTCTGCACCTCGGGTCCAAGACAGGGCGACAGTCAAGGCAGCGGTCCTCTGTAGCCGTCTGGGAACGGGAACCCTCGTGGAAGAGATCGTCGGGCCACTTTTACGACATGCAGGGATCGATGAAGCGGGGTACCTCCCTCCGGAATCTTCACACGAAACTTCTCGAACTTTTCAGGCTTTGGACCGGTACCGGATGACGTCGCCCCACGTTGGGCGCCAATTTGAGGTTCTGGACTTTTAAGAGTCCAGAGGTGTCAGGGAAACAACACCCGAAGACCCCTGAGTTCCTCCTGTCTCGGTGCACAAATAAACAGAGACACGGGCTTCTCGATGGCGGCGTCAAAGACCAAGGTTTATTTACTGCAGGGACACAGAAATCATAGGAACCACACAGAGGCAGAATCTACGAGGCTGTTCAAATTGCATTAAGTGGGTTGCTTCTTAAATACAAGAAAAATGTCTTGGGGCAACATTACACGAATATTTCTCATGCCTAACCCGGTATCCCAAACAGACAATAAATAAATATCAAACAATGATTAGTTGTGGGTTTTCGGTATTCAATCAGGTCCTCTCGACAGTTTTTCATTCTCTACTTGATCCTCCCCATCATAAAAATCGTAACCTCCCCATTATAAAAGCCCAGAAAGAAAGGAGCAGAGCCAGGTGCAAAGGATTGAAATGTAGGATAAGAGGTGTTTATGGATCATAAACGGGCAGGGCAATCGTCTTCGGCCTTTCAGTCAGGACAACGGACACGAGAACCAGTATAACAGGGCTGGCCTCAGGCAAGGGAGGCAGCTTGATTCTGCCGAGTCATGCAGCGTCAGCCTTTCTCGGGCTCGAGCTTACGTGTCCTTAACAAGGTGACTCTGCCGGGGTCATCGTCCGTTCATTGACTATGTGAGGGCAAGAAACAAGATGGATGCCGTAACTAAAATGGATGCCATGGCGTTTAAGAGAGAGTGCCCTATTTTCCAGTGAATTCATGCTAGTTGCGCAGCGAAAACACTGTCATGTATACAATGGATCGTTTGCGGTTCATTGGTACCAAAATCGTGTCAGTACTATGATACCGAATTCACAGGTTCGAATCGCTACAGAACCTCAGTGGGGGTGCCCTTTGAGCGGGTGGGGATTGACATAGTTGGTCCCCTGGACCCACCAACAGCATCTGGGCACAGGTTCATTCTAGTGGTAGTGGATCATGCCACTAGATACCCAGAAGCTATTCCCCTTAGGACCATCACAGCACCTGTGGTGGCAAGGGCCCTCCTGGGAGTCTTTTACAGAGTGGGGTTTCTTAAGGAGGTATTGTCTGACAGAGGTACAAACTTTATGAGTAGTTACCTGAAGGCAATGTGGAAGGAGTGTGGGGTTAACTATAAGTTCACCACCCCTTACCACCCACAATGCAATGGTCTTGTTGAGAGATTCAACAAGACCTTAAAGGGTATGATCAAGGGGCTCCCAGAAAAGCTTAGGCGAAAATGGGATGCCTTCTCTTTGAATACAGAGAGGTGCCACAAAAGGGGGTTGGTTATAGCCCCTTTGAGCTTTTGTTTGGCCATCCTGTTAGAGGGCCACTTTGTCTAGTGAAGGAGGGATGGGAGCAACCTCTCAAACCCCTAAACAGGATATTGTGGACTATGTACTTGGTCTCCGCTCCAGGATGGCTGAGTACATGAAGAAGGCAACTAAAAACCTGGAGGCAAGTCAGGAATTACAGAAAGCCTGGCATGACCAAAAGGCTGTCTTGGTGGTGTACCAGCCAGGGCAGAAGGTATGGGTGTTGGAGCCAGTGGCCCCAGCAGCTCTCCAAGATAAGTGGAGTGGACCCCATACCATTTTGGAGAAAAAGGGAGAGGTTACCTATTTGGTAGACCTTGGCACTCCCAGAAGTCCCCACAGGGTACATCATGTCAATAGGTTGAAAGCATATGTGGACAGGGCTGACATGGGCTTGCTCATGGCAACAGATGAGGGACAGGAGGAAGAGAGTGACCCTCTCCTAGACCTGCTCTCTCAGAACCCTGACGATGGGTCAGTTGATGGAGTAGCCTTGGCAGGCAGCCTCACTGACCAGCAGCAAGCAGACTGTAGACAAGTTCTTCAGTCTTATAGACATATGTTTTCTCTGACTCCAAGTCAGACCCCCTGGTGCACTCATGAAGTGAACACTAGGGACAGTCTGCCTGTCAAGAATAAAATCTACAGGCAACCTGATCATGTCAGGGACTGCATAAGGACAGAAGTCCAAAAGATGTTGGAGTTGGGAGTGATTGAGCCCTCAGATAGCCCTTGGGCTAGCCCAGTAGTCCTAGTACCAAAACCTCACACCCAGGATGGTAAGAGAGAGATGAGGTTCTGTGTCGACTACAGGGGACTCAATGCAGTCGCTAAGACTGATGCTCATCCAATTTCCAGAGCAGATGAGCTCATAGATCGATTGGCCTCAGCCAAATATCTGAGCACATTTGATCTGACAGCTGGCTACTGGCAGATAAGGTTAGCTGAGTCTGCAAAAGCCAAAACAGCATTTTCTACCCCTAGTGGGCATTATCAATTTATTGTGAGGCCCTTTGGTTTGAAAAATGCACCTGCCACTTTTCAAAGGTTGGTGAACCAAGTCCTCTCAGGCCTGGAAGACTTTAGTGCAGCATATCTAGATGATATTGCTGTCTTTAGCTCCACCTGGTAGGATCACCTGATCCACCTGAGGAAAGTTTTGGAGGCCCTGCAAAAGACTGGGCTCACTATCAAGGCTACTAAGTGCCAGATAGGGCAGAGTCAGGTTGTATACCTGGGCCACCTTGTAGGTGGAGGCCAGGTTCAACCACTTCAGAGCAAAATCCAGACCATAATGGACTGGGTTGAGGTTCTGGACTTTTAAGAGTCCAGAGGTGTCAGGGAAACAACACCCAAAGACCCCTGAGTTCCTCCTGTCTCGGTGCACAAATAAACAGAGACACGGGCTTCTCGATGGTGGCGTCAAAGACCAAGGTTTATTTACTGCAGGGACACAGAAGTCATAGGAACCACACAGAGGCAGAATCTACGAGACTGTTCAAATTGCGTTAAGTGGGTTACTCTTTAAATACACGCAAAATGTCTTTAGGCTACATTACACGAATATTTCTCATGCCCAACCCGGTATCCCAAACAAACAGTAAATAGACATCAAACAATAATTTGTAGGATTTCGGTATTCGATCAGATCCCCTTGTCAGTTTTCCATTCTTTACCCGATCCTCCCCATCATAAAAATAGTAACCTCCCCATTGTAAAAGCCCAGAAGGAGAGGAGCAGAGCCAGGTGCAAAGGATTGAAAAGGAGGATAAGAGGTGTTTTTGGATCATAAACGGGCATGGCTACCGTCTTCGGCCTTTCAGTCAGGACAACGGACACGAGAACCAGTATGGCAGGGCTGGCCTCAGGCAGGGGAGGCAGCTTGATTCTGCCTAGTCATGTAGTGTCAGCCTTTCTCGGGGCTCGGCTTACGTGTCCTTAACAAGGTGACTCTGCCGGGGTCATCGCCCGGTCATTGACTATGTGAGGGCAAGAAACAAAATGGATGCCGTAACTAAAATGGATGCCATGACTTTACAACAGAATGCCCTATTTCTCAGTGAATTCATGCTAGTTGCGTAGCGAAAACACTGTCATGCATGTAATGGATCATTTGCGGTTCACTGGTACCAAAATCGTGTCAGTACTACGATACCGAATTCACGGGTTCGGATCGCTACAGAACCTCAGACCGTCCTTTAGCCCTTACATAGGCAATAACTCACTCTATGTCAGAATCCATTTCTATGTTCATCAGGTCACTGATATGTTGTTGGAGCATTACTCTATCCCGTGGCGTATTTCTAAAAACAGGTGGTCTTCTTACGCATGTTGAAATGCAGACGTTACATAAGGCAGGACCACACTGAACAATGAGACAGCACGAAAATAAAAATACTAATGCAACACCAGTGACTATCAGAACCTTCCATCCCCACGCAGACAACAGGCTCCAGAACCATCCCATTAATGACCAGTCACCTTCCTCTACATGAATAGAGTCAGAGATCTTATGTAACTTAGAGATGGCCTTGTACACCGTTGGCGCATTATCTGGGATAAAAACACAGCAACTCGATTGGATCATCTTACACACTCCACCTCGATCTGCAAGTAAAACATCAAGAACCATACGGTTCTGTAACGTCATGAGGCGATCCGCTTGAAGCTCAGCTGTCAGGTTGCTAAGGGCACCCGCATTTTCGGTGATAGTGGATTCAACTACCCGTGTTAGTTGACGTAAGTTTCTACTGTTGGCCATAGGCCCCCAGAACGGAAGGAAACCTTTGAAGAAGTCTCCTGCTTCTTGGCCAGTAGTATCTTCTTTACTGAAAACACCTCTCACAGCTCTAGTTTTGTGATAGTCCGGTGTAGCAGTGTATGTCGGAGGTAGCAGTTGAGCGATATAACATGAGCCTGAGAAGTCAGCAGGCAGCCATGTGAATGCTCTGTCTTGGCAAACAAAATAAGTACCCTTAGCAGCTAAGAATGCAGGGGAAGACTGTGACGGGAAAACATATGTTTCGATACAGTCACTCTTCCCTAGTCGAGCTTTCGGATTCCTCCCATTTCCTTGCAAACAGACCTGACCTTGGTGGGGTACGACCCAGATCGGAGTCGAGCTTTTACGTTTGTTCTCACCCAGAGTAATGCCATATTCCGTAACATTCCAACCCATGTAAACTCGCAATTCATCCTTGGGAATGAACGGAGTATTATTGACATCTCTAACCATGTCAGTGATTCCTTTTACCAAGGCTCTATTAGCAGAGTTATACCGAGTGGAACGCGGAGGTTGTGGAGGATAGGTCTCTAGGGCATAAGCGAACATGGTCTGAAATGCCCAGAATGATCCATTATAACTAAAGGGCAGGACCAGATAAGGGATGCCCTTGGCCATGGTATGTGGTATCAAGCCACACACCCAGCAGTTTGTTGTGTTAACCACTAGTTGATGTTGGTGCAAGAGTTGAATGAAAGTGTTATTTATAAACTCAGAGCGTCAAGCTTGCTCGTGGGCAGGAAAAGGGTGGAAAGAATGAAGAGAAACAACAGTCGGAGAAACAGGAACATGGGGGGATACTGTAGATGTAACAGGTGTAAAGATCAACTGAATACCAAAAATAATTCCTCCTACTAAAGTTATCAAAACAATTAGAAGTGTCAGAGTACATTGCATTAGAAAACATTTGCTATACAATATGTCATATAGCTTTGTCTTGTGCACATTTATGACATTAACCCGTCGCAGTTCAGGAAGCTCCATCTTCTACAACCGTTCGCAACGGATGGTTTGTACCTGTTAAAAACTTGCCTCTGTTTACCCCGGGGATTCCCAAGATAGACAGAAGAAACCGACCTTATGTCTGATTCCCTGCAAATTAAAACAAGGCACACGTTACGACCCTACGGTAACCCAGACGGCAAGGTGAGAGAAACAAATAAAAACAAAAAGATAAAAATTTAGAGCAAACTTCCTGACTGAATGGAATGCAGTAAGATCAAAACAATTTTCAAACGGAAAGGCAATTATGCAATGTCATTGGTTCATAACATGAGAACGTAGATTATATCTGTACTTTCCGGGTCTTGTCTGATCTTGAAATAGCTGGTCTACAGGTGCGGAAATGTTCGACTCCACAGGTGGCAAATGTTCACTTTGTGCAATACTCGGTCCAGGATTCAAAGGAGCGGTTCCTGCTGAGGTGTCAAAGTTCTGTGTTTCAGTTCGTGGGTGGTCCGTTATGTACTCTGCATCACTGAAAGGGATGTGCCTAGGAACAGGTTCTGTCTCGGATACACCAAGTCCCTGTCTAACCTAATTGTCATAGGGGAGTGGGAGAGGGACACGCTTCGTATGGCTAGCGTGTACCCAGTTTTTCCTTCCAGCTAGGCGGACTGCAGTTCTTGTTGTGAGGAGTACCTGGAACGGACCCACGAATCTTGGCTGGAGGTTTCGAGTTCGTTCAAAGTTCCGAACTACAACTTGGTCGCCTGGTTTCAATGTGTGGCCTGGACTCTCTGGCAGTTTAGGCAAGGATTCGAATACCTGTTGATGAATAAGGCTTAATTTAGCAGTCAGATCATAAAGATAATCAATCAACATTGGGTATTCAATCTGTTTGAATTCCTTTGGCCTAGGGACTCCCCAGACATTAGCAGGACGACCGAACACAATCTCATATGGGCTAAGCCCTACTCGAGAGTGTACAGTCGCTCTGGTGGACAGTAGAGCTAAAGGCAGTGCGTCTGGCCAAGAGAGACCAGTGGAAGCTTGAATTTTAGCAAGTTTCAGCTTCAGGGTGCCATTGTACCCTTCAACCAAACCCGCTGACTGTGGGTGATTCGCACTGTGGAATTTTTGATTAATACCCAGACCCGCACACACACTCTTCATAACTTTCCCTACAAACTCACTTCCATTGTCCGACCAAACAATCCGTGGCATACCATACCTGGGGAAGTATTCTTTGAGGAGGATTTTGGCAGTGGACATAGCAGTGTTATCCTTCAACGGATATGCCTCAATCCATCTTGAAAAGGCACAGACTACCACTAGGACGTATTTAAGATTGTTACACCTATCCATGTGGATATAATCCAACTGAATCACTTCAAAGGGACAAGAAGGGGGAGCAAAATGACCTGTTGGGGTTGGGGTTCCCTTGCCAGGATTATGCATCAGGCATATCATGCAGTTTTTCACCACTCTTTCCGCACACTTAGTAATTCCATCGTTCTTCCATACTGGAGCTAACATTTTACAGATCCCTTTCGAACTGATGTGCGCCGCTCCATGCGCCATCGTGACTACCGCAAGTACATACGCATCAGGTAACATCCAACGTTGCTGTTCGGACAAATCAACCCAACATCCACTTGAATCCATTTTTCCCGTTTTCTCCTTCCATTCATTCTTCTCATTCTCAGTTGCTTCATTCTGGATTGCCTTCACACTTTCAATCGTATTCTCACACATCCCTGATTCAGCAATCCATCTTGCAGACGTTGCAACATACATTCGGCTCGTCATGTTCTTGGCCGTCTCTTTGGCGACCTCATCAGCAAACGCATTTCCACGGCCAACATCATCCGTAATCTTCCGATGTGCACTGCATTTCACAATCGCAACTTCATTCGGTAGGGTCAGAGATTCCAATAGATCACTGACTAACTGTCCATGTTGGATTTTAGTCCCATGGGATGTGAGAAAACCTCTTTCTCTCCAGAGACGTCCAAAGTTATGTGATACGCCGAAGGCGTATTGGCTGTCAGTAAACACATTCACTCTCTTTCCCTCAGCTAAAACACACGCTCTTATTAGTGCAATTAATTCTGCAGCTTGGGCAGAATTCTGACTTACTCTTGCAGTCTCAACAATCGTACTCAAAGTCGTAACTGCATACGCGGCCGTCACATCACCATTCTGTAACTTAAAACAAGACCCATCGACATATAAAGTGCCGTCTGGATCTGGCAACGGAGTGTCTTTTAAATCAATCCGACCTTTTGTCTCTTCCTCAGTTCTGAAACAACAATCATGGGGCTCTGAATCACTCAACTTCTGAGTAGTCGGCAACAACGTTGCTGGATTCAGTATGTTGCATCGCTTGATCTGAATGTGACTTGCCAAAAGTGTCAGCTCGTAGCCTGATAGTCTAGCACTGGTGAGGTGCTGAGTTTTCGTTCGATTCATGAGTGTATCCACGGCATGTGGAACCATGACTATTAACATGTTGTTCATGACTAGTCCAGCAGACTGTCTAATAGACACTGCAGCTGCTGCTGTAGCTCTCAAACAACTCGGCAATGCTCTGGCTACCGGATCTAATGTGGATGAGAAATATGCACAAGGCCGCTGTTTGTCACCAAACTGTTGCGTTAAAACACTCAACGCACAACCTTCTCTTTCATGGACATATAGTGTAAACGGCTGACTGTAGTCAGGAGTACCTAACACAGGAGCTGAGCATAACGCATCACGCAATTCCGAGAAGCTTTGTTGACATTCATCAGACCATGGCAAAGGACTCGGAACACCTTTTCCAGTCAGAGCCACCAATGGTTTTGCCATGAGAGAAAAATTTGGGATCCATTGCCTACAGTATGACGTAATACCCAAAAACGCACGCACTTCTCTCTGTGTGCTTGGTACAGTCATCTGCGAGATTGCTTTGATTCTCTCTGGGGTCAACCTTCTTCCCTCCTTTGACAAAAGATGACCTAAGTAGGTCACTTCTTGGCAACAATATTGCAGTTTAGAAGGTGACACCTTGTGATGTAAGTCTGACAAATGATGTAATAAAGAAATTGTAGCTGTTTTGCAAGTTTCCTTGTCATCAGCAGCCAGTAAAAGATCATCTACGTATTGGATCAGGGCAACACCAGGAGGAAGTACAAGAGCATCTAATTGACTCTTTAATGCTTGGCTGTAAATTGAAGGGCTCTCACAATAACCTTGTGGAGCGCGCTTGAATCTGAAACTGCGACCTCCTAAGGAGAAACCAAAAATGTCTCTACTTTCCTCGGCTATGGCAATGCTGAAAAAAGCATTTTTCAAGTCGATAACTGTAAACCATGAGGCTGAGGCAGGAATCAACGTCAATAATGCAGTGATATCTGGGACCACAGGAAACTGTGGAATCACTATGATATTAACTTCTCTGAGGTCAATCACAAATCTGTAGATTGGAGGTTTCGATGGGTCAGTACGTTTCA
Organism: Triturus cristatus; assembly: GCF_964204655.1. NCBI lineage: Eukaryota > Metazoa > Chordata > Amphibia > Caudata > Salamandridae > Triturus > Triturus cristatus. The sequence continues at coordinate 594,830,740 of NC_140590.1, read as the reverse complement.
AAATCGGCAAAACAGGACTATTGCAGACATTTCCTCTAGTTTCCTCAACCACATCTTTCTGTATTAAGTCTTTCACAATCAGTAAGAGTGCTCGTTCCCCTTCATTCGAAATCCGATACTGTGGGATTCGTGGGAATTTAACATTCGCTTTCAAACTTACCACATAAGGGGGAATTTCCAAGAGGCCTACATCGTTAGGACCAGTTGCCCAAAGAGTATCAGGGAGAGAACGCAGCTCCGGTGGGAGCTTATCCATCGACATATACATTGGAGAGATGACTCTCTTGCCTAATGTGAGGTGTACTCCCGAAGGAGAACAGTACAGTGTCGCATGTAGGCGTTTCAACAGATCTAAACCAAGCAGATTCTCATTACAACCGGTTGTTAGAATAAGGGGTGCTTCTAGTTCGCATGGCCCAACAGATATTGATAAAGGACTAGAAACAGGATTGTGAACAGGGGCGCCTGAGAAACCTACTGAAGTGTTCGTTAAGCCAGACAAAGGTGCGCCAGGGAGTTTCGCATGCATAATTGAACTTTTTGCCGCACCAGTATCCAACAGAAACGGTTCGACCACGCCTGAGGTAACTACTGCGACATAAGGTCCACTCTGATCAAATGGAACTGATACTACTCCCTTTCTTTGCCTGTGGCTGTCCTAGTACTCGCTTCTCTGAATCTCCTCATTATGATCATAATAATCTTCAACATGATACTGTGGAGATCTACCTGTTTGCGCAGATTGTGCATTTCGCTGATCGAAATAATTCGGTTGGCGATCGGCCTGTGGTGTCATAGTACCACGTCCTCTACCTCTAGGAGCTTGCATAAATCCAACAGTACTTCTCTGAGCTGGGACACCACTAGTCTGTGCGTGCAGTACCGGACACTCATTCTTATAATGACCCTCCTTTTTACAATAGGCACACTGATTCCATGCTAACTGTTGTCGGGAAAAACCATAATTAGATCTTTGGGACGTCCCTTGCTGGAATTGTGGCTGTTGCTGAAACTGGGGTCGCTGCTGTGAATCTGACTGATTCGAGCGAGGCGGATACGCCTGTTGCAAAAGAACTTTAGTCTTTAAATCTTTTGTTTTCTTTTCTGACTTTTCCTTCTCTTCTTTCTCTCTATTCTCGTAATACTGAGCAGTTGCAAGTATCTGTGCTGTCGTCGACACTGCCCATGCACTTTCAGAATCCTTTAACTTGTTACTAAGCTCAGGTAGTAAATTAAACACGAACTTGTCGACAAACAACCTTTGGCCTCCCTCAGTACTCATATCTTGCCCACTGTGGTCTACGAAGGTCTCTTCAAATCTAGTGAAGAAGTCAGAGACGCTTTCCTCCTTCTTTTGTTTGCATGCCGATAGTTTATCCCAATTGACACGTAATGCTGGCATCAGCGTTTTCATCAGATTAATTATTCTGCCAGGTAGGGCAGCAATCAGAGGTTCAGGTTTAGCACCGCCAACTTGTTGCGCATCTGCTGCTACAATAGCTGGCCAATCACCTCCTAAGGCGACTGGGTGGTTCTCTTGCCGAATTTTGGCCCATATAGGCTGTGGCACTACATTACCAAATAACATTTCAATGTCTGCCAAATTCATGATGCACGCTTGAACTGTCTGCGTTAACTCTTTGTAATAACCAGCAGGATTTTTACTTGGGTCTGGTAACGCTTGTTTTACTGCTAACACTTCGGCCCGTTTCCAAGGGATGTGTATCCACACTCTCTGGAAATGTGCCGGGGCAGCTACAATATTATTAGCACCATCAGCTTGAACTGCATCACGCCATATCGGCGGAACTTCCCTCATCGGATATTGACCTCGTTTTTTCCTAGTAGTAATCGGTGAACCGCCAGGGTCTCTTGTCGCTCGAAGAGGGGAATCATCCCTATGAGCTAAAATCAGTTCTATCGCTCCCCTTACTTCTGAACCTATCACCATTCCTGCGGCGAACTTCTGTTGAATATTTATCAAATCAGAGGGGACGGAATCTAAGTCATCATCTTCCCATTCCTCACGCACAAGAGAACACATCACGTCAAAAACATAACGTTGAGTAGGTTCATTCCATTGCATAAAAGTATCTAACACTCTTCGTGCATCATACTTCGCAGCTTTCGACATCCACCTAAGAGGTGTCGAATCTAACATTTCTCATTCCTGAGGACCAGGAAGCTGGCTACGTCTCTGTATAGAGTCAGAAACGGGGGTCCCAATTAAAGACCTGTAGAGAGGAGTTAAAATATTAGTTACAGAGTCGGTTATTTTCCGACGAACGGAAAGCGGAGTCAGAATGTTCACAGGGTTCGGGAATAGGGCAGCTGGAGCAGATGAAATAGTAAGGGTAGGAGTAGCAGGTAAAGCAGTTTGCGAAACGACAGGAAAAGGCGGAGCAGGCGACCCAGGAAGAGGGGGTGCCGAAGGAACATTAACCACGGGAAGGACAGGAGCTGGAATCAAAGGAAGTGGAGCAACTATTCCAGGCTGACCAGCAGCTGGCTGTACAACAGGTAGTAACTGTGGTACTGTAATACCCTGTGCATACGGTGGAGGTGAATTCAACAGGTAAGACAACAGAGGATCCTTCTCATGATCCTCCATCAGCTTAGTAGGACAAGATGGCAATACAGGGTAAAATTTATCAATTGCCAAATTATATTTTCTATTCGCCATCTCCATTGCTTTCTCAGTCTCGTTGACATGCAGCTGCCTAGCAGACTCCATTAAAGTCAACCCTTTCTCTTTCTGTTCTTTCTTCGTCTTCCTAATTTCTCTCTGTTTGGCTTCTTTACGCCATACGCGAAAAGAATCAAACATTGCCGGCCGGGCTTTTCTCTTAAACAACTTCTTTTCTAGATTGTCTAGAATTTCGGTTTCGAAGCTACCATGCGGGGGCCAACTAAGGACACCATCTTTTCTGGTATAACGGACCCATACTTCATTATACGTAATAGGACCAACACCATGTTTACAATAGAGCTCATATGTAGGAGTTCCAATCGGAGGAACCGAACACGAATCCTCTAACCGGGAATCCTCGTTGCAACGTAACCAGGACAGGAAACAATTACTACTGGTAGTCATGACAAACAAAGACAAATTCCAACCAAAATGCGCAAAGAACTTAGGCCTACCAAAATGAACTAATACCAAAACAAAGATTATCTAGACAAGAGCAACCAATGATAATCTACAAATTAAACCAGAGCAACAAGGAACAACCAAACTGAGCGTAACCCACTTAATACTTAACTGAAATGTGGAAGACGTCACCAAGGAGAACCCGTCTATGTCTCGCCGTACTAAGGTCTGCACCTCGGGTCCAAGACAGGGCGACAGTCAGGGCAGCGGTCCTCTGTAGCCGTCTGGGAACGGGAACCCTCGTGGAAGAGATCGTCGGGCCACTTTTACGACATGCAGGGATCGATGAAGCGGGGTACCTCCCTCCGGAATCTTCACACGAAACTTCTCGAACTTTTCAGGCTTTGGACCGGTACCGGATGACGTCGCCCCACGTGGGGCGCCAATTTGAGGTTCTGGACTTTTAAGAGTCCAGAGGTGTCAGGGAAACAACACCCAAAGACCCCTGAGTTCCTCCTGTCTCGGTGCACAAATAAACAGAGACACGGGCTTCTCGATGGTGGCGTCAAAGACCAAGGTTTATTTACTGCAGGGACACAGAAGTCATAGGAACCACACAGAGGCAGAATCTACGAGACTGTTCAAATTGCGTTAAGTGGGTTACTCTTTAAATACACGCAAAATGTCTTTAGGCTACATTACACGAATATTTCTCATGCCCAACCCGGTATCCCAAACAAACAGTAAATAGACATCAAACAATAATTTGTAGGATTTCGGTATTCGATCAGATCCCCTTGTCAGTTTTCCATTCTTTACCCGATCCTCCCCATCATAAAAATCGTAACCTCCCCATTGTAAAAGCCCAGAAGGAGAGGAGCAGAGCCAGGTGCAAAGGATTGAAAAGGAGGATAAGAGGAGTTTATGGATCATAAACGGGCATGGCTACCGTCTTCGGCCTTTCAGTCAGGACAACGGACACGAGAACCAGTATGGCAGGGCTGGCCTCAGGCAGGGGAGGCAGCTTGATTCTGCCTAGTCATGTAGTGTCAGCCTTTCTCGGGGCTCGGCTTACGTGTCCTTAACAAGGTGACTCTGCCGGGGTCATCGCCCGTTCATTGACTATGTGAGGGCAAGAAACAAAATGGATGCCGTAACTAAAATGGATGCCATGACTTTACAACAGAATGCCCTATTTCTCAGTGAATTCATGCTAGTTGCGTAGCGAAAACACTGTCATGCATGTAATGGATCATTTGCGGTTCATTGGTACCAAAATCGTGTCAGTACTACGATACCGAATTCACGGGTTCGGATCGCTACAGAACCTCAGGGTTGCTCCAACCACCCAGAATCAGGTTCGAGCTTTCTTGGGCCTGACTGGTTACTATAGGAGGTTTGTAAAGGGATATGGATCCATTGTGACCCCCTTGAATGACCTCACCTCTAAGAGGATGCCCAAAAAGGTTCAGTGGACTGTCAGCTGTCAGAAAGCTTTTGATGACCTAAAACAGGCAATGTGCTCTGCTCCAGTGCTCCAAAGCCCCAACTACTCCAAAGAATTCATAGTTCAAACTGATGCTTCTGAGGTGGGGGTAGGTGCTGTGTTATCACAACTGAATGAGGAGGGCCAGGATCAACCAGTAGCTTTTATTAGCAGAAGGTTGACCCCCAGAGAGAAACGTTGGTCAGCTATAGAGAGGGAGGCCTTTGCTGTGGTCTGGGCCTTGAAGAAGCTGAGGCCATACTTGTTTGGCACTCACTTCATTGTTCAAACAGACCATAAGCCCCTCCTATGGCTAAAACAGACGAAGGGTGAAAACACCAAACTACTCAGGTGGTCCATTTCCCTACAGGGGATGGACTATACAGTGGAACATAGACCTGGGAGCAACCATGCCAATGCGGATGGCCTCTCCAGATATTTCCACTTAGAACATGAAGACTCAACTGGTCAAGGTTAGTTTAATGTCCCTGCGTTTGGAGGGGGGGGGTTATGTAGGAGAGTGGCATCGACTGCATAGTTGCCCCCAACTTTTTGCTGATGTTTTTGCTGTTTTATGACCCTAGCCAGGCTGTGGCCTGCTATTCAGGACCCCAGCCTATCTGCTTCCTCTGTTAAACGATGTGAGTACCCTAGGTACCGACCAATTGGATGCTGAGGATGCCCTGACAGTCACTTGTAGATGGTACCCTAGGTACCCAGGGCATGGGTCCCTCAGTAGGCCTACCAGGGCTGCAGCACTTTTTGTGCCACCCTGGGACAGCCATACAAACTGACACCACCAGACCACTACTGTAGTCTGGGTAAGGTGGTGCTAGCACCCCTTACAGGGATATAGGTACCCTATATCCCACCCCATTACAACACATATACTCTCATAGGTCACCCCTATAGCAGGCCTTGGTAATCCTACAAGGCAGGGTGCTGAGGTATGTGTGAGGGGGGACCCCTACATGAGTAGGGCCTCTCTGCAACCTTTGTAAAATCATTGCTGGTTTGTTTGTAGTGTAGCCATACCATATACTCTTAACCGCATTATAAGTCTATCGCGATAACGCGATAACTTGAGAATGGCTACACAGAACCATATCGTGTTTGGTGTCAAACATGTAGGAATCATACCCCCAGTCCAGCCATGGGCATGAGGGTACGATTCCCCCCTGCTAGAGGGGCAATATGGGAAAAGTGGCAGAATTTAGACACCAATTTAAAAGTGCACAAGCAGTACAAAATGGCTACTACCCGCCACCTACACGACCCTGGCTGGCTGTTGCTGGGGAAAACCCCAGCCTCGCCAGCTGGACAATAGGGCTCCTGTGGCAGGGAGGTGCTAGCATCTCCCCAGACAGGATAATGTGGATTGGAACAGGGTGGGTGCACCAAATGTCCTTTCAGAGTTGCACGTAGGCAGCTGCAGAAGCCTCATTCTGCATACACCGCTTGGAACCGGTTCAGGGGCATCCTGCCCCTCGCCCAGGTGGGAAACACACAAAGGGGAGAGGGTGTAGCCACCCTTTCCCGCCTCACCTCTCATTGGTGGACACTACTCTGGACACTCCCCTAATCTTGGGGATAAATGTGAATAACGTGGCCCCAGAGCCTCAGATTAATCTTGAACTTTACAGTCTTGACCTTCGACTTGCTGCTGCCCAGCTGACGGAAGAAATCTCCCTTGGGATAAAGGAGTTATCCCCCTGCTTGGCAGGCACCTGAAACACTGCAAGTGACTTGGTTGGAACGTCGCTGCTCTCACGAACTTTGTCGACTTCCAGAACCCTTGAGGTGGGTTTCCAGCGCATCCCAGAGGCCAGTGAGTGTGCTCAACGAGTTTGGCCACCGTGGACCACGTGGGTGCCGAGATCCCCAATACCCCAGGACACCGGCCACCTCTTGCGTAGCACACAAACCTGACCAGTGGGGAAGTTGTGCTTTGGCCCGTTTTTGAGCCAACTACTCTACAGCAATTGTGCCAAAGACCAGCACCCTAGCCCCCTCCGGTGGCCCGTGGGTGCCCTTTTATGCACGCCAAATTGCCGCCTCCCGCAGTCCCTTGTCTCTCGACTTGTGGGCCCTAGCGGAGGTCTATCTCTACAATTAAGAGTTCCCCTGGTTGCTCCAGGCATGCTCTACAGTCTCCTTGAAGGAGACCTCTCCCAGACCTTGTGGGTCTGCACTGTAGCAGATTTGTTTATTCTTCGTGGATTGCGGTTGCCAAGGCTTAGTGGATCCAATCTGGACACTAACACCGCAGCGACCCTTATCCGACGTGGAACAGTCGCCCTCCTGAAGCTGGCCTTCCTTGAAGCCTCCCGGAGCCCGTGGCTGCAGATCCAAGCTACACCACTTTCCACCTGAAGCACCCGACATCGAAGGGCTCCTTGCTGTGAGCCTCCTGGTCACTTTGCCGTGACCCAGACTCTGTCCCCTCTGCTTTCAGGTTCTTCTCTACAATCTTCACATCTTTGACCTTCACGGCATCATAGACGCTTTTGGCTAGCAGAACTTTTGACTATTTTCCCATTGAAAATCAGCCCGCGACCCGACAGCAGAAACGACCTATGCACCCGGCTTCCCTGGGGCAGGTAACAGTGGTACCTCGGTACTCTCGTGGTAGTGGGCTCTTCAAAAGCTTAAGTCTGAAGTTTTAACTTTGTACTCCTGCTAGAAGTATTTTTAAACTGTTTATTTCCAACCGCGACATTCTCCATAGGCTGTAATAGAGATCCCGATAGCAGCTACTTGCACTGCACGCGCCTCCCGTGGGTCCCCTTCCTCATAACCTGGGGTGGATTCTTAAGGGGCCAGCGATCCTGAATGCCCTAGGCATTGCCTGTAGAATTGTCGTGGTTCTTATACCACTTTTTTAGTATATGGTTTGGTCCCCCCCTGGGGCCCAATGTTAATAGTGCTATTTATTGTGTCTATCAATGCTTGTTTGATATTGTAACTTTGCCACAGCTTCATAAAGAGACTGTGGGATTCTGTCTAGAATAAATACATATATTTATATATATACCTGTGTGGGCTACTCTTTCATTTGGTTATTCAAGAGGTTAGGTAAAACAATAAGCTTAACACTCCTTCAAGACTTAGCCTGAAGGCTGCTCTCCACAGCTACCACTAGGATAGCTTTCTTTAAAGGTTGTCTTAAACCTATCATCAATAAGAGTCAAATTGGACTGGTGCAAAGTGTCCCTATAACTAGGAGACAGCATATGCCAGGCCAACTTCTCACAGATAGTCTTTGCTAATTAGAATTACATCAATTACCATATAACTTTAGAGCCCTGAGCACTGGCTGTGGGTCTGGTTAGCAGAGACCTGGGCACTTGCAGAGTTAGTAACTAGTAGCATCAGTCAAAAAAGGGGTGTGATCAAGTCAAACAGGACTACTTTCCAACAGTACTGTATTGTTATGTAACAAAAATGTGGAAGCTTTTATGAAATCACAATAAGTTGATAATGACGGCAGATGGATTGCTGCAGAGTTAATTATTAACACATTTTCTATCACTATATTTGATATTTATGGCCCTACACAAATGTATCACATCTTTTGACCTGACATAACTGCAAAAATCTTTAGAATTTGATGGCCATTATGTTTTCATTGGAGGTAATTATAGTCAAGTTATGGATCATTTTACAGACAGAAATTCAAAGGTTGAGTTTATACCTGATAGAAAGCATAAGGAATTTGGCTCACCCATTAAGCAAAAAATCTTAGTTCATTTATGAGGTTTAGTAATCTGCCATCAAATGAATAATTATTTCTCTTCCCTGCTCATCATTCATAGTCCATACTAAACTATATATTTCTTAGAAAGCCTTTGGTGGTCTAACCCTTTAGTAAGTTCAGTCATCGGATCCTTTTTTATATTAGTTTACGCTCCTTTGATTACAGATATTGTCTTAGGGCTGCATATACTAACAATTCTGTTTGCAATTTCCAAATAACACATTTTTGTGATTTGCTCTTATGAAATTGCAAACAGTTCTGTTCAACAGTGTTTTTTACAGTTTGTGATTCCAGTTGGTCACAATTGACCTATCTCATTAACATTCATGAGATCGATCACTATTTGCGACAAAATGAAAAACGCTAAAAACACAGGAATGGTGGCCTGCTGGGGACAGCCGACCATCATGTCTGTGTTTGGTTTTTAATAATGTTTTTTGGGAAATGCAGCCTTTTTTCCTTCAAGGAAAATGGGATGCATTTCAAAAAGAAAATCAAATGGTCCATGGGAGCACTGACTGCTTTTAAAACACATTTTTGCACACATTCACAAAGGAAAAGGGAGCCCTTGGAACTCCTACCCCTTTGCGAATTGCTTACCAGCAATTTGAATTTTGTGGTAAAAAGTGAATGTTTTGCAACCACATTTTGGTTGCAAACATTCATACATACCACTGCAAGTGGCTATTATGGAGGCATGCCGGTACACAGCCCTTCCTAATTCTGAATTGCTAACCTATTTTGTGATGTGGTAATAGGTTACCGAATCACAAAAAAGGGATGTCCTCATCTTTGGGAAACACACCACCCTCTGGGATGACTCCTGGTGGCCTGCAGAACTCGGAGCCTCCCCCGCACCTAAAGACTACACCTGCAACCTCCGTATCATCTTCAACAGAAAACTATCCATGAATTGACAGGTCAACACCCCAGTCTGCTTCTTCACTCTCTGAATACTCCGCAAGATCTTCAAATAGCAAACCATCAGCACCAGGAAGACCTCAACACAGGCTCTCATCACCAGTCGACTAGACTACGGCAACACACTCTATGCTGGCACCACCTCCAATCTAATGCAAAGACTTCAATCAATCCAGAAGACAGTGGCCAGACTTATCCTCAACCTGCCCAAGAAACCCCACAATACCCAGCACCTGGCACCACCTCCACTGGCTTCCAGTTCAGAAGAGATGCCACTTCAAGCTCTTGACCTACGCCTCTAAAGCCCTCCACAATGTAGGACCCACCTACTCGAACCACTGTCTGCACTTCCACCAACCACTTAGGAACCTCCGCTCACCTTCCTTTTGCAGAGGTCCCTCACATATGCTGCAGCTTCACTGGAGGAGGATCCCTCTTCCATCTTGCCGCCAAAGCTTGGAACACCATTCCCCTCCACCTCAGCACTGCACCTGCTCTCAACGTATTCAGAAAGAGGCTCAAGACCTGAAGTTTTGACTGAGCTCGGCAGCCAGGACCTGGATACCCTCACAGATGACAAGCAGCGCTCTACAAATACATCTTGATTGATTAGAGGGCAGCCACAGCCTGTACAGGTAAGAGTGGTTGGGTCAGGTTGGGGGATTCGACAGATGACCACAAGGAAAGATTTTATAAATAAATAATTTTCTCTCGTCGTCGTCTGTCGAAATCCGCCCCATTGCCCCACATCTCTTATCTGCACGGCCACGGCTGATTGAGGGTTTGGTATATTGAAAATGGCTTTTTACCAGTCGCAAACAGCATGATTCTGCAAATAGGCCATTTACGACCAAGAAAAGGTAGGTACTTGTGGCCCGTAATTCCTTATCAATCATATTCAAATTGCAGAAGCCACTGTCTTCCTAATGATTTGCATTTTACTTTCTTATTTCAAGCTTTTGTAACTACTGTTTTTGATGTTCATGAAGCATCTAGGTATTTAATACATATAATTTGTGATACTTATAAAACTGCAACTCATGGTTTTATAATAAATGTTGTTTCCAAGTGGAAAAAGAAGATGTTGCTTGTCTCCAAAATAACTTTGAATAAAATAAAGGGTTTAGAACATCAGTTTTATAAATCAAATTCAAAAGAGGCATTGGAAGATGTGGTTAAAGCCAAATGTAATTTTAGTAAGTTCTACACTGATAACACTTCCTCTTTTCTTTTCAAAAACAGTGCGCGATATTATAGAGGTCAAAATAAATTCGGCAAGTTATTGACAAATTCTTTTTAGAATAGAACGGAGCACCTGAAATCATTAGAAATAAGCATTGGTACTCATATTTCTAAAGACAGAGACATTGAATGTGCATTTGAAACATTCTATGAACACCTTTACATTCCTGATATTATTGCTAATGCTGAAGAGTTTAGATCTTTTTTTAGATTCTCGTGATGAAGATATTAGATCTTTCAACTCAAAAACCTGTCAGAGATCACTTTGAGTTCTCTCATTTAGAGCAAAATATTTCTTCGGATGAAACAGTTTCTTTTTTAAAGAGAGATAGCTTCTCTAGTCCAGATAATATTTCAGTAGAATTTTATTCTCATTCACCCCAAATGTTGTTTCCCAAACTATTTTAAATGTTTACTTATTTCCTTTCTGTTGATTCAGTGAATCAGACTTTTCAAGATGCTATTATTTGGCTTATTCCAAAAGGAGGTAAAGATCTTACTATTTGTTAGACAAAATGTAGGCTTATTTCTCTCACAAATAATAATTATGAAATCTTTGCTAAAACCCTGGCATTACATCTAAAACCTTTACTGTCTAAACCTATTAGTAAAGAATAATTAGGACTTGTTGAAAGGTGGTTGTTCGCAAATAAAACACAAATATTTTAAGACATTTTAGGTGACTGTATGAATTCTAAAACTCATTTGTCAGATGTTATTACTGGTGCAGAATAAGCATTTGATAGATCCAAATGGAACTGTATTTCTTTATCTTTTTGTGGTATGGTTTTGGCCGATAATATATTTTAATGACATCCATACTTTATAGTTCCATTGTGCTCATGTTAACAGTTTAACTTCAAATTATTTCTCATGAAATAGCTGAGTTTGTCAAGAACGCCCATTTTGCTATTACTATTTATTTTAGCTTAAGAACTCTTCTTCTCTAACATAAGGAGAATCCCTTTATTTCTGGTTTCAAAAGTGGACCTAATCAATTAAAATTAGCAGCATATGCTGACAATAGCCTTCTTTTTATTTTTAATCCGGAAATTCACTTGCCTCCAGCCTTCGGGGTAATTCGCTATTTTTCTACGGTTTCATTTATAAAATGATTTCTGATAAAACAGAGGTTCTTCTTCTGAACAAATGTTTACTAAAGAAATGTTTAAATACTCTTCCAATGTAATTAGAGAAACAACTACTATCAATTTCAAAGAACTTGATTTAAAGTTAGAATATTTTATAACTTAATAGAAACCTTTAGATTTCCATCTTGGTCGGGTAAATTAGAATACATTAAAATTATGTGAACTCCCTCTATTATATATATAATGTATTATGATACCAGTGATATTGCATTGTTTCTTTTTAAGAAATTAGATTCAATTCTTTCCCTTTTTTATATAGAATAATAACAAACAAGATTATCTATAAATAAGCTTAACAGAAAGTGTCGGATTGGAGGAACAAAAATGCTCGTATATTTCTTCATACCATACAGCTTTAAGTTTGAGACAGACTTCTTAGTTGTTATTAAATGATAATAAATCATTTTGGCCGATATGGGAAAGCGTATAGGTATTCTTTTTCTTTTAAAGAATGTATTTCCTTTTCGGCAAAATCGCCCACAGTTTCTATTCCAGTTTTTAAATTCACCTAAAAACTTCTCAAACTTTCTAGGTTTTGGGAAATCATTAAAATAAGTTTTTCATCAATCACCAATTTTGGTATAACAAATATATTAAATTTATTAGTGAATCTATTTTCTAGTATTTCTGGAGAGATGAAGATATAATATGGATTCAGCAGTTTTTTTTAAACCTCAACTACTTTGTTATTCTCTGATTTCCAAATAACAAATGGCTGTCCATGATCCTTTATAACACTTTGAATGTGTTACAAATGAAATTGGAGATAGTTTTAGAACTGGACGTTAAATCATTGAACTCAGTCTCAGACAAATATCCAATGCATGTATTGATGTCTAGTCCCAAATCTTCTATTTTATATAAATAGCTTTCAACCAAAAATTCCTACACATCTAAATATAATATAGAACTGCTTTGGGAACATGATTCTAGCTAACCAGTCCTATCATCTTAGGGCTAAAAGGGTGGAAGTAGGAGGTGAAAAATGTGCAATGATGGACTAAAAAAGTTTTAACATCCCATCTTCATGCTTAAACACACTGAGTATCAACATTCAGAGTTTTCAATCAATGTGAAATCATCTGAGGTCAGATGTACAATGCTTGCATTTTGCGACTCGCAAATTGCGTCGCTTTGCGACTTGCAATTTGCGAGTCGCAAAATGCAATGTACAACAGTGTCACAGCCACTGTTAACGATTCCCAATGGGGTCACAAATTGCATGCCTCATCAAAATTCAATTCCTTACTTGGTAACCAGGTAAAGACCACACTATGGACGCATGTAACAAGCTGAGTTTATATTTCTAAAGTGGTGCTCTAAGGGGAAGAGTGGATGGTTACCAATTCTACCAGATAGATACCCTCTAAAAGAGGGGATACAACAACATACATAGGGGGTTCTACCCCGAGCACACAGAATCTCTATTTACAGTCCAAAGTATAAAGACAAATCCTATAAATTGTTCCAGATTATCAGTTCTTTATTCCAATATTCTTCTTTCAAGTCACTTTTCCAAGATACAGACTCTATATAAGGGTCAATTCATAAATATTCACAGTTCAATCCAATCATCTTTCCGTAATACAGCTTGTTGCAAGAATTCTCCAAAAATCAATTATCCACAAATCATTCAGGTTAGTTTTTTCAAGTATCAGCTTGATGCAAAGTTCACAGAAAGCCAACACATGTTTTGTCTTGTGCAGTAGCACAAAATCGACTTCTTCAGGGCTAATAGGATATCAGTATCTCTTGCTAACAATTGATGCTCTTCAATCCTGTACATTTTCTTATAGTAGTGTCTTAACACACCCCTTAATCTGCTTATTCAGTGCATGCGAGTGAAGGTTGTCATCAGACATGTGCTGTATGTTTAGGTGAATACACCTTGGCGAAGTAGTGTTGGGTATAAGGCAGAGTAACTCACGTGTTCATGACGCCAGAGAGAGGGATGCCCGACTTGGAGACACCCATGAGGTAATGAACATGTGAGTTACTCTGCCTTATACCCAACACTATTTCGCCAAGGTGTATTCACCTAAACATACAGCACATGTCTGCTGACAACCTTTACTCGCATGCGCTGATTAAGCAGATTAAGGGGTGGGTTTAGACACTACCATAAGAAGAAGTAGAGGATTGAAGAGCATTAATTGTTAGCAAGAGATACTGATATCCTATCAGCCCTGAAGAAGTCGATTTTGTGCTACTGTACAAGACAAAACAAGTGTTGGCATTCTGTGAACTTTGCATCAAGCTGATACTTGAAAAAACGACCTGAATGATTTGTGGATAATTGATTTTTGGAGAATTCTTGGCACACACTGTATTTCAGAAAGACGATTGGATCGAACTGTGGATATTTGTGAATTGACCCTTATATCAAGTCTGTATCTTGGAAAAGTGACATGAAAGAAGAATATTGAAATAAAGAACTGATAATCTGGAACAATTTATAGGATTTTTCTTTATACTTCGGACTGTAAATAGAGATTCTGTGTGCTCGAGGTAGAACCCCCCTATGCACATCAATATTCATGAGACAAATGCAATTTGAGATCCCATTGGGAATGGCTAGCCCTCTCAGGGAGGGTGGCCTGCTGGGATCAGTAGACCACCATGTCTGGGGCTGCTTTTAAATAAAGCATGTTTTCTTTCCTTAAATGCAGCCCGTTTTCCTTAGAGTAAAACAAGATGCAGTCAAAAAGAAAAATGAAACTTTTCAGTTTCGTTTTTTAAGGGCAGACAGTGGTCCCTGGGACCACTGTCTGCTCTTAAAAATATTTTCTCACACATTCAGAAAGGGAAGGGGTCCCCTGGGGACCCCTTCAAGTTTGCAAGTGGGTATCACCTACTTGAAGTAGGTGGGAAACTGCAAGTGTTTTGCAGCCGCAAATGCAGTTGCAAAACAATAGTACATGGCAGTGAGTCTTGCTATTACGAAGGGATGCCCCTTCCTAATAGCGAGAGTCGCAAACGCTATTTTGCGAGTCATTGATTTGCAAAATAGCGTTTGTATATGCCATCACCCTTTTTTGCAGTCGCAAACGGTCTATTCTCCGGTTTGCAAGCGCAAAAAAGGGTTGTACATCTGGCCCCTGGTTTCTTATTCTTGTTATTTGCTATGAGCAGTCATTAGCATTCAATGCAGTATCATACCATATGATACCAATTCAGTAAAACTGTGAAATATGTGTGCTTTTATGAAGAGATAGTATTAGAAATGAATTTGTGATTTATGTCATTTATATTGTCTGAAAAGGTAGTCTGAAAAGGTTAGTGCACAGGGCTTAGTGGATGTTGCACATGAATCCACACACACCCTTGTGACTTGCATACCGGTGATTATACCAGGTCACCATGTTCGTTCCCATAAGGGTCACATACAGATTGGTTGTATCCTTAGATGCTCCATGACACATTTAGTTATGTGTCCATCGCTAAGTAAATTGAAATCCTATTATCAATATTTCTCATTTAAAGCAGTTGGATTGAATCTACAATGCAAAGGGGAGAGGTTGGGCTAACGGCCTGGGTGGTCAATCTCAAATCTGGAGAACAGGTTTGAGTATCGGCAGGGACGCTCAACATCCTGTGATTCTGGGCAAATCTCTTAATCGCCCTGTGCCTAACAAAAATGAATGTGTCCTTGTGTTATGCAATTGGTGCTCATGTAAAGCGCTCTGATACCTTCAGGTCAAGTTTGCTCTATATAAAACTCATCGAAAAAAATGCATTGAATAAGTTATCATGCAAAACCGTGACATTTTTGGGTAAAACTGTTTCATGGTTTAATCATGGTGCCAAGGATGTTCCCTACAAAAATAAATATAGATACCATTGTGTCACTGTTTATAAAAGCTTAATGTCTTTAGTCAAGTTTTCATGTGTGCCAGGAATACATTGGCCTGCCCAGATAGAACACCAAACCTAGATTGCTGCACAAGCAATGGGATGATTCTAATGAGTTATAATGCAGTGAGCACACAGATTTTCAGGAAGCACTACAGATGTACCCAGTGAAATCTGTGTTCCCATTATAAGCCCTACCTAGGTCAGCACCAATCCTTGAAGGATCCTGTAGAAAATTGGGTTACTGGTTGAGGGAGTCAAACCCTGCTCAAGCAACAACAATAATGTTTATGAGAGTGAAACAAAAGCATACCATAAATTTACCTGTGCTTAACCCTCTGGTAGCTTGACACAAAGCAGTCAGGCTTAATTTAGAGGCAATATGTAAAGTATTAATGCAGTACTTCAAACAGTAATAAAGTGAAAGCACAACACAAGAAAAATTCCTCACCAATTAAAAAACATAAAGCACCATTTATTACATTATTTGAGACCAAAATGATGAAAACCTAATCAGTAGAAGTGGAGATGTGAAATTCAAACATCTAAGATAATTATAGCACCTACAAGCACAAAGTGCCACTCGTGGTTATCTGACTGCACAAGACCAGGTCAAACTCTGGATACAGGAACATGCTAGTCCCACTGAAAGTGGTAACTTTGAAAGTCCATTGTGAAGAGTTCCGTTCTTGGTGGAGGTGGCTGCGAGGAACAAGGAGAACACTGTTTATGGTCATCGCTGTAGCTCAAACAGCAGGCCAGGCATCACGTACAGTCGTGCTGTATCACAAAGATCCTGTAGGGCGTTGTGGACAGTTGGTGTTGGTAACCCAATGTTATACTATGAGAGAGGCGGGCCTTGTAGTAACAAAAAAAAAATTTGAGAGGTTTTAACTACCAGGACATGTAAAACTTAAAAGGATGTAGAAAAGTGGGTTATTAGTAGGTGAAAGCATTCAGTTGCAACTAGTAATAGTGTCACAATCACTAATCTCAATAAATGAATTCTTGCTCAGCCTGCCCACTGGCCACCCCTTTGTCCATCTCCATCATCATAGCTGTAGCTCCTTTTTATTACGTTATCACTGATATGTGGGTATTGTTCAAACAGATATTGAAGCATGTGGTAGGTTGAATTCCAATGTGTTGACACCTCCTGTATGAGGGCTTTTAACAAGTACATTATTAGCATGCTAAGAGATCCTCAAATATGTCCAGACTTTGATCAAATTACTAAAATGAGTGTAAATTCTTCATCATGTGACCAGTAAGTTGTTGACTACTTCTTTTTTGAGGAAGTCATGTGCAATTAGGTTTGTGTAATGCACAAAACACAGAACTCTGAGGTATCCTCCCTCAGAAAATATTGCAGTCATTGTCAGTGGCAATTAATTCAAAGCTGTGACCTCTGTTCTGAAACCATTCATAGACTTTAGTTTTACATTTGTCCATGATGCTGGAAGCTGTGTGTGACTTTTCCATGGCGATAACCACAACTGTTGCATGCTGCAGAATGCCTCGAAAATCATCCTCAGTGGAATGTATGATGTTACTACGCATACATTCACCACGCATGGCTTTACAACGCAGTCGTTACAGTGACCGTGTTGTTACCACGCATACCATTACATCACAAGTCGTAACAACGACTTGCTGTAGGGGGCCCGCTGGGCTTAGGAATAGTATTAATTACTATTCCTAATCCAGTTTGTGCAACAGTAGGGAAGGTGTTGGATTTAAAATCCAACACATTCCCTGGTGTTGCACGCTCCCTACAGCAAGTCGTTGTTACGACTTGCGATGTAATGGCATGCATGGTAACAACGCGGTCATTGCAACCACCGCATTGTAAGGCCATGCATTTTGGAAACAGCGTTGTAAACGCTGTTTCCCTCATCAGCGGTAAAACCAACAGTAGCTAACATCCACTTCTTTTTCCTCACCACTGCTTCCTCCTATCTGTTGAATGTCTTCTTTGTCATTATGAGCAGTAGGTTTTTGAGATGCTCTCCTCACACAATTTCATATTTAGTTTCCAAATGGACTAGTTGGCCACCCATACCATAATATTTAAGTGGCTTACCACAACAAACTGTTTGTTGCAAATTGACCATTCTGTGAAATGCTCTGCGTGTGGCGTGAGTGTAAAGAAGAACCAAACTGGGAGGAGAACTTTCTTTTTGTGGCAAAGCCAGAAGAACTTGCTGAAGTAGAGTTAGGCAGTTGTGGTGGTCTTTCTCAGGGGTGGGCTGAAATTGAAGTAGGTTGGGTGGTGGGTGCTATGGGTTTCTGAGGTAGTCTTCATCAGATGGAAGGAGGCAATCTTGGTGAAACTATGGGCCATATGTACAAAGAATAGGAATTGCGATTTCCAAATATCAATTTTATCCGAATCACTACTTAGAAATCGCTATTCCTTAGGTGTGAACATTTTTGTTTCATAGTTGTGAGTCCTAGTGGGTCACAAATAGATCTACTTGATGAATATTATTGGGGTGTATAGCAGTCTGCAACCCCTTAGGAATCGCAGGCATCACAGGGATGGTGGCCTGCTGAGGTAAGCAGACCACCATGCCTGTGATTGTGTTTTAATAAATGTTTTTTTTTGTTGAAACGCAACCCTTTTTCTTGAAAGGAAAATGGGTTGCATTTCAGCAACAAAATATTTTACGTGTTGATTCCATTTTTTTCAGAGCAGGCAGTGGTCTGTTGGACCACTGCCTTCTCTTAAAAAATGCTTTTATTACATTCAAAATGAGGAATGGGTCCCAAGGGTCGCAGTTTGCAACCCATTATGAATCACAGCCATCACAGGGATGGTGGCCTGCTGAGGTAAGCAGACCACCATGTCTGTGATTGCGTTTTAATAAAGGGTTTTTTTTTAGTTGAAAGGCAACCCGTTTTCTTTAAAGGAAAATGGGTTGTGTTTCAACAATAGAAAATTTAAGGATTTGTTTCCATTTTTTAAGAGCAGGCAGTGGTCTGTCAGACCACAGCTGCTCTTAAATTTTTTTTTCCTAACATTCACAAAGGGGAAGGGGTCCCATAGGGACCCCTTCAAATTTGTTCATGTATTACCACCCACTTTGATTTGGTGGTAAATTGCAAATGTTTTGCGTCTGCACTTCAGTCACAAAAATTTGTAGATACAAATAGGATTTGTATTAGGAAGGGATGCCCTAAACACGCCCCATCCAAATATCGAATCGCAAAACCCGAATTGCGGTTCAATAAAAAGTTACTGGATCACAATTTGTGTTTTGTGCATTCCAAAAAGCATTTTTCCAGTCGCAGACAGGCCAATTCTTCGATTTGGCCTTTGTACGACCAGAAAAATTAATTGTACATATGGCCCTATATGACTACATTTCTTTTGTGCAACTCTCCATGCCAGGATTTTCCAAAGTCGTTCCTGGAAAGCCTGACCCATGCCAGAATTTTAGCTTATCCCCATTTAGATAAAGTAGTTATTTTACAAATCGGGCACAGATCCGGCCCTCCATGACTGACTTTGTAGAACCCGGCTCCTGGCTCATCATCACCTTTTTTAGTTTCAAGGCTTTTGGGAATCTTCCTTTGCCTTCGTCTCTCCTAGTGGGTTTCAGTTGGGTTCTATATTCATATCCAGATCATCAGAAAAGGGGCTTTGAGAAGGTGGCAGAGTACTCTTCTTTTTCCTTGCTGGAGATCCCGAAGCTGATGTGTGCAATGGAGGAGCAGCCGGAACAACACACTCCTCTGCAGTAAGGTTAACTTCCTGCTCTGCTGCTACTTCCTGAAGTTCAGATGTTGCAGGCTGTGTTTCCTGTTGTTGACTTTCTTGTAGAGATTCAGATTGCTTCTGGGACAGTTCAATTTCAGATTCACCGTTCTCCATGAATGCAGTTACTGCAGTGTTAAGAAACATCATCTGTAGCTTTGTGGTGGGCCTGATGATCCATGGGCGATCCTCCACCAAACCACTTCCTGCCCAGAGGAGGGTGCAGCAGGTATGTTACATAACTCGATCAATGAGGAAGGGTTATGCCATTGGTGGCACTAGCAACAGATTTCTTATCCTCACTGGCCTCTTTCTTGGAAGAGGTCTCTTTTTTGGGATCATCTTAATCACTTTATGTAAGGGCTAGCGCTTAACATAGGCAGAAACACGTAGAAGAGGAATCTGGTGTCGCTGACAGCTAATTCAGAGACTTCTCTCCATCTCAGTATTTTGCATGATGCCTAGGTTTGTGCATTTCCCAGCAATAAAAATCAAGTAGGAAGGGAAGTCAGCAAGACTTGGACAATCTAGCCAAAGTAATACACATCTTCATTATAATCATCATTACAAATGCTAAACAATAGTGTATCCATGCACTAACTAACTATTTAGTGCTAGACACCAACTTGGTGCTTCACCATGGATAATGGTGCCCCATTAAGAGGTGGTGGGGCAGTCAAAAATAGAATAAATTAATTAAATAATTGCTGCTCTATGTTGGACTTGGCCCTTTCAGCAGGGTCATCCCGAACCTTTTGCCTTCACCCTTCTTTTTTCTGAACCCATTTTTATGGCTTTTAGGACTCCGTGCACTTTACAACTGCTAACCAATGATATAATGTTTGTGCTCTCTCTTTTAAACATGGTAAAATTGGCTTACACCCATTTGGCACATTTAATTTACTTGTAATTCCATAGTAAAGTGGAACTACATGTACCCAGAACCTGTAATTAAATTAAATGCTACTAGTGGGCCTGCAGCACTGCTTGTGCCACCAACTTAAGAATCCCTTTAGACATGTCTCAGACCTGCCATTGCAGCCTGTGTGTGCAGTTTTAAACTGCCATGTCAGTATGGCAAAATACACTTTTTGCTAGGCCTAAAACCTTCCTTTTTGATACATATGTCACTCCTAGGGTAGGTCCTAAACAACTCACAGGACAAAGTGCAGTGTATTTAACATGTTGGACATGTACTATTAAGTAATAGTTTTTCACAACTGCAAGGCCTACTTGTCTCATAGGATGACATTGGGTTACTTTATTGTATTTAATAAGTGATAATTTCCATTTAGGAGGAAGTAGGAATATCCAGTTTGGTGTCTAAAGTATTATCACAAGTATTATCACTCAAAACCATTTTTAATGGTAAATTCGGATTTTAAGTCACAATTCTTAAAATGCCACTTTTAGAAAGTTGGCATTTTTGCGTATTAACCATTTGATGCCTGAAGCCTGCATCCTGGATTCAAATGAGTGTAGCTGGCAGTTGGTCTTTGTATGTTGCTCCAAGACAGTGAGACAAAGGGGGAATAGGTGATGACAGGATGGGCCACCTCAGACTTGACAGGGAGCTGTCCTCTACCACACTTGCATATCACAAAGGCTCAGCTTCAGCACACTCACAACGGGTTTCACACTATTTTTTATGCCTTCTGACAAGCTGGGATCTGAACAGGGATGAAGGCAATTTCAAAACCTTCTGGGGTTTAAATCCCCTAGAAAGTACTTGTCTTCAAAGCTGGCACCAAGTATAACTATTGGACCCTCAGACACAACTCTTCAGTACACCTTGAGACCTCTGGAAGTCGAAGAAAACTGCTGTGCTTCTCTGTTGCAGATGACTGTTGCTCTGCTTCCCTGCTACTTTGCTGTCCTCAAGCCTGAGTGAGAAGGACTGCACTTTCATTTTCAACCCAGGGCCACCAGAGTGACTTCAAGGTCTAGTTGGCCGGCCTCATGAGTCGAGCCTCAGGACCAGAAAAGGCTTCAACCACCTTGAACCCCACACCTGGACTATATCGTCCGTGAGTTTTGCCCAAAGTATTGCCATCCCAGTCCTGGACTCTTGTGGGTGGGCCTGAATTTGCTGTGTCAGCCCAGCTGTGATCCCTATCAAAACTGACTTGACGCAATGCAAAGTGATACAAAGCCTTGCCACACAGCTGCCAGCTTCATCAGAACTGATGCAGAGTGGTACAAAGCTCTGCCAACCTTCACTGCACAGCTCACTAGACCGGCGCAAAGTCCTGCAAAGCCTTGGTGCACAGCTTAATTGGAATTAACACTGGACAATGCAAAGCCTCACAAAGCAACACTGCACAGAACACGCACAAAGGAAATGAGGTACTTTTTTCAGCGGGCCCAGCTTGGTCCCTGTCTCTGGCACATGCTTCATCGCAGTCAGCCTGAACTTTATCCAAGTCGGGTGCGACCATATAACCACAGTTGGAGCTTTGTGCTTTCTAGCACTTCTAGTTTTTACTTAAATCTTAAGATTGAATTTATCCGGTCCAACTGATTGGATTTTTCTGATTTTGGTCTCAAATAATTTATTGAAATGTACTTATTTTTCTAAATTGGTGTAGGATTTTTCTTGTGTTGTGTTTTAAATGTATTACTGTTTGAAGTGCTGCATAAATACTTTGCACATTGCCTCTATGTTAAGCTTGACTGTTTTAGTGTCAAGCTACCAGAGGGTTGAGCACAGGTTAATTTGAGGTTTGCTTGTATTTCATCCTGACAAGAATTGTGGTTCCTGCTTGAGCAGGATTCAACCAGTAACCCACTTTCTATAGTCTCCCTACAAGTTTCATGGTGACCCTCTATATTGTGGGGACAGGTAAACATTGAATAAATGAAATAATGAATTGCTAGTGTCCCTCCAGAGCCAATGGGGACTTTGCAGGAGGCAGGGGGCAGGCACATATGGAATAAATGAATTCAATAGAACAGCTCCATATTAAAATCAGCCACAAGCACTTATAAAATATATAAGGAAAAATAAAAAATGAACAAACATATCATGGCCTCTTTTATGAATGTTTCTAGAAAATGGCTTTCAAATGTAGAATAAAAGGGTTAAAGCACTCACTGAATGCCCATAATGGTGATAGCTGGCTCATTCGGCTGGCTCATTCGGCAAATGCTCAGTGAAGAAGGAGACATGGAAAACAACAACAAAATGGCCACCACACATACACTGGCTACACAATATGGCCACTGTTGCATGGCCAGCAGCGAATGCAACATCAATTACCCCTCCACAATACTTTTAAAAATTGCAGAAAAAAATAAAACGCAATATCAACCATGTCACAAATACGCAAACTCAAACACAAAATGGTGGACAGGCATATGAGGAAGAAGGTAGCTGAGAACAAAGGAACATGCCTGCCTATATGGTCCAGAATCCAGAAGCCACTCCGACCACAGCCTCCAACTGACACATGCATTCCAAAAATAATCTACATTTCTCCAAATTGTTTGCCTTTACCCCCAGATTTTTGCTGAACTCGTTTTTTGGTGTTAGAACTCTGCACTTAACCAATGATAACCAGTGTCAAAGTGCTTGGGCTCTCTCTTTCAAACATGGTAACCAACCTTGGACTACAACTAATTGGCACATTTAATTTACTTTTAAATTCCTAGCTATTGTTACTACATGAGCCCAGGACCTGTAAAATAAATGCTACTCCTTAGCAGCAGCAATTGTGCCATCCAATAAAGTAGAACTGTAAAACATGTCTCAGGCTTGCCACAGAAACCTGTGAGTGCAGTTCTAAACTGCCATTTCCACCCGACCAGAAACTTTTTTCCAGGTCTAAATGGTTATTTTTAACGATTGATTACTACAAGTGGGGGTGCGCCAGGTAAAGAGGTCCAATAGACTGTAGGTATCATCAAAAAAAGTTCTTTATTTGTAATTTCATACGCAATTTTAGTAGTAAGCAAAGCTCAGCCAAAGCGTTTCATTGCCTCCAGGGAAACTTCATCAGGGCTTAGAAGTAATTCAGTTAGTGTTCAATGACAGATATGAAGTGCAGTAAATATTCTCCAGTGTATTTTGCTGGATGCCCTCAGAGTAATTATAGGCATAATAAAGCCTTCATGATGCGACCGCACACGCAGTGGTCTCGTCAAAGCTTATCAAAGCTCCCTTTTAACACTTATAAGCCACCTCTTGGGAGGCCCCAAATGCTCCTTGGGGAAGGTGCATTGTATTAAAAAAGTATAGCATATATCCTTAGATTTTACATGTACTTTTAGTGAAACACTCCTAAAGCTGCTTTCCACTGTTGTAAGACCTAGCTCTCCCATTTACTAAGACTGGGCTAAAATAATGCACTAAGGGCCATATGTAGGTGGGCTAATACCAGTCTGTAACGGCCGAAAATCAGTAAATTTCCCGTTACCCACCGGTATTTAGCCCTTTGCGATGTAGGAGGCTGTATTTAAGGATTCGGTAATTTACCGATTCGTTATTTTAAGAAATCGGTAAAATACCGATTCCTTAATTTAAGGAATCGGTAAATTACAGAATCCAAATCCTATGTAGGGAGCACTCAAGTGAGTGCATTTTTGATTTAAGGATTCGTTATTTATCACCAACTACAAGTTGGTGGTAAATACCTAATACCTTTTAAAAAGCAATTTTGTGCTTTTTTAAAAGTGCCATGTGGCAGATATACATGCTCTTAGGGCAAGTATGTGCGCCACATGTGCACACAGGCACGATTCAGGGGTGCAACAGGGTGTCAATGTGACACCCTGCCACCCTTGAATATGCTTCCCCTATTACCGATTCGGTATTTACCGAATCGGTAATAGTAAATGGCTTCCCATTCATTCCTATGGGCCTCCAGGCCCATAGGAATGAATGGGAAGGTATTCCTTATTACCGATTCGGTAAATACCGAATCGGTAATAACGAATATTACCGAATCTGTAAAATTTACCGTTTGTTTACCTACATTCTATTTACCGATTCTTAAATACCGAATCGGTAAAATTCGGTATTTAGGAATTGGTAAATAGAAATTACCTACATATAGCCCTTAATAAGTTATTACTTCAGCTTAGGGACAGGTAGATGTATTCTGTTTACACTCACATTAATTGCAATTTGAAAACCTCTATAATTGATATGTCATATTTTAAGTCACAATGCTGAAAATGCCACTTTTAGAAAGTTAAAAAAGTATCCTGAGCGAATGCTCTAGACACAGTGTGCACTACTGTGGCTCATACATAAAAGGGATCAAACATAAATGTTTCAATTTTGAGTGAGTATTCAAAATTAATCAAATCCTTGAACAAACATTGATATATGTTTTCTGTAATCAATAGTTCTGTTACATACATAACTCAAAAACAAGTGAATCAAGTCAATTTAATTTCAAAAACATGATTCTTGACGGAGAAGTTTTCACATGAAAGCTGGTCTTGAATTTCCTTAAGACTAGCTATGCAGGTACATCCCAATGAATTTCGGGCTACAACAGAGTCATTCGTCAGGGGTATCTTTGAATGAAACAAAACAGCGATTGTCTGAATGTAAACATATGACATCAGCAATTGAGTAAAGAACCTCACAAGTGAAAAGCAATAATTGACGCATGTGACTACAATGGATCACCAGTCGTCACTGAACAGTCATCAAAATATGCAGGATGACACAGAGAAGCAGGCCCACCCAATGTGTATCTTGTGTTAACAGTATGAAAATAAACCAAAATACAGAAATCTTTTGGAGGAGCCCCCCAATTCCCACCTGAGCAACACTGAGAAATGAAAGAACCAAATCAAAACCCAATCATGAAAGGCTGAAAGTCATGTCAACATGCACATGCTCATGCGAATACTAACTCAGTGACAAGCAGACTAGAGTTACAGCCGGGTGCTCGGCATTCTATACCTAGTGGAAAATTTGTGTTGAGTATACTGATTACCTAATAAGAGTCCAGGAGTTACTTGACTCTGTGTCACCGTACGGTCTCATGAAGAATTTAGCTGTAGAAAAAAGATGTAAATTAAAAAAATATTGCAGATAGTGCAAACCGGCCTATAGACCCGGTAAAAATGGTCTCTTACCGACCACTCGATCCACTCGTGATCACTTTCCAATGTGTGCACGCAACGTTCGTCAACTGTTGGAAACATAACGCACACTTGAAACTAACCGCTCGCCAATAAATTAAATAGTGACAAAGCCAAACCCTCTGGGGGCATCTCTCAAACAATTCCCACAAAGTTGAAACATTTGTGTTGATCCCTTTTATGGGGCACAGTAGTGCACACTGTGTCTAGAGCATTCGTTCAGAATACTTTTTTGACTTTTATATGGGGGTGAGAGTGGACCCCCTCACAGAGTGCACACTAAGATTGACAAATAAGTACTCTGACGTTAAAGTTTTTTCTATATTTAGATTACATTAGGAGTGCAACACAACAACTTGTATACTGTTAGAAATTTGGCATTTTTCTTTTTTTTCAACCAACTATGCCTTTCTGCCAGTGTCCAGGGTCACATGACTGTTAATGGCTCTGCTGCTTGGGTTTCTGTATGGCTCCCAGACAGTGAGACAAAGGGGGCTTAGGTGTGGGCAGGATGGATCATCTTGACAAGATGGCTGGGGATAGGCTGCACCCAACTTTACTTACATTTAAAAGGGGTGTGTCTACAGCACACACAAAGGAACCTGGCACCGGGCCAACCCTGCTTTTCGACATTTTGGTGCTTGGAACAGGGGTAGGTCAGGGGATTGCTCCACACAAAAGCTGGCACCATGTATAAAAAGAGTACCCTCAGACCCACTTATCAGAATACTCTTGGTCCTGTGGAAGATTCAGAAGAAGAACTGCCCTGCTGCCAGAAGGACCGCCCTGTTGCTTGAAGGACTGCCTTGCTGTCTCATGAAGTACGTTTGGACCTGCTTGACTTTATCCCAGGCTATCCAGAGTGACTACAATGGTCAGTTGACTGCCCTCCTGTGGGAGCTAAGGGGACACATTAAGCTTCCAGAGTCCTACCCGTAACTGCTCAGCTTACCGGCTGCCACTGGATCTACTTGGACCTGCCTGATCACTGCAGCTGGCCTCTGACTCCTGATCCCCAAGGGAGGGGTGCCCCCCAGGTCCTGGACTCTTTGCTGGTATCAGTGAGAGCTCCTACTAAAAGAAAACATCACATCCCTGACCTATTCTTTATGCCAACTGTGATCTTCTATGACGACTGGCAATGTGAACCAGATCTTCATGCTACAGCTACAACTGTCCACACACTCAGCGAGCTCAACCAAAAGCCTTCTCCAACATGAATGGAACTCTTTTTGCTGCTCTTGAGAAGGTAAAACATCAATGACACTAACCAGGTCCATGTAACCAACTTGCGCTCCATTGGGGTTTGCCTGAACTTGTGATTTTTCCCTGGTGTAGCACAACCATGAAACCGTGAGTAGAGCATTCTGATTCTTGGAGCTTGTTAGAAATTGGGCATCTATTTGGCAGAGGGAGAGGGGTTTTCTGGATGTGCTGGACTAGAGCAAAGTCAAGAGTTCAGGCCAGCCACAATAGAGCACAGGCCGGATACAGGAGCCATGCACAGACCACTGAACAAAAAACCTTGATCCTGGTAGCAACAACGAGATGCAGGGCTCCACCGAGCAATGCATCAGTGTCGATCTCTGCAGTCAACGTGATTGGTTGATTTTCTCCATGCAACAATAGTGATGTGCCGGTTTCAAAGACAAAGCACCGAAGCTGAGATGCATTGATTCTGAAGCCAATGCACTGGATTTCTCCATGCATTTGAGGGGATGCGTCGATCTTCTCACACTGCAGTGGTTCTTTTGGCAATGCACTGGTTCCAAGTGCGATGCGCCATACCTGTTCCTGCAACCGCAGTGATTCATCGCTTCTGTTTCATGCAGCATAGGATGCATCGGTTCCATTTGAGCAAGTCCCTGGATCCACTTCCAATGGAACAGGTATAAGAAAATGAGGTAAGACTTTGATATCCCTGAATCTCAAAACAAAACACAAGCCATCTGGCCCTTGGAGATCACTCTGGGTTCAAGCAAGAGTCCAGTTCTTCAGTGGCAGAGGGTAGCAGGCAGCAGGGCAGAAAAGCAGTTCTTTCAGAGCAGCGGCCCAGCATATTGGCAGTCCTTGTAGCAGAACTGCAGTCTTTCTTCCTGGCAGAGTTTCTTTACAGGTCCAGAAGTGTCTGCTTTAGTGGGGTCAGAGACCCAGTACTTATTCCTAGTATTGCCTCTGAAGTGGAGGTGAGTTCAAAAAGGGGCTTTTGCTGACACTGATAAAAACAATGCTAATGCTTATGATGGTATACTCTCATTTACAAAACAAATCAAATTTTCATGTCATGAACTCTCCATCAACCCCGCTTTGAAAATACATGATCAAGCAGGCTCTGAAACCCAGGCCCATGGTAACTGATTGACAGGTCACATGTGGGGTGCTACGTGGCCAGCAGACAAACACGCAAACAGGAAACACAGGTCCATCCTCAGATATCACAGCAACACCACAATGGTCCAAAGAAATTGACCCCAATAAAGCACACACGGACAGAGGTTGTCAGGATTCCCAAATACCATAAAGTTAGATACCACATGGAGTTAGGAATACACTTCCAATCAGGACACAGCACACACAGTGCCTGCAGCGATCACGTGCCCCTCATGCTGGACATCTGGACACACTACCCACTGGTCCACCTTGTATCCATACAAGATTGAGCCACCTGCATTTGTTATCAAAGACCCTTTATTTATGATTCCACAGACAAGGCCTACATTCTTTTACCAACAAGGATTGCCAGATGTCCTTTTATTGTACCCAAAACTGTACATAAGCCTACACAAATTGATTGTACTTTGTGACAGTCCTCAGACCCGTTTCTGTGGCTTGTACTCCCAGCCGAAGTGTTTCATTAAACCAACTGTTCCTGTTTTTTCAACTGCCTCTTGTTTTTGTTCTTTCAAGGTAAATTCATATTTGAGCAGCACTTTGAAGTGCATAGAGGTCCTCCTTTCCCAGCACTGGCACCAGACTCGCTACAGTGGGGAATCAACCTTTTGTGTTGGGACTTGACACTGCCTATTTAGGTGTACGTGTTAGCTCCTCCCTCCCCTTCTGCCTAGGATGAGCCATCAGGATACATATGGGCACTCTGTCACACCGGCATTGCTTGGCCGGAGTCGGAGCTGCGTTTAATGCCCGACCGGTCATTATTGATTAGAGAACTCCTATAGTGATTTTAACGCTGTTCTTGTTACGCTTGTTTTAATCTTATTTTTTAACCTACCTCGGTGCTAAGTTGCTTGCTATCGTGGTGGGCACATTGAACTCTGCTGCTAATTTTGGCTTGATACTTGCGGGATTGCACAGTTCTTGGGAGCGGGTGGCCATCTTGAGGGTCACCTGGTTTAGAGGACTAGTTGTCCTGGGAAGACAATTTAATACGCACGCTGGCACAGACGCTCCTACATTGCTTGGCTGGAGTAGGAGCTGTGTTTAATGCCCGACTGGTCATTATTGATTAGAGAACTCCGATGGTGATTTTAACGCTGTTCTTGTTATGTTTGTTTTAATCTTATTATTTAACCTATCTCGCTGCTAAGTTGCTCGTTATCGTGGTGGGCACATTTAACTCTGCTGCTAATTTTGGCTTGATACTTGCAGGATTGCACAGTTCTTGGGAGCGGGCAACCATCTTGAGGGTCACCTGGGTTAGCGGACTAGTTGTCCTGGGAAGACTATTTAATACGCACGCTAGCGCGGACGCGTGCAGCGGGTGCGCCATGGGCGCGCCGAAGGTGCGCCTAAGGCAAACCCGTCTGCGCCCGTCCGCGCTGGGTCTGGGCCCTGGTCGGTTACCCTGTCCGTCTGACTTCAGCTTGCCTGAGATTCACAAAACATGAACTTCTGAAGCTCAGACCGGGAGGAGGTTCTTTAAGCTGCTCAAGGTATGTCTGTGGGTCAGGCAGCAGACTCCGTGCTGGAGAATGTCCAAATTGTGGCATTCAGATGCCTATCATTCGAGAGCAGAGGGTTTGGTGGGCATGCCAATAAATCAGGTGAAGGAATTCATAAGGCCAAGCAAGTCACAATTAAATGGGTACTTATAAACTCTAGGTCTCTGATCAAACACGCCACATAATGCGCTGTATTTTTGGAGGATCATAATATCAAGATTGCTTTTATTACAGAATCATGGGCCGATTCAACCTCTGGTCCTGATCTGGTAAAAGCCACCCCCCCAGGATTTCTTTGTTATACACTGAACAGACCCATGAGGAGTGGTGGGGGCCTAGCAGTCATTTAACAGGACTCCTTGAACCCCGTTTTTCATCCTGCATCCAATACTTTCTGTGAGGCGCTTTTGCTTAATTTCAATATAAACATTTTAAAAATCTTAATGGGCTACTGCTCTATCGTCCTCCAGGTCCCATAGCTGGGTTTTTGGACACAATAGGTACCTTCTTGAAGAAGGTATGTGCTCAGAAACATTTGTGGTTCTAGGGGATTTTAATTTCTTTTTGGAGGACCTCAGGGACCCGGATACGCTCAACCTTGATAAAATAATGGAGACCGGGGACTTGAAACAACAGGTGGAAGGTCCCACGCATCTTAAGGGGCATACCCTGGATGGGATTTATTCTAACAACCCAGATCTCTTTGGATATGATGTTGTTCCCCTTGCCTGGTCGGATCACAGGGCTGTTATCTTTGAGTTGCATGATTCAAAGCCTTTAAATCTAGTCCTGTGCCTACTAAGACACTGGAAAAAAGATCCTGGAAGGACCTAGATGAGACCCTGTTTGAAGATGAACTTAAGAGGTCTTTCCTTCCACTCCCATCGGATATAGATAAAGCTGTGCAGGGGTATTCAGACTGGCTAGACAAAGCCTGTAAAAAAATAGTCCCTGTAAAAAGGTGGACTCCCAGGCGAACTAAACCTTCTGCTCCCTGGTATTCCGATAAACTTAAAACTCAGAAGTTGGCATATAAAAAACTTGAACGGGCTTGGAGGAAGGAATATAAAAACTCGGATAAAGAAATTTACAAACATAGTCTTAAACGTTATAAAGATTTAGTGCTGGAATCGAAAAAGAATTTCTACGGCCGCGAAATCCTCCAAGCAAAGTCCAATGCAAAAGAATTATTCAAAACGGTCAAAAAATTAGCAGTACCCAACACTCCGAAGATTATTAGTAGCCCAGATTTGTGTAATAAATTGGCAACCTGGTTTCAACAGAAGGTGGAGGGCATCTATTCCTCTTTCTCCTCAGGTCAGAAAGGAATGGGGACCCCCTCTCATAGTAAGAGTCAGTCAGGACTCAATACTGGGCCAACCTTCGATCAGTTTCTCCCCTTACAGAGTGCAGAAACTCTCAAACTTTTGTATTCCATCAGCTCAGGTTCTCCTAGAGACCCTTGCCCGGTCCCGAATGCAAAAACCATCCCAGAGGTGATAGTATCTGCCTTACATCCTTTGATCAATAACATCTTGATCTCGGGGCGTTTTCCGAAGGATTGGAAAATTGCTTCTATTCTCCCCTTATCGAAAAAGCCCACTTTGGACCCCACAGACCCTAGCAGTTATAGGCCTTTCTCACGGCTTTCAATGCCAGCGAAAATCATTGAGAAGGCTATGAACAGCCAGCTTAGTACCTATCTTCGAACTAATCAAATACTGGATGCAACACAATATAGTTTTAGAGCCGAACATAATACTGAACCGGCTCTAATTAAGTCCTTAGATGAAGTTAGGGAGGCACTGGACGGTGGTGGGAAGGCTGTAATGATCCTACTGGATCTGTCGGCAGCCTTCGACACGGTCCACCATATGGTTTTGATGGACCGTTTGTCGGAGGTGGGAGTACAAGGGGTGGCTTGGAAACTGCTACATTCCTTTCTCTCCGACAGATCCCAGACCGTTAATCTAGACAACTAT
The DNA here is from genome assembly GCF_964204655.1 of Triturus cristatus. NCBI lineage: Eukaryota > Metazoa > Chordata > Amphibia > Caudata > Salamandridae > Triturus > Triturus cristatus. The sequence goes on along the minus strand of NC_140590.1, from coordinate 594,799,500 downwards.
AAATCTAACTCCTTTTGCCTTCCTTGTGGGGTCCCTCAGGGGTCCTCACTGAACCCCACCCTTTTCAATATTTATATGATATCGCTGGCAGGCCTTACAAAATCTCATGGCTTTCAGCTAACTTCATATGCGGATGACACTCAAAATAGTGTTATCATTCAAGGATGGCAAGGAAAAAGAAACAGAAGTGCGCTTTCATGACTGCATGAAAGAGATAGCTGGATGGATGGCCTCAAACTGCTTAAAACTAAATTCGTCCAAAACCGAGATTATTGTCTTTGGAAATAATCCCAATGTCTGGACCCCTGACTGTTGGCCAGCAGAACTGGGCAGCTGCCCCTCCCCCTCGCCGAAAGCACAGAACTTGGGCGTAACCGTTGACTGCAGATTGACTTTCTGTGATCATATAAGCACCGTGGTCTCCGCCTGTTTCATGTGGTTACGAATTTTAAGGAAAATCAAACCTTACCTTTCAGAGGGAAATTTCAGGACGGTGGTCACGGTGCTTGTTATGTCAAGATTGGATTACTGTAATGGCATTCTTTTGAATGCCCGTAAACATTTGGTCAACAGGTTGCAGATGGCTCAAAATGCGGCTGCTAGGCTGCTATCTGGTATTCCTAAATTTGTCTCGGTAAAAAAAGAATTAACCAGGTTACATTGGCTTCCCGTGAAGCATAGGATATGCTTCAAGGCCCTATGTACAGTTTTCAAGGCCCTCAATGGGATAGGTCCACAACACCTGAAGGACAAGCTCAGGTGGTACGTTCCCAGCAGGACCCTTCGGTCCTCTGGAGCGAAAAAGGTCCTGACGCCCTTTGTTAAAAAGGCCAGCTGGGGTGGCAGGAGCTTTACGGTATGTGCATGGAATGATCTGCCTTTCCACTTAAGGAATGCCTCCAGTTTTCTTCTTTTTAGGAAGGGTTTGAAGACTTGACTATTTACCCAATGATCTCCTCCTTCTTCCGGCTAGGCAATACATAGCGCCAGGACACCCCAGGGTAACCTTTGCGCTCTACAAATCTTATTAACATAACATTACCGACCCTTCCTTTGTGAGTAGTTGTCTAGAGGGAATGCATAAAGCCTAGCTGTTACCCACCACAAACATGTACTGGAGACAGGCTGCAGGCACACAGGGCGTTTGCAGCAGAGAAATGCCCTTTTTTTAAAAGTGGCATTTCTAAAATAGTAAAGTTAAATCCAACGTTGCCAGCAAAGAGGGTTTTTCATTACTATTCCAATTATATTAACCATAACAGAGATACCCTTCTCAATCAGTAAATACAGCTTAAAAGTTTAAGACGGAATTATCAATGTTAATCTATGAGAGGGTTAGGCCCCCCAGTAGTGAAAAACAAATGTAGGTGTTGTTCGCTTTCAGGACATGTAAAACTTAAAACTACATGTCCTACCATTTACTTACATAGCACCCTGCCGTGGGCCTACCTTGGGTGACTTATATGTAATAAATGGGGAGTTTAAGACGTGGAAAGGGTTTTTAAATGCCAAGTCGACAAGGCATTGTAAACTGCCCACACAGCTTTTGCAGTGGCAGGCCTGAGACATGTTTAGAGGGGTATGTGTGTAAGTGGCACAATCAGTGCTGCAGGCCCACTAGTAGCATTTAATTTACAGGCCCTGGGAACAGGTAGTGCACTATACTAGAGAATTACAGATAAATTAAATATAGAAATTGTGGATAAGTCAATTAAACCATGTTCACAGGAGAGAGCAGATGCACTTTAGCACTGGTTAGCAGAGGTAAGGTGCTCAGAGTACTAAAGTCAACAAAAATGATGTCAGAAAAAGAGGAGCAGTGAGGCAAACAGTTTTAGGTGACCCTTCAGAGAAGGCCATTTTTCAACAGAGCTATTTTCACTTAAAATGCTAAAATTTGATATATCGGACTGTACTGATTGGATTTTGTTCATTTTAGTGTCATTTTTACACTATTTTCTAATTTGGTTTGGGAATTTTCTTGCGTTATGTTTTCACTTTATTATGGTTTGTGTGCTGCATAAATACTTCACCACAAAATATACTGGGGTGTGATCCAATCAGGCCTACAACGTGGGGAAGGATCAATACGGTATACATTTAATAACGGGACCCCACTTGGCCATAAATCAATGTTTATTTCAAATAACACAACATGCACATCAATCCAGTGTGATGTTTGAATTGATCAAATTATTACATTTTTGGGAAAAAGTTTATTTCAAACATGTTACCAGTTTTCTCTTTAAAAACCTCATTTTTCCAAAGACACAATTGGACACAGCAACGTTTGGAATTATCACAACATTAATTTAAAATTAATATAAAAAACAACATCAATGATCCAGATTTTGTTTTTAAATATACGAGCTAGATGCAACAAGTTAAATTAATGCTCAAAACAAACAATGTGTTCCCCTATTTTAACATGAGAATGGGTCAATAATTTTACATTATGTAATTTCCGCTTATCCAAATATAAAAACAATGATATAGTTAATTTGAGGATTTCCAAATTAAATGGCAATCTTTTAACTCTATATGTGGAAAATGCTCCCCATCGATCCTCAAACTGTTGCCAACGCGTTTCGACCTCAGGTAGTCATGAGGGGTAGAAACGCCTGTGAGGAGGTCATCATTGGGGCATACTACCAATCTTTAAATCTGGACACTAGAAAAATCAAATTAAATACATTTTGATAAAAGTATAGTCCAATTACGTATACGGGGGGCACACCTATGTGGTGCTTCAAAATGCCCAATCAAGTGCTCCCCCTATATTATTTATCATATGCAAAGTGAAAAGGGCAAACCAAAAGCCAGAGTCTAGTGAGATCCAAGTGGCAAACAAATCCCACTAGTGAGCGACCAAGTGACACCACGGAGCCCAAAACATTATACATAGCCTTGTTTAAATGCTCAAAACAGCAGGACTGTCAAATGTTGTATACTGCTAAAAGGGAGGAAGAATGATTAGATGAGTTGCTCCCACTGAACCATTCAAGTATCACATTGTATTGACTCACAAATATTAGGTAAATCAAATGCAGGCGTATCTTATGAATCAATTAGAGTGAGCTCTTTCCATGCTGGCAACCACTGAACGCCACTTGTCCTCGCAAAACGGTTCTGAATGAATGAAGAATAATGAAGATTTAAAACATAAAAAATTATTCTAAGTGCTGCAGTTACCTACTAATATGTTTAAGATCTATAGCTCATGTTCAGCAGATGTAGGTGGTGGCCACAAATCAATGTACAGGTCCGCAATATTTTTAGGATTCATCCTGCTTGCCTAATAGTGTTCTGAAGAAGCTAAAAATCACATCTAGAGCCGGATGTAGCTAATGTTTTTTAACTTTACGTCGGTCTTTTTGGAAAAAGTGGGAAATATATTTCTTATGGGCCGTCCCGCTGCAGATCCCAGAGTTTCAAAAAATGTAAATAAAGAAAGGGGTTCCTTTAGGGGAGTCATGAAAAAGACTTTTGCCTCTAGATGGACGTTCATGTTACGAGCAGGTATGTTAAAGAAAGAAAAGTATGATTCTCTATCAAATTACAAGGTTGTATGGGAAATGTAGTGGCTAGGGGCCGCTCACCCATGGATCCCATCATAGCAAAGTGACGTGCTTTCACACCAATCAGATCTTTTTGTAAGGAAAAACTGGATTTTCTGAGGTAGAAAAATTCTGAAATTGTGTGGTTGTGATTGAGAAAGTGTTGTACCGGTGGGGCTGACATAGTACAGCACTTAATGCATGATTTATTTATGCTGACTGATTATATGTTGGACTTCTTGATTGGTTTTCCCAACATATGCCTTTTGACATCGACAAAATATACAATAGATCACATTTTTGATCTGCAGTCCGTAGATTCATTGTGTTTGATACTGGTAATATTATATACAAAAGAGTACCTTCTATCTAAACAGCAAGTTATCCTTCAAATTTCTTTGACGGTGACTTGTATAATTGAGAAAGGTATTTCCGTCAGTCTCTTTTGTATATAGGGTAGTATGAATATTCCCCTCTTCGCGTTTGATAGTCAGGTCCAAAAAGTTGATTGCATACTTACTCCAGTGCGCTGCGAACTTTATGTCACCTGTATGATTACTAAGCCAATCTCTATACTGTTGTAGGTCAACCTCCTCACCTCTCCATATCAAAAAAGGTTATTGATAAAGCGTTTCCATGTCATGATGTAATTTTTTAAGGGGTTTTCCCCATAGACCCATTTCTCTTCATATTAGAACATAAATATGATTGCCATTTCTGGGGCAAAAAGATATCCCTTAGCAGTCCCCTTAACTTGTAGATAGAATGTTTTGTTAAAGTAGAAGAAATTATGTTTCAGGCAAACATGTGCCAACTCCAAAACGAACCACGTTAGTGCATTTTTATGGTCTTGGTCGAGTTTCCAGATAGTATTCCATGGCTTGGAGACCACTATCCTGGAGGACATTAGTATAGAGTCTTGTGATGACAAAGGTCACAAAATAGTCTTGATTCGGGTCAAAAGTAAGTTGATCAGTGTTGATCACATCAGTAGTATCCTTTAAATAACTTGGTAGCTCTGAGATTAGGGGCTTGAGGAAAACATCAACAGGTTTAGCCAATGGTTCCAGTATAGAGTTTACTCCAGAAATAATAGGGTGACCAGGTGGATTCTGTAAGTCCTGGGGTCCTAGGGTTCTTATTTATAGGGTATTTCTGTTCCTTATTTGTTAGCCATCCATCAATAAGGCCTTTTTCAATTGATCTATTGATATCAACCTTTATCGAAGGTGTTGGACCACCATCTTGTCTCCTATATGTAGCATAATTTTTCAAATATGAGAATCTTATTCCCATATTTGCCCCTATCCATTACGACAATGTATTTGTCCTCTCAGCGGGTTTAATCATTCTTTCCTAGTCTTTTTGCAGTCAATTAATGGCCTTGCGTTCCTTCATATTGGAGCTTATATTTGACATATTTCCTCTTGGATTCAACAATGTCAAGCTCCTGAAGAACAGTCTTCTCAAAAGAAATTAATTCAACTGGTATACAATTGGTCAGGAGGAAGAAGGTGGAAGGATTTTTAATCCTGATAAACCACTGCTTGTCAGGCTGTCTTTTTCTGAGAAAAAAACTTCTTGGTCTAATTTTCCCCAAAAATTGCATGATTTTGAAACTAGTTTGTGCAAAATCTTGTTTCACCATTGAAACAAAGTGCATACCTTTGATTAGTACTCTTTGCTCCACTTCATCAATGTTTCTCTTTGATAAATTCAAGCTAGCGATCAATTGTTGCAGCCCCCTGCCTCAGAAAAATTACACCAATTACACAGATGTAATTAAAGTTTTGCCCATGGCTAATCATGTTCTACCAAAGAAAAGGGAATTACATCAAGCGACAACTTTGTTGCCATTTTACCATTATATAAATGGACCAGGTTATGCTTTGATAGTACAGTGCGCACTTGCAGAACATTGCCTAAATAGTGTTTTTTCTTGACAATATCACCTCAAGTAACTTCTTTGGAGGAAAGCTGTTTAGGGTGACCATTATGTCCTCCTTTAATTTCCAGGCACAGGTTGCCTCTGAATGCACACTAACAGCATCAGGTCTAGTTGACATCTTCAACATCAACATCATCATCTCATTCTATGATTTTGGGTTCTTCTGCATCAGCAATACCAACCCTTCATAGGTGCAGATACCAAATGATTGGATTTTTTTTTGCATGAATGGGCCCATGTCCCTCTGTTATATGGTTCTTAGGGTGTTATATGGCCCTTAGGGACATTGTCGACATTGCTGAGTTAGCATAAGCTTTGCTGCCATGATGCTGAATTTGCGCACGTTACTACATGACTTTGTTTCTGTAAGACTCTGTTTGTGCCTTTCACATTAGAACGGGCTGCTTTCGCGTTCTCTGCCTTTCCTGGAGTTTAGTCGGAACACGATGTGCAAGGTCGATCAACAATGCTCCTTGATATTCTGTTATGGTCAGTCTCTAGCACCTAGACATAACATGCTACACACAGCTGCAGTACTGAAGTTTTGTGCTTTGATATTATGTTGTTGCATGTTGTTTTAACACACTTGGAGAAAGCCATTCCATGGAGAAGTGCTCCGCTGTTCCTTTGATGTAAATCTTACATCCAGGCTTCAAGGTATGGGGTCTGCTGTCAAAGTCCAGAGATTGTCCTTTTTATAAAATATACTTTCTCTAGTCAAGGGGAGGGTGCTTAGGACTAAATGCCCGTATTTCCACAGACTTTGCATAAAATGATTTCTCGCTTTGTATTCTATGGATTTGTAACAATGCTAACTGTGCTGAGTTTATACATTTTGCTGCTAGTAGTGGCCCGTATACTGTATTGTAGAGCACGATAGTTAAAATAAACATTCTAAACTATTTCAGTGACTCTGCCTATTCTCATGGTGGACAAGTAAGAGTGAGTGAGCGAAAGAGTACGTCTTGCTCCTGCGATTCCTGAGAGAGTCGGAGTGCTGTGTTCTGGGTAGTCTAATCATTTGTAGCTCTGTGATATTTGGAGGAGAACGAATGAGACACTATAGCTAGTCGGTTTGGGATTTTGAGTACTAATGTGGTAGGTTGGTACACCCCTATTCACTGAGGTCCTCTTTTCCTGCGCATAGTTCTGTGTATGTACAGAATCCCTGCAACACCTTGAGGTCTCTCTGGCAACCCATGAGGTTCTGTTTTGCAGCAAATTGATCAGTCTACAATGCGTTTCTCATGGTGTCTAACGTTCATAAGGTCGCAAACCAAGAAAGACAGATTCTTTACAAAGTTAAACCCTGAGCTTGTGGTAGAGTTGGACTGTTTGCTTTTGGTAGATTAGGACTATGGTGGGGTACTGGGTTTTAGAATTTTTGAGATGATCGAAAAAGGCTATATTAACGAAAGAAGGCTGAATAGAGCTTTCTTAACTACCTCAGTGCAATTTTCATAACAAAACAATGGTTTATATTCCTCACTGCCAATTATGCTTTATGGAACCTTCATTTTTCCTTGTGTTCCATGCCGGGGCCCACTTAATGCCACCTTCATCTAAAAGGGAGCCTAGAGCAAAGGGGCAATTGGCCTCCTATTCTTTGAGATGAAGATGGTGAAAATAATGCATCTGATGGAGGAACAGGCACAACATTCTGTAGTACAGCAAGTGCAACATCCTGCTGTATAGCATGTGGATCAGCCTGCTGTAATGCAAGTCCGAGTTCCTCCTCTGCTCCTTTTCAGAAAGAGCAGATGTTGCAGAATATTGTTCCTGTTCTGCTTGCCAGGATGATTCTGTTTGCTGAGACAATTCAATTTCTGAATTCTGGCCTCAGCCTTGACTGCAGGTACCATAGGACTGGGAAACATGGCTTTGGTGTTGGGGGTGTTATCATTGATTCAGTGTGATCCTATGGTCTTACTGTTTGGAAGATGGTGAAACACAAAACAAATTATACACTTTAAAAAAAATATCTTTATTTATTAAGTTTTATACCAAGATAACAGCGGTTACAGTGCAACATACATAAATACTCATGTAGGATATTATACAGCATTCAGGCATGTACAGACAATATCAAGGCAAGTCAATGATACCACACAGGTAGGCAAAAATACATCATGGTTACTAACATTACAATGGAAAAAATACCTTACCCCACCTCCGCGTCCACTATCCCCCCCACAGGAGGGACGCTCATGGGTTGCGTGTTTGCTGGTGTAGGTGTAGCATCTGGTATGTCCAGAAGATAAGAGTGTAGTGGTTGCCAAATAACTAAGGGTCTCGCCGTAGGTGGTTGTAGTTGCGAATAAGTGTTACTGTTTCTACAACAATATATCATTCTGCACAGCCATGTCATGATCCTTGGTGCACGCTTATTACCCCAGTTAATGGCTATTTCACGCTTAGCAATAAGCAGTGCAATGGCAGCATAACGCCGCTTGGATCTGGGAAGGCCGTAGACGTACCCAAGAAGCGCCATGAGTGGACTGGACGTAACCGTAAAGTCCAACATCTTGGAAAGTTCCACAAATACAGTTGACTAGAATCCTCCCACCTTGACACATGTCCATGTTAGATGCACAAAGTCTGCCTTGGGGGAATGACATTTCAGACATAGATGTGATCTAGAGGGGTCAATGTGGTGTAACGCACTAGGTAATTTGTACGCCCGCCACAAGAACTTGAACTGCAACAATTTATGCCTGTGGTTCGGTGAAACTCGACGGATTGGCGCACTGTGTAGCAGTGATGGAGTGCCCGAGATCTTTCTCCCACGCCCCATGCGCTCCCGTATCGCGGGAGGGCAGAAGCCCCAACGTGGCCTTATATAATCTAGTCACCAAGTGTGCACCATCCCCCTCCTTAATGATACTGGTCAATAGTGGGAATTCTGGCGGCTCCAACAGGTAGCTATATATAGTGTCTCTCAGGGCTTCCTGTACCCTCTGGAGTATAAAGACATCCATAACAGTTACATCACGAAAGCGAGGGTCCTCTGTCCGGGAGAATACATGCCTTTTTCGGAAGAGATCACCAAAGGTTACCAGATGAAAGTTAGCAAGTGTGCACTTCACAAGAGCCTCCTAAAGGAAAGGGATCCACCGATTACCTGCCACTGGCAGTGTTGATGAGTACAAAAGCCAGGAGCCCGTAAGTTTCAATAACTTATGCCATGCCCAACTAGTGGTAGATAAAATTTGAATATCATTAGGGTCTCGTTGGAATCCTACAGGCAGCAGGGACCCGAGCGATTCAGGTAGCACTAAGTCAGCCTCTGGGCGGTGAGAGGGTATACGTATATCCTCATGATACCAATGGTGAACAAAACTTGCCTGTGCCACCAGGTAATAAACTTGAAGATTTGGCACCCCAAACCCACCCCTTTCCTAAGATAGCATGAGAACATTCCAGCTAATGCGGGCTGTTTACCTCCCCACACCAACCGTATCAGTAAAGTGCGAAGAGTAGAAAACAAGCTATTATACAGTGGGATTGGGATGTTATTAAATAAGTACAGAAACTGTGGGAGAACGACCATTTTGATAATTGCTATTCTCCCTGCCATAGACAGGGGCAAAGCTAACCACCTCTCTATATTCTGCCATAGCCGCTCAAGCACCGGACCGTAATTCAATTGTAGGATACGCTCTTTTTCCCTTTGAATCTGGATCCTGAGGTACTTAACAGAGTCTTCATTCCAAATAAGGGGATATTTACAAATTTAACTACAGGGAGTCACAGTAAGCGGAAACACTTCCGATTTCTCCCAATTAATAGACAACCCGGAGAGACTACCATACCTAGTGAACTCAGCCAACAACGGCATCAGGTTATCATCGTGGCGCCAGACATACAATATATAATTGCGTCCGCATATAGCGTCAGTAGTAATGGGACAGTATTAAATTATAAACCCCTGTAGGTGTCGTACCAATGGATCCAAGGCTAGCACGAACAGTAAGGGGGATAAAGGACACCCCTGCCGGGTGCCGCGTTCGAGGAGGAATTCAGGTGATAGCGTACCATTGAGTCTAATGCGTGCTGTTGCTTGCGTATATAGTAATCGCACGATTGCTAGGAACCGGTCAGGCACTCCTAACCTACTCATTGTAGCATAAAGGAAAGGTCATTCGAGCTAATTGAAGGCCTTTTCGGCATCGAGTAGTACCGTGGATGCCGGGACAGATGGGTCAATTCTATACAAGGTCGCAAAAAGAGTGCGAAGGTTTAATGCAGTGGACTTGTGGGGGATTATCCGAACTGTGCAGGAGAAATCAGTTTTTCCATGATGAGCGCAAGTCATGTGGCCAACATTTTAGCTAAAACCTTGTTATCGAAATTTAGGAGTGAAAGGGGTCTGTATGACCCACAACGCAAGGGATCTTTACCCGGCTTTGGAAGCATGATTATGACCGCCTCCCTTAGAGTGGGTGGAAGCACCCCGCGTTCATTGCCTCCTGGTACACATCAATTAAGTATGGCACTAGAGCATCCTTATAGTGTTTATAAAAACAGCCGGTGAACCCATCCAGTCCGGGAGCCTTGGAGCCATCCAGCGTATCAATGGCGTTGGTCACTTCCTCCACCGAGAAGGGTTCCGCAAGAAACTCCTGATGAGATTTTTCCATCCAAACCATGGTTACCTCATCAAGGTAGTCCGTGAAGGCCCCTAGTTGCTCAGTCTCTCTAGTGGAGTAAAGCACCTTGTAATATGCTAACACTTCTTCCAAAATACCCACTGTGCCAACTATATGCTGATCGTGCCTACCCGCTAGTTCGGCAATATAGGTGGGTTTACGGGAATGTCTTAGTATATTAGCAAGGGTCCATCCCGGGCGTTCCCCCTCTCCGTATCTCCTTGCTGTAGCGTATTTGCCAAGAAAATGCGCCTCACGTTCTGCTGACTCCCGGAACTCTGCCATAAGAGTCGCCCTCTGAAGTAAACTAGAAGGAGTTGCAGATCGACCGTCTTGCCTATCTATATTCGCCAGTTGTGAGTCAATGTTGGCAAGGGTCCACCAGAGGTCCCGTAGGATCCCTGCATTCTTGGATATGCACACGCCTCTAATGTAGGCTGTGAATGCCTCCCACAGTGTGGCCCTGGACGATACAGAGCCCTCATTCAATGTAAAATATTAAGTGATCGCAGGTCCTAGTTCTATAACAAATACTGCATCTAACAAATTATACACTTTGGTGGAAAAAGGAAGTGGGTTTAATGGCAGTGTTCTTTTCAGTGGTGAAACACTCCTCCTCATCACTGCCCACTTCCATGTTGGGAACCGGATTTCTGGATGCAACCTTGAGTTCTCAGTTAGCACGGAGCAAAGAACCCTCTAGACTCTAGTGTTAGCTTTTTCACAGACATTTAACTCTCAGTCTAATTCCCCTGCAGGCAAAGAGGTAAATATTTAGGACGAGTATCAGACATGAACATTCTAATAAATGTAATGCAAGCCATCATTTCTAAGGCTCCTGTTTTTCCGTTTAAACTGACTTTCACACAAAAAGACAGGCTGAAAACTATTTTTCTTTTGTCTGTATTTATATAAAGCAATGGGAATATGTTGAGCAGGTCTTTTCTAATTTGAGTTGGTTGTAAAGATGCTTCTCCACCTCACAGTGTACATTATGAGTGAGGGTTACAAGTGAGCAATTAGTGTGGGCTTAAGTGTGGTTCATGGGGTCTATATGCATTTTGTTTCCTTGGAGGCAGTACTCCACCCATTCAATGTGCATTCACAGGCAGAGGAGCTCTGAGGCAGGTTGTGAAGGAGTGGCTTTAGGGCGTCCAGTCAGTGGCTGCCGGCTTGGCTCATCGGTGGCGGGGCAGACGTGCGGGGGGTGCAAGCAGGAGTGAGGAGAGAAAGAGTGCGCTATGTAAAAAAAAAAAAATATATATATATATATATATATAATTCACGGAAAAAACCATAGGTTTCACACATGTTATAGTTAGCGGAAATTTTACTGATAAAAAACCAGTGAAATTCCCCCGTTATAGTTAGTGCAGGCAACTATAACTCACGCGACCGCAATCCTCTGCTGATGCTAATACTGTATTTAGACACTTATTTGCCCATGTCTTCTTCCATACATTTTTAGCTATACATATATTACAAATATTTTTTTTTCATAAAGACACATATGTCATCAGCAGAAGATTGCGGTCGCGTGAGTTATAGTTGCCTGCACTAACTATAACGGGGGAATTTCACTGGTTTTTTATCAGTAAAATTTCCGCTAACTATAACATGTGTGAAACCTATGGTTTTTTCCGTGAATTTGCAAGGTTTTTTAAATGCTAATTCCTAACTATAACGTGTGTGAAACCTATGGTTTTTTCAGTGAATTTGTACGGTTTTTTAAATGCTAAGTTACTTTACGCCATTCGTGGCGTGCGCGCCCACTTAACGCAGTTCGTTCCGTGCGCGCACGGTGCGCTTCGCGCACCGTGCGCGCACAGTAAGCACGCGGTGCTTACTGTGCTTACGGTGCTTATAAGCCATGCACAAATGGTGCCCTTCGGGCACCATTTGCACACGGGGTGGAGAGAGTGTGGATAATTTTTTCTTTTATTATTTTTGTTAAAAATATTGTGGTTTTTCACACCTCTGATAAGTCCTGCACATTTGGTGGCCTGCGGCCACCAAAAGCACAGGGGGTGGGGAGAGTGTGGATAGTGTTTTTTTTTTACATTTTTTACCGTACGCGTACGGTAAGCGTAATCGGCGAAATTAGCGAAAAAATATAAATGGAATTTTTGGCCTTGGGGGGTCTTGGGGGACTCCCTCATCATGGCTATGTGTGTGTGAGCTGTCAAAACAGCTCCTTTACATGTGTATTGGTTTTTTTTAACAACCTAACTCTCAGTGCGAGAGAGAAAATGGCGGCCGCCGCTTCCTGGTTTCGGCCGATTCGAATGTTTACTAAGATCTAAGAGCCAATCAGAATCGCGCTCGCGCACGCCACCGTACGCGTACGGTAAGCTTACGGTAAGCGTACCGTAAGCTGGCTCAGATATATATATTGATTTAAAGGCTATTTTCTCAGAATCTACTGAACAGATTTACACCAAACCTACAAAAGGCACTTCCTTGACCTGAGGACTACCTCTCTGCCAAATTTCAAGTAATTCTGTTCAGCCGTTCGGGCTGTAGCCCTGTCTAAAGGTCCTATGGAAAAATGCATGGGAAAAACGCGTTTTGGGACCCCCCTTTTATCTCAGCCCCTGCTTGATGAATCCCCCCGAGACTTTCAGGGTAGGAGCGGAGCGTAGCGCCCCACCTATTTTGAGAAATTCACGAGGATTCATCGACCGGCGCCAAAGTTATTCAAAATAGAATGTTGCGGATTTCCTATGGAAAAGGGGTCCTATCTATAACTACCTACTGGCGACCGCCAGTAGGTAATATATCTATATATATATGTATATATATATATCTATATAAAATTAACACTTATTTTGCCGCGCCGCTGGGTCCCACTTCACTGCTCCTGCTCTGCTCATTGGGTTCAAGGCACAGGAAGCACAGCCAGGCTCCCCTAACCAATCACAATGCTGCAAATCAGCGTTGTGATTGGTAAGGACCCAGGCTACTCTAACCAATCACAACGCTGCAGTGCAGCGTGCAGTATTGTGATTGGTCTGAGCGTCCTGGTTGGATGCTCAGCCAGGGAATGGGGGCCTAGGCATGTTCTCCGCGCAGGCTGTAATGCAGCCTGGATGTAGAACATGGAAAGTGCGAATGACTGTTTTGGGTGGCCGGAGAGGGCCAGCCAAACAGTCACTTAGGAGTGGGCAAACCACTCTGTCCCTGCCCTGCTCCGAGAGCAGAGCAGCCCCAAGCAAACCAGCACAGAAACATAAAATGATAATAACTCAAAGTTATTATAATTTTATGTTTCCTTTACTTTGCACTGCTTAATAGCGGTGGGCGACGGTCCTCTGCCATTGCGGAGAAGTCGCCCTGCATCCAGTTGTGAAATCCCAGCACCTGACTAAAATCAGCGTGGGTGGTGAGGGCTGATATGAAGGTAAATTATTTCAACGAGGTCAGAGGACTGGTGCAACAAGTGCATTAACAATTATAGAAAATGAAATGTTGGAATTATACTTATGTTCATTGCTTCTGTTTAGTTCCTAAGAAATGTGTTTTTTGTACATCATAAGCATACTGTGTGTAATGTTTTCTAAATGTAGTGGACATGTCAGAATCTGTGTCATAGAAGGGTTATATTTATTTGATGGACATTTACTACAGAAATGAACTCCTAATAAGTAGCAGAGGACATCACTGAGGAAAATGCGTTTCGCAACCAAACCAGAATAAAGGTATTTTGACCTAAAAAGGTGAAAATGTCTACAAATATTGAAGAAAGGGTGACATGCACAGTTTACAACTAAATTCAAGCCTTAGAATGTGACGTTAAAATTATGCTGGTGTAATTTGCTTCATCTCGGACATTTTTGTGTTCCACTTGTTACACGATTTGCCTGAAATGAGGCACTTTTTGCAGCAACATTTTGCGAGCCAGTGAGAATTAAGTGAGAGGCCAGAACATGAGGGGCTGTTCTCACGTCAAATGTGTTTTTCATGCTATTTTTTTAACTGTGAAATGGATTTTGGTGACCAAAATTAATACCACAATGCATTTCAAACTGAATTATAGTTCTCAATGAGGAATATGCACTTTGCTTAATTATGTTTACTTTTGCGGAATTTTCCTGATACTTCAGCTCAGAATCTAAAAGGTGTCAGGCAACGCAGGACAGCACCCAAAGATGCTGCGCTATGTTGCATGACAGGGAAAGAGCAGGAGAGCACTATATATTTACAGAGATATGGCACTCTCCTCCACTCTCCCTAGCACTGATTTCAGCTGCTGTGCTCCAGGCACACACCTTAGCACTACAGTGCTAGTCAGTGAGTCTAAAATAGGTTTTGTACAGGAAGGTTACCCTTCCTGTACAAAATACTATGCCTAGACAAGTTTAAAAGCTGTTCCTACTTTGTATGTGTGCTGTACTGTGCAGCATGCATGCAAAGTCAGAAAAGCACGGACAAATAAAAAAAAATACATTTTTCGTTTAATACCTGCTTTTCAGCAGTATTAATTTTAGGTGCTAAACGTTTTCTACTAATGTTAGTGAATAGGGTTTAGCATCAAAAGTTATGGGTGGTTAAATGGGAATGTACATGTACCACCTATGTAACAACCCCTTGGCACAAAGTACTGCAAAGCAGCATTTCGCGCAGCTTTGCGTTACTTTTACATACAAATCACAGTTAATACCAATTAGAGTTGGTCTGTAAATCCCAAAACAGGTTTAGAGTTGGGTTTATGTTGAAAAAGTAACACTAACCTTACACTAAACCTTTGAGAATCTGGGCTTTTGTGTAAATACATGAAAGCAGATTATGTGACTTTCACACACGTAAGTTATCATTCCATTCAATTTGCAGTATCTGTGTGGGTTTCTCTAGGCTGTGGTGTTCCTCCACAGTGTTCCCTCCTTCTCCCTCTTTACTCCACCACTCACCGCAGAACCAGGGAATACAATGGGAGCAATTAAGGCATTTCAGGCCACATGCATCAAGCATTTTACCGGTCGCAAATGGGCCGATTCACAGAGTCGGCCCTTTGCGACCAGTAAAATGCCTTTTCTGATGTATCAAAGGGAATGCATTCACAATATAGGTAATCAAATTGCAATGACCTAATTTGCCAATGCATTTAGGGAATTGCAAATTGTGATTCCCTATATGAGATGCATCAAGCCTTTCCTAAATGCATTCAAGTTGATGGTAATTTGCAAAATCTTTGAAAAATGCACAAATGTGCATTTTTCAAAGTGACATGTGGCACACACACATGCCTTTAGGGTATGTGTGTGTGCCACATGTGCAAACTTACCTTTTGGGGGGTTTATCAGGGGGGCCTTAGGCCCTCTGGCACCCTTACAATTGCATTCGCAATTTTCTATCACCAATTTGGTAATCGCAAATTGCGAATGCATTCACATTCATTCCTATGGGCCTAAAGCACCATAGGAATGAATGGAGTGACATTAGCTAATAGCAATTTGCAATTTGCGAATCGCTATTAGGTAATGTGTAGGAATCGCAATTTATTTTGCGATTCCTACATGCAAAGGAAATTGCTAATCCTAAATAGCTATTCCTTAAAAATCGCTATTTAGGAATCGCAATTCCTTTTGATGATGCATTAGCCCCATTGTAACTTTTTTTTTTTTTTTTTTGTAAGTTAATGTTTCTTTGAGACCTGGCAGCTTTCCCCACAGAGCACCCCTTTACTTTCCAGAGTTGTGCTTCTCACCCTTGCTGTCCTAAATAAAAATGTTTTTGCCAAATATTTTTGATGGGATTCTTTGAGACTTGGAAGTTATTGGAATAAGAATGTCAAAATACTTTTACTGTTTTGGGGTTGGGTGGCAAACCTTTGCCACCCAACCCCTCTTCTGCTGAGAGTTGAAACTTTAAATGTAGTTATAGTTATTAAATAGCTTGTAATATTAGCAATAATGTGCAGAAGAAAACACTTATATAATGACAACAATGCATCTGAGGCCAAACCTGACTAAATAGAGAAGATAATTACAAGAAATTAGTCACAACTATAATCAGTCAAATCTGAGATCAGTGACTCTAGTTGATGTGTTATCAGTATTGTAGTCAGTGTTGTCATCAATGATGTTATTTACCATGTTCTATTAGATGTGAGCCAAAAAAGCAGTGCTTTGCTGGGAGTACATTATAGTTACCGTTCACCTTATTTCAAAATCTAACTATAATGTTACCTTAACCTTTGTTTTTTTGCATTGGATTCCAAGGGATTTAGTTATAGTTAGGACCAGTAGAAATACATTTTTTGGTTTGCTAATAACTTTGGTGCTGTTTAACCTTTTGACTCCTTGGGAAAGAATTATTTTGCGGATCCACACCACTGGTAAAAAAAATTGCAGGCTCCTATCTGAGCCCACAGGGTGGGCTAAGGCTTGGGAAGGCAACTGGTTAACTGGTTTATTTGTATGGGCAGTGGGTGCACAGGCCCCTGCCCCCAGCCTTTTTGAAGCCCTGAGGACCTGATCCCCTCGGGCCACTATAATTATAATTGGAAAGGGTGCACAAGGCCCCCCTCCCTGAACCTCTTAACGGTCCCGGGGACGAAATACACCAGAGCAGGTATTTATAATTGGGAGGGCCCCCTCTCTGAGCCTCAATGAGGCCCTGGGTACCATGACCCTTGAAGCCAATATGCTTAATTAGGGCCAGGTCATGTGTCCCCTCTGCCCTTGCTTCTTAGGGGCCCGACAAACCCAACCCCTGAGGCTGAAAGTTACATTTTAGGGAGGTAATGTATGGCCCTCTCCCCAAACCGGTAATCTGCCCTGGGAAACCCATTCCCTGGTGCTCGATGAGCAGTGCCTCGGGTACCCCATCACCTGGGTACCCCATCACCTGGGAGACTGTTGTTTCCTGTCTAGGAGAGTGCAGGAATTTCCTGCCCACAATCTTCCAGACCGGAATCACAAGGTTGCTCCCACCCAGGTGGGAGAAGAAAATGAAGCTGCTCTTACCCGAGTGTGAGCAGAGAACCAGCAGCCTCCCACAGCACCTCAACAAGTGCCGGCTGGGATGCCGGCAAGTGCCATGAGGGTATTGGGGGCATTGGGTCTCTCATTATGGCCCTCAATGACTTGGATGTTATGGGTGCATCTGGTGGGCACCCGCTTTGACAAAAAACAATGTTTCCTTCCCGCACCCATTATGGGTGTAGACTGGGGAGACGGCCTGAGCCACAGAAGACTTTGTGCTCCCTCTGCAGTCCCAAACATGAAAGTATGCTTTTGGTGCCAAGGTGGGGCACCGAATAAAAAAATAAATCCTAATTTCAACTCTGATGTACTGGGTGGGTACTAGGGCACCCACTTAAATAAATACTAAAAAGAATAATAAATGTGTAGTAAAAGCTGCTCATTTATTATTCACTGCCCTGTGTAAGTAGGACCCCATAATTCTCTAGGGCTTCTTTCAATTATAATTTATATTCCTGGGGGTGCTTCTAGAAGGGGCAGGGGCACCAACAACTATTTTTGTTTAAAGTTGTGGCTGGTTGCAAGGAGTGCAGCAGCCCCTAGAGACATTAAAAGAACACAATAAGTATTCGTGGTCATTGAATCCATGACCTTGGAGAACTTACAATAATTGTTTATTGTACTGTGAACTCTATGCCCTTCAGCTTCAGTGCAAGGCCCTCTTGTGTTTGTTTTGATGAGTGTATGTTTTTTTAAGACTCAGAGACATGTTGATTTTATTTTAAAACAAACATGTTTCTAAGTCACTCTTTTAATATTTGTCAGGCACATAAATGCAATCAAAAAGCAATTTAAAAAAAGAGACTCTGAGATGTTGATTATTTTAATAATAACTTTCTTAAACATTTTTATAATACTAACAATTATCAAACGATGTATTGCGTGAATTACTGAAATATACACTTGATTAAAAATATTGGTGATTTTGCAAGAAAGATGATTGATTGTCTATAAATATATCTTTTGCCCAAATAAACCAAACTACAAACCACAATATATCACTACAACACCAGTCCACCAATCATCGTTCCACTTGCCACAGGTGCAAGGTGGATTGCGGGCTAAATCCAATAACCACTAGCGCCCATCCAGACAATAGTAAAATTACGAGCGCACTCTAGAGCAATTACAACTTTCAGGGTGGTATTCTCAGGTACATGTGATAACTACCGCAAAAGTAGCTTAACACAACCCTCCACATCAGCAGTCTATCGCGGGAAAATAACTCTGTGTTAACATGGTATTCTCAACACTGCGGCACCATGCGATCGACCCACGATAATGAGTCAAATGAACGCGTTAAAATCAACGTGGCACCGCAAAAGGTGAAACACAAATGCGTAAATAGTAGCGATGTTGCCAATCGCGATACAAAAATCAGTGAAAACCAGTCACAGTCCCAAGTGTCATGCAGGAAAATGCATTATAAAAGTTGAAAAGAAAAATACATACAAAAGCCAAACAACAGCGAAGCACAATGGAGGTAAGCGGAGCAAGTGCAGAGGACAACCAGAAGTGGAGAAGTGTGGCTCAATGATTAGAGCGGCAGACCCTGATGCAGAGGTCTAGCCCGGACCAGTGTTCAATTCCCCGCCTTGGCGGGTCTTGGGCTCAAAACATCCACGGACCTGATAATTCTCGCCTCGGTGCCTATTCCAATCATGGAGTCCCACTCTGCAACTCTGGGCAATAGCTTGCTTAATCTCCACAACGGCCCCCACAACGCTAAGGATGCCTGGCCTCCACCTTGGGGGTGCCCAGGAGTGGACGCCTCACAGGGAAAGCCAGGATGGGTTCCACAGCGGTATTCGTACAAGCGCCTTGAGACCCTTGCGGGTGAGTAGTGCGCTATACAAGTATCAAATTTTTTAATTTAACCCCACAATCCCCCCGGAGCACCAGCCTGGGACTTGCGGGTCAGTTAAGGGCAAGGACAAGAAGAGAAGGAAGAAAAGGTTCAGTCCGCAGGAAAACAGGATCCTGATAACGGAGGTGATAGAACACCATCAACTACTGTTCATCACCTCCACTGTGTCACTGGCAACTAAAAATGGAATATGGCAGACCATCGTGGACAAAGTGAATGCAGTCGGAGTGCTGAAGAGGACAATGCAAGAGATCAAGAGGCTTTGGAATGACATCAAGCACAAAACCAAGCAGAAACTCGCATACAACTGGAAGGCAGCAATGCAGACTGGAGGCAGGAGTCCAGCGACACAGGAGGAGCTGAATGAGATGGAGGAAATGGTGTCCACAGTCATCAGTGGGGAGGCAGAGGCATTTGAGATGTCATCAGTGATGTCATGAGTGATGTCACTGACCATGTCATGAGTGATGTAATATGTGACATCATAAGCAGTGCATTGCGGGCGCGCGAGTTATAGTTAGCTGAACTAACTATAGCGGGGAATTTCACTGGTTTTGTACAAGTGAAATGTCCAGCTAACTATAACACCCCTAAAACCTATGTTTTTTTCTGTGAATTTCTAAGGTTTTTTAAATGCTAATTCCTAACTATAACATACCTGAAACCTATGGTTTTATCAGTGAATTTCAAAGGTTTTTTTAAATGCTAATTCCTAACTGTAACGCCCCTGAAACCTATGGTTTTTTAAGTGAATTTCAAAGGTTTTTTAAAATGATAATTTTTAAATATATTAATTGTTATATTTAGTTTTTTTTATACTGTTTTTTTACATTTTTTAAACTATTTACTTTTACATATTTTATTTTTCAAATTACATTACATATTTTTAATATAAATAAAAAAATAATTTAAATATTGAAACTATAATATTGTTTTTTTTATTTTATATTTTTTAAAATGTATTT
This sequence comes from Triturus cristatus, assembly GCF_964204655.1. NCBI lineage: Eukaryota > Metazoa > Chordata > Amphibia > Caudata > Salamandridae > Triturus > Triturus cristatus. The sequence goes on along the minus strand of NC_140590.1, from coordinate 594,779,531 downwards.
ATCATATTTTTTTATTGGTTTTTCTTCTCCAATTCTTTTGGGGAGTCGCACACCCAAAGCGTACCTTTCTCGATCATTGCGAGGAAACTTAGCCGCCATTTTGCGATTGTTGTGTAGGATCCGCGTGGGGTGTGCGATGGGTGCGTATTTTCCTGCGCAATTGTTATGCGACCGGTACGCGACACCAGGTGCATGCGCGACACATACGTATTAATTTACACGATGCTCGTGCACTTGTGGGTGACGTCATATACGTGTTCGACGCATTAGGAGTTGCGCACCCAGCGCGTGCACACCAGGGGGCTGTGCTGAGCGCTGCGCTGGGTGCGCGACTTCTAATTTTACCATAAAAAAAAATAGCACCTATCACTTATTTCTATTCTCCCCGGGGACCCCATTCCCTGGGGCTCATATATAACGTTGGGGACCGTGGGGGGAGCCCCAAAGCCCCCACGGTCCCAGCCAGCTACCCACGTCCTTCGGGAGACGGCATTGTTTTTCCACACGGGGAGCTGCTAACATGCAGCTCCCCATGTGGAAAAGCAAAATGGTTTGCATTTTGAAAGAGAGAGCAGGTTTTCCTTCTCTCTCTTTCAAAATCCAAACCAAGTTTGCTATGACAGGGCAGGAGCCTCGGCTCTCGCCCTGCCATAGCAAACAGCAGAGTCCCGGGGGTGGGCACCCCGGGACAATGCAGGAGCCGTCCCTGGGGAGGTGGTGGTCCCCAGGGCCCTCGAGGGCTCCAGGAGGGGGGCCACGCGGCCCCCCTCCACAACATACAAAGCCCTGGGGGTGGTGTTCCCCGGGGCTTGGGGGGGCCTTTGAGCCCCCAACCCATCTATTTTGCTGGGGGGGTGGCAGTTGAGCCCCCCACCCATTTATGTCATAGCCATGGGGAGTGGGGTGCCCCGGGGCTGGGGAGCCCCTCTGGGCCCCCCATAAAATTTAAAACTTTTGCCCCCGGGTTTGGTCCCCCGGGGGCTAAATATTAAAGCCCACGCTTCGTTTGTTGTTTTTTTTTACGGCATGATCCGCGCACCCTGCGCGTATTTCGCCGTTTTAAAAAACAAAACAATTACGGCACTGGGGGTCCTTGTGGGACCCCCTAAGCAGGTCTAGAGGGTCAGGGTATTTCTACCCTGCCCCCTTTATGAGTTTTACACACTAGCTTCACTGATTTCTTCAGCCTCGCTTCTACCGAGGCCCAAAATGGCTGCCAACACTTCCTGTTTTGGAGTGTTGACAGACAGTTGACAGCCAATTAGCATGCAGCTCGTGATCTGGAGGGTGTGCTCAGGGTGCGCTCAGGGTGCGCGGATCCGGCACGGCCATAGATATATATGTGATTTTGATTTTGATTTTCTCAGGAACTACTGAACGGATTTACACCATTTAAGCAAAAGGCACGCCTCTGAACCAAGGTCTACCTTCCTGCCAAATTTGGTGTAATTCCGTTCAGCAGTTCGGGCTGTAGCTGTAGGTCCCTATGGAAAATTGCATGGGGAAAACACGTTTTGGGACACCCCTTTTTTCTCTGCCCCCGCTTGACGAATCACCCCAAGACTTTCAGGATAGGAGCGGACCGGAGCGGGCCACGAGTTTTGAAAATTTCGCTAAGATTCGTCAACCGGCGCCAAACTTATTCCAAATAGAATGTTGCGGATTTCCTATGGATAATAGGTCCTAACTATAACTACCTACTGGCGACCGCCAGTAGGTAATATATATATATATATATATATATATATATATATATATATATATATATCGCCAGGGACCGCCACCACCCCAAGGCTAATTAGAATAATATGAGGGGCCTCATGGGCCCCCCTGCCCTGGGGATCATGCCCCAGGGACCACCACCTCCCCAGGGCTAATTTCAACAATGTGGGGAGGCTCGCGGACTCCCCCTGTCCTGAGAACTGCCACCTCCCCGGGGCACACAGTTTTTTTAAAGTAATGCGGTGGAGGCTGTAGGGCCTTTCCCATTGCCCTGAGGACTGCCACCTCCCTGGGGCACAAATACAATAATTAAGGGGGGCTGTTGCAGGGGGGATGGGGTCCCCGGGACTAAAATCAGCCCGGGAAAGAGGTCATGCGGACCCCCTCCCTTTGAAGTATAAAAAATGTCTGGGGGTAGGGTCCCCGGGGCCAAAATCGGCCCAGGATGGGGACGCATGGACCTGCTCCCATTTTTCTGTATTAAAAAACTAAAAAGGCTCGGCCCAGGGGGATGGGGTCCCCAGGGCCCAAAATAGTCCAGAGAATGAGGGTCACGTGCCTCTCCCAAAAAGTAATTGCTGAGAGGTGGTTGGATGTCATGCCCCCTTTCTCCACCACTGTGCAGACGCACCTCTCTGTGCACTACTACCTTTGTATTCATGCACCAAAGCAAAGTCTTGATTGGCTAGATGCACCTTCACAGATGTGTTGTGGCCACCTTTTTGTTTGCTGGGAAACGGTCACTGGGGCTGAAAATATGTCTGAATATTGAATGAAGGGGTCAGGTGAGAGGTCTCCTGACCATTTGTACATGGTATGAAAGAGGACTGAGCATGTTTCCTGTGGTCAGAAAAGTGAAAAATACATATTGGGTCCACTCACAAGATCCACGGATCCTTTGCTGGGCTCTTTGCAGCCCCCGTGTAACTCCTCAGGGACACTGCAGCTATAGCACAGCTACAATAAAAATACATATATATATATTTACAATCTCTCTTACTCTCACAGCCACAGACCTATCCATACAGATACTGTCACACTCACTCGCATACCCATACAGACAGTCTCACCCCCATTACTTAACCCATACACAGATTCTCACACCCATTCACAAACCCATACAGACACTCTCCCACCCATTAAGATATCCTAGAAACACTGTTACACCCATTCCCAAACCCATAGATAGAATATGACACTTATTCACTAACCCATACAGAGACTCTCTCACCCACACATGCACCTATATAGATACTTTCAAACCCACTCACATGCCTATATAGACACTCTCACATTCACTCTCACACCCATTCACAAACCCATACAGATTCTCACATCCATTCACAAACTCATACAGATTCTCACACCCATACTTACACCCGTATATACACTTTTACACCCACTCACATACCCAGATAGACATTCTTACACCCATTTAGATATCCTAGAGACACTGTTACACCCATTTACGAACCGTTATAGAGACTGTCACACCCATTGACAAACCCATACAGAGACTCTCACATCCATTCACAACCCGATACAGAGACTCCCACACCTATGTTGTAAATTAAGGCAGAATGTGATTAAGCATTTACTGAAAACATTAGTGTTTCCCTTTATCGTGTTTTCCTCATTATGTTGGCCGAAGTCCGGATTCCATTTTGTATTGACATGCTGCCACGTGTCCACCACGAGGAGAGTCCGACCTCTGTGTTAGTTGCTCTTGTAATCTGCCTAGCAACAGGTTATAAATAGCTCTCCCTTGTCCGTCTGGCGCATGCCCAGACTTGACCACATCTGTTATAATTAGCTTTGCTTGACCATGTGTTTTCGCGGGCCCAAGGAGTGTGTTAGCTCCGCCCATGTATTGATTTGGTATCGAGAATGACCCTAAATGGTAATGTTCTTCTACTCTGTGGTATCCACCCACTCATGAGCCCCTTTGCTGTGTATAAAAGGGGACTGTGTATGCAAGTTCTTTGTGCTACTCCTTGCAATACTGAAGAGTGTTGTGTGGATTGTAGGACCACCCTTAAGGGTTAATAAACGTTGTTTTTGTACTTTGCAGTTTCCGTGCCAACTTCCTTATAGATTTCGTTACAGGAGAGCGAACCCTTGTCTCTTGCGGGCCTAGCTGGGGCTTGTATTCATCAATTGGCGCCCGTCACGTGGGGCTCATCGGCGACTCGGATGCTCGAAGGACTGGTCGCGACGAAGGTGAGGAGTTTGGCCAGGGACGTGATCACTGCCAGCGGCGTCTTAGCCTTGGCATCCCGAGGTTTTTCTTCCTTCCCTTCCGAGCTGACCATCTGGGTGGTGCCGGTCATCGACTGAGACCTCTTCTGTCGGTCCTGCCGTGAGAGCCGTTTGGGCGATTGTGGAGCTTGGCAGTTGGAACCTGGACTCTTGATTGGTAAGAACCGTTGTACGGTACTTGCTCCGAGTTTTGAAGCCTGGTCTGGCTATTTGAGTTTGATTGATGGTGACTAGTCATATTTTGAATTTGTCTTTGTGAAAATATATGCGTTGCAACACATATAGGCAGGTAATGTGGAGAAATTTCTCCGGAGCTGTGTAAACTTGGAACGGCGCAACGATTAAGTGCCATTTTTTTCTTGATAATACTGCACATTTTGCATTATTCCTAGCATGCCTGCTTTCAGCGCACTCCGTAAGTGGTGTTGCTGTCTTGGGAACCGGTTGAACCTCGAGGAATCTGCTCCAGCTCCCCCAGAGGGGACTCCTAATAGGGATATGTATGTGAAGCATGGTCTTTCTTCCATAATGTACAGCACGTTATGGAGGAAATATACTAGGAAGGATCCTGAGTTGCGATGGCCTTTGTATGGATCGTTTGATATACGTAAGATTGAGTATGTGGAACAGTGTATGTGTAAGCGACGTGCTCGTCAGGATATGTTTGAGTGTGTGCGATTATGGGTGAAGGAAGTGCGTGAGCGAGAGAAGCGTGAGAAAGCGCTGTTTGATAAAGAGCAACGGAAGAATGACCATGTGCGAGCGCAGGAAGCGAAGCGTCGGGAGGACAAAGAGTACACGGACAGACAAGAGAAAGAGCGTAGGCTACAGGTCTCGGGTCAATATGTTGTTCGCCAGTCACTTTATCCTGTCCTTAATAATCCTGATGATGATTTTTATTTACTAGATCGCTCTCCGCCCCCTTATGTTGGCGCATCTGCTCCACGGCCGCAAGATTCTGGCCCGGCTCCGGGTAAGGTCGACACACGGTCCATGTTATCGGCCGAGCATATGGCTGAGCTCCGGAAACTTTCCCTTCGTGCACTTAAGGGCAAGATGTCTATGGATGAGTTGTTCCATGCTTGGGGGTCGTGGCAAGATAGAGAGAGGGTGTATTTTCTGTCTCATTTTTCAGAAGAAGTAATCGCAGCTTTCCGAAAATATTCTAGTGTCTTTGAGCCTGACGACGTGTCTTTGGATGCCGGAGCATTACGTAATGGTGTTTTTTCTCCCCCTAAGGCTTCTGAGGCGGCTCGGCGGCTGTTCGCTTTGCGGGACGAGGTACTGGCCCTTAGAGAGAAAGCACGTCAACAAACGGAGGAGGAGAAGCAGTCGGATTCGTCTGCAGCAGGGGGCCACTCATCCACCTCCCAGTCAGATAAGGATAATGTAGTGCATGCTAAACCGATGCGAGAGGCGGCACCTTTGTATGTCCCTCCGAAAGGAGCAGGGACTAGCTCGGATGTTAACTCCGCCGATGCTAGGGGATATTTTGTGTATAATTGGGTTTATACTCCTTGGCATAGGGCCGATGTTATGGCATTAAAGAATGCGCTGCCTGACCCCCGCAAGAATCCAGCGGCCTTCTATGAAGAAGTCGAGGGGGCCTTGAATTCTTGCATTATGACCCTGGCGGACATAGACCTGTTCTTTGGCCTTATCCTACCGCCGGATACGTGGCGCTCTGTCCGGAAGGTAGATGATGCGGTTGCCTTCAAGGCCCGGTGGTCTGACCTTGAGGATGAGGATAGGGAACGGAAGCCCGCACAGAAACCACCCCAGAATATTCTAGATCTCCCTGCGGCTATTGTGACTAAGTTGAAGACGATTATCCCCCCCAAAAAGATTGACTGGAATATGTTAGCTGCATGTAAACAGAAAGTTGACGAGTCAGTTGCAGATTTCTTTACGCGCTTTGAGGAGACGTTTCATGACTTTAGTGGCCAGTCGCTTACTGACGACACGGGCCGCCACCTTTTCGCGGACAAATATGTGGCCAATCTGCTGCCGGCAGTTGCGGCCCGGTTAAAAGCGAGTGAGAGTTCTTGGTCCTCTGCGACACCGACGGCCCTTCTGACCATCGCTCAGTATTATGAGCGTCAGGAACACGAGGCGAAGGGCCAGGAGGAGAAGAAATCGAAAGATCTTAAAACCAAAGTGATGTTAGCACAAGTATATGGGCCGCCCCGCCGGGGTAATAATAATAGAGGAAGGGGTGGATCTTATGGTCCCCCTTCGGGCCGATCTGATTTGAATAGGAACCAGTGTGCGTATTGCAAGCAGTTGGGCCATTGGGCCAGGGATTGCCCAGCGTTGCGTGCCTCGCGTCAGGGGCACACTCCGGGTGGGCCGAGAGGTAGAGGGGGCTTCTCGAACTTTAGAGGGAATTCCAACGATAATGTCCGTTTCGATACTGCTGGACAGCACCGAGATAGCTCAAATGTTTTCGATCGCCAGCACCAGTACCATGTATCGGACAGCGATCGATTGGGATATCACGATTCTCAGCATGCATAGGAATGCGTAGGATGGGGGTCCGAATCAGTTGAGGTGCCGGTCGATCAGACGGGTCCTTATGTATCGGCTGAGGTTTTAGGTTCTACTGATCAGTTCCTAGTGGATACAGGAGCGACACGTAGTGCATTGTCTAGGTACTTGGTTCCGGGGGCTCCCCCATCCGGCTCAATGGTTACATCGGTAGGGTTTGACGGTACACTTTCCCGAAGCCCTCTTTCACAGCCCCTTGCATTTAAAGTCGATTGTTTTTCTGCGCCTTGTCCGTTTTTGCTTGCTCCGTACACACCGGATAACATTATGGGCCTTGATATGTTAAAGTACTTTAGGGCTACAATTCGTTGTTCCCCTGAGGGTGTGAGGGTGATTTTAAATGACAACTACCCCCGATCTGGGCGGATGTGTACGATCTCAGAGGATGCGTTGTTGGCTACCCTCCCCCAAACTTTATGGGCGACTTCAGACACAGATGTCGGACAAATGGTGATTCCTCCGGTCCACATTAGTGTCCAGGAGGGGGCGGTGCTACCACGCCTCCCACAGTATCGTATTTCCCAGGAGGGCGAGGAGGCTCTCATACAGATTGTGCAAGACCTGATCGCAGTGGGAGTGGTGGAAGAAGTTCCCTATAATATCTGTAACAGTCCGATTCTCCCAATTTTGAAAAAGGACACAGATGCGAAGGTCTATCGGTTCATAATTGATTTGAGGGAGGTAAACAAGATCGTGATACCTCAGTACCCGGTGGTTTCCGATATCACGACGTTGCTTACCTTGGTCCCGCCTACGGCGACCATGTTTTCAGTGATTGATTTGAAAAATGCCTTCTTTTCTATCCCCATTCACCCTGATAGCCGATTTCTTTTTGGGTTTACATTAAACAATAGATCTTATCGTTTTTGTAGAATTCCCCAAGGCTATACAGAAAGCCCTAGTATCTATAGTCAGGCTTTGAAGCGACAGTTGGATTCCTTTGTTTTACTCGAGGGGGTCGCCCTCATTCAATATGTCGATGACATCCTGTTGGCGGCTGACACCCTGGAGTTGTGCGAGAAAAGTACGATAGCCTTACTTTCCTTTTTAGCATCCCACAATCACAAGGTCTCTAGGAAGAAATTGCAATTCTGTAGACCAAAGGTGACTTATTTGGGTCACCTTTTGTCTAAGGAGGGACGCGCACTCACACCAGATCGTATCCAAGTAATTTTGGACACACCAAGGCCATCCACGCAGAAGGATGTGCGTGCATTTTTGGGTCTTGTTTCTTTTTGTAGACAGTGGATATTGGGGTTTTCACACATAGCTAAGCCATTACTAGCGCTCTTGACAAAAGACACGCCCATCCCGATCCCCTGGTCAGATGAGTGTGACGCTGCTTTTCAGCAATTGAGACAGGCCCTTTGTTCAGCACCAGTGTTAGGGACCCCTGATTATGCAAAACCCTTTTCGTTGTATGTGCATGAGAAAGATGGATGTGCATTATCAGTCTTAGTGCAGATGCACGGCGATAAGCAGCGCCCTTGTGCATACTTTTCGGCTGTACTTGATCCTGTCGCCCGAGCACTGCCAGGGTGTTTTCGCTCGGTTGCGGCGACAGCTGTGTCAATACGGCAGAGTGAAGGAATTGTATTGTCCCATAAACTGTTGGTGTTAGTTCCCCACGCTGTTGATGCCCTGCTTAATCAAACAAAGACGCAGCATTTGACCAGTGCCCGTTTAACGGGATATGAGTTGACGCTTTTAGCTCCTCACATTACGTTAAAAAGGTGCGTGACATTAAACCCGGCCACATTGTTGCCATACCCCGAGACCCAGCCTGAGGCACAGAAAGCGCATGATTGTATTCTTGTGACTGAGGAACAAACAAAGGGTCGTATTGATCTCCAGGATACGCCCTTTTCAGATGTAGATGGAGAACTGTGGGTGGATGGATCATGCCTGAAGCTACCAGATGGTACGACTTCAGCAGCGTATGCAATTACCACGTTACAGACGATAGTGGAGACAGCACGCATACCACAGAAATCAGCTCAAGCAGCGGAACTGATAGCGTTAACACGAGCGTGTGAGCTCAGTACAGGATTGTGTGTGAATGTTTACACAGACAGCCGCTATGCCTTCGGAGTAGCGCACGATTTCGGCCTACTCTGGAAGGAGAGAGGGTTTCTAACGTCACATGGGGTACAGATAATGCATGGGGAGTTAGTTCACAACCTTTTAACTGCATTGACGTACCCGAAGAAAATCGCCATTGTTAAGTGTAGCGCCCATAGGAAAGTGGTTGATAAGGTTGGAGAAGGGAATGCGTTAGCGGATCGAGTAGCACGGGAGACTGCGATGCAGCCCGGCACTACTGCCATGTATGTAGTGAAGTCACAGGTGGAGAGATGGCATGATGCGAAGGAGCAAGTGCGAGAAATACAAAAGACCGCTTCTGACAAAGAGCGGGAACAATGGGTTAGCGAAGGAGAACTGGATGACGAGGGTTGCTGGAGAAATAAGCAGATGGATAGATGGAAGTTACCCACGGCTTTTGTACAACCTATGGTCCAGATGGCACATGGGCTAGCACATGTTGGAGCTTCCGCAATTGTGAAATTGCTTACCCAAGTCTGGGAGCATCCAGAGATTGCTAGCACAGCAAAGAGGGTGGTGCAGACCTGTATGATCTGTCTGAAGTACAACCCAGGGAAAGGCACGCGAACCCCAGCAGGAGGATTTGCGACACCCACTGCACCCTTTGAGGTTCTGCAGATGGATTACATCCAGCTTGAGCGCTGTAACAATTTGAAGTATGTTCTAGTAGTGGTTTGCGCCTTCAGTAAGTGGGTTGAGGCGTACCCTGCGAAAGACAATACTGCAATGACTACAGCGAAGCTATTGCTGAAAGAGTTTTTCCCCCGATACGGCGTCTGTAGACTTCTGTGGAGTGATAATGGCCCTCACTTTGTAGCAGATGTTATAAAGTATGTCTTGAAGGGCCTAGGCATCACCCAGAAGTTCCACGCCGTGTTCCACCCTCAGTCTGCAGGACTAGTCGAGAAGTATAATGGTACACTGAAGCTTAAGATCGCCAAAATTCAAGCTTCAACATCTCTGACTTGGCCAGACGCCTTGCCACTGGCGTTATTGTCAATTAGGTCGGTGCCACACTCTCGAACCGGCCTTACACCTTATGAGATTGTATTTGGACGCCCAATGAATATTTGGGGTCCACCAAGGCCTAAGGCTGTGTATGATGTACCTTGTGTGATGATGAGTGATTATCTGGCACAGTTAACGGATAACTTGGTTTCCATTCATCAACAGGTCCGAGATGCGCTCCCTGATCGGTCTACTGGCGAAGGACATGGTCTCCGGCCCGGAGATCATGTGATGATAAAGGTCTTCGACAGATCGAACAGTTTGGAGCCGAGATGGGTCGGACCTGAGCAAGTCCTTCTTGCAACGAGGACGGCAGTGCGAGTCTCGAACAGGAAGAATTGGATCCATTCCTTGCACTGTCGAAAGGTACCGCCCGGATTGGTGGAGTTTGCCGTGCTGACCGATCAACGAGACCTCCTAGCAGCAGAGACAGGCCGTGCTGCAGAGCCAAACGACACTGAGGAGCTCTTTCCGGACCACACGACTACTGGAGGAAGGCGATATCATCTGCGACCAAGGAAGTGAGATTTCCAGTACCGGGACATACTGTCAGAACGGCCCTTGGGTTAGTGAAACGGAGAGCCGATGAGGCAAGGGGGGGGGATCAGCCCTGCATTAGTGTAGCGACACCCGTCTTGGCCCGCTGGTGAAGAAATCAACCGCTGCCCAAGGGGAAGAGTTCTGACAGACTTTTAGTTTCAGGAAGATATCAGGATATTGTTTCCTTTGACATGGAGAAGAAGAAAATTCTTTGTGCGTTGGGGTTCATGCTAACAGTAGCTATCATTGGTATAACCACATGGTTTGTGGAGGAGGCAACTCCTGCTCGAAAGACGCTTGTGTTGACGACTCCAGTGCCTGCGGAGCACTACTTTTACACATTGCCATATCAAGAGTTGAAGCATCGACAATCCTATTTGAATAACACTTTCATTCAGATGCTGCATCACACCCATGTTGCTACGAATGCTACAAACTGTTGGATATGTGGGATGATGCCAGCCCATCAGAAGAAAGGAGGTACGCCATTCATACCACTTCCTTTCTCTCACAATGGCTCTTGTAGAGCATGGTACACTCTGTTGTTTGCCACTCGAAAACCGACAGTGGGACGATTGCTTTTCAGACTTAATAAAGAATGCCATCAGGACAAGAATGGATATCCACAAGCGAATGGGACAATTTGGGAATGGGAAGAATACCGACCGGACAATGAATCCATTCCCTATATCTTCACGAATACCAGAGACACTGTGGGGAAGGAAAAATTTGTGATCCAAGTGGCCCAAGCCCAAGCGGACCTGTGTGTCCAGAGTGTGGGTTTTATCCCTGTCGGTGTCAGTGATTGTATAACCGTATTAAACATCGATGGGCTGAACAACAGCACCTTCCTAGCATCCCATAATACCTATTTCGTATGTGGAAATAAAGGTTATTACCGTTTGCCGGCTGGGTGGTCTGGGGTATGCTATGTATCATTCCTATTACCTCCTGTATTTCTAGCACCCGCGTCCTATCATAAGGATTTGAAGTTGTTGAATAATGTGACTGTAAATAGATATAAACGTACTTTATCGACTGATGATGTGGATCAGACTGATACTAGTTTGCAACAGTATATTGATTTCAATTTAGGACTGTTTTTCTTTGTCGGAGCCGCTTTGAATAGTAGGAAGATCCGAAGATTAACAAGAGTGGTAGAAGCTGTGACTAATCAGACTGCTGCTGCTCTTGGGAATCTTACGGAAGAATTGCAGATTACCAGGATTGTTGCATTGCAGAATCGTATGGTGTTAGATGTAATGCTAGCTGATCGAGGAGGAGCCTGTAAAATTATTGGAAGTAGCTGCTGTGTGTTCATCCCTGATCATACGCCATCCGTTTATAACGCCATTAATAAGCTGCATAAAATAGCAGCTGAAATCCACACGGAAAACGGCACTTGGTCCTTTTCTGGATGGTTTTGGGCGTTGGTTACTGCCTGGGGGTGGAAGGTCTTAACTGGTCTCTGCATTATTATAGCAAGTCTGTTCTTTCTCTGTATGTGTATTCAATGTGGACCATTGTGCTGTTCTGTATGCATTTCATTCTGCATTCCAGATAAGAAAGCTATTGCCGAAGTTGCCCGCCAGAAGGGTCTAGCTAAAGAGGTTAAAGGAATGATGATAATTGACATATACGATGATTATTCTTGGAAGCCAGATGTCTTCAGTAAATGCTGAAAGGGTCGTCTGTTGTAAATTAAGGCAGAATGTGATTAAGCATTTACTGAAAACATTAGTGTTTCCCTTTATCGTGTTTTCCTCATTATGTTGGCCGAAGTCCGGATTCCATTTTGTATTGACATGCTGCCACGTGTCCACCACGAGGAGAGTCCGACCTCTGTGTTAGTTGCTCTTGTAATCTGCCTAGCAACAGGTTATAAATAGCTCTCCCTTGTCCGTCTGGCGCATGCCCAGACTTGACCACATCTGTTATAATTAGCTTTGCTTGACCATGTGTTTTCGCGGGCCCAAGGAGTGTGTTAGCTCCGCCCATGTATTGATTTGGTATCGAGAATGACCCTAAATGGTAATGTTCTTCTACTCTGTGGTATCCACCCACTCATGAGCCCCTTTGCTGTGTATAAAAGGGGACTGTGTATGCAAGTTCTTTGTGCTACTCCTTGCAATACTGAAGAGTGTTGTGTGGATTGTAGGACCACCCTTAAGGGTTAATAAACGTTGTTTTTGTACTTTGCAGTTTCCGTGCCAACTTCCTTATAGATTTCGTTACAGGAGAGCGAACCCTTGTCTCTTGCGGGCCTAGCTGGGGCTTGTATTCATCACCTATACTTACACCCATAGTGACACTTTTACACCCACACACATACCAATACAGACACTCTCATGCCCATTCAGAGATCCTAAAGACAGTGTTACACCCATTCACAAACCATAAAGAGACTCTCACACCCACACTTACACCCACACAAAGACTTTTACACCCACTCACATGCCCATACAGACCCTTTCATACCCACTCTTACACACATGCAGACACTGTTACACCAATTAACACATCCATAGATAAAACCTATACAGACACTGTGACAACCACTGACATACCCATACAGACACAGTCACACCCACTCACAAAGCCATACAGACACTCTGAAAGCTACTGCTACTCTCATATAGATACAGATACACCCAATCACAAACCCATATAAACACTGTCACACCCATACAGAGACCGTTTCATACATTCACAAACCCACACAGAGACTCCCACTATTACAACTATACAGTCAATTTTACACCCACTCACACACCCATACAGACTCTGTCAAACCGATTCAGATATCCTACAGACACTGTTACACCAATTTTACAAACCCATACAGAGACTCTTGCATGCGCACTTACACCCATGCAGACATTTTCATAATGACTCACATATTGATACAGAATCTCACACCCACTGATATACCCATACAGACACTGTTAAAGCCACTAAGATATGAATAGAGACACTTATGCACCTACAATTATTCCCATTTAGAGTATTTATTAGGCCTCATGGAGTTCCGCAAGCACAAAGAGTGCTAGTTTGCACCGTTCTAGCTGATTTTTAGCATTGGGTGTTCGCCCAGCACTGGAAAAGGGTGCTGCTTCTTTCTGCTGCTCGAGTAGATGTTCTACTCGAGCAGAAGCTTCCTCAACACCAACAGAAGGTTGCTCAACATGAATGGTAGCAGTCATCCGTGACAGCCAGCATTTAGAAATCTCACCGAGAGGTGGTCTGGGGTACGATTTTCCTCACTTGCTCTCGCCAACTTAACATTGGTGAGTACAAGCAAGGAAAAATCTAGCATAGCTGAGCGGTGTTTTGGGGAACTCTACGTGCTAGGCAGGAGTGGGAAAAACACGAGTGGAGCAGAATTTCACACTCAGGCTTAGTTTTTATACCCACTGTGAGACCCACCCAGAATCCTCTACTAGAAATATTAAATGTGCTCTTTTGCATCGAATGTGTGCTTTTGTTTTGTGGATCAACAATGGATTTGTGGATTCGATTAATGTTTTTATAAAAGGATTTACAGTTAAAAATATTAACTGTTTGGGAAATAGGGTGGCTCTTAGAAGAGTCATTGTGTTCATTGTGTGTATATGATGACTACATATAGGAGCGGATGCAGAGTTTCAAGTTGCTCAGAAACACTCTGTTGCCTTCATTTGTGAAGTGAACACCATCTCTCCTGTATATTCCACACATGTTGAAGGGCAGGTTATTATTGTAGATGAAGCCTATGTTATGGTCTCTGAGGAATGCTGAAACAGGTTCAATAATATGTTTCCTGGCTTTCTCTATCTGTGAACAAAATTCAGAAGACCACTTACATTTCTGCCTCTGGAATATGTTAGAGAACACCAAGGCAGTGTAGGGGAAAAATTTCCATTCATTGTTCAAAGGTATTCTTCATTAGGATTTCCAGTCCTACCCCAGTCCGTGTGCCCAGGTCATTACCACCACAGTGCACAATTATGAGATCTGGACGTTGGGAGTCCATAATGATTTCAACCAATGGAAGCAATTCTTGCTACTTTAACCCTCTCTGGCCAAGCAAACTAATATCCATATTAGGCAAACCCAGGTCCCTGTCAATCCCATTCTTTCTAGCATACTTCCTAGCCAACAACAGAAAGCTATGACCTATAATCCACACTCTAACTATTTTGAAGGGCGGAGCAGTAGTACACATGAAAAGGCTGGAGAAGGCTGTAGCTGAATATGGCAGTTTTCAAAGTGAAGTCAGTTAAAAGAGATCCTAGCAAGTAAAATTCGAAAGATCACATGTGATTGGATTTTGTAATTATAGCCCTTTTTAAAACTAGGTTGTGGTATACATTTAAAGTATGTTCATGTGTGATTGGCTATGTGAGATATGTTTCTAATTGCATACAGTCAACCACACCTGCTGTCTTGGATTTAGGAGTTAGCATGCTGCTGTAGAGACTGTTGTGAATGTGTGACCTACTGCTAGCAGAGAATGTTACAATTTTGCGTGCCATCGAAACAGAGCTACAGGAGTATGAGGAGAAAGAAACAAAAATGTCTAGAATGTCAATGTGAGGAGAGATTGTTAATGAAAGAAATAATGAACAAATATTGTTTGGGTGTAAACTTAGGGATTGGTAGGAAGTGGTGTGTAAGTGGTAGCATTAGGAATAGTTTTTAAAATAGAATTTGGTTTGTTGCACAAGTAATACGAGAGCCACACTGAGCCGCACTGAGCACCGCAGCAGATCTGCAGACCCACCCCCAAAAACGTCTACTGAAATGGGCTTTCTTTAGAGGAGTCAAACTAAGGTGCCGATTAGGATCCTGGAAAAATTGTCCCCGTACGACTCGTATCCGGTCTTTTTACCGTACGAATCGTACAAGTGCCGTACAAACTGCCAAGTACGATTCGCATGGGAAAAACTCCATATGAGTCGCATTGGGAATAATTCCCCACACGTCCTCAGGTTGGAAAATGTGTCCGACACTTTCCCGGACGATTTACCGTACAAACGTGAAAAGTGAAGTCCGACCGCGCAAGTACGATCCATCCCGTGCGTCCGATGTCACAACCGTATGAAAAAACACCGTCCGCACCGAACTCCCATTGCAACCATGGAGACATGTGCCCACATACGCGCCAAACCACCCCCCCAGCCCCCGTGAGTACGCGCCGAACCCCCCCGTGTATGTACACCCGTGTACATGTCAAACCCCCGTGTATGTACACCCGTGTACGTGTCGAACCCCCCGTGTATGTACACCTGTGTACATGTCGAACCCCCCCGTGTATGTACACCCGTGTACGTGTCGAACCCCCCCGTGTATGTACACCCGTGTATGTTTGAGTCGTACCCCCACCCGTGTATGTACACCCGTGTACGTGTCGAACCCCCCGTGTATGTACACGGGTGGGTTCGACACGTACACGGGTGTACATACACGGGGGTTCGACACGTACACGGGTGTACATTCCCGGGGGCTCGTCACGTACACGGGTGTACATACACGGGGGGTTCGGCGCATACTCACGGGGGCTGGGGGGGGGTACGGCGCATACTGGGCCCCCTATTCTGGTCGTTTCGCGGCATACTTCGCTTTTCCGGCACTTTTTGGGTGCCGTGAAAATATTGCCGTCCGGACTGCTGTCGGTTCGAATCGTACTTCCTGGGTCGTGAAACGCTGCCTGCAAGCGTCCCGACGTCACGTCGGAGCATTCCCGGATCACATTCGTATGTATATTTTCGTCGGTCGGTCGGTGTTTTTTACGATTCGTACGGAAATGGTGTTTCCGTGCGAATCGTACTTCCATGTTTGTATAGTTTTACAACCAGGTACGAGTCGGACGGAGAAAACGCTCCGACCGACGGTTCGTACCCGGTTTTTCCAGGATCGTAATCGGCACCAAAGTGTTAAGAAATGTGACCATTCAGAAGAGCTGTATGATTAGTAAGAAGATCAAAACAGTGTTTCTATTTTTTTGCAACCTCTGTAACCTCGAAAGCAAAGTTGAAAGGGATAATATTAATGGTTGCCTTGTATGAGATTGGCCTACCATTCTTGTGCTCGGTGTTTGTGTGTTTTCTTGAGACAAGTCTGACAACCTGATTCTGAGAAAGAAAAAAGCACACCAACAATCACATTTAACAGGTATGTGACATATGCTGTAGCATAAACAAATAGTTCATAGAGAAGGAGTGAGTGTGAGTAAGGTGGATGAAAGTGAACAGGATGTTTGAGAAAACTAAAAGGAAATATTAAAAGAGAGTAGAAGATGAAAACAAATTAAACTCTACTGGTCAAGAAGTATGAGTAAAAAGTTGTGAATAAAAACAAAACACAGGTATACACCAATGTAGGCAGTGACACACGGACTGAAATACTAATGTATGAAGTTAGATATTGAAGTATTTTTTTATGTTAGGTAATGACATGTACACAGATACACAGATTAAGATGACCTGGTTCACACGTGTATTTTTAGTAAGAGAGCAAGGTGCAAGGCATAGTTAAATATATTTACTTTTCACACATAAGGATATATGCATACAGTAACAGTGATGCCTACATTTACAAAGTCAGAAGGAAGCTGATCTGTGCACTAAGTCACTCAGCGAGTTACTGATCTATACAGTTAGTTAACTAGCTAAATAGTAAAATGTAAACTGAGGTACCCTGAGAGAAACTGAAGTATATAGCAGGACATGTGCAGATACTGTAAGACATTAATGTACATATTAAAAATACAGTAACACACTTATACCACAGAGGCACAAAGTAATGGGACAGTAATACAGCTATGACATGCAGTTAAGTATTGAGAGACCCTAAGCAGAAGCTGTAATTCAGGGACAAGCACTATGAAGTAGATACCAATGTTAAGATTGAGGCGAACTCACTAATAAGGGAAGACATGTTAGGGCTTCGCAAATTCCCCATGTCAATGGCATGAAACCCAATATTGTGCACGCTTCAAGGGTTGTTAACTCCGGATGATTCACCTGACATTCCTAATACTAATTAAGGTTGCTCAATACATGGGTCGTAATGTGACCCAAATTGGGATCTGGACTGTATAGTATGTTCCATGCACCTCAAACCCCCGTGTATTATCATCACATTGATAACATATGCAAATGTATGATTGTATAAGTGGCAATTTTTGCAATGATCAAGGACAGTGTTCTTCACCCACCTTTATGGGGTTCCTGCTTCCTCCCCTGACCCCCCCTTATGGTTGTGTTATTGGTTTACTGTTATCTATAAGGTTGTTTAATCGATTAGCTGATTGAAGTGACATGGCAGAGTGAAGCCATTCGAGTTGTATACATTAAACTACGATGTACATGCATAGTAGGTTTGCTTTGCACTGTAAGCAGGAAAAGTTGCTACGCTGAAGTGCTTTTAACTGCATGAGAAGCATGGGGTATGATAATTTATGTTAGCAAGAAAAATTGATGACAGATCATTACTTATGTCATTGTGGTGTTCTGTCGAGAACTGCCTACTGGTTCTATATAGAAATGTATATGCTTCCCAACGGTATAATCTATGTAAAAATCTAATTAACAGATCAAACAAAAAAATTAAATTAGATACCAATAATTCTAGAAAGATAGCCAGCAAAAGAATAATAATGGTATTTACGGGACCAGATATAC
Organism: Triturus cristatus; assembly: GCF_964204655.1. NCBI lineage: Eukaryota > Metazoa > Chordata > Amphibia > Caudata > Salamandridae > Triturus > Triturus cristatus. The sequence continues at coordinate 594,761,688 of NC_140590.1, read as the reverse complement.
AGTGATACACACAATAATAAACTAAGGGCCTAATTTAGATCTTGGTGGAGGTAAATACAATGTCACAAACATGACGGAGATTCCGTCCCCGTTTTACGATTCGATTATATACTATGGAGTTTGTAATATGACAGATGGGATATCTGTTGTTCTTAGGAGCTGCTCGTCATCAAAAGTACAAAACCCTGAGGGGAAAAGCCGCCTGTGAGAATGAGGTGCCAAGAGACGTGCCTGCTGTTGGGGGTCCTCCTGCCACCCTGGTCAGCGAAGCAGGTACCTGTTTGCTTTACACACATCATTAACAAAGTAATAGTAGGGAGGAATGGAGTAGTGGGCATCACAGCCCGACATACCCTACTTCAGGAATAATTGGAAATATATTTTTTTAAATGCCCAGTCCTTGCTAAGTACTATGGCACCAGGATTCATGACTGTAAGGAACTCGCTTACGCCCAATTTACTAATAACATTGTGGCCACGGAAGCATATTTTCCCTTGCTTGCAATAAATCCTCTGCCACACTGAAATTGCTATGACGTCAGAGTTGCTGAGTCTCATTTCATATCTACTTGCACATTTTATTTGCCTAGCTCCACATGTCACCTACCAGACAGTTTCAGAGTCCTACGTATGTTATTGGAGAAGAAAATCTAACTGGTGACAAGTCACATTGGTTAATACTCAAAGATAGACTTGACAATTGATATGTTTTGCTTGTGCCCGCCTTCAGAAACTTTCCAAGAAACTAGAGCAGCCCTGGCACTCTCGGTAACCCCAATCTCAAAGGGGATCCAATCCATAACAGGGAGGAGGAGGAGTGGGCTATGTCTCTGCCACCTCCTAACATACCCAAATTGTTCGCAGTGGGGCTGGCAGCTACGAGAGACGCTACTGTGATGATGCTTTTATATCACGCCGGTGCATCTCATAATAACATGCTGAATGCAGAAACAGGGTCCAACTTGCTTTAAAAGAAAATTAAACCAGTCAACAAAAATTTGCAGAGGCAGTTTTGCTCTTTTCTCAGCACCAGGACTTGAAATTACAGGCATCGCATATCCTTGCCAATTTTGTGGTAATTTATAGAGGTGAGCAGAACTCTGCAACATTTCGCTGATTAGAACTCTGCGAGTTCCGCACACCCCTACTACTGAGGTGAAAATGACAAAATAATCAAATAATAATACACCAAAAATTACATGGCATAGTTTGTCTCCAATCGCTGTAAAATGTAATCATGTCTGCCGCATAATTTAATTTGTTCCTTCCCAGTAGTGCTGGATAGCAGTCCCATGGGTGAAATGACTGGGATCATTACGATGGCGGATGGAAAAGCCCTCCGACCACAAAGTCTCCGGAAAAAAACCTCCTGCACGTTCCGCTGCAAAATCGGCAGTGACATTACGATGTGTTGTATGTAAAATTTGTCCCCAGCGGTCGGATTTCACAAGAAACCGTTCGCCAAGTCCGGAAAACTTGAAAATCCGACCACCGTAGACGGAAATGCTGTGGAAAGCGCCACAAAGCCCGATCCTCACGCGGAATGACCGCAAGTGCAATTTTGATGGGATGGCGGAGCAGGCAGAACGATCGTTTCATTACGACTGATGCATTCGCTAAAATGCTGAATGGCGGTCGAATACAACTACACTACAAGGCCTCCTAAAGTGCCTGTTCTCTCCGCTGGCCTCAAACACATCTGACACACCCCAATGACACACTCTCAAGGTATTGAAAACCAATGAAATCCCAGGTCAACATGGAAAACACACCTGACAGGCATGCCTCACTTTGATTCACCCACATAGCTGAGTATAAAAACAACCCCTTCACTGGCCATCATCCTTTGCACAACTCCAGCAGTGAAGGGCCACACACCACAGCTGAAAGGAGAGGCAAATCATCACCCTATCACAACTACCCACACCAACACATCCAACACGCATCTCACACATCACCACCACCACCTTCCCACTTGCACTTGTCACTTATTTGCACATAACACACCATGACAATGAGTTGTCAGTGGTGGTAGACAAGATAATCAGCGTAGAACCACATTTGTTTGGAAGCATGGTCCAACAGACCCCATTTGTCAGAAAAAATCAAATGTGAGAAAGGATAGTAAACAAGGACAATACAGTAAGGACCACCCTGTGCACACTGCTTAACATCAAGAAGAGGTGGCATTACTCAAGAGCAGGGTGAAATACCGTGCCAACAGGAACCATGAGGCGGCTCAGAGGACTGGAGGTTGCCCTCCTATTCCACCACTAACATTCACTGAATGGGAGGAGAAGCTGCTTGCCATACTGCATCCAGAGAGTCTCACCAGAATAGATGGGGTTTTGGAGGCCAGTAAGTACCAACAAATGTAACCCATCACACTGCCATGTACTGTCAAGCACAACTATTGAGCTACACTTTCTACACCTAAATGCACTTATGTACACACTATTTAAAACACATGTCTCGCATATATACCATTTCCTTCCTCTGATTCACCTCAAAGGTAGCTAGCAACATTTATATGGGGGCATGTGTACAGGTAGCCAGCACTAAAACTCCCATTAGGCACTCTTGTCTCACAGCTGAGCAGGATGGAACACTCTCCCCACTCAGAACCATGTGGCAGCCATTTCTTTGCTCTACTCCACTTTACAGGTAGGTAGCCATCTCAACAGGGAGATGGGTTTGTGGATAGGTAGCCAGCAGTACAACTCCCACCAGGTACACTTGTCCCACAGCTGATCAGGATGGAACACTCCCCCCACCCAAAACCATGTGGCAGCCATTTATTTCATTGCTCTCCTCCACCTTACAGGAAGGTAGCCATCTCAACAGGGAGACGGGTTTGTGTATAGGTAGCCACAATTTTAATGCAATGTAAACCTGGCAATTGTGATATTGGTTTGGCACTAGGGCTTAACATGGTTAATTGTGATCAGTGGGGATGGCAAATTGTGATGTGACTGAGGTGCTGGACTGTAATTTTGTATTGACAGAAGCAAATGTTACTCAGAGTTACAGTCCTCAGTATGTGTGCATTGTGGAGGGGTGTCCATATACATCAGTGCATGGTGAAGTTGTGGCTACTGCTTTTAATCAGTGAGTGATTCTTTGGCACAGTGATGTGTAATGGATGTCATCAGTCTGCACAACTTAGGGATGTCATATGCCCGACCCTAGTTAATGTCACAAATTGGCTTTCTTAATGGAGGCCACACACAACTTCATCTATAGGAGGCACTCTCATGCATGGATCAATGGCGGCCTGTCAGGCAATTTTGGTATGTGACATGTCACAGAACCTAGAAGTCTTGCATTACATTGCCCTTATAATGCTATTGTGCATTGTCTAGGTGACTACATTGGTACATGGGGCTGATTTGCACTTCATCAACCACAAATATGTGTCCATGTGACATATGCAGCAGTGTGAGTCTCAGAGACATCAATTGGCAGTGAACAGCAGTATCTATCAAGTTAGTGTGCATTTGGAGATGTGTGCTGTGCACTTCCCTCTAATTGCTACATCTACAAAGTTGGCACCAATGTACAACTGCAGTTGTCCTTTAGTGCCCGACATAGTGGATTTAAGGAGGTAATATCACTTGACAATGATAGGTTTCACTTTGTATCTGTGGGTTTCAGTGAACTCATACTTCAAGTGTGATTTACACAACATATTTTGATGTGTAGCTCTCTTACCTGCATGCATGTAGGTGTGCATTCAGGGAATTGTGTGTGATGTAGAAATATAGATACATGCACAGCAATTTGGCTGTTTCAACGCAACATGGAACATGACTATCCACTAAGCATGTTTCCATGCATCAGCTGATGTTTGCATCAATTTAGACTATGCAGACAGTACATGGAGTACTTGGATGTGGGAGTTTCAGTCGAAAAATGAGTTTGTATTGCACATAATGTTTGTGAGTATGCCACTTTACTAAACCGATGTCTCTGTCTCTTGCAGCATCTACTGAGGGCAGGGGAGTAGAGGGGCCCGACACTGTTGTGGAAGCTACTGACACAACTGGTACACAGGAGTACTGCGACACTGAGGGGATCAGTGCCTCGGAGGTGGAAAGGAGTGCCATGGAGGATTCCCATTCAGAAAAAAACAACCTCCACATCTTCCAACTCCAGCGGTGACTCCTCTCTGCACAGGAAGTTCAAAATCTGCATATTTGTCTGCTACACCCCGTACCGTGTCCACCCTCCCTGATGCTCCCCAAAGTGTTATCCGTGCCCGCAGCCCTAAAAAGGGTAGAGTCTCCTTCCCCCTAGGCACTGCTGCCCCTGCCCCTGCGCCTGTCTCCCATGATGCCCTCAGTGTGGAGGCCATAAACATTTTACAGCAGCTGTGTGTCGGTCAGACTGCGCTCCTGAATGCCCTTCAGGATCATAGCAACAAGTTGTGACAGGTTTTGCGTTCATGGAGGGAATTCATTTGGACATGGGTGGCCTACACAGAACTGTTCAGTCTTTGTCCTCCACAGTGACGGCAGCCATTCAGCAGTCCCAAGCTCCCAGTCCAGCTCTTGTCCCTTCCACAAACACCCTCCCAGTGCCCCCACCTGACCAGAGCACACACACACCTGAAAACTCAGACACCCAGTCATCCCAATGCAGCACACAACAACAGTACTCCAAGCGAACAAGACACCACACACCATCACCACAGCACACAAAGAGCACACATGAGCACACCACAAGAAGACCATCACAGGACACTCATAGATATAAGGTCAGAAAACATGCATCCACATTACATACCCGAGATTCCTCACCCTCCAAGGACACCCCCATCAGCACACCTTATCCCAAAGCTACACAAACACTTGTCCGTGTTAATTTTTTGGAGTTATCAATTTTATTTCAATTAAATTTTGCGTTTTTTAGTTCTGTAGCGGGTTTATAGGGCAATAGGGAGGGAAGTAATTTAATTATAATAAATTAATGATTATTTTTAATGTATTTAATTTAGATTGTATAGCGTTAATTGTGGGAAATAATTTATTTGTAATTAATTATTAATTGGCTATAAATTAATAATAATTAATGTATTGATAATCAATTATGGTAATTGGGTAAACAAATTAGGTGTGGATTGTGGGGTTTATAGGGGTTAAGGGTGGGAAGTAATTTATTTTTGATTAATTAATAATTAGTAGATTTATTTGTGTAACTAATTTTGTTACAGTTTAATTTTACCAGTGGTTTGGGGGGATTATAGGGGTAAAGTGTGGGAAGTTTATTAATTTGTATGAGTTTTAATTTGTTTTTTAATTGATAATATTTGTTTAATTGGTAATTATTTATGTTAATTTTGTAAATATTTTTTAAAATTTAGATATTTTTTTTATTGAGATCCATCAAAAATTTGAGATGTGGCTTGTGAATTGTGTGGTGTTATAGGGTAGGAAATAAAAGAGGTACATTTATGAAATAATTAATGTTTTTGATTCTAAATAATTTCTAATTAAAAATATTTATTTGTTTGAAAATTATTTTGTATTTTATTCATTATAATATTTGTAGTTATTTGTCACATGCATTTAACATTATAATATTTTTTTTATTTAAATGTGTAATATTAAATATATTTGTATTCACAATTTTCATATATTTATATATGATTTTATTTATTTTGTGTTTTAAATATTTTTGTTGTTAGTATTTTGTTTGTTTTCACTTTTGAACTGACTGGAGTGAGAATATTAACCCCTTGCCTGCTCATGACGGAACCACTCCGTCATGAGCCACGGGCGCCGTGTGCTCATGACGGAGTGGTTCCGTCATGCTGCGGCCGTTGCGGCCGCTCCGCCCACGTGGCGCTGATTCCCCACCTGTGCGGGCGAATAATGAAAGTGGGCGGAGTCGTGACGGAACCACTCCGTCATGAGCACAGCGCGCCCGTGGCTCATGACCGAGTGGTTCCGTCACGAGCATGGCGGCGCCGCGCTCTCCCCGAACCCCCCAGTGCCGCGGCAAAATTCGTGCCGCGGCGAAGGGGTTAACTGTTACCCCTTTGCAACATTTCTCCTGCGTTCTGCAGCACACATAGAAAGAAGAAACGCCTCTTGTGATTGTTTTTGTGCAGGAAAGTGTCCCTTCCTGTACAAAAGAATCATCCCTGCAACACAGGCCCCCTTGCACCATGGTGCAAGGGTGCCCGTGTTGATGCATAGCAGCCAATTGTGCGCCAGCGCAGTGGAGAGCACAAGGATCGATCCTATTGGTGTAAATATGACGCATCCCTCTGCTCTTAAAGTAACGGAGCACAGCCAAATGGCTTGCGGTGCTGTTCTGCGTTACTTTTTTGTAAATAAGGCCCTAAGGGTATACCTGTGCTCTATAGTGTTTCTACCATTAGTCTGGAAAAGTTGTACAAATAACTAGCTTTGAGCTGTCTCACTGCTGCTGTCTCGCGAATTGCCACACGAATCACTTGCCACATGTTGACTGAAATATTACTACGTGCTCTGATTTAAGGACTATATAATCATTGTTACATCACTGAAGAGTACTCACCTCGTTTCAAATGTACTGTCAGGCTAATATTTCAAGATGAAGATCCCTATTTGGCAAGCCGAACATGTTTGGTTAGATGTTTAAAGCCTTACTCTGGGTTCCTGAAACAATGCACTTGTGCTCTGCCCACTTACTTTTGTAAATAATAAATAGATAGACCCTAGAAATCAATTTGAACTTTTAATGTGGAATGTGTAATACATTTTCTTGTGTTACTCATTGAATGTTGGTTTTCTACTGCATTGTCTAGTCTACTGCTCTGTTTTTATCTTCGGCAGATAGATGTGCTTTCCTTTGAAACTTGCTTTGACGTCAGAAGAGAAGCTCAGCCCCATAGATACACTTTGGTTCAAAGCTGGTTTAGTCAATATGGGCCATGGGTGTATATATTTAAGACCCATTCATATTTCCCTATTAAAGGTTTACCAATTGCCAGTACCCCAAATTCCATTTTGCTGAAAGGCATTTCCTACCTCTGTCAAGAGAGTATGAAACATGCCTGTATACCGTATGTCCTTGCGGGTGGCATGCTATGCCCTCTAAAACAGACAGGGCACTAAAACTCGGACCACATTCTGTAATCTAAGGGAGAAGATATAAAAATCTAGTGTGGAAACTTTTTATTTTATTTTATTTTATTTTTTTATTAAATCTTTTACTCTCCAGACACATAACACATACATCCTCACCATGGTTACAGCACAATATTTCCCATCTCTCCTGGTTATCTGTATGGCAATCTTAACATTTTCATCTTATCACTCCCAGGATGCCACATTGCTTTCCCCTTTCAGTTAATTTGCTTCTCTGTTTCCACCCCCTCCTCTGCGACCTTGGAGCCATACATGGGTTACCTTTGAACATGTTCCATTTACTCCATACCTTCTCCCATTTTGGGGGCATCCCCTGTTGGTATAGACCGGCTTCTCCACCACCCTGCACAGCACCAGTCCAAATCCCTTTTCCAGTCCCTCAATGAGGGAATTGAGTCCGACCCCCGCAATCGTACTACATTTCTTTTGGCAATCATCAGTGCTAGTGTCACATCTATTTGGTCGGCTCTGCCCAAGTCAGTCGGCTCCCACACATTCAGTAGGCACCACTTTGGAGCTGGGGGCAACTCACTCCCGTACACCACATTCAAGCATTGGATTATTGCTGACCAATACTCCTGAATCCTGGGACAAGACCAAATTATTGAAAAAAAGGAACCTTTCAGCCTGCAGCCCCTATGACAGAGGGCTACTACGTTTTTCCCCATCTTTACTTATGGGGTGCATGAAATGTAGGCCCTATGGAGGATTTTAAGTTGCACCAGTCGGAAATGGGCCCTAAAGGCCATAGTGTGGTTAACTTGTGACCTTTTGAGTGTCAATGGAAAATGTTAATATTGAATACTAAGCTTATTGATTGCGAACAGGCATTCATGAATTATAAAATCAAACTGTTAACCCGGTGTTCGAGCTGACTATATGGTTAAATAATAAGGTTGCACTTTAGGGGCCATTACATACTTTCAAACCTTGAAATGATTCTATATTCTTCATGCCACACACAATATAACAAGCATGGAGAAGCCCACGGTATAATGAAAAGGGATGGTGATAAACTAAAAGGCTGATTTATGGATCGCATTTATGCTCTCCCTCCTATGAGTATGTTTCCCCTTTTATCGCTCTCCCTGTCACTCTCTACTTTCCTCCGCCCACCTCACTCATATCAAACCACCGTATAATTTTAGATGTCTCTTTGCAATTGAAACCGCACCAGTTGAGACAGGGAGTCAAAACAGTTTAATTATTCATACAGCCATAGGAACGCTTTGCGAAGTTTAGTGTGGCTGTCCCCGACCCAAGACTCCATCTCCATGACAACCACTCTGTGATCGCTTTCAGGTTGATGTAGTTTTGATGCTGTTGCAATCTCAATTGTTGAGCAATAGCGCGCCCACGCAAAAGAGAATCATTGCACGGCCCCAGAGGGGAAACATCTGCAAGTTAATTGCAACTTGTCTCCTCTAGGGGGCTGTGTCAAAACTTCAAAACAACACAAAGTAGGACCCTGAAAAATGAGGCACAGATTAGAGTCCTAACTTAATCCTGTATTTTGTGGAATATATCTCATCAGTGCTAGGACACGCTTGTGGGTGACAGTGCGCTTTACAAATATAATTATAAATATGCATGACATAACCAGCAATATCTATGCGTTAAAAGCCTATCGAATACAACCTTATATTTCTAAAATTTGGGGGCATATTAACAAGCCAGGCGATAAACTTATCGCCGCTTTAGCGGCAGAAAACTGCCGCTAAAACGGCGATAATGTGCTTGATAATATGCTCTATGGAATTCCAATTGAAGCCCATGTTAGATGTGAAGGACATCTAACCTGAGCTTCAATTGGAATTCTGCCGCTAAAGAGGCGATAATTTTTTCGCCTGGCTTGTTAATATGCCCCTAAGTCACCAATGCCTTTGACATGAACATTATAAAGAAGCGCTCGCCATGAAATATAAGTGTCATAACATATTTTTATCTTTCTACAATGAGGTTTCCCACCATGAGATTGTAAAGTGCGCATTGCATCATACAACACAAATTATCACACTTTTGTGTTTTTTTAGGTTTGGTTTATAGTTGGACAAAGTCACATGACATCATTATCCTTTATTGGTCGTCCTCGTCCCAGTCCTCTCTGAATAAGAGTGCCCCACTCACCACAGAAAGTACCTATCCAAGTCCCATTTATTTTTCCATGAATACATGGAATACAACCTCCATCTCCCAACCACATAGCCTGCAGGTAAGTGCTTATCCATTTTCTCTTTCTTTGCTTGAGGCTGCACTCTGGGGGACAGATTTATAATTATTTCACGCAGTGCAGCAAGCCACTTTGCTGCACTGTGTAAAATGAAAAGGGCAAGAATGCGCTGTATTTAACAAAATACAGCACATTCCAGTCCCTTTCTTGCACTAGTGCACAATGTGTTTCCCAGAGCCAATACATGCAGCTTTGCGCCATGGTGCAAGAGTGCCTGCTTTGCAGACAGGATTGTATTGGTACAGGACAGGACACCTTCCAGTTGGGGCTCGCAGCGGGATGCTGTGGAGGGGCGGAGCGGGGAGAGGCAGGGTGGTGGGGGGGTAGTGGAGTTGGACATACGACGTCCACGAGTAAAGCAAATAAATAAAACTATTTACCTTGCGCTCGCTGCATCGCTGAGTTCACGATGCAAAGAGTGCAAGGTAAATAGTTTTATTTATATATTTACTTACTTTACTCGTGTACGTCTTATGTCTGACACCACAACCCCCCCACCTTGCCCCTCCCACGCCTCACCCCGCAGCACTCTCACTGCGAGCCGCCACTGACACCTTCCAGCACATAAACAATCCTCTGAGGCATTTTCCTCTCTCTATGTGTGCTGCATTAGAGGAAAAAACAAGGAGAAATAAAGATATTTCTCCATGTTACTTATCACCTGGGGATGCGTAGTATTTAGGCGCAATCCCAGGTCTACTAATAATGGTAAACCTGGGAATGTGCCAAAATCTATGGGTGGGTGAGACACCCCTGCTCCATCCACGGAACGCTTCTTTGGGAAGAGTAACGCCTTGCAGAGATTTGCACTGTATTGCGTTACTCTGGAATTAAAAATCCAGACAGGGCCCACAATGTAGCCTTGCGTAGCTTGATAGATATGACTTAGTAGTGGTGTCCCTCTTGTGCTCCCTTGTTTAACTCAGTAATAAATGTGGCCCTTGATTTAATGTGGACAATCGTACCTTGAGCAGGCTTTTCTTTGTTACTGGCACCTTTCCCACTTGTGGTTGTGCCTAATATTGCTTGTGAGTACCGTAATTGGGTTGTCACTGATTGCCGGCTGCTTAGGGTGGTTGTTGTATCCCCACTCACGGTTGTGCCTGGTATTTTAGTTACCGCAAACAGGGTTCCTTTTTGCTCCTGCCTCACGTGGTTCTTGTTTACTTACAGTTTCCCCAAGAGTGATACGGTCTTCTTGCACTGCTCACGGCCCGCAGCCTGTTCACATTCTGGGCTGGGTAGCTGCTGGGGTGCCCTGTGAGCGAGACACTCAGGGGTCACTGGCAGACCTCCTGATCCTGAGGGTACCTGTGAATGTCTGTGTGCACGTGGGCAGATACCAACCAGGAAAGGCTTCCGATTGGTGGGTTTATGCAGCCAAGTCTTGTTTTAAATGATACTTGGTTGCCTAAACAACCAATCTAAACAGAGGGTTTCGCTGGGCTCGAACCATTCACTTTCCCTCTCAAAGATGGAGGCTGTTGGTACTGGGGATAACGCTGAAAAGCATATGCATATTGATGTCCTGGAGGATGTAGATACACTCCGAAAGAACAGTTTTTTGCGCGTAATAAAAGAGGCTGTGTTGTATCTCAATTCTTCAGGTGCAACTTCTCCTTAGCTGCTCAGCCAAGTTAATGTGATGTCTGCGTGGAATGTTGGAATGCTTGATGACAGAGAGACTGGAATGTTGGTGTGCCTGCTTGTGTGGTGAGACTGGCAGTTGGAGAGAGTGGGCTGAGCGGCAGAGATGCTGCTCCTGGTGGGTCCTGTAACATACTTCTTCTAAACCAACCAATAAATCTTCTACTTCTGTTATACTTACTGGCTACCTCTGATCATCATTGGATCCAACTTATTTACTTTACAACAATGGCGACGATCTGGAAGAAACCCTGCGTGCTTTGGCCACAAGACTACAGCAAGACTACAGCAAGTGAGGAAACTTACATATTTACAGAACTTTATTTTACAAGAAACTACTCAAAGCTAAGCAACTTGAAAAAGAAAGGAAAAGAACGCCCCCAAGGTCCCACCAGTGTCCTTCACCATCTGGACAGCCTACCCAGGGCGTTTCACATTCCTCATACTTATCGATTTTTACTTCAAAAGAAATTAGATACTGCGTCAATTAATATAAGTTTAAGACTGGCTTACTTTCAGAATCCTGCTTACCGATCCGTGAACTTTAAAAAAAAAAGAAAGAAAATGTTCCACGATTTTTAAACTACTGCCTTCAGCAGTGCCTAGCTACGTGTCAAACATTTTGAGAGACTACATTTTGAGAAACTTGATGTTATTTATCTGATGTCAGAAGACACCGTTTATTTTTGCTCTGGCAAGGCTGCGGATATCACCATGGACATTAGTGTGGCATTAGATAATTATTTTAAGGTGTTGGAGACAGGCGCTCGTTGACTGACTGACGCGCTGGGCTGCTGGACAAGTGTTACGTGACCAAGTATGGTGCTCTACCTATTTCTTGGGTGAGTTTTTTTTGTCCGTGTTGACTTTCAAACTTTAAGCCTGGTCAAGGGTGGACTGTTTAGCAGTGCGCGTTGATGTCATGATTTGAAAATGTGGCGCGTGGTTTCCTCAGCGCGCTCGAACTCACCTGTGTTCTCCGGGAGGCGAGTCTGCTTCCATGCCTGTCAGAGCTGTTCCTTGACGCCTGTGTGCACAGACGTACTGTGAGCCATCCGGCTTGGCGTCATCAAGCGTGCCGCCATATTGAGTTTCCACAAGAGCCACCTAAGCTATGCTGTTTCCCGGTGTTCATTCAGCGTTGTTTTTTTTTTCTGCCAGTAAAGTTTTGTTTCCGGAATACACCAGGACATCGGATTTTGCTTTTTCTTCAAATGCCTGCCTGTTCAGATGCCCGGTGATAATCGAGTAGTGTAGCTTGATGAACTGACGCATTTAAAAAAAAAAACTATCTTGCAACGAATGAAGAGAAGAATACTTTAAAAAGGGATCTACGGTGACAACGTTATTTATTTAAGTTTATTGTGTTATAATGGACATCGTATGCTATATTACAATGTTAGTGACATCTTACAGTTGTGTGTTGCTCACCCTTCATAATTTTACTTGATTATTACTGTTGATATTTACGTCTTTCCTTATTTGTTTTTACTGACTTAGATACTTTCAGGGTTTTAGGCATTTTATTCAGGGTATTTGATGTTGGGAGCTGGTCTCCTTACTCTAGTTACATTCATCAGTGGGGGTAGTGCGCACACCCTTCACACTGATTTCACCCTACACAGTGTTACGCTTGCATTACTCTCTACATTGTTATCTTTCAGTGATTACTTGCGCAGTGGGCTGTGTACCCATCTTTTATTTTAATGCGCAATGGGCAGTGTACCCATCTTAAGTTTAAGGCGCAATGGGCAGTGTACCCATCTTTTATTATAATGCGCAATGGGCAGTGTACCCATCTTAAGTTTAAGGCGAAATGGGCAGTGTACCCATCTTTTATTTTAATGCGCAATGGGCAGTGTACCCATCTTAAGTTTAAGGCGAAATGGGCAGTGTACCCATCTTTTGTTTTAATGTGCTATGGGCGGTGTACCCATACTTGATTTAAAATGTGTAATGGGCAGTGTACCCATCTTTTGTTTTAATGTGCTATGGGCGGTGTACCCATACTTGATTTAAAATGTGTAATGGGCAGTGTACCCATCTTTTGTTTTAATCCGCAATGGGCAGTGTACCCATCTTAAGTTTAAGGCGAAATGGGCAGTGTACCCATCTTTTGTTTTAATGTGCTATGGGCAGTGTACCCATACTTGATTTAAAATGTGTAATGGGCAGTGTATCCATCTTGAGTTTTAATGCGCAATGGGCAGTGTTCCCATCTTTAGTTACAATGCGCAATGGACAGTGTATCCATACTTTATTTTGAGATCCATAAGGGGCAGTGTACCCATCTTTAGTTTTTACGCACAAGGGCACTGCACCATACGCAGTGAAACCTATATGTTCAATATTTTGTGACGCTTTTTCTATCGCCTTGCATTGTTTTTCTTACATCAATTTTTTTTTGCTTACTCTTACTTCTATATCACACTTTTTATTCCTTTATTGTCTTTTTCTCTTCTTTCTTTATTTTACTTTTATGATGCTATAATCGAGTGTTTAACACGCAGGTTTTACATGCAACGTTTTACATGCAATGGTTGAATTATTTCTATTAAGTGTTTTCCCAAGGGAAGGGGATGTGCTATATCTTGAAGTTTTTCATGTGCTATTTCTTGAAGCTTTTCACACTGTTTCACCTTCCTTTCATTCTAGTCACTTTCTACTACTTATTCTCATTTTTATAACCTGTCACTAGACTTTCATTCTTCCTCTAATGTTTATTGTGCGCAACGATGCAAGTACCATTATTCATACTTTCATGTTGCAAGGTTGCAAATTATTGTTGTTTATTCTTGTCCAAAGAAAGGGGATGTGTTGTATCTCAATTCTTCAGGTGCATCTTCTCCTTAGCTGCTCAGCCAAGTTAATGTGATGTCTGCGTGGAATGTTGGAATGCTTGATGACAGAGAGACTGGAATGTTGGTGTGCCTGCTTGTGTGGTGAGACTGGCAGTTGGAGAGAGTGGGCTGAGCGGCAGAGATGCTGCTCCTGGTGGGTCCTGTAACATACTTCTTCTAAACCAACCAATAAATCTTCTACTTCTGTTATACTTACTGGCTACCTCTGATCATCATTGGATCCAACTTATTTACTTTACAACAGGCTGTTTATCAAGCTGTTAATGATTTGAAAAGGCAGCATATGGAACAGGATGATGAGACTGATGCTTCTCCTAGGGGGAAGTCTATGTGCAGGGGAAGGTGCAGCGTGATATGCTTGTGCACATTGGAGAAGTTCTTAGGGGCATATTAGCAAGACCGGCGATACAATTATCGCCGTTTTAGCAGCAGCAGAATTCTATAACGCATATTAGCAAGCCCATTATCGCCGTTTTAGCGGCAGTTTCCTGCCGCTAAAACGCCGATAATTTTATCGCCGGTGTTGCTAATATGACTCTTGGTTTTTCTCAAAAGACTACAGAGGAAGATGGGTTTTATTCACAAGGCAGCAAGACTATCTCTGATGACCTTCCTTTCCATGACGTTTTCATGGTCATTGTTTTAAAGGAATAGAGGGATGTAGACAAACAAAGGGGCATATTATCAAGACAGGCGATAAAATTATCCCCGTTTTAGCGGCCGAAAACTGCCGCTAAAACGGTGATAATGGGCTTGATAATATGCTCCTTGGAATTCCAATTGAAGCCCATGTAAAATGTCCTTCACATCTAACATGGGCTTCAATTGGAATTCCATAGGCATATTATCAAGCCCATTATCGCCGTTTTAGCGGCTGTTTTCGGCCGCTAAAGCAGCGATAATTGTATCGCCTGTCTTGATAACATGCCCCATAATATTCTTTGTTTACTTCATAAACATTATCTGACAGTTTTCCCAAGTTAGAAGGGTGAGTTCGATCCTGTCTCATGTGGCATCATCCACTTCCCTTTCGTCTGAGTGAGTTATGTTATCAGATCATATTGACAGGCAGCTCGAACCCTCTTTTAAAAGGTTATATGCAACTGCTCATTTTGGGGTATGGTCCAGTTCATATACAGTTTAAGCCTCTCAGGTCCTGCAGAAGGAATTCTAGAAATAATGTTATTGTCTTTATGAGATAGCTGACCCTACGGGAATTCTGGCCCAGGTCGAAGTTTTGTCACAGTTTCTGACTAATAATACCTTTGACAGCATATGGGACTCTGCCTCTGCTGCTGGGGCAGCGGTAGTTGGGCAGTGCACTCTTTAAATGAGTCTGTGTAAAGTGGAGTCCACTCAGCGATCTTTAGCGCAAAGTCTCAGATTTACTGGGGTGAAGCTGTTCAGCGGGGAATTGAATGAGATGATTCAATGGTCTACAGAGGGGAAGAAGGGGGCATATTATCAAGAACGGCGTTAAAATTATCGCCGCTTTAGCGGCAGGAAACTGCCGCTAGAGCGGCGATAATGGGCTTGGTAATATGCCCTTGAGAATTCCAATAGAAGCTCATGTTCTGGTGTGAACCTGGGCTTCTATTGGAATTCTCAAGGGCATATTATCAAGCCCATTATCGCTGCTTTAGCGCCAGTTTTCTGCCGCTAAAGTGGCGATAATTTTAACGTCGTTTTTGATAATATGCCCTATGATTTTTTTTGTTGTTTAGAATGCTTTATTGAAATAATAAACAAAGTAAAACATCAGTACATCAGCATGTCGTGTGAAGTAGAAGTAAAATATAAATATGATTACAATGCAATAAATCACTCTAAAGGGAAAACTTGTACGTAGAGTAAATGCATTTAACATTTTTGATTTTTTGAAAGAGAGGAAAGAGGAGAAAGAAAGAGTGGGGGGAGAAGAGGGGGAGGGAAATGCATCAGAAGATAAAACAGTTTAGTAGAATATTGACAAACAATTAAACATTAAGGGGCATATTAACAAGGAACAGGGAAAATTTACTCTAAGGCCACTTAGCGTTAATTTTTTTAACGCCCGCTATCGCTGGATAATATCGCCTGGTTATCGCATTATTAACAGCGCTAACTGCCTAGGCGATATAAAAATCTAGCGATAGTGGCATTTTGGGAGGTTATCGCTGGTAATACAGCGATAAAACTACAAGGATAGGGATATCCTTGTTGATTGCCCATGGTGGACTTAGCCATGTAATCCACCTCCCATTGGATTACATGGCTAAGTCTGAAAATTAGCAGACGTAAAAAAGCAGCGTTAACCGTGGTTAGCGCTGCTTTTTTTGTCTCTAACAGGGATTAGCGTGAAGCTTGTTAATAGGAGAAATGTCGCTTAGCGACATTTCTCCTATTATTTTGCTCTGGAACGCCCACTTTGCATCTCATTAGAGATGCAAAGGGAAGCGTAGTGAAAAAGGGTGCCAACATGCGATTTTGGTACCGTAGATATAAGTGAAGTCAAGTAGCTGACCTGGAAAGAAAAGAGGTTAGTGGCGACCACATCAAATCTTTTTTGATCAACAAAGGTAGTGAGTTAGCGTGGGCACGATCAAGCCTATGATGGTGACAAAGCAAATTCCACCAAGCTTAATATGAAATTTTAGAGGTATCCTTGCAATTAGTGGTGATAATCTGAAAAGAAATAGCTAAAAACAAGTAGATAAATTTACCCACATTGCTCTGAGCGACCCAAGTAGGCGAAGAACTAACCAAAAACAATTGTACAATATCAAAAGCAACATTGGTAGATAATATTTCATTCAATTTTGATCATATACGAGACCAGAATAATTTAACCAAAGCACAGTGGAAGAACATAAGTCATTGTTCTCATGGGAGCATGACCAACATATTGTGGAGTCTAGCAATGTGAATTTATACAGGTTAGTAGGGGTGAAAAAAAGTCTATTATAAAAGTAATATAAAGTCTGCGTTCTGCTAGCTGAACATGAGGAAGTGTGGATTTTTGACCAAATGGAGTCCCATGTTTGAAATGAAAAGTCTTGGTCCAAGTCCTTCTCCTGTAAAAGTTCTAAGTTGGATTTAATTCTAGCATCAACATGACGGAACAGTATCTTGTAAATGACAGCTGCTTTAAATTGGGTGGAGAAATCAAGTGGGGAGGAGGGGGCCTGGTCAGGAGTATCAGAGGAACAGCCTTGGGAAGAAAGACAGATCAGAGACGCCCTAAGCAAGGGGTAATTAAGGGCATGAGTGGTAGGACACCTGAATATCTGAAAAGTCCATAAAGGACCCATCCTTCAACAAGTGGTCAAGTGTAATGATGCCTTTATCAATCCATTCCTTCCAGAATAGAATTCTATTGTTAATCTTTAAATATTTATTATACCAGAGTTGAGTGCGGGAAAGGTGATCCGCAGGGGAGAGATGAATTTTGAGCAGAGAGATTGCGAGTGCTTTGTAGTGAGTAAAGGTAGGTGAGGAGAAAGACTTCGGGGTCGGGATAGACAGGTAGCTTTGATAGAAGAAAAAGCTGTATATTGAGCTTGTTCTAACGAGCTCCAGGCCGTTATAGGTGTCTGTGTGGATTTGGTTAAAAAAGTCCATATTTGTTTCAGGGTGAATGCAGAATGGTAATGTCTGAGATTAGGAAAATTAACTCCGCCTAACTCTTTGGGTTGTTGGAGATGAGAAAGTGAAATCCTGGCCTTGCGATTGTTCCATAGAAATTTGGTCAAGGAGCGATTAATAGTACTAAAGAAGGAAAGTGGGAGGGAGACTGGGAGCATAGAAAGATAAAAATTGATAATTGGAAGAAGCATCATTTTAATTGTAGCTAATCTACCCCACCTGGATAAGAAAAGTGGGGACCAGCTTTCAGTGAGAACAGAGAGTTTTTTAAGTAGGTCCGCAAGGTTGATTTTAATAGTTTCCCTAATGCTATTGGCATATAGGATACCTAAGCATTTGATAATTTTGGAGTTCCATTCAAACCCTGTGTTGTGAAACATATGAGAGAGGCAGTACTTATTTAAATGCATGACTTCAGATTTATCGATATTCAATCTATATCCGGAGACTACGGAATAATCTTGTAATAAGGAGAAGAAAGCCTGCAAAGAAGTAGACGGATTGGAGATATATAACAAACTGTCGTCTGCATATGCAGTAAATTTGATGTCGATATTTTTTAATTGGAGACCTGTATATTTTGATGAGCGTCTAAGTTTTTCTAAGAAGGGTTCCAAAGTGAGAATAAATAAAAGTGGGGAAAGAGGACAGCCCTGCCTAGTCCCTCTAAGGAGTGGGAAATATTTAAATTGACAACTATTCACCCAAATTGAGGTAGAGGGGGCAGAGAATAACAACTGGATATATCTAATAAGAGGAGGGATGTAGCTGTGCCATTTCAATGCGCCAAAAATAAAATCCCAATTTACCCTATCAAATGCTTTCTCAGCATCTAATGTAATGGCAGCACCTGGTGGATCCATTTTAGAAGCTAGATGGATAATATTAAGGTAGGTTCTTAAATTATCCATGATAGATCGCCCTTTGACAAACCCTGATTGATATGTATTGATGAGGTCTGGGATTACCTTATTGATGCGAAGGGCAAGTATTTTGGCAAAGATTTTACAATCTGTATTAATGAGGGAAATTAGAGGGGCCTTTATCTTTTTTAGGGATCAAATGTAACATTGCCTGGGTAAAATAGCCACATGATTTGCCAATATCACTGAGAGTAACTGAGGGACCAGAAGTTGTTTAAAATGAAGAAAGAATCGGACGGTGAAACTGTCAAGAAGATGATTTTGAAACCTTTTAAACTTCTTCCCGGCACAAATCCTGTTGTTCACAAACAAAATCAGCAGTGGCAAGAAGTGAAAGACACTTTTTCCTATTGTGGCTGATCTCTAGGTCAGGGAGCTGTGTTTGCCAATAAAACCCAGCCACATGGACAATCTGGAAAAGATTCTGGGTAATGACTATATGATAGTGGGAACTGAACTTCACAGCATTCTTCCTCAGTGGCAAGCCCAGGTGAGGGACCCGTGCCTTCTTTCATTCATTCAAGATGGATACAAGATTCCTTTCAAGGAGCCTCCTCCAGTCCTGGTGTTCAAGACCACTCCCTTATCTATGCACATCACAATGAGAAAAGCTATGTGGTCTGGTGTGGAAAATCTGTTTTTAAAGAAGGCGATCATTGTTGTTCTGCATCACCAAGAAGGCCAGGGTTTTTAATCAAACCTTTTTCTATTCAGAAAATCAGATGGTTCATTCTGTCCAATCCTGAATCTCAAGTACCTAAATTACTGGGTCAGTCTGGAAAACTTCAGAATTGTCGCTCTTTAACAGATACTTCCTTTAATTCAAATGGGCAACTTTTGATAGCCCTGGTTCTGGAGAATGCTTATTATCACATGCCAGTCCATCCCAACAGTCAACCCTTCCTGAGGTTCTGTTTCAATCACAGACATTTCCACTTCAAGGTTCTAATAATCTCCTCAAATGTTTACCAAGGTACTAGCCCCTGTGGTGGCTTCCTTAAAACTCAATGGGTTTTCCATCTTTGCCTACCATGGGGACTGTCTAATTTATTATTTTTTTAAGGCTCAGGAAGCAGTGGCAGCAATAACAGCTCTTCTTCAGCATCTGGGCTTCAAGTTTAATCTTCCAAAATCACAGCTGGTGACTGCACACTTGCACAGGTCAAGAGTTTTATCCGTCTGGATTTCGACAAAAAGATGGGATGTGTGTTTCACCCTCAGGAGCAGATCCACTTTTTAGAGCTGACTAATTGCGAGCTACTACAAATTCCATCAGCCCCTGCAAGATTCTGGCTGAGGGTCCAGGGTCTCATGGCTGTGACAACAGGGGTGGTTCCCTGGGCCCACTTTAATTTCAAGCTATTGTAGGCCTGGGCGTAGTTCGCGAAGTAGCACTTCGCGAAGCTACGCAAAGTGAAGTTCGCACTACGCGAGCTACGCGTAGCACTTCGCGAACTGCGTAGTACCTTGTTCGCACTGTGCCAGATGTCGTTTTCAATGATTGCACAGTGCGGACAAGCAACCGGCACTGTGCAATCATTGAAAATGGCATCTTGCACAGTGCGAGCTGTAGTTTTCTGCTGCTCGAGTAGATTTTTACTCGAGCTTCAGCTTTCTCAACGCGAACTGGTAGTTTCTCATCGCGAGCGGTCGCGAGCATACGCGACCACTCGCAATGAGAAACCTGACCTTCTCGCGTTGGGAATCTCGCCTGGAGGTTTATTTGCCATGCTCGCGATCGCCAACTTGAAGTTGCTGATCGCGAACAAGGAAAAAGTCTCGCCGGGATATCATTTTGCTTGCTCGCGGTCGCCAACTTGACGTTGAGGATCGCGAGCAAGCAAAAAATGACCGCAGCACTACGCAACACTACGCTACGCGTGTTTGCACTGTGCTACGTGCAGTTCGCGTAGTGCGAAGTAGCGCGAACTTCGCAAACTACGCGAGCGTAGCGTAGTGCTTCGCCCAGGCTTACTATTGGTGAACCATCTCTTGGATCACCAGGAGCCGACCCACCAGCAGTACGTTGATATAGTACAGGTCACTCAGGGAATAGCCCAGTAACTCAGTTGGCAGCTCCATACTCACAATCTAGAGAAGGAGAAACATTTCCATCCATTAGTCCCTCTTCAGTTGACAACAGATGCCAATCTCTGGAGGTGGAGGGTGACCTTAATGGACTGAGAATCCAGCAATCAGTTGTCTGCCCAGGAACACTGTCAATCATGCAACTGCAGAGAACTGGTTGCAGTCTGGAAAGTAGTCCAGTTTTATCAGCTGTCAAGAGGGAGACAAAGCAATCCCACTTACACTCCCAAGCAGTCAAATTTGTTCTTGGGCAGAGGTTCATGTACTCTCCCTCATGGCATTGTATATCCGGGGGTCCCTGAACTTTCATGCTTACAGTGTGAATCGGAATTTACCTTCATCAGTGACATCCCATCTTGAACTTCCTCAGTTCCAACAAATTTGTCATTTATTTGGATTCCCATGGATGGATCTGTTTGTCTACTCTCAGACTGCCTTGCTTACTCAGTTTTTTTCAGAGATTCTTAGTCCACAGGCACTGGCAGTCGATGCTCTGTCAGTGTCTTAGTCTGCGGGTATACTATATGCTTTCTCTCCAATTTCCCTCCTGCCGAAGGTTCTTCAGAAGATTCAGGGTGAGAGTGTTGTTGATTCTAGTTGCTCCTTTTTAGCCACATCGCCTATGGGTTGCAATTCTTATATCCCTGTCTAGGGGGAGATTCCTTTGGATTCCCATTGCTCCTTCTGCCCTTCAGTTTCCTCTTCTGTCTCCAATTTTGTCTGACGACCTGGAACTTCAGAGATTAAGCTTGGTGTCTTTGGGATGTTCAGTTCCAGTGGCCAAAGAGATTCATAAATTTAGAAAATTCTCGACCACATATTCTTATTAGAAGCATCTTATTTTGACTGGTGTTTCAAAACAGGCTTCGACCCTGTGTCAGTTAGACCCCTGCAGATTTTTAACTTTCTGTCGGGAGGGGTTTCTCAAGGATTTGGCTTCCTCTACTTTACCAGCCCAGTGAAGGAGTTGGTGGTGAGCTTCTGAATGTTGTTCCCTTGGTCAATAGGTTATTGAAGAGTTGCTGCTTGCAGAAACTATCCCTTCCGGTAAAGCTACCAACTTGGGATTTGCCCATAGTTTTGAGGGGTTTCGAACCCTCAGACACTTCCCACTGTGCTGTTTAACAGATACGTTTTTTTTGTTAGCCATTACATCAACTAGGAGGGTTGGCGAGTTGGGTTCACTGGTAATTTCTTCTCCATACCTTACCATCCTTACTATCAGAGTGATCCTTGCACCTGATTACAATTTCCTTCTTAAGGTTCCTTCTTAGTTTTACTTAAAACAGGAGATACTGTTGCCAGTTTTGGAGACAGATGACCAGGGTCATAATCTTTACTCTCTTGATGTATTAGGGCTTCTTTTGTATTATTTGACCCACACTAAGGATTTTCATCTTTCACAATCTCTTTTTGTTTCTTTTATAATTGTGAACAAGAGCAAGTAGATTTCTTCCTCTTCTTTAAGTAGATGGATTCAGCAGACTATTTTACAGGCTTATGATTCTGTTGGTGACCAAACTCCTACGCATGTGGAGGGCAGTTCCACTAGATCCATTTCTGCATCTTGGGCAGAGGGTGGTGGGGTCAGTATTCCTAAAATCTGCAATGTGGCAACATGGGATTCTCATCATCTGTTTATGAAACATCATTGTCTTGATGTTTTGCACGATGTTTCTCACAATTGTGGTATTAATGTTCTCAAAACAGCAATGTAGAAATTGTTATCTGTAATAAAATACCATTTGCAAGGTGTAGAATTCTGTTTCGTTGTGAAATCCTCATTCGGTGATTGGTGGGGTGAGGGGTGCCAATGAGGCGGTAATAAATCAATAACTTACTGGTAAACTTCTTCACCCCAAGTTAGTCCGCCTCTACCCAGTCACAGCCCCTCCCTTTCTCCCAGAGTATTCATTCTTCAACTTTTAAGACATTTGATACTCAGAGGCTCCGTGGCAGGGAGGAGTCTTTATTCTGTGTGTTCATAGAAAAAGAAAGGGGACTTAGATAGATACTTCCTGTTATGGGGCGATCTCGTTCAATGAGGACTGGGATGAGGAGGACCAACTTGAGGTAATGGTGTTTGCCAGTAAGTAATCAGTTCATTACTCAAGACCATACCTGCTAAAAGGCATGTATACACACATAATATGGAATATATCACATTTACAGATCTGACATCTATTTTTTCCAGTAAATAGGACCTAAGGGGGCCCTAAAAGTCCTATGGGGCAGGCCGACGGTTGCAATGCCTCAGCATACACCTCTGCTTTGTTGCAACAGTGCTAGAGCAACACATCCTTAGTAATAATTAATGCCATGGAGACTAATCAATACACAGATCCAGTGAGAGCAGATGTATCTCCCGAAAGTGCCAGCCGAGGCAAGGGGGATCGGTTGAGGTCCAGCATCTCATTCAGTAAGCGTATCTTCCCAATGCTGCAAGACCTTGGGACATTCCCAAGCCAAGTGGAAGAAGGAAGCCTCTGGAAAGCCACATCTCTTACATGCTATTAAACTACTTTCCAAATGTAGCCATTGTTTCAGATTTATAATAAACCTCTATGAAGTAACTTAAAAGTTTTGTTTATGCTTATAATTGAATGTGGACTTCTTTACTTGTGCATAGCAGAACACACTACTGTTATTCGACAGTCATTGCTCCACATCATCTTCCCACTTCTGCCTGGTTCTGAAGGGAGGATAGGTGTTTCATCGCTGAGCACAGAGTATATGAAGCAGATGGAGTTGCCTGCATCTGCACGCTACATATAAGCAGCCAATAACTTTATCTTGGTAGGAAATTGCTGAATGCAGCCCAGGCTGCCGAGCGCAGTCTATAATAGGGCATAACAGTGAACTGTGAGTTTCCTCTCTTAACCTTAAATACCTGGAGAGAAAAAAAGGACCATGCCTCAAAAAGGTCATCCCGAGTCATGGTTACCAGTTTGCATAGTTGTATTACAGTACATTTTTCCATAGTGGAGGGTTGGAGTGGATTTTGTGCTATGAGAAGCAGTGGGGAGTAAGCATGACAAGCCCGAATTGGCATGCGAGACACCATCAAGCCCCACAGGTCACAGCAAGGATGTTAACGTCATTTGACGCAATGGCAGGTTGCGCAAAAAGAGGGGTCATGAGGGAACCCCAGCATACACTTTCTACCCTGACATGCAACTGAACTGGAGAAGTGTCAATCCAATGTCCGAGCCATCAGGAAGAGTGCCTCAGCCACCAAATAGTCACTACAGAGATCTGGTACTGCAAGGCCACCACACTTCATACTTCCCATCTCACCCGTGGTTGCCCGCTCCCCAAAAATCAGTTTAAGAAATGTTTTTGCAATGATCAGAAGTATCCCATGGGGAGGCACACCAGAGTTAAGACATTCAGAAATTGTGGCACTACCACCATTTTTAGGAACAAGATTCCCCCCATCAAGGAAAGCAGAAGGTATAGCCATTAATCACTGCATCCAGGAAGCTCATCCAGAGGCACCCCAACTTGCTACGAATCAGCACAGGGATGTCATGAGTGACAAACAGGCCAATATATTTGATGCTTCTGGGCATCATTTAAGAGGGTTTTCCAAAATTAGGTCAGTGTGAAAGTAAGTGAAACTAGGCCAGTGGGAAGGTGAGTGAGAAGGAGCATCTCTGACTTGTCCCAATGTATCCATAACCCTTAGCAGCCACCAAATCAAATTACTTCTGTGATACCAGTTACACATATTTTTCCATTTTTTCCAGTCATATATCCTCTGTATATAAAGAACTGCTATGAGATTTCCCTGCTATTCGAGATACATCAAACAAAAATAAAAAACAACTAAAGCCAAAAACTTTGAAAATCATCGAAGCCTTGAAACAAGAATATCAGCTAATAGACACTTGGTGCGTTAGAAATCCGGAAAAAACAAAATTTACTTGTCATTCTTATCGTTTTCAAACCGCTTCTCGGATCGATTTCTTTTTGATATCGAGATCCCTCCAAATAGTCAAAGTAGATAATAGCTGTAATTCCTTTTCAGAACATGCAAAGGTCGAGCTTGAGATTCTGTTGGAGACTGGGAGCAGAGAGCGGCCCAGATGGCAACTGGATCGCACTGTGCTCCAGGATCAAAAATGGGTCGAAATTTTGAAGAAATGGATTGTAGACTATTTTAAAATCAACGAAGAAACTGCGGAACCTTTCTCTATATGGGGTGGATTTAAGGCGGCTGTGCGTGGACAGATTATCGCCTATACAACTGCTCAGGCAAGGAATCGGAGATTAAGGATAGATACATTAGAAAAAGTGGTTGAACAGGAATATGCTCTACATCTACAACAGCTTCCGAATAAATTTGAGCAGGTGAGAGCTGCTCTTAGAGATTTTTTTTTATTAGAGGAAATCAACAGCTCAAATATGTATCAGCAAAGGGTATACGAAGAGAGCCAGCTGGTAGGAAAACTTCTGGCTAACGCTACAAGGAATAAGCAGGAGGCAGCAAAAATAGTGAAGATTTGGAATCCCCACAACGGTAGAGTAGAAGAGGATAGGGATGAGATTTCACAGATTTTTTTACAACACTTTAGAAAAATCTATTCCACAGAGTATTTAGTGGGGGAGGAGATAATCCGAGAATACTTTGCAAACATAGATCTTTGTAAACTTACGGAAAATCGGATAGAGCAACTTGGAATGGATATAAAGTTAGATGAAATCTCAATATCGATAAAAAAAACAGCGGGCGCAAAAGCATGTGGGAATGATGGATCCCTTTCGAATTCTATAAAAGTTTTTCAACGGAACTATTGAAACCCCTACAAAGGCTATTTAATTTTATTAAACATGGAGGGTCAATACCCACAAGTTTTAAAGAATCAATACTCGTGTCTTTTGTAAAAAAAGATAAAAATCCCGAAGATGTAAACTCCTATCGGCCAATAAGTCTTTTAAATTCAGACTACAAGATTTTTATGAAAATATGGGCCAAGCGTTTTTCCTTTGCTACTCAGGAAACAATCCACGAAGACCAGACAGGATTTATAACAGGACGATCTATGGCAGCCAATACGGAATTCCTAATACAAGCCCTGGATTATTTTAATACTACCCTAACCCCAGTATGTATCATAATGGTAGATGCTGAAAAAGCATTTGATTTAGTTAACTGGTCCACTTTGTTTTTAGCCCTTCGATATTATGGCTTTCCAGTCCAGAAAGTAAATATGCTACGAAATATTTATAAGGGGGCGACGGCCCAGATTTTAATAAATGCAAAACAAGCAGGAACAATATCAATAAATCATGGGACAAGAGAAGGTTGTCCCCTTTCGCCATTACTTTTTACGTTTTTTATTGAGCCTCTTGCAGTCAAAATAAGAAATAACACTGCAATTGTACCCCCCATCCCCCAAATGACTAAATTGAAGTTATTTGCAGACGATATAGTCTTATATCTGAAGCCCAATAAGGAAAATATAGAGAAGGTTTTAAGAGAATTTAACAAATATGAGCAAATTGGGGGGTATAAAATAAACTCAAATAAGACCTAAGTTTTGGCTGTGAACATAGATATTGATTCCCTTCCTCCAGGCTTGAGGCTACAAGCAGCCAAACTAGATCCAATTAGATATCTTGGGATCTTCGTAACTACTCAATATCATCAATTATTCCATCTAAATTATATTAAAATGAAAAATAAAATCAAGAAGCTATTAGATCAGTGGCTGCTACTCCCCCTTTCGATTATAGGCAGGGTTTCACTAATTAAAATGTCTATTGTGCCGCTATTAGTGTTTTTATTCAGCAATCTTCCTATTAGAATTAATATATCTTTTTTTAAAGAAATAGAGATGATGTTTAGGAGTTTTATCTGGGGAAATAAGGTATCTAGGGTCAAACGAGCAGTGGTTCAACTCCCAATTGCCCAGGTGGGGCTTGCCCTACCAGATATAAAAACATATTATGAGGCAGCCTTTCTAGATATAGTGGCAGGATTGATAAGACTAAAATCCAATAGAGATACTTTTTTTTGGATAGAATGATGTTGGAAGCCGGCTCTCAACTTTATGTATTTTTAAAACCTCTAAATGTCCAAAGAAAGTTAGATACAAGACAATTGGAACTTATTCATTTAGACTTCAGTCCTTTTTTAAAAAAGAGGGCTCCTCGGGGCTGCAATATTTAAGTATAGGGGAATGCTCAAGCTTAGGTCTTCGAATTAGATACAATCATCTAATAAATTGGGCAAACTATGGATTTAAGGAGCTAAGACACTTTATTACCCAAAATAGATTAGTTTCATGGCAGGAAGTCACAGCAAGAGCTAAAAGTCCCAATCCACCTATTTTCTTCGAATATCTGCAGATTGTTCATTTTTTGAGTAGTATGGAAGGCTTTATTAACCCAGTAAGCAATCGGGTGGTAGCCCTGTATGGGGCAGGAACGAATGGTATGGGAAAATGGTGTAAACTATTGCACAATCAAGGCCATACACAATTAATCGAAAAACATTTAGCCAAAATAGCTAATGAAACACAATGTGTTTTGTCGACCCGACAGTGGGAGAAAAATTGACATCTTGGAAGTAAAACCCTGCGTGCAGCTAATTTTAAAAAGATTACCTTTTTATCTCGATGGCTGGCTTATCTGACTGCAGAAGCTCTGGGGAAACGGTATGCGGAAGTTGAAAATCGCTGTTTTAGGTGTCATATTAATGGTCAGGGAGGTTGGCATCATATATTTTATACATGTTCCCAAATTCAACCCTTCTGGGAGGCAGTTTTTTTAGATATAAATTTGGCAATTGGAAAGAGACTACAGCCTGAAAGAGAATCAGACTTGTTTGGTATATCCAAGGAAAATATGTTATTGACCAAGGCTGAAGAAGTATTTTTATATATCTCTTGTACTGTAGCTCGATCATTAATATTGCAGAACTGGAAGTCCAGAGATATACCCTCCCCACTGAAATGGTGTAATAAAATGAAAAGGATTTACAAATTCGAAAAAGCATATGCAAGCCGAGTAGGAGCTCTCAAAAAATTTGAAGTGAATTGGAGATATCTTGTAAATTTAGAAAAGGATAAAAGGGGATTCAAATGAAAATGTTTTATATGATTATTTAAATGGATTTAGTCAGCATATTTACAAGCATTTGCACTTTATTTGTGGAAATAGTATTCATTAGATATGAGGAGTTAATAAGCACCTTGCACTTTCTATGGCTATTGCACTTTAGTCGAGATTTCTGTACACTTTCGTCAACAAGGAAAATTGAATATGGCATTATAGAGGTTATTGAATACTACTGAGAGTCCCTCTTCTTCGTCGTTTTTCTCTGTATTATTAATTGTATTTTAAACATCTAATCGTATTTTAACATCTGATTGTAAAAAGAAATATATATTTTATTGCATGCCATGCTCAATAAAAACATTTTAAAAAAAAAGAGATTTCCCTGCTATTTGTAGACCTCAGGAATCATGGAAATATCTAATAAAACAAGCTGGTGGCTCAATGTCTAAAAAGAAATCAATGGTTACATCTCTGCTGTCTCTCTTTGCCTACTGAAATGCGTCCACAGAAGTTCCAATTTATTCTAATCCTGGCTGTCTGCAAGCAATACAAAAGAGATATTAATTTAAAAACACAGACCAAGGCAGTTAAAAACGTCCCTCATAAATGGCCATTCCAGCAAATAGAAGGCCTCTCTGGCATCTTAAAGACCACAATAGGTGGTAGCGGAGGATCTACTCTGTGCGAAATAGCCATCATCGTACATAAGTTAAAGGATGTCAACCTTTGTGGAATGTAACTAGATTGTTCTGGCACGACTAGAAACTGAAAGGTCTGTGCAGCCATTGGGATTCCTCCCTAATTTTAGTAATACTGTAATTACAGACTCCATCAAGGAAAGTGGAAAGCTACCCTTATTGAGTTATAGAAGTCCAAAAATCACGATGCCAACTGGTGTATATATATATTATGAAATTCTACTGGGAGGCCAACTCCCCCAGGAGCCTTTAAACTCTGGAGGATCATAATAGCACTTTTGACATCCTCCAAGGTGAGTTTAGCTAGTCTCTAGTCATACCATCCACCCATGCACGAACCACTCAATCTAAATATACTGATATTTATATTGCCACTTTGCCCCATCTTCCTGTAAAGTAAAGGGGATCATGGAAGCTTTGGAATGTGGTAAGAATATACGCAGGTGCTGCACAGATTTAGCCATCTGTGCCAGCGTCCTGCCTGGCCTCTTTTCCCGTCACCAAGTAGTTTCACTTGAGCCTGTTTACCTAGGTACAGAATCTCCCTATCCACCAACTCACAAAACTGCACCAGCCTCTAGAAGCTGGCCTGAGTGTTGATGCCATATTGCAGATCCCAATCATCATCAAATTCCCAAACCCAACCTAAAAACAATATAATTTCCAAAAGAATGCTACAAATAAGCTGCATTCATGCGCTTCACGCTCCACGCATGGTGGTGCCTGGGAGCTCGGCCATTACTGAACAATATAGTAATAACGTGCACTATCAACCATCCATCTGACAAAACAATTGCACTCACTTCAGTTAACATTACAAACTCTCATTCACAAAGATACACACAGTCGCAAAAAAGACACTGTGCAACATTACAACTAGTACAGGAAAAAACATAACGCATATAAGACCGAACATTGATGCACTAGGCTAGACCAGTGGTGAGAAGCCAATCAAGACCAATAAAACCTTTAGCCAGCAGCGTACAAACCAGGGATACGAGAGCAGCCGCATCGAGCAAGCCATTCAATGTCACTGAGACCTCAGGAGGTGGCGATATCCAGATGAGGCAGGACTACCAGAGCCCAACTAAGGCGCAAGTGGATGTTTCAAATGACCGGCGCCCCCCGCGCCTAGAGGAGGGGCGCCCTTAGTAGCGCCACGGGACTGGACCTTCCCCAGGGCCGAAAAGGGGGCTGAATGAAGTGACGTCATCGGGGTGCGCTGGAAAGCTATTTAAATCCGCGCCCTGCGATCTTCAGCCTCTTTGTCCCTTCGAACCTCCGGCAAGCTGCAGGGGCACATCGTCAACGTGGAGAGAGTTCGAGTCGGCGGTGTGCCGAGTGTGGCACAGGAGGTTTGAGGGGGCCCTAGGCGTAGTTTTAGGAGAGATTGACGATCATGTATTTAAATAAATATTGCCTTTTAGAGTGCGAGGCGTCTCAGCGCCATATGCGGTGGGGCGCGCCTTTGTTTTCTTGTGTATTTCCTTTATGTGCAGTTACAGGAAAGATACGGTTGTAGGGTAAGGCATTTCGCCACAATATGCGAGGGGATGCTCCCTTTACTATCGAGGGGCGCGGTGGTAGATGGTGATATTTTGCCCGTTTGTAATGCCTGCAACTGCCTTTATGTATTTTATAGGTCTTTAGATGTTTAATGAGGGAGGTACCGAGGCCGCTTTTTGGTGCGGGAAGCAGAATGGGTTTTGAAGCTGCTGAGCTGTCCGTGGCGCGACTAAGGGTGCCCCTCCCCTAGGCGTGGGAAGCGCCTACTCAGGAACTACAGAAGAGTAGAGCCGCGGTTAGAAACGCTTGTTAAAATATGAGTCGCCGCTATAAGTTTCCAGAATTCTACGATGAAAAATATGAATATTAATTATTTGTAGAAAGCCTATTCCCGACAATTGTTAGATTAACATTAGAGGCAGAAAAAAGAATGATTTGAAGTAGTAACTAATATTTTGTCTTTCACTTTTGGGCGTGCTTTTTAGAAGGCTTTTCGCGTTCGTGCAGTTATTCAGAGGTTGGCAACACAAACGACTGCTTAGCAGCGTAGCCCGTTTTCCGTTTCAGTACCCTACATCCCCCCATTGAGAAGTCCTCGTGGACCAAAGTCAACAAGTTGTCTCCGGTTGAAACATTTTAAAACACAAAAAGCAAAACATTCAAACTTGTATTTGCGGCAAAGAAAGAACAGCAATTCTGTTAAACTTTGAACTCGCAGTTGCTGACGGTTTCGTCTTGGGGATTAATTTCCTATTCGTACAACAAATAATAGCAAAGCAAATAGGTAATGGGTAAAGAAGTGTGGATGGAATTCATTGTCGTCTAGCTGAGCAGAGTCGAGAGGAAATGATGCTGCGGGTGTATGTATGGCACAGTGAAGTAGCATCGAACCAGTTGTTCCCAGAGAGTTTGCAGTTAATTGTATCATCTCTGAATGCATTCACACATCAGGATACTCAAACAGTAGGATGAAAATATTGTTTCTGGTATTGTTTTATTCATTTCCTTTTGCAGTAAACATCCCTGTGGCATTCATAGTCCCCCCCCCCCCCTACGTTCATGGTCGCGTTCACCACAGAGGCGCAATTAGAGCCAAATATCGGGGGGATAAGAAAATTGCGGGGGGGCTGAATCTTTTAAGGCAGAGTGGAGGTGCAGGGACTCTTAGAAGGGGTGAAACAACAGCGAGGCCTCATTAACATGCAAATGGTCTTTTAAAGACCTGTGAAGTGCTCGGGTGCGGCTGTGTGTGCGCCAGAAGCTGTCTCATCCCGGGCTGCCACAGGCGAGGGGGGGGGGGGGAGGGGGAGGGGGGGGCTGAAGCCCTGTGAGTCCAATGGGTGTTGCGCGCCTGCCACTGTGCATATGTCTGGCCTGTCGCGGACTGACCGCTACCTTCCCTACTTCCAAACTCAAGAACAATTGGCCAGTCACTCACATCTGTCTGATACTTTTCAGGCCCCTTCCGATTACTCATCAATCAATCCCCCTATAGATTACCCTCTCGTCACCTGTACAAGAGTCATCTCTGTGGCACGATCGGTTAGCGCGTTCAGCTATTAACCGAAAGGTTGGTGGTTCGAACCAACCCAGAGTTTGATGTATCAGAAATGTAATCTGCGAGAATCATTTATTTTCGTCACCTATTACACCCTGAGCTCTTTAATGCAGAGCCATTGATACAAAAACTGGACATCCACAGTTTTTTCCAAGTGCTAGCCATACACAGAGAGCCCGGCTGATGCAACATGGTGGAAAAGAATGAGCTTTTAACAAATAGGGTCTGCACGCTAGTAGTGGGCATTGCGTCCGGGTGGGCGTACGCTTATTACCACTCTCGGTACATTGCAATGAGACAGTGGGATAGAGGTTGCACGAGGAAATACAGGGAGCTGATCCAGCCCAGTTTCAATAGGCGCCGGATGTGTACCTGAATCCACACGCTATAGGTCACCTGGTACAATGCATATACAAGTTCTCTAACCAGCAGGATTTGCGGACTGGCTTTCCTTCATTGACAAGGTGCACGTTGGAATAGGCTTGCAGGCACAGCTGAGCAGAACTTTGCGTATTCGGGTAGCTCCCATTATACCAACTCCAGTAAGGTTATGCAGTCCAGTAGGAACTCTGTAGATCTAAAACCACCGGACAATGCTGTTATTTTAAAGGCAGCACATACTCATTTCCGTTTATGTTACCAGCAATAAAGAAATCAGCCATTGGTCTCAGTCACTTTTAGTACGTTGGGTCCCAATACTCCCGTCAGTGGCAATAACCAAGTTTCCTGGGGGTAGCACGGTACGGTTAAAAATGCCAGCCATAATGGTCCGGGTGGTTAAGTCTCTGAGGAATGTAAAGCAGCTTGTTTTACCTTATAATCTCTTGAATTACCAAATGAAAAGACACCACACAGGTATTTATGTCAAATATATATGTATTTATTGCTAGATATACTCTACTAATCTCTTTATGAGATTAGAGCCAGGTAAACATTCAAAGATCAACAATTCTCAATAATTAAGGACAAATATGGCTGTAGCCCTAGGGGCGTACCAGACCATTTATTAAAATAAAAAAAAAAAAAAAAAAGGTTTAACAGTTCAAAACTTTTACCTTCTTCCAGTTATCTGTGAAACGTTATGGTTAGTTCAGCACAAGGGACATAAACTCTGTCTTGCCAACATAATCACATGGCTGGTGTGATAGTATAGGGGGAATCAGCCTTGGCCTGAAGGAGAACGTCTCATCAAGGGCTCATGGTGCTGCTAAGAAGTCAGGAAACAGACCAAATTCTGTCTGCTTACAATTACCCTTGAGCCGCTAGTGCTGGGGAACCAATTCTGGCATGGATGTAGTTTCTTGTTATGTTTTCACGGCGATGCTTATAAGTGTGAGGAGACAGTGCAAAAACATTCTCAAGGCTTTGTTGCAGGAGGACCCCTTCCAAAACCCAAGTTTACAATCACCAGTTTGTGCCGATATGGAACAGTATTTATTCCTTTCACGTAGGGGGTCTTTTGCCAGGGACATAATAATCGTTAGGGTAGTAGTCAGTTTGGGGCTGAACGGTGAGTATTGTTGCGTGGGCTACCGAGTCTGGCTAGTTGCCAGGCAATAAATTAAATCATCCAGCCGCTGC
Organism: Triturus cristatus; assembly: GCF_964204655.1. NCBI lineage: Eukaryota > Metazoa > Chordata > Amphibia > Caudata > Salamandridae > Triturus > Triturus cristatus. The sequence continues at coordinate 594,728,771 of NC_140590.1, read as the reverse complement.
TTCCCTCGACCAAGGGCAACGCCATCTTCACATAGTGTTGGCCATGCGGGGGTGGGAGGATTTATAATAAAGAGGCACATAGCAGAGGATACGGTAACGAGAGGCTCCCTGGTACAGGTGGTTATGGAGTACAATTTACAAACTTCACCTCGGGCACAAAGTAATTACCCGGCAGGTGCTACATTATCATGGTAACCCAGCCATTTATACCCCTGTGGCAGCCTGCAACCACAGGTCTTAACAGTAAGGGGCGAAGCAAAACCAGCCTTTTATACCCCTGTGGCGGCCTATAACCACAGGTCCTAACCAGTAGTTAGTGGGTGGAGCAATAGCTCAGAGGCTGGCAGTGCAGGAGTCCAGTCCAGTGCAAGTCCGGCTCAAGAAGGTCTGTTGATGGACACAAAATATGTAGCATAGCTGAGTGGTTGCTAGGCACAAGGAGGTGCCTGGTTGGTAAGTTAACTATGACTGATGTCAGCAGGTAACGGTATGGGGCAGTAGTTCTTCTTTGTCTGGCTGGCGACAAACGGGACTGACCTGCCGGTGGTCCCGGACGTCACCTGGCTGGTGACAGAGTTCGGACCCCTGGGGGTCCTGGACTTCATGGGCGTATCGAAGAGGCATACCGGAGAGGCTCGGGAGAGTACACTTGGGTTGCACTAAGGTTGCAGGCATCCCGGTGGGCAGATTTGCTATTGGAGGCCCTAAGGGACTAGTTTCCTTGGGGAGGGAGGTGGATGTCATAAAGTAAAAACGGGAGATAGTGTTGGGCCTTCCCAACTCGGGGGGCATTAAGAGAGGCTTCTGGACAATGTGCCTGCTACTGAGGTTAGTTGCCAAGATATTTTATCTAACACATTCTTGGGCCTGGTAAATTATCACAAGGCAAGAGGGTGCGCTATTACGCCACCGCTCAATGACCGATGGTCTGAAGGGAAGTTTTCTATATGTGGTCGGTAGGATAACGCAGGCAGTATAAGTTAAGGGGGTTCTGGTTAAGGCCAAGGACAAGCTTGGGAAGAAAGTGATACGGGCGACCAGTAAGAGGAAGGCAGCGGGTCCAACACTTCCTCTGCTGTCCCAGGAGACCAGGGGAGTCTAATTGGGTTGTGCTAGCATCTAGGCACCCGTACGGGCGGAAATTTTATGGAGGGCCTGGGGTAGTAGTTCCCTTTAGGATAACGGTGGTGGAAATACAGCTGGTAACAGGTTCCTGGCAGGGGGTCATGGATTAATTCAGGGGAAACAGGAGATGGTGTAAACTAAGCTCTTCACAACTCGATGGTCACTGAAAGGGGGCAGGTAATGTATCACAGGACGGCCCAGATAACAAAAGGGAGAGGTGGAATCAGGATGGAGGTCATAATTTTGGTAGACGGGCAGCGGCTCATACAAACAATGCTAGGGGCCATTTGGGAGCACAGTTAGCGTGGGGGGAGGGCGAGCGCGCCAGTGAGCTTCTCGCCCTGTGGCGGTTAAACAACTGGATGGCCCCCAGAAAGGGGTAGGAGCCACGTGTGCAGATGGTAGGCGGAAGGGGGGATTGGCCTGCTGGTGGTCCCTGACTCTTCTGCCCTAACCCACAACCTATGGACTGAGGTGAACCCTGGGGAGGCTGCCTGAGTGCAGGTACCCCGGTGGGCATGCCAGTGTGCCATGCGGGGCCCTGGTTTACAAGTAGTGCAACTGTTCGCTGTAGCGTGTTGGGGCCTGCTGGCACAATGTGCACAGCAGAGTGGGGGCTTGGTGGGCCGAGAGGGCCAAGTTCAAGTGTATGGCCAAGTTCAAGAGTTCAAATGTAATGTGGTGCATATCTTCTTTACTGCCTTTGACAGGCCAAGGCCACTAAAGTGTACGGCCAAGCTCAAGTTCAAGTGTAATGTGGTGCCTAATTGCCCGGCAGCCTTCGTCAAGTTAATACCGCTAAAGAATGATGCTTTGATAATTTTATATCCAAAAGGGATACAGTTACTCTCGTGTTGGTCACTGGTGAATTACCTGTTTCGTGAAATAAAAAGGCTACGCCATGAACAACACGCTCTGTTTCTGAGAGTTCTTGGGCAAATGGGAAGAGTGAATGTCACGTTGTGCGCCTAGTATGACCGGCGCCTCCCGCGCCTAGAGGAGGGGCGCCCTTAGTAGCGCCACGGGAATGGACCTTCCCCAGGGCCGAAAAGGTGTCTGAATGAAGTGACGTCATCGGGGTGCGCTGGAAAGCTATTTAAATCCGCGCCCTGTGATCTTCAGCCTCTTTGTCCCTTCGAACCTCCGGCAAGCTGCAGGGGCACATCGTCAACCACCCACCCACCCGGCAAGAGAGCGAGGGCGGAACGGTGAAAGTTAACAACAAGCAAGCACAACAATGGCGGTTAAACAACTGGATGGCCCCCAGAAAGGGGTAGGAGCCACGTGTGCAGAGGGTAGGCGGAAGGGGGGATTGGCCTGATGGTGGTCCCTGACTCTTCTGCCCAAACCCACAACCTATGGACTGAGGTGAACCCTGGGGAGGCTGCCTGAGTGCAGGTACCCCGGTGGGCATGCCAGTGTGCCATGCGGGGCCCTGGTTTACAAGTAGTGCAACTGTTCGCTGTAGCGCGTTGGGGCCTGCTGGCACAATGTGCACAGCAGAGTGGGGGCTTGGTGGGCCGAGACGGCCAAGTTCAAGTGTATGGCCAAGTTCAAGAGTTCAAATGTAATGTGGTGCATATCTTCTTTGCTGCCTTTGACAGGCCAAGGCCACTAAAGTGTACGGCCAAGCTCAAGTTCAAGTGTAATGTGGTGCCTAATTGCCCGGCAGCCTTTGTCAAGTTAATACCGCTAAAGAGTGATGCTTTGATAATTTTATATCCAAAAGGGATACAGTTACTCTCGTGTTGGTCACTGGTGAATTACCTGTTTCGTGAAATAAAAAGGCTACGCCATGAACAACACGCTCTGTTTCTGAGAGTTCTTGGGCAAATGGGAAGAGTGAATGTCACGTTGTGCGCCTACTATGTAGCTCAATGCATTTCAATTCCTGAATAAGCTGAGTGGAAAACAAGTTGTTTCCATTGTCTTCCACACTGACTGAGCTGTGCAGGGAAGAACATGGAATATCTGATTGATTTGGGTCAGAGTGATTTCTTCATTTCTTGAAAGGATTTCCTGGCCTCCTGTACCGAAGGAGAAATATTTGGATAGAAAGAGATGGGGAAATCCTCATATTGCAACTCCGGGCAGGCCTTATTGAGGCAAAGGATCTGATCTCTATTTCTATAGTACAGGAGAAGCGCAATCATTAATCAAGGATTCTGCCCTGACCGAGGCCGAGGAGCCAATGAACAAGGGGCCCTCTCCACAAAAGCACCCCAAAGAAGGTGCTGCACCCAAACAATGAGCCCAGGTGTCCCTACACAAAAAGATCTATGTTGTTGACGTGTGTGGATTCAGGCACACCTAAACAGACTCGGAGCCTTAGTATGTCCTTAGTATGACCGCGTCTCGGGCAGCAACAACAGGCCCCACATCTGTACTCATACCGCGTACACAAATTAATAAATATAGATACACAAATGATAATTTTGTTGTGCAGGCTTGCTGTGTAAGTGATCTGCTTTCAGCTTTTCTAATTTCCCCAGTCCATAGCAACCCTCTTATATAGTTTTCTTTACTCGGCAACAACTTATCCGGTTGAAGGTTCTTAGTTATTCTTTGTTATCAGTTGAAAGTGCGCAAAGGAGCTTCTGGAAAGGATGAGCAGTCACTGTCGAATTATATTAATTCTTACAATCGTGACCGATTTGATAGCCTTAAAATATCACAGTCACATAATGAGACTGGCGTCATTGTGTCACAATAATTTGACCACTCATACTGGCAGGGAATAGAATGTAAACTTTGAGCTTTTAGACCACGTAACTGGTAGTAATGCAAATGAGTGGCCTACTTACCCTTACTGATAGGGATCATTACTTGTTCGAAGTGTCCCACTGGTTTTCATCTTAAGTGGGATATAGTTGCATTGGGCAAGTCTTAGCTTCACAAATATCAAAAACAGGAATAGTGCCGCATTCAGGACCATCGCTGAGTGCATAGTAATTATTGTAACAGAAGGGAAAGGAGAAAAGCTGCAAGAATCATCATAGCAAGTTTGCTGTGGGCCCTAATGAAAGATAGGAAACGGCTCCGGCTCCCGGACGTGCTCTGTGTGTGTGAAGTTGGCGAGTCCATCCCATCTACAGGAGGTCAGGTGATTCTCCCACTAAAATTACTTGGTGAAAGCAGACAAAATTTAATGAAAACTGGGAATCAGGGTGCATGCCACATGCCTGTTTTAGAACAGATTTATGAATAAAAAAATATTGTTTAACTCCTCCCAGGCATGCGAGTGTCCCCCCTCCCTCCTGTCCTTCTAGGCCAGGGGTACTCATAAACTTTCTGTCGGGGGCCAAAATTACAGTGTGGTTAGTGGCCGAGGGCCGCTCTGATAGGGGTGGAGTCTGTGGGGGCGGGATCAGTGGGGAGCGGAGCTAGAGTAAAAAAAAAAACCTTTCAAAACATAGGCGGAATGGCTTAAAAAGACCACATTCGTAAACACACAGACGCTGTATACATTTCGTTTTCCAATTCCAATTCCCATTCAGTACCTCCAGGCAAGGTGCACTTTCCCACAAAGGGAAAACAATGTTGTTCAAAGTGGGGAGAAAACACAAGTATCACTTCACTGGCAAACACTGTAACGTGGTGCTAATGTGTTTAGGTGTAAAGAAATCAATCTGGCCACCTTGCAACCACTGTCTTGCTTTAATTAGTTATTTATTTTTGACATTTGGAATGTTTTTTATGTTTGAAAAAGCTTTATTGAAATAATATTATACAGGAAAATATCAGCAAGAGAAAACATAAAATAGTGAACAAGTAGCACAAGATATGAACATAGCTGATATCATTTTAAAAACCGAAAAAGCTTCTTTTATAAACTTTTAAGGGGAAAAAGAGGGAAGAGGGAGGGAGGGGAAAGAAAGTGGGAAAAAGGGAAGAAGAAGAAGGGAAAATAATACTTAATGCTAAAACATGTCAACAATAATCATTAAGGAATGCAAAACAGGAGTGATCCACGATCAGTACATAAAATATAAAATATAATACAATATAGATAATAATAAACCAGAGGAGTAAGCAAAAGGCGGCAGAAAAGAAGAGAGTCAAAAAAAGAAAAGAAAAATAAATGAATAAATAAATAAATAAATAAATATTTCAAGGTGGTTTAAAGTTCTCCGAATTAGTTTGTGAAACCTTCTTCGTGGCCAAAAGATCTAAATATGAAGTGAGAGGTAACCAGAAAAGATCCACATTACGAGGTGGCTTACAGGAAGAGGCAAAAGAAACATCAAGTCTATGAGTGTGGCATAGTGCGTTCCACCAAGCTCGAATAGAGATGCTGGTGAGGGATTTCCAGTTTGAGGAAATGTGTTGGAAGGCAAGAGCAATCATGAGGTCGTAGAGACCATGAGAGTGTGGAGGAATATCAAGCAAGTCAGAAAGGCTGCCAAGAAAAAGGAGGGGGATAGAATATGGACAGGAAAGATCAAAAATATGGGTGATATATGACCAAACTTTATCCCAAAATTTTAAAACAGAAGGACATAAAAAAAAGAGATGAAAAGTATCAGCCATAGGCGAAGCACAGGTCCAGCAGTTAGCATTAGGAATAGATGGAGAAAAACGAGATAGAGAGAGAGGAGAACGGTAAAGGCGATGATAAAAATAAAATAGGGATTGAGTAAGAGAAGCAGAACGAGAAATTTTTAAAGATCTGGCCCAAATTTTATCCCAAAGAGCAACAGACCAGGAAGAACCCAAATCCAATTCCCAAGAGAGTTCTAATTTAGTTTTATTACGTGCAGGATTGGGGGAAGAAAAGAATTTATAGATAAGAGAAGCCTTGGGCAAAGTAAGAAGAATTGGAAGGAGAGGGGGAGGAGTAGAAGTGGATATGGAAGAGGGGAGAGAATAGAAACGGTCAAGAACAATCGTCATAAGGATAGAAAACTTTTGTAAAAAGGAACGGGGACAATGAAACAGAAGTTGAAATTTAGGGAAAGAGCAAGGTACTAAGCCATCAAAAAGCTGATTAACCCATATGATACCTTTTGAACGCCAAGACTTCCAACAGATAGGTCTGTTTTTGAGAAGAATGAGTGAATTATACCAAAGAGGCGAATTTAAAAAAGACTCACGCGTCATGTTGAAAAGGAGAAATAGGGGACGCAAAAGAGAAGAAGTATGTTTAAATAAGGGTGGAAGAGTATATGGTGAGTTGGCGGAAAAGCGTAGGATTTCGGGAAAAGAGAAGGGTAACAACAACGATTGTTCGATCAGGAGCCAAAGAGGAGTAAAAGGAGAGGAGCCTGATGCAAGCCATCTGGATGCCTGGCGGAGAGAGAAAGATTTATGATATAGACGGAAGTCTGGAAAATTGACTCCTCCATTAGACTTAGGCTTTCGAAGGTTAAGTAAAGAGATTCTAGATTTTTTGCCCTTCCAGAGAAATTTTGAGAGACATGAGTCAATTCGTTTAAAATAGAGAAGAGGAATGTGAACAGGTAACATAGAGAAAGTGTAAATCAAGACAGGAGCTATCATCATTTTTATGGAATCCAATCGACCCCACCAGGAGAGAAAAAGAGGGTTCCAAGTAGTAAACAGTTTTTCAATACGAGATTGAACGGCAGACATATTTAATTTAACGGAAGTGGCAATAGAAGAAGAGAACCAAATTCCTAAATATTTAATTTTTGATTTATTCCATGCAAAACCTGTAGAAGAGAAGAGATGAGGAAGACAAACAGACGTAAGGGGGAGGATCTCAGTTTTGTCAGCATTGATTTTATACCCCGAGACTAAAGAAAAAGAGGTGAATTCAGATAGTAAAGAAGGAATAGAAGAAGTTGGATCAGATATGAATAAGAGAATGTCATCAGCATAAGCAGATAGCTTTAACTGGTTATCACCATATGGGAAACCGGATATAGAGTCATTATTGCGAATAGAAGATAAAAAGGGCTCAAGAGCAAGAACAAAAAGAAGCGGAGATAAAGGACATCCCTGACGAACCCCTCGATGGAGCATAAAAGAAGAAGAGATCTGACCATTGACAAGAACAGAAGCTTTGGGAGCAGAATAAAGTAAGGAAATAAGAGAAATAAAATTGGGTCCAAAACCATGCCAACGTAAAGAAGCAAACAGAAAAGACCAGTCAACTCTATCGAAAGCCTTCTCTGCGTCAACAGAGATGGCTGCTAAGGGGATAGAAAGAGAGGAAGCTTTATTTAAAACGTTTAGAAAAAGACGGGAATTATCAGAAGTAAGCCTACCTTTGACAAAGCCACATTGCTCTTTGCCAATGAGGTGCGGCATAAAGGATTCCAGACGCAGAGCAAGTACTTTAGCCAGTAACTTATAATCCACGTTAACTAGCGAGATCGGGCGGTAATTTTTGCAAAATTGAGGATCCCGACCCTCTTTAGGAATAAGGCAAATAGTAGCGTCCTGAAATGTGCCATCTGACTTACCAGAAGCATAAAAGGATTGAAAAAGAACAAGAAGTTTAGGAAGCAAAAGGTCAGAAAAATGCAAATAAAACTCAACCGAAAAACCATCTGGACCAGGAGTTTTCCCCTTAGTGAGAGTATTCAAGGCGGTGGAGAGTTCATGCAATGAGAGATCAGTTTCTAGATCTGGAAAATTGAGGTGAGAAGTAATGGGTCTAGGGATTGCCTCCAAATAAGTCTGGATAAGAGTAGGGGTAGGAGGGGATTCTGGAGTATAGAGTTGCTGATAAAAGGAACTAAATTGGTCGAGAATTTCACCATCCTTATGTAAAAGAGTATTGTCTGAAGGAAAAATAGAGTCTATAGTAGTACGATCCTTCCGCGCCTTAAGATAATTCGCTAAAAGTTTCCCTGATTTATTGCGACCACCGTAGAAACGGGCACTACTACGGAGAAGAATAGATGAGGCATTGTCCGTGGTACATTTATTGAACTCCAATTTAGCACGCAAAAGGTCCGGAGGAATCAATTTGTCCGAAGATGTATAACATTTATGTTCTAATGCCTTGATAGCAACTAATGTAGACTTTTTTATTTGGAGACGTTGTTTCTTTTTCTTGGAGACAAAATCAATTATAAAACCTCTAGCAGTAGCCTTAAAGGAATCCCATAAAATATGAGGGGAGATGCTAGGGTCACAGTTAATTAAAAAGAAGTCGCGAGTAAAGGCACGGAATGAGGAGGAAAAAAGAGGGTCAGTAAGAAGGGAAGCATTAAAACGCCACCTAGAAGATTTAGGAGAAGGAGAGAGTAATTCAAGATCTGTCACAACAGGTGCATGATCCGAGATAACTATGGTCTCAATAGAAGAAGATAGTAAGGATTGAGATAAAGGTTGAGAAAGAAAGATGTAATCAAGACGAGAGAAAGAAAAGTGAGGCGGAGAGAAAAAGGAATAGTCTAGAGTGTCAGGGTGGGATAGCCGCCAAGAGTCCACAAAGTGAGATTGGAAAAGAGTGTCAAGGAATTGTTTATGAGATTTGTGGGGAAGAAAGCGTACTGCAGATTTACGGTCAAGAAACGGATCAACAATCTGATTACAATCTCCACCTAAAATAAAAAATTCATCTTGGTATTGAATACATTTTTCTGTAATAGAGGGCCAAAAAAGGAAATCAGGTTGCGTGGGGCCATAAACATTGAAAACAGTCAAAGAAACAGAATTAATCAATAACTTAGCAAGGATCCATCGACCATCAGTATCATTTTCTTGAGACAGAATTTTACATTTCAAGCGTTTGTGACATAATATAGCAACCCCGTTTTTTTTGTGAGCAGCAGGGGAAAACAAGACCGTACCCACCCAGTTCCTTTTAAGTTTAAGTGACTCAGCTTCTGTAAGGTGAGTTTCTTGCAAAATAACTAAATCAGGGTTATAAGATGCTAAGTGAGATAGGACTCTCTGTCGTTTAACTGGGCTAACAAAACCTTTTACGTTCCAGGAAATAACTCTGAAATTGCAAACAGTATAAATCAATAAGAACAAGGATCACATTAACACTCAAAAATATAAATATACCAAAAATCGTATGAAAAGTACAAAGGATAAGAAATAAGGGCAGGTAATAAAGAAAAAGAGCATAGTAACAAAAATCAACAAAGTATGAAGAGAAAGAAGATAAATAAGATCGTATAAGGAGGATGATAGAAGAAAAATAAAAACAATACGGAAAGGTGGGAGAACTAGAAGAGAATGGGAAGGAAAGGAAAGTGGAAAAAAGGAAGAGGAAAAACAGAAGATAGAGAAACAAGAAGAGACAGTACATGTCCAACAGGACGACTGAGGGAAACATACCTGAGGGGAACAGAATGAAGAACGGTGGGGCAATGGCGACACGCAACAAGACGAGCCAGCCAAAGACCGGGGAATCCAGCGACCCCAGGACGGGAGAAGTAACTGAATAGAGCCAAATATAACGGAGGGAAATACAACGAATTGATCTACATAAATGAGAAAAGAGTGTACAGAAAGAAATTAACAACAAGAAATGGAGAACCAACAAAAACAAAAGCTTCAAAAAGAGATAAAAATACTATGACGCACTTATCATAAAACCTGTGAGGAGAAAAAGTTAGGCATAAAGCAGTAAGCAGTAAAAGAGATGAAAAAACACTATGACGCACTTATCATAAAACCTGTGAGGAGAAAAAGTTAGGCAAAAAAGCAGTAAACAGTCAACCATTAGGAGTAGCTGAGGTATCCATGCCGCTATTAGTCTGGATATGAATACAATTTTTAAGTTCAGCAGGATCATGAAAGGACCAGGTGCGATTTTGATGAGTAACTTTAAACAGGCAGGAGTGAAACAAGCCCTATCTCGCCCCAAGAGCTCGAAGAGGCGCACGAAGATTTAAGAATTCTTTCCGTCTGGAGGCCGTAGCATTGGAAACATCCTGTGAAAGAAATACTCTCTGACCCTGCCATGATATTTGACGCTTAGATCTTGCTGCTGAAAGAACAGATAAAAGATCAGTGAACTTCAGAAACAGAATAATGACACCTCTTGGCTTAGCCGCTGCATCAGGGCGGGGACCCAAACGATGAGCCCTTTGGATGGTAAGGGACGTAGAAGGTGACATATCCAAAAGCTTCGGAAGGAAGGAAGTAAAGAAAGTCACAGGGTCATCTCCCTCAAGGGACTCCGGCAGACCATAAATACGAAGGTTATTCCTCCTATTTCTATTTTCCAAATCTTCAGTGTGCCGCTGAAGGGCAAGAACAGATTTTTCCAAACAGGAAATACGTTGAGAATGGGTATTTGTTTCGGAGATTTGCTGCTCAACCGATGACAATCTACTATCCAAAGCCAGCCATTTCTCCTCAAACTGTTGCATCTTGGTATTGGTCTCTTCAACAAAAGGACGCAGAGCGCGAATCTCCTCTAACAATAACTCCATTGAAATAGAAGACGGAGAGGTAGAAGGCGGCGGTGAGTCTTGCTTTTGTCGTTTTGTAGATGAAGAAGAAGAAGCAGGTTTAGTCGAAGACGACTGTGTAGAGGGGAGACGATGAGGAGCAGCCCCAGCCATGTGACCTGCAGGTGAAGCGGGAGTAGATTGTAGAGAAGAGGCTGGTGGAATCGTAACAGAGGTGCCCCTCGACGGAACAAAAATAAATTTGGGTTTGCGCAGTTTGCCCATAGACTCTCTTCCAGAGAAATGAACTATGCGCAAACCGCTTGACGTGAAGAGATGGAGGTCCAACCAAGGCAATACCGTGACTAGTGAAACCTCAAGGGTGGTATCTAGGTAGACAACGATGACTTGACAGAAAAAAAACGAAAAAAAAAAACAGCTCCCAATATGTATCTCGCCAGTGAAGGATATATTTCAGGCCTTTAAAAAACTGAAAGTGGTGGAAAACAGCGCCATCAAAAAACTGACATTTGGATGAAGTTGTCAAAATAAATACATGCCAAGCACCATGACAATTGAAATGTTATATATATAAAAAAAAAAAAAACCTTCAGTCGCACAGGTAAAAGGATGGAATAAGCCAATGAGCATGCCACCCGAAGCCAGGAACATCACAGAGGCTAATTGTGGGCATATTAACTTAAAGCAGAAGGCTTAATGAAGGAAAAAATTCTCCACAAAGGGCGCAGTTGCATGAAGAGGCCAGCAGATGGCACCAGCGTATCACGCCATGTTAAAGAAAAAAAGCTTCGTGAGGAGAATGTATCCTCGACGAGAAAAGGACCAAAAACGGCTCAATTCATGCCGCAAAAGCTCTCACCGGCGTCGCGCTGTGTTCCGGTTGGCGGAACTAATCCAATTAGGGAAGTTTAATGACCCAGGCCAGGAGCGGCGAAGAAAAAGCCGTCCCGTTGCGGCGGAGCTCCCGTCTCAGGCGGCCATCTTGATCGGCGCCGAGACCACGCCCCCGACATTTGGAATGTTTTATTCCTCTCCACCCCGAGGCTGCACTGGTGTCAGAAAAAGACGTTTCCAGCAAAAATGTTTTCTTTTTTGGATCCATTTCACAGGGGAGCAAATAAAGGTAAGGAGGAAAGAGAAGGTAATACCTGTTTCCTGAAGTCTTGGTTTTCCCTATCTGAGGAGCGAGACCGAAAGAAAGGGAAGACTCGGAGGCTTAGAGGCCGTCACCGGGGCATGCGCTCACAGTTATAGGGACTTGGGGAGGCTGCGCGCAGGAGCCATATGGACTAAATGTAGGAAAATATACATGACAAATTTACCTGGGCGCATGGCTTCGCTATATTAAAAAGCACGTTCATATCCCAGGTCTCGCGCACAAACGATTAAAGAAAATAAACATACCTGTGCAGGCGCTGCTGTGAAGGTTCTCCGGGGCTGCGGGCAGGATGGACGTCGTGAAGAGGGACACAGGAAGCTCACCGAAAGGTCCTTTAAAAGTCAGCTGTAACTAGCGCTAGTTACAGCTGACTTTTAAAGGGCGCAAGCTTCGTGTGACGTCAGAGGCAGGCAGGCCAATCAGATGCAAGCAGTAAGCAGAGACTATGGCCGCCGGAGGAAACGTTGTGAATACGTAGCGTATTCACAAAGTTTGCTCCTGCGGCCATCTTCCCTGCTTACTCCCTCCAAGGAAGTGTACTGTCATCGATCAAGGTCCGCAGGCCGCCAATGAAGGCCGGATGGGCCGCCAGCGGCCCGCGGGCCGTACTATGAGGAACCCTGTTCTAGGCCGTCATGCATCTTCCCCTCCTGCCACACATTCGGGGACAACATTTTTTAGTGCATAAAAGCTGCCGTTTATTACAAAACATGGATCCCACATCTTGCAACTTACTGGTTGGTCTTTTGTCACCCATGTTGTTTATGACATATCACATTTATTATTTAAATTATTGTCCACTGGTTTTGCCTCTATTGATGTCTGACAGCATTGCCTCTGCATGATGGCCCCTTTGCAGGTGTCTCCGGTTCTGCGGGTTCTAGTCTTACCTTGCTACCGATCTTGTGGGCAACCGTCTGACCCGGCCCGGGCTGCAAGTGCCATTCTGCTTTCCTGGACCCTTGCTGGCCACTCACCTGCTCCCCATGTCCCTGCCGTGTGGCATCCCAAGGACCATGCCTGAGAGCTCTTCTATTCTTGCTGTCAGTGTGTGCTATCACCTGCTCCCTTACGCCCCTGCCGTGAGGCATCCCAGGGAAACTGTTTGGACAGCTCTTCTGCCTAGTTATTCTTTAATCTGGGTCCCCTTTTTTGCTGCCTCCGTCATGCTGCCAGCGATTTACCTATCGGTGGCAGCTCCCCCTTCTGCACGTTCAAGAGAAACCCAGCTGCTCTAGGACCCCACTATGTTAAGTAGGAACATGTCAATGCCTTCCCTGGTTAGGTATACCCTATCTTTTAAGTGGTAGCCTGGTGTCCTGAGGTTGATCAGCCCGTGAGACAAAAAACCCCAGCCATTGGCCCTACATATCTTTGCCATAGTGATATTGAGCTTACGCCGTGACCTGTCAACTGCCCCCTGCTCAACTGCACCTATCCATACTCTGCAGGCTGTTATCTCGGACCATATGATGTCCTTCGGGCAGATCACCCTTGCCAAGGCTGCTAGACCCGCTGCCCCAACAGCTCTCTTCTCCTCCTGCATGCCAGGTCGTTTCCCCCCAGGTGAATAACCACAGCTTCTGGCACCTCTCTGGTTTGCAGTGCCTCTTGAACTGCAGGGACCATCTCATGCCTGGTCGCCCCAGCCACATCACTGCTGTGTTCTGTAGCCATATCCCCTTGAAGACTTTCCATGCCACAGCATACTGTTTTGTCTGAATGATGTAGGAATGTCCCAGGATCCACACCTTGGGCCGGCCCCCCATTGGACCTTCTGGGAGAGAGACATCGATCAGAACCCGGTGGGACTGATGTATCCTTTGAAGGTTCCAAATGCCTATTGACCCAGTTTCTTGATCTGCTCAGGGTTGAGCCCCAGGTGAGCCGCAGTGGTTGCCACCCCAATGCAAAATAGGTGCGACCCAAACCCCGCAGTGAATTGAAAATGGCTGAGGTATGTCCCATCCATGTAAGAGAATATTGCCCCATGGTGTGTGTGTCTTGTCTCCTATACTCCCTCCTGAGTCATACCAGGCAGCACACCTGTCCTCTATACAGTCGATCTTTTTGTGTTTCCCTCTGCCCTCCTGGTCTGTCTTTGATCGTCTGGGGTGTGCTATCCTGTACCCGTTCTCCATGCATATGTCCTCTGAGTACATGCATGCAGTACCCGGGGATCCTTTGGCCGAGTCGCCAGCTCACTAATCCTGTAAGCCCCGAAGAAGGCTAAGGAAAATGCTGCTCTGAATAACAGCACTTCGTATTATCCCTCACATATCCCTGGAAATAGGTTGAGTACTGCCTTCAAAACCCTATAATTGATGGGTCTCCTCCTGTCTAGTGTCCTGCTTTGGAGCCTACCCAAGCCTTTCATTGCTGTCCTACAGTAAAATGCCCCTGTTGGGTCCCTACCCATTGCCAGTTTTGTGAAGTGCGCCACCACGCTAAGGTGTGTTGGTGCCCATGACTTTGTTTTTCCATTTCTGAAAGCCCATTCTCTGAAGGAAGTTATCTCTGTCTGTGTGACCTAGCTCAGGTTTGCTGTACCAGCTACACTTCTAAACACATTGCCGCATTTAGGCGATCTCACTGCGGTTTTGGAGGCCAATACGTTTTCCACCAGTAGGGCTATTCCACATCCATCAGGTTGCAGAAGTATCCTGGTACCGGTGTCCTATTCTGTGTGCGGTGAGAGCTCCCTGAATTTGACCCACTGGAAATGAGAGAGAACATCAGCTATTGAGTTTGTTACCCTTGCGATGTGCCTAGCTCTCACTGCTATGTTCTTCTTCAGTTAACATTCTACCACCTGGTGCAGTAGTCATACCACCACTGGGCATTTTGCTGTTACAAGGTTTATAGCCTGTACCACTGCGTGATTGTCCTACCACAGATGATTTGCCTGTTTGTCAGTCTGTCTCCCCATAGCAGAAAGGCAACTATGATGGGAAAGAGCTCCAATAGTGTGATGTTTGCTGTGATCCCTTTGGTGTGCCAAATGTCTGGCCACTTTTCTGCCACCCATTTATCCCCCAGCACCACCCCAAAATTGTGGCTCCTGGCTGCTTCTGTGAAGAGCTCCAATTGCATGGAAGATACCCAGGGCTCCCTCCACATGAGTGTGACATTGAATTTAGACAAGAATGTGTCCCACTGTTTTAGGTCCTCCTTCACCCCTTGTGTGAGCTGCACCTTGTGGTGTCTTTTTGTCATTTCCCTGGTCAGCCAGGACATACACATGGTGAAGGGGTGCCCTGGGGGAATTACCCTGTTGCAAAGTTCAGCTTCCCCACTAGTTGCTGCAGATCTCCTACTTTCGCCTTCCTTCTTTGTAGCAATTACCTTATAGTTTGTCTTAGATACTTTAACTTTTTTGCTGGACAGCCTGCATTTCCCCTCCAACGAGTTCTAGTTCAATCGCAAGGAAGGATAGCCTGCTGACTGGACCCTCTGTCTTTTCTGGCGCTAGCTGGGCCACCAGCTCCCCCGCCAATTCCTTAAATTGGCTTAGCAAGGCTGCACATTCCTCTGTTTCTAGTTTGCCAATGAACAAAAGGTCATCCAAATTGTGTATCCACACCCCGGCTGGGTGGCGTGACCCCAGTTCCCATTCCAAAAAGCTGACGAAGACCTCAATGTAAGCCCATGAGATTGCACACCCCATTGGTAGGCACTTGTCATAATAATATGTCCCATCTAGTTGAAAACCCAGCAAGTGGTAGCTCTGCGGGTGCACCGGTAACAGGAGGAAAGCAGATTCCATATCTGTTTTGGCCAGCAGAGCTCTCCTGCCCGCCCATTTGATCAAATCCACCACTTCTTCTAGTGTGGCGTATGACACTGAACAGTTATCTTGTTCCAACCAGCCATTCACTGAATCTTCTTGGGGGTATGACAGGTGGTATATTAGGTGGTACTTCACTACCTCCTTCTTTGGTACTACCCCCAACAGAGACACTATGAGATTCTCCAATAGGGGACTGTTGTAGGGGCCCGCTACTTTCCCCAACTAGAGCTCCTTCCCCACCTTCTGCCTGGCCACCTCTGGGTTGTCCCTAATAGATTTTATATTACCACTAACTCGGGCGGCTAAGGGGCCCTTGTATGCTAATGGGAATCCCTCTGTAAAACTGTCTGCTAGTATTTGTCTCTCTTTGATCTTGGGGTATCTGTTCAGCAGCTGAATCCATTTCCTGGCTTTGATTGAGCTGGGGGTCACCCCTTTATCCCGTCTCCTCCCCTGAGGTCACCCCTGCATGCTCCCTGTCATTTCATGCTGCCACTCTCTCTGTTCCCCCCTGTTCCTTTGGCTTGCTTGCAATGCAACACTGGGTGTGCACCACTGCAGTTGCAACAGCTGTGTTTACATCTGCAGGCGTGCCCCCATTTACACTCATATTTGTCATACTTCCAGCAGTATGCAGTGCATCCTTTCCCTGCCTTACCACCAGGGGGGCCTCTGGTGTTGGTGCCCTGCATGGAACACTTGTGTTTTCCCTTAAAATATGAGGAACCAATGTTCTTGCACGTGGACCAATCCATTCCTTGACAGCCACCATGTGAGTCATGAAGCCATCTATGTCTTAGTGACCCTCTGCTATGATTTGCCATGTCTGCATCTTTTCCCTGAAACCCTCGTCATAGTGGATCCAAGCTTCGCCTTGGTATTTCTATTGGGCTTCATACATTTTCTGCTCATGTAGGAACAGGGCCGCTGTGCTCTGAGGAAATTTCTCAATGAACACGCATGCCAGGGTTCTGAAGACCCGTAGCCAGTTCTGTATAGACCTTTCCATTCTAGGTTGGCACCTATCTCTCCTGTCGACCTCTTTCATGTCTTGTGTCATTAGATCCAACCCTGCTTGGCACACTTCTAGCAAGGAAAATACATTGATGTACTCCTTGCGCCAAATCCTTTAATTTTGCCACCAGTGGTAACAGGCTACAGGTTGTGATGGGGGATCACCTAGGGACAGGCGAATGTAGTCACTGGCAGGTATGCCTGTGGCACCCTCTCCCGCTTCAGTCTGCCCCACCTCTGTGCTGCCTGTGGCACCCTGGTCATTCCCTTGTTTCCCTTCCTCACCCATGGTGTCTTCTTGTCCAGTGTTCCCTTTCTTCCCTGGTATTGCCTGGCTTGGCCCTTTTTTACCAGGCTCACTACCTTCCCCCAAATGCATGCCCTTGACGTGGGGTATCCTGTACCGACCTGTGTTGTCGGCCCCGCCCATGGCCACCAAGGCATATATATACGATGGTTGATGGGGTTTTTGGGAGAAGGTACGTGCCCTAATGCATCCCCCTGAAATCTTACTTCCCCTTGCTCGCCCCCTTGATACACTTGCCATGGGTATGGTAGCCCCCATGGCTCTAGTGCTGTGGAGTTAGTTACCCCCATCTGAGTTCCGTAGTTGGCGATGCTTCCTGCCACCCCAGGAGGACCTGTCAATTGCTCCCGTAACCCTGCGTGTGACCCCCGTCCCTTCACCCACGGTTGTTGCTCACCAGAATCCTTGTCCATGCTGCAGTCCTCTGCCCTCCGTCCCCGTTCGGGAGCTGCCGTTTTAGCTCCAGGCTCCCCATCTGAATCCTCGCGACAGCGCCCCTCCTGACCGCTGCTGTCCTCATCCTCCATTGGCAACGACATTCTGCTCCTGTTGCATCAGGCCTGCCCTCATTTGGCCAGTCTGACCTTACTGCTGCTGTTTGTTGCCGGTGGCCACTGAGCTTTCGCCTCAGCCCCTTTGGTGCCCACAGTGCCAGGGGGCGCTGTTTTGGTTTAATGCCCCTTATCACTGGACCCTAAGGGATCTTCACTTACAGTTGACATTTGTCTTGCTCTTTTCACTGGTTCGTTCTGCGGGCCCATGTGGAACTGGATGTCCACCCAAGCTTTTTATCTCCTGGCAACCAAAGCTCCAGAAGGACCTCCAGGTCACTGTCAAGCTCGGGCCGGACTCTCCCTGAGGCATGCTCTACCTTTGCCTGGCCAGCACCACTCCTTTGCCAACCGCTTGTTCCAGGAAGCAAGCTGACCTCTGTCTTTGTCTGCCCCTCTCGCTGCTTTTTCCGGGCAGTTTTTTTTTAATGCGTGGCTGGTTTTGCAGCTGCCTGCCTTGATCCATCGGGCTTTGTCTCTCTCTTTTTTTGCCCTGCTGGTCTCGCTGCTGCCGGTCTGATCCCTCAGGCTTTTTCTCTCTCTCTCCCCGCTCACGCTGATGCTACCCAAGATTGGGCTGTCCTAACGTCCTGAGGTGCTTGCCTCATCACGGCCACCTCGCTACCTTGAGCCTTAGCAATGCTGCCACTGTTCATGTGCAGCTGCCTTGCTCTCCTGACTTTTTGCAGCTGCCACTGACCATGGCCCTGCTTCAAGGTGGCACAGGATGCACCAAATTGGACCCACTGCATTCCAGAAGTGCGTGCACTGCCGATTACTCACCTCTGGTCCCAACTGCTTCGTCCTCCAGAACACGGAGTGCAGCGTCCTCTCGAGCACCCTCTTGAGCATACCAACAGGCTGGTCCTTTAGGTGACGTCCTTCCTAGAGACGATTCAGCGACGTTCCTTCCACAGCGATGAGGCGAGGTCTGATTGTGGTAAGGGTTGGTACCTGCAACAGTTTTGATCCTCCTGGCCACCCAACCCTCAAATGATCTTTGGGCTATTGGCAAATTTCAATGGAGGTGCCCAATCGTCACGCAATCTTTCACCCCTGGAACTTCCAGTGGTCCCACCGCCGATAGGGGTTTCCTGCAGGCCCCTATCTAGTCCGGCTTTGCATCCCTGACCCGTGTCACATTTATGTGTGTTTAAGTTAGCTCACTAGACTACAAAACTCCTTTACTGGGCCTTTGGAGTGTTTGCACTGGCAGTTTAAGAAACATGGGGGCAAATTCTCAAGGAGCTATCGCCGAGTTAATGGCACTTTATCACAGCCAAAGTTGTGATAAATGTATCACCTCATTCACAAGCTGGTGTTAGCAACCCATAACACCAGTTTACTCGCGATAGCAACCGCAAAAAACATCGCCACAGATGACCCCGGCAACTGTCGCTACTGAGATGCAGAGTAGGTGTTCCCGTGCAAAAAGCATCAAAAACACCACTCCTCAACATTCTCAACGACCAGCCACATCAACGAAAAGACCACGAAACATGCGATAATGCCCGTTAGTAGCAGGAAATTAACACCAGCTCTGACCTAAAATCAGACGACAACCTGCAACAGAAAAGGGAGCCCAGACCACAGCCACACCTGAAGTTCAACAGACGCCATGGAGCCACTGATCATGCAGCTGGGACCCCCAAGAGGGCCGCAACACCCACCGCCAACACACATGGACCACCACAGAGGCAGCGCAGACAAATACAGCAGACCCCAAGGAAACGCACCAGCCTCACAGACCCAACACCTGACAATGTCATTGCCCACTACAGTCTCAAAAGGACAACCATCCTACGCATCCTGACCATCATCCCCCAACAGGCCGATGGCACCAACACAGCAGACAACCAACATCCCACCCCACACAAAGCTGCTGGCCTTGCTGCACCCGTTGGCCTCTGGTATCCCCCAATCAACATCCGCCATAGTTGGAGGAGTCTCACAGCCAGCCACATCCAAGTCCCTCACACCTGACCTGGATGCCATCATCAGCCTGGTACCCCAGTATCTATACGTCCACCACAATGCGCAGGATCCACTGGAGACCAAGCAAGGACCATACGCCATAGCTGGATGCACCTACGTGTTGGGGGCAATCCACAGCACACATTTCCTACTTGTGCCCCCTGGTGACACAGCACACAATCACTGCAACAGAAAGCACACGTCTCACATCAATGTGCAGGCAACATCCAAACATCGTGGAATCCCCACCAATGTCGTTGCCAAATACCCAGTCAGTGTGCATGATTCCTTCATCCTCCAATAGTCCATCATCAACCAGCGTTCCCAGGATGGCACCAAGGGAAATGCACAGCCCCTTGGCAAGTTCCAAATGAACACCCTACACACCTCAACTCCACAACCATGCAACTCACAACTCTGACAATGCACATGTCACAAAATCACATACAACATGCAAAACAACATGCCCACCCACCAGACACGACAGAACAACTTACAATGGTAACCTGGGCAAGCCGTGAACATGAGCCATCAACGGCATGGCACCTCAGTCACATAATAGCGGAATGTGGGGAGAGGTGGGAACCAGGCATGTGTGAAAGAGTCAGGAGAACCATGATTGGGAAAGTACACAATGCCAAGAGTGGTGGAGATGTGCTGGACAGACCGCAGTATGCAGCACACACCCATATCCATGGCGACATACACCGCTGGTGTATGGAGTGTAGTGAACAGTGGGCGCAACCATGTCATCCCAGCCAGTGGGGGAGTTCACGGAAATGTTGCCTGTTACGTCCCCCCCTAAGCGTACGCAGAGTGGGATGGCCCGGCGTACCCCAGGCCAGCATAGGGGTGTGAATAAAAAGCACGTAGCCCTGGGCGTGGTCCTCTTCCGGAATGCCCAACGTCTCTGCCGACGCTGTCCTCGTGAGCATAGTTGCCTGCGATCCTGTTCAGCTGCCGTACCCCAGCCCACTGGACCCCGAACCCGTTAGGCCCGCCCCTGCGCAGCCAGGCCACACTGATCACCTGCCAACACCGGCGTGTATCAAGGAGGGCCCACCAAATGCCGGCGCAAGCTTCAAGCCCGAGGCCCGCAACCTTGGCAACCTGCTCAGACCATCACGGCCTCCACGACACAGGCCCACTTTACTCCTTTCTCGTTGACGTACTTTACTGCTGCCTCCGGCCTTCACTACGGTCAAGTAGGTCACACATTTGGAACTGAGTCTTGATTACACGATGGCAGAGTACATATGTTCATTGCAGATTGTATATCAGTGTACTCCCTTCGATGTGGTGCCACCAACTCTGTGCATGGCATTCTTACGACACCTACGGACAAGTAGGTCACACATTTGGAACTGAGTCTTGATTTCATGATGTCCGAGCCATATATTCATGGAAGCCTGTAATTCACTGTACTCCCTTCGATCAGGTGGCAGCAACCATGGGCATAGCATCCCGACACGTGGCTGTGGGCCCATGCGGACTGCTACCTCCGGCCTACACTGCGGTCGAGTAGGTCACACTTCCAGAACTCAGTCTTGATATCATTGGACAAGCCTCTTCGCAGACTGCATCCCCTTTCAGCTCCGGTGCCATTAAGTCTGTTCCCCGACATCCATGGATACTTTTTAGTTGAACTTTGGTGGCGACTAGTCTATGGCCTGGGCGTTGTCGCCATCATCATGTCAGTGATACTGACTTGGCGGCAAAAACGAGGCAGTAGCATTCCACTCCTCCATTTGCCGCTTCTGGACGGCTTCTACCCTCTGCATCATGCCCTGGAGTACACTTCCACCTTCCCCCGCAACCCTCTGACACATTCACCTTGGATATCGATAAGGACCAGCTCAGCTCGCGCTGCCCTATCTCACTGCACCGCAAGTCACCATCCCGTGGCGGGGTGCCTGTGCCGGCCGCAGTGCATCCGGGGCCACTTACTCTGTGCAGCTCATGTCAGGGACCCTGTCTGCTGAGATATTGGATGGCCTCTGAGCCGATGGCCTTGGGTCATCAAAGCCATGTGTCTGTGGCCCTGGACTGTCCGCTGCCTCCGGCCTCAACTGCGGTCCACCAGGGCTCAGACATCACATAGAGTCCTGACCGGCCCGGATTTCGCATCACCGCAGGAGGCACACACCACCACTGCCTGGACCAACTCCACACGCCAACTGCAGTAGTCGAAAGTGTCTCACTGCCAGACTATCAGAGTTGCTCACACCTGCCGTGTATGCCATCATCTGCCCCTTATAAATCAGACAGTTTATGTGGTAATGTTTATATGTACTGTATCAACTATGTGCTTTAGAAGAAGCCTGCATGAGATGCTCTCTGTGTATTACAATAATTAAGGCTGTTTCTGCCTGCAGCTTCCACTGTATTGTTGATTAGTTTTACAAGGTTCATTGTTTAGTCATCATAGGAAACTGTCTCTTTATGTGATATATCACAAATCTGATATACCGTGTAAAGAGTCCAAGGGTTAATTTACTAGTGGACAGAGGCTTGCTATGCAATCCCAAAGTGCTCTATTAAAGGATAGTGTGGTTGAGGAGCCTTAGGCTTAGCACAGAGGAGTGCAAGACATTTGTAAATACACACAATAATTAATTAATGACAACACAACTCAAGAAGGAGATCCAATGCCAATGCAGTCTTTATTCGATCAAAATTAAAAATTGATCATGAAAGAATAAATACATAATATATCTTAGCTTCCCATTATTACAATACAATTTAATTCCCCAATTCGTTAAAATACACTTTTAGTCCCCAATGCATTAAAATCACAATCTAAAATCATTGGAATTCTCTCCTTAATCACCCCCAATTAAAAAAGAGAAAACCTCACAATATATACATCAATTAATATTATAAAAATCAAGATACTAATCTAACGTCCATCCCCTTTCTCTTCCTAAAGCATGCCCATAAAAAAGAAGCCATTGAAAAACAAACAAACAGGTCTGGTAAAGACTTTAAAACATATAAAGCCACCTGACACTGTGTGAATCTAGTGTCTTTAGATAAGTTTCCCTTTCTTTTTAATATAAAGTACAAAAAAAGAATTAAATGCATCTCGGATTGTTCTGATGCATTGTCACATGGGCAAGTGCTTAACTCATTAATACTGTAGGTTTTATCGGGATAGCCCAACATACACGGGATGAGGTTTGTTCTAAACCTTAACAGAATGCATCGATGTTGTGGAATATTAGATGCGGCTAAGTAGGAGAACCAACCCTCAGTGACTGGGGTGTTTTCAAAATATAACTTAAAAGTCTGTTTACCTTTAGCCAATTCATTCCTCTTATACACGGCCATCTTGCAAAACCTATTCATTCATTTCTGCTTCGTGATAACCTTGCATGTTGTCGGATCCCTAAAAAGTTCTGGGAGGCCAATCTCACTTAGGGTCTGCTACACATATCTTAACCACGTGGAATTCTTCCAATAATCCATATCTAAACAGCTCTTTATTATTAGTTGAGTAAGCGGTACAGATTCCTCCTCCATATAGAGTGCCATAAAATTAATGGTGCCAGTTTTATCTGTTCTACAATATGTGGGAGGTCCAACTCCATATGTAATATACAATTCATAAGGGAGGGGGGAGACCTACCACAGATTTAAAAAATATATTCTCCGTAACCTGCAGAAGGAGATCCACACCAATTTATAAAATTAGCAAGTATCTTAATATATGTTTAGGCATCAGAGATAAATCGTTTAGGTGAGTACGCTTTTAAATATAAATTCTTTTCGCTTTAAAAGTGGACACACTGCAGTTTCTGAGTTCTGCATTGTAACTAGGCCTGGGCGGTGAACTCTGTTCCGTTCACATAGTTTGCAGAGTTTTCTGCACTCAGCTCTCAGCAGAGCTCCCAAAGTACAGAAAACTCTGCTCCGTGTAGTTCAGCTGAGTTTTTTCCCTGCTCGCGTTTCGGAGCTGTAAGCTCACGAGCGCGAGCTGCTGCTTGCGTAGAATTTCTACCCGATCAGCAGGAAGACCTGTACTCCGCCACTTGCGGAACTCCGCAGTCTTTTTTGTCACTTCTCGGAGTTCCGTGTGGCGATACTCTGCGAACTACACTCAGGCCAGATTGTTACCCTATGGAATGAAGAACAAGTTCTACAAACAGGTATAGTACATCGACTTACAGGACCAATCTCCAGGAGCTGAGGTGAGTAGTGGGCAAGGTTCCAGGCAGCACCAACAGTAACCACCTGTGGCACGAGGATGGACGGGTGCAGGCTGTAAATCAGCATCGGGAGCCCAATGCTTTTCAATGGGGATTGGTCTATGTAAAAAGAGGCTCAAGGCTCTGGCTAGGAAGCCCATCAGACTGAACCAGCAAATGGGTTCAGGCATTGTGAAGCTTGCCGATGGGGGTTTTCATCTCCAAGGACCTGGTTCTCATCTCCAATGACCAGGTGCAACGGGTGCAGGGGTGTCCTTAGGCATCAGGCTTTTTCTTACCAGAGCACTTGCAGTTGAGGGAGCCTGAGTGCAGAGGCTGTAGGTGGCATCCGGGAGTCCATGAGGGGTGAAACCTCAATGGCCTCGAACGCTGGAGGGCTGGGGAACCGTGTTGGTCTCTGTTGCCCACTCCAACTCGGGCCAGAGGTTACGGGTACAGGGTGGCTTTAGGTGTCAGGTTTTTGTGGCTCCGGAGGCCTCATATTTTTCTCTTTTAGAGATTTTGTATGATGCAGGGCACAGTTCTGTTGTTCTTCAGGAGGTCTTTTCTTTATTGAAGGCATGCAGTCCTCCCAGGTTTTGGAGGCACACAGCTGCAGGATGAGTCATCTTTGGAGCATGTTCAACAGAGAATGGCAGACAGGACGGCAGGGATGGTGCCAAGTCAGGTGCTATCTTCAGTCTTCTGCTTTTGTGGTTCTTCATGTCCTTCTTCTTTTTAGGGCATCAGGATCTGATTCTCTATATGCCAGGGACTCCCCTTAATACTGAATTTAGGGGCGTTAGGTAAGTGTAGGGTAGTAGCCAATGGGCTACTGAACCTTTGCTTCACTACACCCCTATGTAACTACTATATGTGGGCAATGGGGATAACCCTGTCACTGAAATCCTGCCTATGCCATCAGAAAGATGGCTAGTGTGGAAAAATTGTGTCCACCTCAGAGAAGCCCACCTTAAGGGTGGTACTAGTCTGGAGGTGACATGCCGACCTGACTCACTAATTTTCCTACCTGTCCAGGAGCCATGGGGGCTCTGGACAGGGGAGGTAGCTTCTTCTCTTTTGAGAGAACCAGATTTGCATTCCAAAGGTGGCAGCTTTTTTTAAGCTTGTTAGCCCAAGGAGGCTGATCAGAAGGTCATCCTGTTAGAGGGGGTGTTACATCCTCTTCCTGGAAAGGCTTTTGTTCTGAGTCTCCTGAGAGCAAAGGCTCTCACCCTAGGAGGTCAGAACAGCATCGCAGGTGACAGGCTGGCAGAAACCAGCACATGTTCTAAATATCTTCCCTACTCACGTCTACTGGCATTAAAAGGACAGATTAGCACAGGGGCATATCTGCCCATGCAGATATGCCCTCACATGTAATATTCAGCACCCTGCCTTAAGACTGTTATGCCTTCTGCAGAGGTGACTTACAAATATCTAATGCAGAGTTAGGGACATGGCAGACAGCGACGTGTGATATGTCATGTTTTCACTGTTGTCTGAACCAAGACACGCAGCCTGCAATGGCAGTCTTGCATGTGCTTGGTGAGGGGTCCCTTAGTGTGCCACAATTGGTGCTGCAGCCATTAGGGACCCTCTTTAGTACCTCAGGCCCTAGGTACCAGGGTATCATTTAGTAGGGACTTACAGAGGGGGCTAAACGTTTAGCCAATTGGGTTCTCAATTATACAGCTTTTTTGGTGAAAGAATACTGGAAAATGGGAACATGGTTAGCAGGGACCCAGTACATGTCAGTCAAAGTAGCTTAAAAAATCTGAGAAAAAAGGGGGGGGGGGGTATTGCAACAAAACCCAGTGTCCTACAGTCATGCAGTCATTTCCCTCATAGGGCAAAGTGGGTCATCATTTAATAATATTTTGGGTGGTTCCTTCAGTAACCTGTTACATGTTACATAATTTTTATGATATTGATGATTAGTTCACTTCAGGTAGCTTTTCGAGTCCAGTCATATGATACCACAAATCATGCTATGTTGAGGCATAGATTCACTTCTCCTATGAAACTATAAAATGTACTTTTTTCTGAGATGTGTGCCAGAGATTTGTTCCTATTCTGCAGAAGCAGACTTTATGTCAATCATCTTGTTGACTTTGTACTTAAATATTTTACTGATTCTTTTCTTGTTTCTACCCTCTGACCATCTGTTTTTTTAATATATTCTTAAAGACATTTCTTGCCTTTCAACTGAAACTACCTATGTCAGATTGATATTTGATTTTGTACTTAGAATATTTCTGGATGTCAACCTTATGTTAAACATTTTGCTTATTATGAATTATTATAATAATTCTTAATTTTGAATAAACCCTTTTGGTTTTCATTATGAATATTGTCCTATAAAGGTTTTATTTATTTGCGTTGGGCCCTCATCCTTTGGGAATCATATGGCACTGAGCTTGCGCATCAGGCATTTGAAATTATTGATGCAACGCATCTGCACCAGGCACTACCATCCTAATTTTAAAGTCTGACTGCCTAATTACAATGTAGGTGGTCAGAGTTTAAACCTGCCAGTCAGATCAACTGACTTCTGACGGGCTTAAGGAGGCTGCCGACCTTTTGGAAGCTGCACATAATCCCCTATGGAGGGGGTGTCCGCCGTTGGGATTATGATGTCGGTTTACGACAGGCTTTTTATGTTGGGCTTTCCAACATGAAAAGCCTGTGAGAAAGTGACTTTGGGGGCCCCAGCAGGGCCCCCATTCCTCTGTGGCCTCCTGTTGAGCTCCCTTTGTTCAATCTAAATGTTGCAGAGGGGAAGCACAAATCACCTCTATGCAGACTGCAGCCGTATCACCTGGTGGTTGATTATTTTAAATTTTTCTGCCACTTTCAAAAGCCTTTTGCTGGGGGCATTGAGGATGGGATTGAACCCACAGATATTTGGCTGATGTTACCATCTTTTTGTCTAGCTTTTCTTCTATCATGCTTGGGGACTGGTGATAGTCTGTAAAACATAATGTTCCCCTACGAATAACTCGACCATGCTTATGCACAAACACAAGGGACACAAATTAATGATGGCCTTACCTTAGTCTACTATAAATGTGATCAACACCAGTTTATCAGCGACATATATTTTATGATCTCATATTAATGATCCAAGACCGTTTAACAAAAAATATAGGTACTCCATGTGACAGTGCAGTGAAAGTGAATAATACTGAGCCAACTAGTATGCACAACACAGTGCACCGTCAATTTTACAATATGTTAAAGGGTCTCTGCCAATGGGGGAAAAGCTCATTTAAAACCTGATGATTGAGACATTGAAGTTTAAGCAGTCTGACAATGTATGCTATGCTTTAGACCGTGTCCTAATGATATGCTTCCCAGGGGTACATTGTGTTTTTTATGACTGTATTACCAATGTTGCTTGGAAAACTGGGTGTCCCTTTATCTATTTTAACAATTGGTGATAGTCTGTAACCAGCTAGATATTCTAACTGATTTTTCCCATTTTCTCAAAGTTTGTTGTATACTGCTCTGGTATGTGTGGGCATATTGTTTTTGTGCCGGCCACAAATTTTGTTCTCCTAGGCATGTAGGTAATTTTTCCAGTCTCTTTATTGATCTTTTAATACCATGGGTTCTGGTTTGCCACTAGATATTATTAATGATTTTACTAAGTTTAGGAAAGTATCTTTTTGTATGGTCACCCCCCACACTTTTTGCCCCAATGCTGATCATTATGACTCTGAAAGTGTACTTGAGCCTGCTGCCCGGGCGCCAGCGATATCACCGCAAAACTGATATGTGTGAATTGGTTACCGCAGTTGGCAAAGGACTATATCCCTCTCATAAATCCCTAGTATATGGTACCAGTAACACCCAGGGCATGGGTGTTAAAACGAACACCAGGGCCTGAAGCACTGTTTGTGCCACCCTGACTGACCCAAGTAAACTAGTGACAGCAGGCCTGCCATTGCAGACTGCAGGAGCAGTACCAACTTCTCAAACTTGACTTTACCCTCACCATGTGTGGCAAAGTCAATGCACTATTTTGTATATATATATATATATATATATGCCAGTCACCCTTAAGGAAGCTCTCCTAAAGCCAAGGAGGCCGGGTGCATTATATTAAAGGTGTGGACATGTAAGTGTGAGCTTATATGTCCCTATAGTGGCCTTTACCATTAAATGACACTATAAGTGATAGAAGATCAATAGGATAACATGGGCTGGCACCCAGATAAACCCGAGGTTGACAGACCCATTATGCTATAGCCTAAATTAGTTGTGCTTGGTATCAAACAACGTGTCTCATCACCGCTGACAAGAATCTTGGGTCAAGGTTGTTGTGGCATGCACCCAGGTGGCTACCTAGAGGTTGTCCACCTGGTTGCCCTAGTCTTTCCAGTGCAGTGGCTGACAGCTCATGCTGCTGCTGCCAAGACAGGAATCTAACCCCCTGCCAGGAGCAGTGAGCTCTTCCAGGAGTCCGAACCAATGGCCTGGGCAGGAAGGAGGTCACACTTCCTTCTCTGACAGGCTGGCTAGTGAAGTGGCACATCAAGGCGGTGAGCTTCAAAGGCTGCACCACCTGTGATAGGCAACTAGGCTTCCTCACAAAGGAAGAAACAACCCCCCATTCACCCAGGCACAATAGCAAGACTCGTCCTAGGTTTAAGCTCAGTTCCCCAGACAGTGGGACCCCTGTGGGAGCCAGAAGAAACCTCAGCTTCCCCTGGACTAGTGGTACTAGTCCTTTGCAAACTGCAGTCTTAAGTAGGAAGAGATGGAGATAGTATCAGTCATCTGCATTTCCACCCATCTATATTAGATGTTCATGTATTAGAAAAAGTCAACATACACTGATCAACTGTGCATGGGAGAGCAGGCCAGGGAAGTGTACACATGCAGGCCACCCACACTGCTCAGTACCCAAAGAGTGTTGTTGCACCACCCCAAACACTGGTGGCATGTCTACCACAGTTTCACTATGTGAGTAAGGAAAAGTGTCCAAGCATACTTTAAGAGAAAAAAGCATTGAACCGCTGACTTGCAACTTGAAGTACATACTAACCCTCAGAACTGTTTTACTGTCAATGGTGATCATTGTGAGTGAAGGATGAGAATAAGAGAATAGTTATCGAAGAAGTACTAAAGGAAACGTTTTTTTTTTAGTTTAATCAGAAATCGAGGCTTTTAATCGTGGCTAAGCCTGCATAAGGAAAGAATGATATGCGCATAGGTTGTGACTCCAGTTTGAGGTACGACTTGGATTTATAGGATACATGCAAATTCCCATAAAATAGGCAGATTCTCCCGTCAAAGCAATTGATATGGACATATTTTGCCATCGAAAACCTAGTAGACTACATATATTGAAAAATGCTTGCAATGTGGAAATATCGCACAGAAATCGTTTCCCAAGTACCGGTTGCCAAAGTAACTCTGCATTCCTTAGAAACATATGCTGCAATTATTTGCTCTATCCATCCAAATGAATTATTGTTCTCTGTATATTCTCCTATCAAAATATTTAACAGCTCTATTTGAGAGGAGCCACACGTTTTGAGTGTGTGTTTTATTCTATCTTCCACTTCGTGCATATATCATACCTTACTTATGCAACTTTACTGGGTAGTGATAAATCCGGGTTCTGCTATCAAAATTTTAACAAGGAACCCCAGGTCGATGTCTCATTTTACCTGCTGAAAAGTGTAAAGGGGAAAAGCAACTCAACTTAAACAGTTTGACTTCCAAAAATAACCATGACTCGAAAGATCACAGACTTCAGTTTAGGGGATTTATTACAAAGCCAAAAACAACTGAATGTACAAGCACCTCAAGATGAGGTTGTAGAAATACATGGGAACTACTACAAAGCCAAACCTACTTATAATTCTTCTCCGATGGATCATAAACAGAATAAACAACTCCAAAAACAGAACACAAGCAAGGACTGCTCCAACATTTAAGTCAGACTTCATCTGCGGTTAGAAAGTAAAAACATTAGACTATCCCTACACTACCTCTAAGGTGACATCCCTACTTAGCATTTCCCAGACAAAACCAATTAAAGGTGTCAGCTTTTGAAGAATTCCTAAGAAATACATTTACAATGTAAGTCAGACAACTAAAGCTACAGAGTTCGTTCTAAGATACTCTTCCCAGGTCCATCCTCTAATCCCTTCTCCTAGCTTGTCCTGTCTCCTTCTTCCTCTCTAACACCCCTTCTGACTCTCCTCCCTCGGGGCGCTTTCCCTAATACAAAACACACAAATACAAAACACGCCCACAGATCACCTCATGCTAACAGACACCTCTCCTAGGTAGTTTTCCATCATCTTCTCCCTTTGCATTCCGTTGACCTTGGTTCCCAGGCCTTCTCAGTGAGAAAGAACACTGACTCCCAATTATCGATTGCATGTTTACATTGTTTCACTTCTCCTCTATGCCTAACTCCTAAAACAAAAGGCATTAGTTCTAACTAACATAGGCAGCTTCTTACACCTGCAACTGAAACGTGAGAACAGAACATCCTAGCATACACATGAAATTCGCTGACTACCTCAAAAATGAGAGCTTACTAGGGAAATTACATTTCCAGGCTTGCACAATTCAGCTAACATAAGAACAAAATAAATAGGCCTTTCATAGCACAACGTGGACGTTTTCATTTAGGCCTTTACACGTCAAGTTATACAGATGTTAATACTGCTCTGCTTGCAAACGTCTAATATCATTACATGTTAAACATATCTCGTTATTGCTTCGTGCAATCTTCATCATGGTGCACATTTAAATCAAAATACATTTCACTACACTTGAGCTTTTTCGTTAAGCAATTGCATTATACTAAAGGTTACAGTTTCAAACATAAACACCATTTCACTTCTCTTCTGTATGGCACAAAATACCCTTCTATCTTTCACTTGCACATTGATTATTACAGCACAATTCTAATAACTGAAATTATTACAACACAAGAATATTTGCGGGTGCAGACTATCTGTGATTATGATGCACCACTATAATTTTAGAGCACCACCACACTCTACTAGTTCCCCCCTCTGATGACTAGTGTCATCACAACAAATCACACTACCTGGAGAAAGAACCAACCTAAACAGAGCTTGTAGCCATTCTTCCCTGTCGGAACTTCTCTATGCTCTTAATATTTTCATAATGACTGTCCTGCAGTCTTTCCATCCTTTGCTCTTGCTCTTTAAGGGATCTCTCAACTCCTATGCCACTTATAGAGTCTCACTAATCCCCACAACAGAACCACACAAACTACCACTACAATGATAGGTTTCAAAATGTATCCAAGAATTCCCTTTCCTAGGGAAGCAAACCAACTCCCTCCCTTACCAAATCACTTTCCCACCTTGTCCCAAATTCCTTCAGTTGCCAAATCATGCACCTCGTGATGTATCTACGAAATGCTGCTTATATACCTCTTCAAATCTTTACTGTTGTCAGGTATATAAGTACAACACTGTTGGACTTTCAACATTTTACAGACTCCGCCCTCTTTTGCCAGTAAAACATCTAAAGCAAGACGGTTCTGTATCACCAGAGCCCTTATTGATACCATCTCTCCATCTACAAGCAACAACGACTGAGCTGTTTTAGTTGATAACTTGTCCACAATAGTTGACAACTTGCTAATCTTGACATCATTCAATGCCACTCCCAGACTTGGTATTAGTGCCCCAAAAACATCGCCTACTATTTCTCCTGCACTTACACCTCGCTTGCTTCTGGAATCTAATCCACCTTCCAAATGGTCCAAATCCTCCACATGATAAATCTTGGGAAGATCACTGCCACATAGCGCGTCCCATACCAAGTTAATGGCAATCTCACATAGGCATCCTTCCCACATACAAATTACACATTTGGCACCACTAGTATCACATCTTGCAAAAGTTTCTTTGCTGAGGCCTCAATGGTGAAAGTATGATTGCATACTCTTTCTCCCACAAAGACCTTGTCATAGTATGTTTATACTTGTTTCCCACACAATTTCCCTCTTTGCTCGAAATCTAATGCAATTGGACCACTACTCCCTTTTGCCTTGTGAGCTAACTCCTCCTTGGCCCACTCAACTTTACCTCCCTCATTGTAACAATGTCCTACTAGTTGTCTATGTCTATCTTCTACTTGATCATAAACTTCTTTTCTACATCTGTTAGTGAACATGTTAAATTGTGTCGATGTGTATAAGCTGTATCTAATGTTACAGTAGGTATTAAATACTTTCCTACTCTATCTTCCTGCTTGCAATGATCATACTTACTCAAATGCTTATAAGCTGGAACTTCTGAAAACACTACGTCGTAATTAGAAAAATAATATTCATAATGACCCTTGTCATAGAACATACTAAGCAACAAACTACAAGTAATACCATACGTCAAAGGGAGATGATGGTATCCGATACCTTCCTCCACAGACGCAGGTAACTGCATACACACATAACAGTCTCTCACATTCAGCGTGTTCACATACTCACATAGCAGCTTCCCATAGGCATTAAGCGTGTAACCACCTTTAGACAAATCTACATGCAGCATACAACTAATTTGATCTAGCATAGCCTTTTCAGCTCCTAAAATACCCTCTTTTGTGCTAGAAGTGATAGGTATGGACGTCCCTTGTACACCCACTTCACAAACTTCTGCATCGTGTGAAATGATTACAGATACAACAACTACTATTATTATTGCTACTATCGCTTCTACAATAAATGTACCTATTACACAATTCAACCTATTGTTCGAATTTTCAGACTCCTTCTTTAACTTGTCAATTCAGCTCAAGAAGAGGATACACAAAAGTCTCTTTTTCCTCCTCCGATTGCTGTTCAACAGTTCAAACACAGTTCCTTGAAATCTGGAAAATTTGCTTAACAGTTCAGTTCCTCTAGTTTTATTTACACAGTCCAAAAGATTTCCCTAGCTCTCTTTCTTCTTCTACAGGAAAAACCCTAAATGTATTATTCTTCCACTCGGACCTAGGTTATCTTCTTTTGAGACATTCATTTACAGTTCACAGTTCATTCACAGTCCCTTACAAGTTCAGATCCAATTTCGATTAACAGACGCTTCAATATTTCATGACGAACAGCTGCGATCTCTAGGGCTGGTGGCTGGTACCCAAAAGTCGGAAAGGACAATTCCTGTAGGATTAGAATATGCACCTAGCTCAATACTGGAGGTCGGGACGGTGATTGTTAGCACCCCCTCTATTCCCAGTCCAAGAACTATCAATCCCACCTCGATTTTCAGCTTGGGTGTTCTGCTGATCACTCGTGAATACCTCAGTCTTCCGGTCCCCACCACTCCCGGCATTTGTGACCAGATAAGTCCACTCCAGGGCAGCGTACTTCTGACAAGGCACTCTTAGTCTCCATGACCTTCTTGGACCCTCCTGAGCTTGTTCTACTTCAGTCAACTCGGATTCAGAAGTCTCTGACACAGGATCAAGATCTCTCTCAGGAGCTAGTCTCAGGTTTAACCTCCTTTGTCTCCAAGGCCACGATTCCTCTGCAGTATCAGCTTTTCTTCTCTGCCACCGACCACTTTGCTCACCAGTCACTTCAGCTGAGTCTGACCATTCGCAACCATACATTCTCCCTCAGAGTCAATACCTGGGTCTTGTGTACCGTAACCCTCCTCAGCTTGATCTGGTGAACCAGCTTCGTCAGCGACCCCCACAGCTTGGCTTGACCACTCGAGTGGCCCTGCTGCCACAGCTGGATTTTCATCTATAAGAGGGGCTGTTTCATCCAGGGGCCCTGAAACTCTGCGAGTATGGGAGGCATGTACCCAGTTCGGCAAGCCACCGCACTTCACTGCTGTATTCGTCACCAAAATCATCTGGTAAGGACCTCTCCAACAGGCATCAAGGCAACATTTCCTCACATGCTTGCGAACGAGCACCCAGTCGCCCGGACACAGGTCATGGCAGAGATCCCTCGAGGTCGGGCAGTTGCAGCTTTTACCTGGTGAGACACATAACGGACCACATCAGCCAGTCCTTTGCAATAGTCAAGGAGCAAATCATCTGTGATGTTTATCAAGGCTGTGGATGGCACTTCTGGTAATCGCATAGCCCACCCCATCAGGATTTCATGGGGTGAAAGACCAGTCCGTCTATCAGGGGTACTACGAACACTCATCAACCAGTGGTAATGCATCCGGCCGCTTCAAAGACGTCGATGAGCAAACTTTTGCCATCCTCCTTTCCAATGTGCCAATAATCTGTTCCACTATACCAGAAGCCTCTGGTTGATAGCTACAATGCAGTCTCTGGTCAACATTTAAAGCAGCACAAAGTAATTTCATGATTTCACTTTGGAAATGCGTTCCTCTCTCCGACTCCAATGAAGATGGAAAACCGAACCTCGGGATCAACTCCCTAAGTAACAACTTTGCTACTGTAAGACTATCACACCTTCTTGTAAGATAAGACCTCAAATACGTGGGGTTTACAGAAAATAAACAGGGACAAGAAGTAACAAAGGTCCTGCTCTATTTACGATTGGTAAAAACCGTCCTTTTGAGCGCAGAACTGGATTTACTAGATGAAGGAATCAGAGTAGTCCCAGAACAGGAACTAAGAGAGAGTGACCCAGGGAAACATCATTTGCTAAATTACTGTGCAGGACTGGAAAAGAGGCAGGTCCAATTGATTTAGTAGGCATATGGGAACAAGGAAGATCTAAAAATTACATTGTGTAATAATGAAAGTCAGGAGCTCAGAAAAGGAGTAAAATTAATAAACAGATATAGGCCTTTGACACCTTTGGAGATTGACGAAAGAAGTTGGTTAGGTGATGTTGATTAGGAGGCAGGGTCGTCACATAGCCTAGGCATACTTACGTGGAATATCAATGGGTACAATAGAATATCTAGAACAGACAATTTTAAAAAAAACCATCAAATGTTTTGAAATTGTATGCTTACAAGAAACCTGGCTGTGCGACAAAACCCCCCTGCTGGAAGGGTACGTACAACAAGATTTAGGAGCAAGGAGAGGCAAGCTGGGTCGGCCGGTGGGCGGACAAATAATTATGATATCAACTAAAATAGCTAAACAAGTGGTACTCTTAAAAGTTAAAAGTAAATGGTTGATGGCAGGAAGAGTGCCCCTGCGGGATCCAAGCCCTGATTATGAGGGTATTATCATCATTAATGTTTATATGCAAGTAGGTGGATACAAGGAATATAATGTAGACATGAGCAATTTCAAAGAGGATATTGAGGGGATCACAGATGACAATCAGAAGGACTTAGTATTAGTACTAGGGGACTTTAATCATAAATTGGACCCCAGTAGATCCGATATAGCATGTGATCAGTTATTGATGGCCTTCAATATAAATACTGCCAGTTTCCTGAGGGGGAACTACTGCACGTGATATGGCCTTATGTAATTTTATGAGCGCCTCATGCCTCGTCTATACGAATGGAAGATTTGAGTCAGATTGACCAGCTAGTCGCACATTTAAGAGAGGCAGCCAATTATGCTCAATAGATTACATGTTGATTCATGCTTGGAATTTTGTATTGTTGAGGGATTTTGAGGTGATGAGGGTTGGAGGAAGTGATAATTTCCGTCTTAGCGCTAAGATTGTTGGGGGGATTAAAAAACCAAGAGATACAATTATTCCGACACAAATGGAGTACCCCAAAAGGCTGACTACTCGTATGATGGAGCAGGGCTTGGAGAAATTGAGAACTTTTCAACAGAGCCAAAACCTAGATGATGTCCCACGGAATGGAACTATAGGCTGGTTTGAAAATGTAATTACCCAAGTAGTCGAATGTTTAAGAGTTAAACTCACAGGGGGAACCGGTAGGGGAGATATGAATAAAAAAGGTCATAAAGAGAGAGATTGGTTCAGTGCGGAATGTAGGAAACTGAAGGCTAATATAAGAACAGGGGAAAGAAGCTTGAGATTGAAGTACGATATAGAGATGGTGACTACTCTACAGATGTTAAAGAAAAGGTATAAAAATGTTCTAAGAGATCAGAAGAGAAATTATAAACAGAAATGTTGGGGTAACCTCCTGGAGGCAATAGAAACTAAGGATGGAACAAAATCTTGATCTATGATGGGTCAGGAAAGATACAGGCAACCATGAATTGTGTAGTGACAGAAGAAGATTGGAAAAGTTACTTCGGCAAAATATACAGTATAGGAGAACGGCAAGAAACTATGGTACATGTAATCTGGTCAGAGATGGGGGAGGATACTAGACTATTATTTTCTGAAAGTAACATTAAACGTATTGTAGCAAACTTATAATTTACTAGAGCAGCCGGACCGGATAATCTTCCGGCAGTACTCATTAAGACTAAGGTGTGATCATTAGGCCCATCCACAAGCTTGAAGATATAAAAATGCCTCCAAAGTATAGGTTAATCAACCTCTTGGATGTGGGAGAGAAGGTATTTAACAAAATAAGTTTGGAGAGAATGGGCAGAGGTCAACCAAGTGATACCCCCAGAACAGGGGGGGTTTAAAAAGGGGAATTCTACTGTAGACCATTGTTTCTCCCTTTGATCCATTGCATGAAAGTCAGTGGAGCAAGGGGGTAGGCTGTTCAGTTGTTTTATTGACTTTCAGACTGTGTTTGACCTGGTTGATTGCAAGCAGCTGTGGGAAATGTTGATAAAGATCAATATGCCCAAGGATCTTCTGGTTATTATACAAGAGCTCCATAGAAACAATTGGGTGCAGGTTATCCTGGACACAGCGGGGACATTGTCAGAGAAAATACTGATCAAAAATGGGCTAAGACAGGGGTGTGTCTTGGCCCCCTTGCTTTTTTCCTTGTTCACAGCAGATTTACCTAATATACTAAAGCAGGTACAGGGTGCTAGCCCAAAAATAGACGGGAATCACATTGCTTGCTTACTCTATGCAGACAATCTGGTAATTTTAGATCAAACAGAGATAGGGCTGCAGAGGAAGCTGGCTGTGTTTAATGACCACTGCAACCAGAAAAAATCTATTGTGAATCTAGAAAAAACCAAGGTCGTAAGTTTTGGCAAGAAAAGGTAGACATTTAGTTGGTTTCAGGGCTCTTCTGAAGTGGAAGAAGTAAACAAATATAAATACTTGGGGATATGGTTTGAAAAATTCCTAAAATGGGAAACCCATCTGAATACACTAAGGATACGAGCCCTGGCCTCAGTTAGCGGGTTGAAAAAGTTTAATAGGAAATACGGAGAAAGGTCAGATAAACCTGTCCTATATGGCCATGATTCCGCCTCAGTTTCAATATGGAGCCGAAGTGTTGTACATGAGTGGTAAAAGAAGATGGGATATTGAAGAGGGAAAATGTATACACTACTACTATCCCTACCTAGATCATCTATGATACAGGCATTAAGAATTGAAAGAGGAATGGTATCTTGGGAGGTAATGGTATGCATGGCATTAATAAGGTTTTGGCAACGTCTGGGAAATAGGGAAGAGGAATAAATAGCAGATTGGTGCAAAAGGAACATTTTGCAGAGTGAACTGACATGGGCACTAAGGTTTAAGAAAATGCTAGAGATAGTTGGAAAGGAACTAGGAATAAAATTGGACCCGCAGGGCTTGCAAACTGATGTCACACGACGAGACTTGAGGGTGCTGGGCAAAGAAATGTCATGAGATCAGGATTGCAAGTATCTGGAGGGGAAGAAATCGGTGGGTTTCTTGATTAATTCTTGGGAATCCAACCAACAGTTCCCATATATAGATATATTACCAAACAACTATCTGAGGAGGGAAATTTTAAGGTTACGAATAGGAATTAACCCTTGTTATATGAATAATGGGATAAAAGAGGCTATGATGGATCCTGAAGGAAATTGCACTTGCAGCATAGGTACGAGATGTGACATTTTACACTTACTGTTAGACTGTCTTAAGGTCCTTGATACATGGAAATTGTTTTTACGACCAGTATTTATAAAATATGTTATAAAAAACCGTGCACAGGCAGTAGAATTGTTAATGGAAATGACTTACCTAGATATTGCCTGTGCACTGGGGAGATTTATGTTGGAGGTTAAAAAAGGTTTAATGTATATAAAACCGGGATTTTATTAAATTCATTTTTGGATAACTGGATAGATTAGGAAAGGTATTGTATTTTTTACAAATGATTATAATTTTGTATTATGAAAAGAAGAAAATGTTGCCTTTATTTTTATGTTTGAGGACCAATTGTCTAAATAAATATTACCTTGACTTGATAAGCTACCACCCATCGTGAGAAAGCACACACCACAATCAAAACATACCTCAAACCATTGCACCTAGGCATCTCAATAAAATCAAGCTGTATCCGATTGAAAGGCTCTCCAGACATACCAATATGACTCAACGCACCCACAGTCTTCTTCCCAGCATTCATTTGCTGACACGTGACACACCGATGACACACTGCTTCAGCAAACGCACGAAACAATGGATTATACCATGTCTGTCTGAACACTCTCACTATAGCATCCCTTCCAAGGTGCACTGCCCCATGAATCTGCCTCGCCATAGGACTTAATAGGTCATCTGGCAACACTGCTCGACCATCAGTTGAAATCCAAATCCCTTCATCTACCTTTCTCTCATCCTGCTCTGATCCATGCAGCCTTTTTCTTCTTCTGAAACCTCTCCCTGCAAATGCTTGAGCTCATCCTAAGTGTCTGCCACGGCTAACAGCATGCTGAACTCGGTTATTTCTGGGCTCTCTCCTGTATAATCTCCAGCAAAAATGCACCCTTGTTCATCACAAAAACATGCAACTTCATCTGCATATCTATTTCCAAGAGAGACAAAGTAATTTCCCTTCCCATGGGCTGCACATTTCACCACAGCAGTTTTGGTGGACGCTGTAAAGCTTCTAAAAGTTGTCTCACATATTCCCCATTTCTAATGCGAGATCCTGATGACATTAGCAACCCTCTCTGTGACCACAGCTGTCCGAAGTCATGAACCAACCCAAACCCATACTGACTGTCGTTGTAGACAGTGACTCGGATAGGCCAAATAGGCGCGAGTCAAAGTAATGATTTCAGCTACCTGTGCGGAGCATACTCCCTGTAAAAAGCAGCTTCCACAACTCCAGAAATGGTACACACAGCAAATGCTACCCTCATATAACCTACATTGTCTCTTAAGCATGAACCGTCTACGAAAAAGATTTCATCAGGCTCAGATAGAGGTTCGTCAACAATGTCAGGCCTCGGTTTAGTGGAGAATTCAGTCACATCGAGACATTCATAGTCCTCACAGTCTTCAAAATCAACGTTTGGCAAAGGCATTAAAGTAGCAGGGTTCAGGACAGAACAGCGTTTCAAAGTCACATTCTCTGAGGCAAGTATCAATCAATCAATCATAGTATTTATAAAGCGCACTACATACCCGTGAGGGGTCTCAAGGTGCTAGGGGAGGGGGGACGCTGCTACTGTTCGAAGAGCCAGGTCTTGAGGAGTCTCCTGAAGGTGAGGAGGTCTTCGGTCTGCCACAGGTGGATGGGGAGGGTGTTTCATGTCTTGGCGGCGAGGTGGGAGAATGATCTGCCGCCGGCGGTCACTCTTTGGATGCGGGGTACGGTGGCAAGGGCTCGGGCTGCGGAGCGGAGCTGGTGGGTGATGGTGTAGAGGCTGAGTTGCTGTTGAGGTAACCTGGTCCGGTGTCATGGAGTGCCTTGTGTGCGTGGGTGAGAAGCTTGAAGGTTATCCTCTTGTTGATGGGGAGCCAGTGCAGGTTTCCCAGGTGGAGTGTGATGTGGCTGCAGTGAGGGATGTCGAGGATCAGGCGTGCGGAGGTGTTCTGGATGCGTTGGAGCCGTTTCAGGAGTTTGGCCCGGGCTCCTGCATAGAGTGCATTGCCGTAGTCCAGTCTACTGCTGACGAGGGCCTGGGTGACAGTTCTTCTAGTTTCGGTGGGGATCCACTTGAAGATCCTGCAAAGCATGCGGAGGGTGTTGAAGCAGGAGGATGAGACCTGCTTCGTCATGGAGAGGGTGGAGTCGAGGATGACTCCTAGGTTGCGTGCGTGGTCGGTGGGTGTGGGGGTGCTCCTAGTGCAGTCGGCCACCAGGAGTCATCCCAGGCCGAGGGGGAGGATCCGAGGATGAAAACCTCCGTCTTGTCTGAGTTCAGCTTCAGTCAGCTGTTTCTCATCCAGTCGGCGATGGCCTTCATTCCTTCGTGGAGGTTGGTTTTGGCGGTGTGGGGGTCTTTGGTGAGGGAGAGGATCAGCTGGGTGTCGTTGGCATAGGAGATGATGTTGAGGTGGTGCCGTCGTGCGACGTGGGCGAGTGGTGTCATGTAGATATTGAACAACGTAGGGCTGAGGGATGAGCCTTGGGGTACGTCGCAGAGGATCTTGGTGGCTTTGGAGCGGAAGTGGGGGAGGTGGACGCTCTGAGTTCTGCCGGAGAGGAGGTGGTCCAGTCCAGGGCCTTCTCTTGGATTCCGGCGTTGTGGAGGTGTGTTCATAGTGTGCGGTGGCAGACCGCGTCGACGGTGGCTGACAGGTTCAGGATAATGAGGGCCGTGATTTCTCCATTGTCAAGCAGAGTCCTGATGTCATCGGTGGCAGCGATGAGGGCAGTTTCGGTGCTGTGGTTGCTGCGCAACCCGGACTGGGACGGGTCCAGGATGCTGTTCTCCTCGAGGAAGCTGGTCAGTTGTTTGTTGACGGCCTTTTCGATGACCTTCGCCGGGAACGGGAGCAGGGAGATGGGTCGGAAGTTCTTGAGGTCCTGGGGGCCTGCCTTGGGTTTCTTGAGTAAGGCATTGATGTAAATGTAAATGTAAATGTGTTGTACTTGTATAGCGCACTGATACCCTAGGGTGTCCTGGCACTGTACTCATACCGCTGTGGAACCCTTCCTGGCTTTTCCCTGTAAAATGTCCACTCCTGGGCACCCCCAAGGTGAAGCCAGGCATCCCAGCGCTGTTGGGGCTGTTGTGGAGATTAAGCAAGCTATTGCCCAGAGTTGCAGAGTGGGACCCATGATTAGAATAGGCACCGACGCGAGAATTAACAGGTCCGAGGAAATTGAGCCCAAGACCCGCCGAGGCGGGTATTGAACCCTGGTCCCGGGCCAGACCTCTGCATCAGGGTCTGCCACTCTAACCATTGAGCCACACTTCTCCACAATCTTGATCTCTGTGTGCTTCGTGTTCTCCGGGAAGGTCGCTGTCTCAAAGGATATGTTGATGGTTTT
The DNA here is from genome assembly GCF_964204655.1 of Triturus cristatus. Lineage (NCBI taxonomy): Eukaryota > Metazoa > Chordata > Amphibia > Caudata > Salamandridae > Triturus > Triturus cristatus. The sequence continues at coordinate 594,688,101 of NC_140590.1, read as the reverse complement.
CCGGAGATGGGGTACAATGGTGCTGCTGGCTTTGTTGAAGATGTGGTGTGGCCAGGGGTCTTCCGGGGATCCGGAGTGGATGGTGTTCATGATCTTGATGGTGTCGTCGTCGTTGATGTTGGTCCAGGTTAGCAGGCGGGTGGTGCGGGTGGTGGTCGTGGGAGCGGGGGTCTCAGCGGTTGCAGGGGTGGTGACGACGTCAAAGCTGTCGTGGATGTCGGCGATCTTGCGGTGGAAGAAGGTGGCCAGCGAGTCGCACAGGTCTTGTGATGGTGGGATGTCGTTGGTGTTGGAGCTGGGTTTAGAGAGTTGCTTCACAATGCTGAAGAGCTCTTTGCTGTTGTGTGCATTGTTATCTAGGCGGTCTTTGAAGGAGGTCCTTTTGGTGGATCTGATGAGGTGGTGGTGTCTGCGGGTGGCGTTCTTGTGGGCTGTGTAGCTTTCCGGTGTTCGTTCGCGGATCCAGTTTTTTTCGAGTTTTCGGCAGGTTCGCTTGGAAGCCTGGAGGCCTTCGGTGAACCAGCTGGGTGTCTTGCTGGTGTGGGTGTTGGAGGGCTTCTTGAGTGGGGTGAGGGTGAGGGTGTTGGCGCAGTCATCGTTCCATTGTTTGAGGCTGCGGGCTGCGGAGTCGGGGTCGGTTGGGTCTGCGGGTGGGCTCTGGGTGAGGGCAGTGGTTAGCTGGTCCTCGGTGACCTTGCTCCAGTGGCGACGAGGCATCTGCTGGATGCGGTGGTGTGTGGTGGGTTTCCGGAAGGTGAAGTGGATGCAGCGGTGGTCGGTCCAGTGGATTTCGGTGGTGTGGTTGAAGAAGACGTGGGAGCTTGCTGAGAAGATGGGGTCAAGCATGTGGCCTGCGGAGTGGGTGGGTTTTGTGACGAGTTGTCTGAGTCCGAGGTTGGCAAGGTTGTCGATCAGGGTGGAAGAGTTGGAGTCGTTGTTGTTCTCGAGGTGGAAGTTCAGGTCTCCGAGGAGGATGTAGTCCGTCGAGGCGAGGGCGTGTGTGCTGATGAAGTCAGCGATGGAGTCGCTGGACTGCGGTCAGGGTCCGGGGGTCTGTAGACGAGGGTACCTATGAGGGTGTTGTTGGGGTCGGTGTGGATCTGGAAGGGCAGGTGTTCGTCGGTGCTGACGGTGTTGTTGGTGTCTGTCGAGATTTTGAGAGTGTTTCTGTGGACGATGGCGATTCCTCCTCCTACTCCGTTGGTGCCGTCCTTGGGGGTTATCTTGTAGCTTTCCGGGATGGCTATGGCGATGTTGGGTGCCGAAGAGCAGTTCCGCCAGGTCTCTGTCAGGAAGGTGACGTCTGGGGCGTTGGTGTCGAGTAGGCCCCAGAGTGTGACAGCGTGTTTGCAGGAGGAGCGGGTGTTGAGCAGGATGCATCTGAGGAAGTTGGGTTCTTCGGTGGGTGGGTTGGAGGGCCGGATGCTGGTGAAGCTGGAGTTCCGGCAGTAGAAGGGTCCTCCGGTGCACCTGGGGACGGCCAGGCAGCAGGTGTGTGTCCGTCTGGCATCGAGTGCATGGAGGGCGCTGGAGTCGTTGCATAGGCGGGTGTCGTGGTGCTTGCGGGGGCCAGGGGTCCTGGTGCTTGGTGCGGTGCAGACGGGCTGCACGGCCTCCATATGAGGAGCTGTGGAAGCTAGGAGCAGCTGGGAGGCAGGGCGGCGAATGGGAGTGCGCGGGGGCAGGGCCGCAGGGATGCAGCAGCGGGAAAGCGGGCGGGGAGCGGCAAGAGGCACAGAAATCAACAGTATGGGCACAGAGGAAGAAAACAAGAACAACAAGAAAACAAGTTATGCACAGAAGCAATGGGGCACAGAGGGGAAGCAAAAACAGAAAAACAAGATGGTACAAAGTTAGAGGCAGTTAAGGCACAGAGAGCAATAATAGCACAGGAGTACCAGTGTCACGGACCAATGCTGGTTCAGGCGGCGAGACCGGCAAGGCAGACAGAGCCGTGCAGCAGCGTGGGGAGCGACCTGCCCACTCGTAGCGGGTGAGTCTATTGTTTGTCATATGTTGTGCCTTAGTTCTTGTCATCAGGAGCTCTACTGAATGTGGAACATAAACCGTAAGTAGATGACCAAGAGCAATGCTCTCACATCTCTCAATGCTGACACCAGTTGCAGCAACGGAATTGAGACATCTGGGGAACGCTGAAGCTACTAGATCTAAAGTAGCTGAGAAGTAGGCAACTGGTCTACGGACTCCTCCATGACTTTGTGTTAGGACTGACAAAGCACAACCTTCTCGCTCATAACAGAACAATGAAAAGGACTTGTATAGTCTGGCATCCCCAGAGCTAGAGCACGACATAAGCCCTCTCTCAACTCCAAGTACGCAACCAGACAGTCATGATCCCAGGGTACTGGATCACTCACATCCTTGTGCATCAACCTCTGCAAAGGCTTCGCTTTCAAGGAAGAATTCGGGATCCATTGGCGACAGTATCCGACCATCCCCAAAAACATCCTAACTTCCTTTTGTGTGGTAACCACAGTCATGTTCAAGATTGCCTCAATTTGATCTGGTGACACTTTCCTTTTGCCTTTCTCTATTCGATGACCCAAATACTAAACTTCAGTCAAGCAATACTGTAACTTGCTCGGTGACACCTCGTGTCCTTCTCTGCTAGATGGTTCAGTAACGCTACAGTATCAATCCTGCAAGCATCCTCTGTCTCGGACGCAATTAAAAGATCGTCAATGTACTGCACAAGAACCGTATCCTGTGGCAATACGAGACTCTCAAGATTCTTCTTGAAAGCTGATTAAAGATCGATGGACTCTCGGTATACCCTTGAGGAATACGACATCATGTTAACATGCGATCTTCCAGCCAGAAGGCAAATAAAAACTGGCTCTCCTCATGCAAGGGTATTGAAAAGAATGCTTGACACAAATCAATCACTGTGAACCATTCAGCTTCACATGAGATCTGAAACAGTATCACTGATGGATTCAGTACCACAGGACAACATGGAACCACAATCGTATTGACCTTGCGCAGATCTTGCACAATCCTATACTTCCCACTTGGTTTCTGCAATCCCATGATTGACAAGTTACATGAACTTCCCATTATTTCCTCCAGAATTCCCTGTTGGATCATAGACTCAATCACAGGCTTTATTCCTGCAATGGTCTCCGGTGTCAGATTATACTGAGGTATTCTTGGAAACTCAGCATTGGGTTTGACCTGGATCTTAACTGGCTCAACCTCCTTGATCAGTCCTATCTCTTCTCCTGTGAAATCCCATACATCCAGAGAGACAGAGTACCTCAGGTCGAGGGGAAGTTCTACAACTGTCAACATAGGAAATACCTCTGTACATAAATTCTGATTCACTACTTTGAACGCAGCATCATCATCATTGGTCTGTAACTCTACTCCCTTGGGTGTGCAATAGATGGTACAGTTCAGTTTACATAAAAAGTCACGACCCAACAAACAGACTGGGCTTGATTCACATTCAACAAACTGGTGTCTATCGTGAAAGGTTCCTATTCTCATAGGTATCGGTTCAGTCAATGAGTTGTTCATTCTCTTATTTGCCACTCCTACGATTTGAATCAATTTGCCCCAAAAGGAGCAAGTTAGGAACTACTGCAGATCTCACAGTAGAACGGGTAGCGCCAGTATCAACCAAAAAGGTAGTTGGATGACCGTCAACATTCGCCTCTCCGTACGGTCCTCTCTGGTCTACCTCCAAGACTGCTCCAAGGGTACAGTCTTCCTCCCCCCTCAGTCACTGTTGCTGTAATGGATCTAAATCGACTTCATCAAAGGTCTCGATTAAGGGCATCTGTTGGTATGTTCAGTTTCCCTGTGGGATTCTTGGTGGTTGGGGAACTTGCACCTGCGGACCTATTGTTCCCACTTGTACAGATCTGGGTCTTGTCACTGTATTGATGACCTTAGATGTCTGCACCACTTCCTCCTGCTGAATCTGATTAGCTGGATTCGATCTACACTCGCGCTTCCAATGCCCGATCTTGTGACAGTTATGACAGGCAGTTCTCTTCTTTAGGGTGGCAACATCTATTCCTGTCTTAGGATCGATGGGTTTGCCCATTCCCTGACCTGATGTATTCTGAGTCCCTCCTTGATTTTTTCCCTGACTTCTTCCTAAAATTCCTCCGTTTGACTGTATCTGGTCTTCGTTTTCTGCATTCTGCATTTGGACCAGCATCAGCTTATCCTTAAGCTTCTTATGCTTTGAGTCCACTTCATCACTACAGTACCTGGCATACCGTAGGATTTCATCCACGGATTTATTCTGCCAGCAAATCAGATGCTGCTGCATCATAAGGCTAACTTCTGGCCTCAATCCTAACACAAATTTAGAGATGAACTGTCCCATATCCTTTGAGTCTAAAGTATCCAACCCACCGTACTGCTTGAAAGCCTGCAAGAGCCTCTCATAATAGGTGTGTACAGTCTCCCTTGGCTCCTGAACAGTTCTGTCTATCTTAACCCAATCAATATCTTATGGTAAGATTTTAGATTGCAACCACGTGATTACCTGTTCATACTTCTTCAAAAACCTCAGGTGAAGGACCATGTGTAACAGAATCTCACTCAGGTTCCAAAGACTGCCAATCAACAGCAATTTTACAAGCTGACCACAAATCACTTGGTACTACAATATCAAACAGTGTATTTAATTCAATCCACAACACTTTTGAAATTTTTACAAATCGATCAACTTGTTTGTACCACTCAACAGGTTTTTCCTCAGCCGAGGAAAATCATTGGTAAATGCCGCCAAATCACCTCTACTCCAAGGCACATGCACATACCCTCCACTCTGTACCTCTTGCAATGGAAATGCCTCAACTCTCACTGTTGGAGGTCCCAACGCATTTATTACTGCTCTCAATTGATACAATACGTCAAGTCTAAATGAACCATAACATGGGAAAGCCAAATCTTCCTCCTTTTCAGTCATCTTTTGCCAATTCTGAAGCCAAAATATGGTATGTAGCCCTACGTTCGTAGCCATGTAATTGGCTGGGGTATCCTCGGGCGGTGCTTCTTCCCCACTCGAGTTCCCACTCCTCTATCTCCCCTACAAAGATCGCGCAATACCTTCAAACATTTCATGATGAAATCAACTCTTTTACACACAGTGTTTTCGTTTTACTTCCTGATGTCAATACACCAATACCAGCATGGCTTTACACTAACCAACCTATCACAGCACGGCACACCTCAACGTCACTCTCCCTCCTTAATCATCAGTTCTCCTCCTTCACAATTCGTCTCGAACACTCGCATGTCTCGCTCATACAACAAGTAACTGTCTGTCCACCATATGACAGGACAATCACTTGATCGACTGTCTGTCCACCAAACGACCGGACAGTCACTCGAAATTTAATGGCAATACACAGAGGCCAACATTATGCAAATCTCTTTTATTGCCAACGCTCAGCAGTAACAATGAAGAGAATATAGAACTTCAAGCAACATTCCAATACACTAAGTTATAGAACTGTTAATGTTTATAGGTCAGCAATAGGGGTGGGCGGACAACTCAGTTCTGCCCAAAGAATGTGCGGAGATTTGCCCTTCCGCGATATAGGTGGAGGAACAAGGCAAATCTCAGCACACTCGGGCGTAACGGAAGTTCGCTTACCGCCCACCGCCCGCCTCCCGCCCGCAGTATTAAATACATTTAAAAAGCACATTTCAAATAACCTTACCTTATCGGCGGCGTCCCCAGGCTTCCATCCGTCTCCATCGCGTCATCTTCTGGGAGCTGCGCATTCGCGGGAGCCCGCGCATGCGCATTCCTCGGCCGGAATGCACATGCGCGGGCTCCCACGCATGTGCAGTTCCCAGAAGAAGATGCGATTGAGACGGGTGGAAGCCCGGGGATGCCGCTGATAAGGTAAGGTGATTTGAAATGTGCTTTTTAAATGTATTTAATACTGCGGATGGGAGGCAGGCGGGAGGCACGTAACAGAACTATGCCGAGAGTGCGGAGATTGGTTCCATCTCCGTGCCTCTCCGCGTAGGTCCCTTACGCACACCCTTAGTCAGCAATAGCTGCAGGACATTCTTTAGTTGATGGTGTCTCAGTAGGACAAAACCTTTTAACAAAAAAGATGATGAGAAGCATGCAAGTTCTTAATCCTCCAACTCCGAAATATTCAGCCTTATGGGACATAAGAAACATATTACAATTTATTTCTTCTTGGGGAGATAACATTAACCTCTCTCTCAAGTGTATTTCCTATAAGCTTACTGTGTTACTTTAGTTGGTCTCTTTCAAGCGAACCTCAGATGTTAAGGCATTAGACGTTACTAACAGGGCTTACCAGCCTGAGGGAGTTTGTTTTTACCTTGATAAAAGAACCAAAACTATGTCTTCCTCTATTTTCTACCCTTTCTTTCCTCTTAATGAAAGTCTTTGTGTTGTAAAATGTCTTAAATAGTACGAAAGAAGGTAGGTAAGTCTGAGAGGAGTTGGATCTCAACTGTTGATTTCTCATAGATCCCCTCATAACTCCCACGCTTGCTAGATGGGTGAAAGAAGTGATGGGTGAGAGTTATATTGATGTTTCTTTTTTTGGTGCACACTCTCTCAGAGGTGCAGCTGCTTCTAAAGCCTTTATGTCAGGTGGAGGGCTCCAGGATATCCTTAGAGCCGCTGACTGGTCAAATGAGAGCATGTTTAAACAATGTTATTTTAGACCAATCAATAATGTGATTGACAATGTACTTAATTCACTTTAAAGTTGCATATTGTTGACCTCCGTGTCATGCCATAAAATGTCGATTTTTTACAGCCTGGTAGGCAGAAAATCTGGATTTTATTGAGGACACGGAGGCCAAGATTATCCCTTCTCTTACAAACCCTCCCTAGGGATTTTAACTTTTGACTTATTGTATCTTTTTTCCTCCAGAGTAAGGCGTCTGGGGATTGCTAAGGAAACCAGTTTTTCATTCCACTACAAGATTGAAGTCTTGTTTTTTCTTCTGAGTTTAATTTTGTGGCAGCACTTGACAAGGAAGGAAGATGGCTGCATGCTCATGGACCATATAGTGTATTGGAATTTTGTTTGAAGTTTTATATTCTGTTAATTGGTACTGCTGAGCTGTGGCAATAAAGGAGATTTGCATAATCTTGGCCTCCGTGTCTTTAAAAAAATCCAGATTTTCTGCCCACCAGGCTGTGAAAAATCTAAATTGTCTACCTCAATCTGACAATTGTCTGTCCGTGAAATTACCAGACAACTGCCCTCGACCCCCTGCCCACGAACGGCCGGACGATCACATAAATCATTGATAGGATCCAATCACTCGATTTCACACACACAGTAACCCACGACCTGCGTTGGTCACTCAGACACTCACTCTCTCGTTCCCTATCTCAAGTGGGGTTGTCGATGACGTCTCACGACTCCCACAATCTATGGTCGACAATTACGGCTCCGGGTGTCTTCTACACCACAATCTATCTATCCCGGGATCTTAGGCTACTCATCGAGCCTGATATCAAGAAATCACATGAACCGCGCGCGCTCACAGTCCGAAACCACAATCACTGAACTCTCATTCCAACTCTGCAAGACATCAAGCAATCAAATCATCACTGCAATCTAACAACATCCCTATTCAGGCCGTAAGCTCCGAATTGGGGCCAGAATACATGAACTGTGGCCATTGATCATTTGAGCCAAGGGTAAACACCTGTCCAAGTCCCTACCATCCCCCACCATGCATCAGCTGACACACTCCAGCCAATCCCAGCCAACAGCTCCAGTTTGCCATGATGTTGCAAGTGCCTACCATCCCCCACCATGCTCCAGCTGAAGCCAATTAACACTAATTGACCAGAACCAAAAAATATTTAAAAGCAGCACACATTGAAGGAACAGGTTTGGCCACAGAGAGTTTGTGTTCACAACGCTGACTCTGCCAGAGAATAATGGAGCTATTGAGGAGGAAGAAGAATTTCACTGCAGAGGAGACCACCATACTTGTGGAGTTTATAGTGAGGAACGACAAACGCCTCAATGGACTCCCACCCTACTGCACCAGTGGCACACAGAAGGCAGCCCTAAGGCAGCAATTAGCCACTGCTGTCACAGCATTGGGGGAGGAGAGGCGCACAGTCCAGGGCATCAAGAAAAAGTGGCAGGATGAAAGGCAAGGGTGAAGGAGAAATACTCCCGAATCAAATTAAACCGGATCCTCCCTGCTGCATACTCTGGACCCCGAATCCGTCTCACCACACTGGAGGAGGATATGCTGACCACAATACACCCCCACTTGTTCCATGGGCTGCCTGTTAGTGATGTCCGCTACGTGGTACCAGGTAAGTGGGATAAAAAGAAAAAGTGCATGAAAAGATTGTCTGTGTTGCACTGTCATTATGAATAAGGAAGTTGTCCAAAGTGTATATAAAAATTATAGTCAGTCAGAGACTCATGTGTCACCCTCTGTATGTAGCACCATAAGTCCCACAATCCTTTGCAATGGAAATGGCAAATCCCTCCCCCACTTTAGAAAACATGGGCACTGTACTGTTGCCGTAATACACAACCCTGCTAAGTAGCAATTGACAAATGTCAGCAGGGATGCGCAAGTAACAATGCAACATGCAATTCAACTCTTGTGCAACCGCGGATGCGTCACATTTACAATGAGTTGCACTGTGGCGCAGGGATAGACAGATGTGTGTTGCCTTTGATGGCATTAGGGGGGTGCTTTGCTGGAGTAGTGTCGCAAGTGTGACGCAACTCCAACAATGTCCATGGACCACCTACACCTAACGTTCTGTGCCACTCATTACGTGTGCTTCAAGCAGGCGTAAGGTTGCGTAGCAGCACCCTATGAAAAGTGACTCCATGAAATCTCGTTGATTACACTGCGTCACTTTTACAAGGCATATCCCAAAGAAACGCACACCCTGCCTACATCACAGCGGACGCATGTTTAATGTTGCGCAGGGCTGCACAACGTGGCGCATCCCCATAGATGCATCACGTTGTGAATAAGTCGAAATGTGTCACCTGTATTACACCACCGCTGTGTCACAGAAGTGATGCAACGGCGGTGTAAATGTTTTCCAAGGGGCTTGTAAACCGGCCACAAATTATCCAAGAAGTAAATCACCGTGTGCCAGCTTAAATCACAAAGCAGAAGGTGAGAGAATCATCAGATCAAAATAGTCATACACCTATTCTGTTGAACATTTCCCACCCTGCCACGCAATTACATCCCCAACGCACCACAGCTCCTACCTACCCAGTCTGCGGCCAGTACTGCACAACCCTGTTAGCATGCAGAAGAAATGGGGAAATCCCTGAAAAGTTCCACAAGCACATTTCCCATTTGATTACTTTTCTCTCTTCTCACCCATTGACACATTCAGCCAGAGCACAGACAACTGCAGTAGCAGAGGTCCCTGCATCTACTGGGAGGAATCGACATTGTACAGAGAAAGGCATATCACCCTCACCAACTGGTAAGTCAAACTGGACAGGAGATGGTCAAATGGCATACATTGTCAGGAGTGACAGAGGCACATATAGTGCCCACATATGTGAATCAACCAGAGATGAAAAATAGCTGCATTACTATTGGAGTTGTCAATGAACATCCACCTTTAGCATCCACCTTTAGCAAATGATATTTGTGAACAGTGAAAGACAAAATATAAAATGTCTTGGCTCATCATACCTTTGTAATTGTGGAACATGACGGGCCCGATTCACAGAACTAACTTAAGACAAAATCCTAAACTTACTACCATTTTGGTATTCACAGAAGGCACTTACTCATTTTGGTATTCACAGAAGGCACTTACTCATTTCGGTATTCACAGAAGTTAGGAGTCCTAACTTTAGGACTCCTAAATGCCTTCTGTGAATACCGAAAGTCTTAAAATTAGGATTTTTCTCAATTTAGTAGTCCTAAGTTTAGATTTAGGACTACTAAATTGAGAAAAATCCTAATTTTAAGACTTTCATTATTCACAGACGGCATTTAGGAGTCCTAAAGTTAGGAGTCCTAACTATACTACTACTAAACTGAGAAAAATCCTAATTTTAAGACTTTCGGTATTCACAGAAGGCATTTAGGAGTCCTAAAGTTAGGACTCCTAACTTCTGTGAATACCGAAATGAGTAAGTGCCTTCTGTGAATACCAAAATGAGTAAGTGCCTTCTGTGAATACCAAAATGGTAGTAAGTTTAGGATTTTGTCTTAAGTTAGTTCTGTGAATCGGGCCCGACATGTTTTTCAGCAACAGTCCCAGACCTGGGAATCCAATCCTGTAATCGAGTGCCACAACTAGTCAAAAGGGTGTCCCCACTATGTTGTAATAGTGTCTGTAGACCTAATCAAGAAATCCAATTTGCACAAATATGGCAATGATGAACCAGAAGTGGGATAAAACGGCCAGTAGTATTGACAATGCATACACTGTCTAACTTCGAATGTTTCCAATATGGATCAAATGCCCAGTCCACACAGCTGGTCATGTACCTCTTACATTGGCTGGCTTTTTTGTTGGCCATCAACAAAACACGATAGTGGACCTCACATCATGATTCGTAGACATGTCATTGTGATATAGGTTGCATCTAGGTAGTGGGCCCATTCTAAGTTATATGTGGGATCACCCATGATATTAAGTATAACACACTTCAGCAGCTTGTGCTCATCCTTTGTGCCAGAAATTTAGTGCATCACATGTGGCTGCAGAAATGTAAAGTTACAAAACACACTTATCATTGTAGGTACAATGAGGTCCTCCCAGAATCAAAGACACACACTGACTTCTGCTACAAGGTTGGCTGTGACATCTGTTCAGGGCCCACACACTGTTCCAGTGCTGGGCCAAGGGAAGTAAACCCAAGAATAGATCCGGCTGAATGCTCATTAAATGTGCCTTTCACCTCCACCATATGTTGTATGTGTTGTACAACACTGTTGTCCTGCATCACAATATGCTCACATATGGCATTTGAACCCATGCAAGATCAGACGTTGGTGGCTAATGAAAGGATGACACAAAAAGTGTACCAAGTGAGTGCAGAATGGACATACAATAGTACAATGTGTCATATGAAGTGACCAGAACACAACAGGCTTGCAATTCAATGATAGGAAAAAATCACTAGCAAAATATACATGGTTAAATCATAATGAAAATAGCATGGCTGAGGCCAACACTGATGCCAGTTGTGTACCTTTGAGATGGATGTAGGGGCTGCTAAGGTGAATCTTCATGCAGTCACACCTGCAAAATAACTTGGCTGAAGAGCAACATGCTAATCCAGTGCAGGCGGAAAGCATCAAAGCTTCTCAGCCTATCCGCGATGTGTGAGCATAACCAAATGTTGCATTCTGCTTGCCTCCTCTCCTACCGTATTCACATGTATAGGTGAGTGTTTGACATATGAGGTTTGGATGTCTGCTGTACAAGACACCAATCGTTGTCAGCTAAGTAGTACCATGATGTTGGAAATAGAGTATGCAAAGAGAGGACACTCAAAGGATGGACATAAGAATTCTGTGTTCTCCCATTCAAAAATGAGCTGTGTGACTTCATGCGTAGGGAAGCACAAATGAGCAACATCATGTCCCTGATTATTGCACATCTCACACATAAACCCCTTTCTGACTTACATTACACTCCGGAAAAAAGTAAGTCTTAATGGCAAATGTGAAATCAGTGTAATGCGGAGGAGTCCGGGTCATTTATCCCCTTCCTTGAAATATCAGTATTGATGTCAGTGCTGTGTGGAGGTAACGGCTGGCAAATGCTGCATGTGAGCAGGTGGCCACATGTAAAGTCCATGAGGTAAACATGCTGCACATTTTCCTGGATTATGCCCAAATGGTTATTGTGAATGACATGTTGGCTCAGAGCTACCATCTGTTGTCCAAAAATATAGACCTGTATGTCTCATCACAGCTGCTGACAGGATGACACCACAGCAGCGGACACCATCCCGGGGACTGCATGACAGCCTGGCTGCAGCAGTGAAACCATTGCGCACCTGTCCTTCAGGTAATTCTGGCATGAGGTGTGTCACTAGCTTAGATTACTGAGCCATGACAGAGATCAAGATCCCCTTCTGCATGGAATCAGCAGTTGTTGTTTACAAAGTGAAATACAAATCAGGAGTGTCATGTGCCTGTCTGTCAATTAGCGATGCAGATCATTGAGAATGCTGTCACTTCCCTCTAGAGCTGCTGGATCAGGGACAGCTATGTCTACAACAGCTATGAGGATACAGGACCAGCAGGTGATACTAGGGGGAGCATGAAGGGACAGATAGTTGTGGCTGGAGCTGGTGAGTTTGCTTGTATCATGTACATCTCTGTGTAACACCTCAGTGCTATGGTGTGAGCTGTCATTTGTGGTGGTACCCTAAACAGCTCACATGATCCTCATCTGTTGATGCAAAGTACAGTTAATACAACCCTTGTGTTGCACCACATGTAATCCCAGGTCAATCACTAATACGGTTGCAAGCTCTGTGTTCCAGGGGATGCTAAGGATGAGGATGACAGACCTATGACCAGTGCGGGCCGACGGGGAATCAGAGGGGAGAATCCTCTGATCCTCCAAGCAGTGATGTTGGCAGCAAGTTCTGCTCAAGAGGAGGAGGATGAATTTCCTGAGGACTTCGACTTGGTGGATGATGAGGACAACATGTCCGATGATGATACTGATGCCAATGAGAGCTATCGTGCCAGATTGGCAAAATCTGTCAGGGCATCACATCCTCTGCCAAGCAACATTTATCAGCCTCCTCCCAAGCAAAGTATGGCCTGTCTCCAGCATCGAGCAAACCAGCTACAGCTCCCACGCATCCCAACACAGACATCACTCCCTCACAGCCCTCACGGCCAAGACCGAAATGGTGGTTCCTTTACCCGCTCCTTCCTAGACAGTGTATCCCTGCCATCCTCTCCACCATCTGGGGGAAGTACCAGCCCTGTTGTGGTACAGTTATCCCCGGGCACCATTCTCCTGCCCACAGGCTCCCACCTGCCACCCCCTCCCCTGTTGTTGGACCTGCTCATCCCATCCACGGCAGACACCTGCAAAGAGGGCCTGCGCCTGGCTATGATGGCCAGTGGGAGCAGGACTTCTTCCAACAGCAGACAGATGTGAGGCAGGACATTCGTGCCATAGGGGCTACCCTGTCCGACATGTCAGAGTCCCTGCAGGACATGGTCCAATTCCCTCAGGTGGTGGACAGGCTGAGCCAAGTTTTGGATAGGATGGATAGAACTTGGCTGGACATGTCCAGAAATATGCGAGACATGATATCCATACAAAGGGAAGAGAGTGCAAGACACCATGCCTTGGCCATGAAGATGATGGAGGGCATGTTGAAAGTGATCCAAAGTCTCTCTTCACGGTCAACGCAGGGAGGGGAGCTATCATATCTGCCCACAGGACAGCACATCCCCACACCTGTACCACCAACTGCACAGCACCACAGCAAAGGTACACATCCACATCGGCGGGCTGAACAGGCACTCCCACCACCAACCCATGTACAGGCACTCCTGCCACCTGCACAACCACCACCAATCTCTGTACAGGCACTGCCACCACCTGCGCAACCACCACAACCCCTGTACAGGCACTCCTGCCACCTGCACAACCACCACCAACTCCTGTACAGGCACTGCCACCACCTGCACAACCACCACCAACCCCTGTACAGGCACTGCCACCACCTGTACAACCACCACCAACCCCTGTACAGGCACTCCCACCACATGCACAACCAGCCCTTGTCCAGGCACAAACATCAAATGTGCATACACCATCTGCCCCAGCACATGTAGATCACCCTGGACAGTCCCAAGGACAATACCCACCCCCACGTAGGTGACGAGCCAGACCTGACCCCTCCGAGCAGTCATCACCACCAAAATTGCGATGTCGCAAGCACGATCGCCAGTGACAGGAACCCCAAGACAAATTAACCATGTGAATATGTGTGTTGAACAAATAAAGACCAACAAAACTAAGATTCTGTTGTGTATCATGTCCTGTGTAACAATGTAGGTGGCCTAGAGATGTGAGGAGGTATGTGTGTGTGTGTGACACAGTTACAAGTGTAACCCATCATTGCAACAAGCCATTATGTGCATAGCAGATGACTCACCAAATATGTGTCCATATTCGTTTCGTTTATATACTTTATTCGATAACAAGGTATCATAAAAGTAATTACATTTCAAATCAACATAGGTACGACCACAGGAATAATAACATATAAAAATGTACATTTAAAAATTTCATCCAGAAAAACAAAAAAAGAAAAAAGGGATTTAAGTAAAACAGAGGAGTAAGAGAATGAAGGCAAGAGATACATATCCAATTATAAAAATTGTTTGATGTAGATGGTAAAGAGAGACAAGATGGCAATCTAAGCAGAGCTTGCTTCAACCAGCTTAGATCGTAATATCCAAGCTTTTCCAAGGTATTTGGCTACCCCACAAACTACCAGCAAGGATGTTGTGTCCGTCGTTAAAATACGGAGGGCCACTGATGACTGCCTATTACCCAGATTACTACAAACTGGAGTTAACCAGCGCTTTCTAGGTGCCCTGTACGCCTTGCAGGCAAACAGGAAATGCCCCAGTGACTCAGTAGGATTAGAACATCCCGGGCAAGCTGTGTGATTGGATTTAGAATTTTTCCAATTATTTGTAAAATCATTAAGAGGTAGTGTGCCAAACCTCCTTTTGAGGAACAAGGCTCTGTCCCTTGGTGAGGAGATGAAATCTAAAAAAGGTTCCAGCTTCGGAGCTGGCTTGCAGGTCATGAATGCATCAGTTAGAGCACCCAACTTTGCGTCTGTCAAAGCCATTCCCTCGACGCTTGACCAATATAGTTTCTTAATAATATCTTTTTGCGGGGGCTGCTGCAAGAGCCATTCTTCTTTTAGCCCTAGCTTAATTACCATGTCCCTCAGATTTTCCAACCATGGGATTAATCTGAAACCATTTAAAGCAATAAGTTCGTCAAGGGCGGCTGCATAATTGCTCAGTTCCGGGGTTCTCCTGAGCCGGGCCCAAAATAAAACGGGCCGAAGGCCAACAATGTCTTTAATGGAACGGCGTCCCAAATCATAAAGTAACGGCTTAATAGGAGTGGAAACTGGGAGACCCACTAATTCTCTCATAAATTTATGTTCTGCAGAGACTAAATCAGCAACTCTTTCGAATCCCCACAGTTCAGATCCGTAAGTAGCAGCAGACAATGCCTTGCCCTCGTATACTAATAAGGCAGGGCTGATAGGCTTAGTTGATGATAAATGGTGGTCTCTAAGGATTGCTCCTGTCACTCTCTTTAGATTTAAAGTCATTTTGGCAGTGTGCGAATCCCATTTCATTCTAGAGTTTATCCTGACCCCCAAATAATCAAAGGCATCCACTTCTTCTAAGGAGGTGCCATTTAATGCGACGGTGGTTTTTTAAAGTTTTTTGTTTCTAGATAATACCATCAATTTGGTCTTAGTAGTATTGATGGTAAGTCCACGATTGTCGCAAAAGATACAGAACTTGTCAAGCAGTTTCTGAAGACCCATAGGGGTCTTAGACATGAGGAGTGTATCGTCTGCAAAGAGGAGGGTGGGTGTTTTTTCCCCCGCCAGGGCGGGGGCATCCGCTGGGTCCTCCCTCAAATGGTCTACCACCCCATTAATAAAGAGGGAGAACAGTGTCGGAGCCATCACACATCCCTGGCGAACCCCCCTCTGAACAGGGATGCGGTCAGTCAGTTGGCCTTCACTCCCCCATCTAATTCTTGCATATGTGTCCTCGTGCAGTCTTTTGATAAACTCCAAAAGGTATCGTGGCAACCCCATTCCATGTAGAACCTGCCAGAGTTTGGCCCGGGGAACAAGATCAAATGCAGTTTTAAGATCAATAAAGGCCAGGTATAAAGAACCCCCGCCAATCAGGACAGTCTTCCAATATGTGGCGAGGAATCTGAACACCTGGTCCATAGTGCCCACTTTCTTCCTAAACCCTGCTTTTAAGTGTAATAAGAGGTTTCCCTCTTCAAGCCAGGTCCACATTCGCGAGTTGAGAACCCTGCCAACCACCTTTTGGATGACATCGATTAAACTTATTGGCCTGTAGTTGGCAGGGTCCTCTCTCGCCCCCTTCTTATAGATTGTGACTACCTCGGCACCCTTCCATGAATCAGGGATAGCATGGCCTCTTAGCAGTAAGTTCATCACATTAGTGATAAGTTCTGCCCATATTAGGGATTCATGGAGAATCAAATCGCCTGGAAGGCCATCAGGGCCTGCCGCCTTCCCGGAAGCTATGCTTTTGATGGCGATCTGGACCTCCCCAGAGGTTAAAAGGTCCATTGGATCAGGCTGTAAAAAGGTTGGGTTAAGGTCTGGACTATCAGACGTGAGGTGGTCGGGCTCTACCTCGTTACAATATAATTTTGAAAAATGCACAGACCACTGCTGTTTGGTTATATTGTTGGGGATTGGTTCAGAGTCTCTTCTGGATAATTGAGTTATTAAGGACCAGAAGATTTTAGAGTCTTTTGAAAAGGCTGCATACTTAAGTGCTTGCCAATGTTCCTCCTCCCAAGCCCGTTTAGCAGCTGCTATGGATTTTTTATAAGCTTGCCTAGCCGACCTGACAGCTATCGGATCGTTATTCCAAAGTGCAAGAATCATCTCCTGTCTCAGGGTTCTACATTCGTTGGTAAACCATGGGTTGCCTCTCTTGGGTTGATGATTTATGCCAGCTTTTGGACCTTTTATTATAAAATGAGAGCCTATGTCCTCAGTGAGGGTTTTATAAGTGTTAATAAAGTTAGCATGGTTTGTCACAAGCGACCCTGCATTGAGGTGAGCAAATTCAGCAGCCTTAGAGGCCACTAGGAGGTTTATGGAGGTTAGGGTGTCCTCATGACCTGATACTTTGTGCCATTTCAACCTTCTATTGCAGTTTGTAGGAGTTACTGCTTTGGAGGCCAAATTCAAATTTAAGGAGCTTGGCCTTGAATTCCATTTAAAAACTGCACAGAGGGGATTATGGTCACTATCTGGCATCTGTTCTACCTTCATATCAACCACCTGGTCCCAAGAATTTGCATCTATGATAATGTAATCGATACGCGATGGCCCATGTAATCTATTAAAGGTCATAGCCCCATGTGGATCAGAGAGAGTTCTTCCATTTAGGGCACGGAGGTTAAATTCCAGAGTGAGACCGGTCATCTGAAGTGCCCTTGCTGACCATCTCATAGTAGAACTCAAATTTAAAGGGGGGATACAAGTTTTACTGTCTTCCGCAGTGAGCCCTAAAAGGTCAGCATCTCTTAGTGGTTCGTACGTACAATTCAGATCACCACCTATAATGATATTAGAGAGTGGTGGGATACCTGACAAAACGTTTTCCAGAATGGAGATGGTGGCAGAGTTTTGGGTGGGAGGGCCTCCTCTAGCGTATACATTGAGGAGGTCAACTCTAGAGCCATTTCGGGGCCGTTTGAAAGATATATGAAGAAGATCTACTGACTTGGCATTATGGATTTTAATGTCCAAATTCAGAGCAACCTTAATCGAAATATGTAGGCCTCCCGAAGGTCGGCCCACACCCTGGTGGACTGCCGGGATATGAAAGGTAGAATAACCAGGCTTATAAAGAGGGTCTAAACTCCAGGTCTCCTGGAACATGCAAATATCATATTGGTTGACAAAGTCAAGCCAATCCGGGTTGGCCAGGTGTTTCTTAAGGCCTGCAATATTCCACGAAAGCATTTGGATTGTTCCCGAATTGGCCTTCCCACTATCTGGTATAGCATTAGTCAGGGGTACGGGGGAATAATTTTTAGGTAAGTGTCCCTTCGTTGAGCCATATGGGGGGTGCTGGGTATAATGTACTAGGGGGCGTCAATCGATATCCTCTAATCCTCTAAGTGGGGAGAAACGATTAAAAGTAGGTACATTAAAAAGAGATGGTCCTGCCTGTGGCCGAGTTGGGATGATGGGGTAAGTAGGATTCCTAATTAGTGACTGCGAATAAAAATAGGTTAGATCGAGGGTTCTAATGGGGCTCTGGTATGGAGCTTGGGACCAATTCACAATGTGTCTAGTAGCTCTAACATCTCTAAAGTTAACAACGATTACGTCGCCCTCAATGTCCTTGGGCCGTGGGCCCACCCAACCAAGCCTACGGACATTCAAAAGTTCGCCATTTATATTAAGAGGTAACGGCCTGTTCTTTCCCAACCAGTGTAAAACTTTGTTTTTTAGGTCATAATAACCTTCCTTCTTGCCTGCCTCTAGTGCAGGAACTCCTGTCATAAGTACAACGTAGGGGGTTGCCTCTGGTGGGAGGTCTATGTGGTCAGGACTGCCGACGTATTTTTTATTTGAAACAGTGGAGGGAAGGGCATTGATTGTGGAAGGGAGGATGCCTCTAGAGGAAGGGGAAATAACAGTTGTGTTACGAGAGGATGATAGGTTAAGTACATTTGATGGGGGTGTGACAATTTTGATATTAGTTATTTCTGATCTGCTTAGCCTATCATCTGGCGTTGGAGATAGGTTAACAGCAGGAGTATTATTTGATGGTACCAAGGCCTTTGGGAATTGCTCATTTAATTTGTCAGTGTTTTTCTGAATCATTTGCTCTAATAGCCCTAGTTGGTTGGACACGTTCTTTATCCTTTCTGTTAGTGGAAGAAGGAGTGATTTAAGAACTTTCTCGATTTGGGACATCATATTGTTTGATAGAAGATCAAATTTACAGTGATCTGACTCCGTAGCTTGCACTGCTGGCTGCTTAGCTACTGGGATAGAAGTTTTTGCGATGTTTCCCAACGCAGTGTGTTTAGCAGTAGCCAAATGGTTCGTTTTGTTAAGATTTTTCCCTCCTTTTTTTCTTTTTTTGGGAGGGGGGGGCTATGATGTTGCTTCTCCCTCTCAACTTTTGCGGGCTGACAGCATTACAATTGGATATGGCTCCAGGAACAGATGTGGTCGGAGGTGTAAAGCCCCTAGGATGACTAGTAGGGAGGATAGGATCAGACAAAGTTGGGTGTGAGTGGGAAGGTGACGTTGGATTGTCAACATGAATGGTCAGAGAAGATGTAGAAGCAAGGGGGCTGATCGGTAAACAAGAGATAGGTAGGGCCGGCGACGGTGAAACAACCAGCTGGATAGGGCCAAGAGAAGATCTTTTAGATTGTAAGATTTCGGCCGATAGACGTCGCTCTGCCATAGCTATCTCCTTTTCCAGGACAGAGGTAGCTCTTGTAATAAAATTGTCTAGCGTACCTCTGACTGAGCCTCCCAACATGGATAATTTACGTGATGGGGTACAGGTAGCCATAGTGGGAGATGCACAAATGGCCCAAACCAGTGATTACACACGGCAAAATTATACCACCAATATAAATGACATACGTGGCTTTTATATCAGGTGGCATGCGGACAACAACTACGTTAGATGATATGTGTGCGCCCCTTTAACATGCGCTAGTAAACAGCAAGTACCTCAGGGAATGGTGTAATGGCAAACAGATCTTAGAGAGAGGGCCCAGCCCAGCCTCCTCCTGCCTCTGACGGCCTCAGACGGCCCGCCCTTTGCCCGGGCTTAGCCCCGCGCGCTCCCGCGCTGCGGGATAACAAGAGCTAAAATAGGATGCGTGGAGGCGTGTCTTCCAGGGAGAGCTGCCCAGGTGTAAGCAATTGGGCGCGCAGGGGCTCCTGGGCAATGGAGTCCCCTGCTGCTCGCAGCCCTGTCAGCTGACGCACACCCGGCTCTATTCAGTCCTGCTCCAAACCATTTCCACAAATCCTGATGGACGCTGCGGGACCCGTGTCCATATTCTGAACCAGACATTCAAAATGAAGTCAAACAAGTTAAAGTAATTAGAATTCCTCATTGATATTTATGAAGGAACAGAAGAACAACCGTCCATTTGGAAGGGAGAAAGGAAAACAAATGATGATCTTAATGCAGAGGGAGAAGGGAACCTGGATAGGGGTGGGGCAACAAAAATATAACAAGTCAGGGAGCGTCAGGGAAAACAGTCTATTTACAAGGGAAAAATTAAATATTAGTTCAGGACAACGTCTCCGTCAAAAGTCAAGTGTCCTTCTTGTCATCCTCTAGTACCACAATGTCCAGATCCTCTGAGTCCGATGCAGGCACACGGCTGGCGGGTGCAGGAACAGGCACCACATGTGTTCGTGACACATGAGGAGTACGGGGGGAAACAGTGTGGGGCAACGGACAGGGGGAGACATTGACGGTGGTATGGGAAGGGATTTAGGAGACAAGAGACGACATGACTGTGGCCATTGAATTGATACTGGTGGTGAGGGTGGCCAGAGATCGGACAATGTCCTCTTGCATCATGCGTACCTCCATAAACACTTGTAGCATGATGCGAGCGGACATGTCTGGCTGACCCTCACACATCCACCTCAAGTCCCCTGGCACAGCCATAGAAGTAACAACATCGGGAGGAGCCTGGGGGGGACATGAGGGATGTGGTGCCTCAGGTTCGGAGCCAATGTTGTCATCATGCTGGCAGCTACGATGAGGGGGACTGGTTGCAGGGGATGCAGCTGGAGCCCTCAAAGGAATGGGGGACTCTAGAGGTAGGGAGGGGCTGATGGCAGGCCCACATTGTGTATTGGCCTGCCCCTGGGACACCTCTTCAGGACCCACGGGTAAAGAGTCTTGGGGAGAGTAGCTCTCCACCACATCATGGGGAGAGGTGTCGGGTTCCCCCCCCTTCAACGTCCACAGCCTCCACCCGGGAGGTAGCACCAGCATCAGGGTGTCCCTTGTCACTCCGAGTGGGTGCAATCCCCTTTCCTCTTGATGTTGAGGGTCCCTCCTCATCCTCTTCTTCCTCGCTGGTGGAAAGAGGGTGTAGCCACCGCCGTACTGATGGCCTCGTGCTCCAGACCTGCTGCCCTTCCATTTTGCCAGCTGTGCCTGCTGAAATGTATGCAAAATCCTAATGTGGTGGTTGTGTCATGCAGGACGAGACACAAAAATAGATGAGCCAAGGTCAGACTTTATTTTCCTCTGATCACACTCTACAGTTGTCAGTGTCTATGAATTCACATTACATGTATGTTCACTGTCATTTACTGAATTGAGTCTGACATCGACATCTCACGTGAATGTTTGTGGCTTACACAACTGTATTGGCCAACCCTCAACCTTGGCATTCTTGTGATCTGTGTGTCCTGTCACTGCTACATGTGCAGGTTCCAAAAGCAGTCCATTAAAGGAGAAAATGAAGAGTCCTGATTTCTTTGAATTGGGCCATTGATATGTAGTCGCAGCTATTTAACGTCTGGACAAGTGTCATCTGCTTTGTAGCATTGTTTGGGACAAGACAAGTGCCGAATGTGGGTCACATATCCACAGAGGGTCTGGGCTATTTCTTTAGCTACATTGTGAGTCTATTCTTTTGCTGTCTCCACACATAATCTGACAATCCAGTGGCACATATTGGCTTTGGTGACTGATGACTGGTGACTGGTGACTGGTGACTGATAAGGTAGTTCAGTACACTGCTGAACAGTGGGGGATTGTTGTGACAGCTACCTGTACATGTGAAATGTCATGCAGGCCACTGAGGGTGAGGCATCTGTCAGTGGACACACCTAGCAAATTTAGAAGCACTTAAGAGTGATGCAAGGATGTCAAAGTCTGTCTTGACTCCATGGCACATGATGATTTGTCTCAATTGGAACCCAAACTCTACAAATGCAATGCAAGTCACAGCATCCAATACCCCTTGGCCTGCCATGCGCACACTGGACAGTGCCTGTACCATTGCTCATCCAATGCACACATCAGTTATGATTTCCTTGTTCTAATTGAAGTGGTGCTGGAAGAGCAGATTTCAGTATGAATGCACAATTGTGGCTCATTTAGCCAGTTGTCATGAAGAAACTACAACTCCCAAAATGCACTCTGCCCTGTACAGTCCATATGCCACAGTGTGCCTTTTTAATCTTGGTGACTGCTGCATGGACACGGAATCGGTGAATGGAGGCATGGGACACACAATGGTACAGCACTGTTTCACTCACATCATACTCCCGGACACATATTGCATATGATGCACTTACCAGGTCTCTGCTGCTCATGCTCCTCCAGCTGAGCATGGAGAGTCAGCGAAGCTGCTTGCAGGACCCTCCTGTACAGTGGGGAGAGGCGAGGACGATGCACATGGTGCTGGGAAGACATGCCCACCAGCTCCTCAGCCTTGTGCCGGGACCAACGTTTTAGGTCCTCCCAGCGCTTGCGGTATGCCCTAGCACTCATGGTGTAGACTCCCACTGCACTGCCGCGCTCCCCGATGTTGGCCCATAGCCGGGCCCGGGCTGCATTGCTCATCTGGTGTTCTGGGTCCCCATATAGCTTAGGATATTTGGCCAGCACCCCCTCAGCCAAGATGTCTAATTCCCTTTCAGTGAAAGGGGGTGCTTTCTCTTCGTAACCCTCAGCCATTTTGGGGCAAATAAGAATGATGAGAGCAGCAGGATGTCAGAGGATCTGATCTGTGATAGAGGATGACTCAGAATGAACACAAAATGGCTGCCAACTATTTCCTGTGATGTATTTCCTGCCTCCCATTTCCTGTAAAACATTTCCTGTATGAAATAATGTGTTCCGGGTCATTTTCGGAATTTCCGGCCTGTAAACGCAGTTTCCGGTTCCGGAGCAGAGGGTTCGCACACGCGCATTACGCTCCGGAATCGGGACTTCTGATTTCGGGCCGTAAACTCCGAAAATGACCCGGAACACATTATTTCGTACAGGAAATGTTTTACAGGTAGTGGGAGGCAGGAAATACATCACAGGAAATAGTTGGTAGCCATTTTGTATTCATCCTGATCCATCTACAATCAGAAATCAAATCCACTGCCATCCTGCTGTTCTGTTGTGGATAAAAATGAAATGACAGTGCAGGTGAGAATTATGAATATGTAACAAAAGGGGGAAGAGATCATTTAATGACATTTCTATATGGACGGGGGGGCTGACACAACATCAAACCCCAGTTTCAATTTCTCCTACTTTGCATTATGGTACAAGTAGTCCATATTGGGTGCTCATTACCAGAGTTGTGTGATGTGTTACATAACATTGGGGTGAAGCAGTGTGGATATATCACAGACACATGGTGTCTGATTCACCCATGACATCATCACTCATGTTGTGGGCACATCATTTGTGGGGGAGTCAAATCTGTTGAGGGCACAGGCCCGACAATGCAATGGTTATGGCCTTTTGTGATTAAGTGACCCATCCTCATGAGGTCCAGCTAGGTCTCTCAGAACATGTATCGTTTTCCATCTGCGTCAAAAGATTCTTTAGGGACATCCACTACACTGATCATGACATGGGCACATGAGCTGAAGCACGCTCAACCTTTTGACTACTGTCAACAGCTGTGATTTACATGCAGTTAGTGTGGCTTGCAAAGTTGTCTCAGGAAGGAATTTATTGACACAGTCGTGTATATCCAAGTTTCATCTATGGCAACAGACAGCAAACCACATTTGGTCCATTACACTAAAAGGTTGGTCATGTGAAAAACGTGGCAACTAGCTGATCACGGACTTGCATGCCCTGACCTTGGTTATGTGCAATGGCCCAGTTTCCCAGATTCAGAGCTAGCCGAGGTTCCAGCGGTATGTGTAAGCCATGCGTTAAGGCAATGTTGTGCAAAACACAACAGGCTAATATGATCTTGCACACGACTTCTGGGGAGTACATCAGCACACCCCCTGTACGGTCGAGACATCTGAATCGCGACTTCAACAGACCGAAAGTGCGCTCTATGATGGCTCGAGTCCGTATGTGTGCCCTATTGTACCTACGCTGTGGTACAGTGTTTGCACGCCTGTAAGGGGTGAGGAGATGTGGGGAGAGTGCATACCCAGCATCACCTGAGGAGTGGAGAAAGGGCAGTTGGCTACATTTCCCTCTTTGATTTGCACAAGACATGATCTATACTGTATTACATGCACTATCTGTTGGCCCATGTATGTAGCTTTATGATTCTTATTTTACAATGGTTAATGTTGGGGGTCATTCAGACATTTCAACAACACATTTACCTCATTTTTAACGCTTGGTACTTACCCAGTAGCCACATGTTGCCAAATTCACCCGCAGCCATCGGCCGGGCAAGAGGTGACATGCGGAATATGAAGCTGTCATGGGTACTGCCTGGGAACACCGCATGTACAATAATGAACCTCCCACTGGCATCACAGACAGCTTGCACGTTGATGGAATGCCATCGGTGTCTGTTGCAGAAGATGTGTGCAATGTGGCGGAGTGGCTGAAGGGCCACATGGGTACAATCAATTGCACCCAGCATACGTGGGAATTGTGCAATGTGATAGAAATCTCGTGCTGTCCTTTGTCTCAGGGCCAGTGAATGTGGCATTTGTATGTGGTTGTGGGCTCTAGCAGTGATGCATCTCAGTACCTGATGCAGGCACCGCGACTGGCTCGCCTGGGATATGCCCACATGCTCACTGGAGACCCTTTGGAAAAACCCAGTGGCAAAGAAATTGAGCACAGAAAGGATCTTGAGAAATGCTGGTATTGCATGTGAGCAGCAGGTCACAGAGTCAAGTTTCTGCTCCCACTCACATACCATATCCAAGATGACTTCTGGAGGGAAACGGTATCTGGCCCTTACATCTTGGCTGGAAATTCCAAATAGGTTGATCCTCTGTCTGAAGATCCTCTCTGCTCTCCTCCTCAAGTAGTTTTGCCGCATGGTAAGGGGCAGTGCAACAAACACATTCAGTAACATGTTGTGTCTGCTCTGCAGTTATACATGCTGCAGAGCTAGGATTGGCTGGAGTGTGTCAGCTGATGCATGGTGGGGGATGGTAGGGACTTGGACAGGTGTTTACCCTTGGCTCAAATGATCAATGGCTACAGTTCATGTATTCTGGCCCCAAATCGGAGCTTCCGGCCCGGGAGAGGAGCTTCCGGGCCCGGAGCAGAGCTTCTGGCCCAGAATCGGAGCTTCCGGCCCGGGAGCAGACTTCCCGCTCCGGATGCGGAATTTCCGCTTCAGGGGCGGAAATTCCGGCCCGAGTGCAGACGTAAAGTTAGTAGTTTTAAGTCCATTCTGTGAATAGCAAAAGTAGTAAGTTCATTCTGTGAATGCCAAAAGTAGTAAGTACATTTTGTGAATACCAGAAGTAGTAAGTGCATTCTGTGAATACCAAAATGGTCGTAAGTTTAGGATTTGGTCTTAAGTTAGTTCTGTGAATCGGGGCCTGTGTCACTATATATTTTTGCTATGTACCTTATTTCATATTGTTTGGACAGCTCGATGGTTAACATCGCTGTAACAAAAATAGTAAATACAAAAATATGTAATGCAGTTCAGCAAAAGCACACCGGTTACATGCTGCGCGGATGTGGTACATCCAGATGCTGTATTAATGCATCATATTTCCAGTGGACCTTAGAACGTGGGCCGCAGAGTGACTATGAAAATGATGTACAGCAGATCACACACATGATAATACTTTACAAGTAAACACTTATGTAATGTTCCACGTATCTGTGAAACATTCTGCAACTACGCAGACGCTTCTGTACAAAGGCGTGCACATCTGTCGAAGGATCAACAGATGTCTCCATATTTATAAATTCAGAAACAATAATCAAGGTCACTTCATTTTGGCCAGAAGAAAGTATGCTGGATACATTAAAAAATATAGAATGGCACATGATGCAATAATTCTGTTGTGAGTCAGCTTATTTTTCTCATGCACACTGCTGTTGTCTCAGTTTGTTTACATCATTTGCTACCCTTTCAGACAAATCCTGACCTTTGCTGTTCAAACATTTTGTTTATTGTCGGAGCGCACTCTGCTTTTATAGCAAATAATACGTAATCTTTGGCTTTAAATAATAAATCTCCAGGGGCAAAGGATTCATTTTATATTAACTTTAATTGAGGTTCCCGAACACCAGATTTATTCTGCAAGGACATTTTAATCTACTTGAATTTTAATCATTCTTGGAAATGAATACTATATTTTACAGTCTGCGCAAAACCAGAGTGGCAGAAAATCTGTCTTGCAAACCACCTCAATTGCATTGTCTGCACTGTAATTTTGAAAGGAGTGTGTCTAAACCATAGTGATTTTAGCCGTGTAAACATAGGGCCTGATCTAGAGCTTGGCAGACAGGGTACTCAAATATGGCGTTTGTCACATCCGATTTAATTAGAGTGCCCTTGACTATAATTTGCCTTAATGCATGAGATTCTGTAATCCCTGCATAAAGGTCCAAGTTCCTGTTTGGCTTTGGTAGCGACACTAAAAAAGATTCACGTAATATATCTGGCAGGATCCCGATCTCCAGCGCGTTGCCATACATGGAGACAAGCTGCGGCGCAAGTGTTTGCTGATAGGCTTTATAGTATTCAGCCGGGAAGCCATCGGGTCCCGGAACTTTATCTGTGGCCAGCAAACGTATTGCCTCCTGTATTTCCGGCAATGTGATCTGTTCATTCAATTCCTCTTGCTGGTCGGCAGCGATTTGTGGCAGGGGGAGTGGGTAAAGGACTGAGTCCAGCTCCTCTGAAGTCACACGGTGTGCAGACTTAGATACCCTGGTGAGTGCGATATTAATTCTTTATGTATATCATGCTGTTTGGTCAGTATCTGTCCGGTGGCAGACTGTAAACGCACTATAGGTGCCTGTGCATGTTCCTGTCGGATCATGCATGCAAGTAGCCTGTCTGCTCTGTCAGCTGCGGCATGAGTGTGTGCTGCATGTGATGTGTACTTTATGCAGCGCAATATCTCTAGCACCTCCGTGTGTTTCTGTCTTTGTGCGTCTATTGCCTGTTGTGTGACCCCCATCTTGTACCAAGCCGGCCTCCAGTCTAGTTAGGGTATGCTCGATGCAGCTTATTTCGTCATTGAGTTTTTTTCTAACAAACCAGATTAAGCCCAGGCACTGCCCCCTGATCGCTGCCTATTCCGCATCCCACAGTAACCCTGCATCTGCTGCGGAGCCAGTGTTTTCTTTTAAATATGCACCTATTGCCTCGTCTATTGCTTGCTTGAATAGGGGCCTTCCAGGGCCAAAAGCTGAGGTCTCCAGATGTGGGTAGGGGGTCTCTCTTCATCTCCCTGCAACTGTAATACATGGGGGTTGTGGTCTGAATGCGTTTTATCCAAGTAATCTGCTCTGGCACATTGCGTCAGTACCTGCTGCATTTGTTTGTGTCAGTGGGGGGAAGGAGTTGATAATGGTGATGTCCAGGATCGAGTTAAAATCCCTGCCTAGCAGTCATGGAACATCGAACCAGCGTGAGACTGTGTCAGAACATGTTCGGATTCCTGTTTGGGGTGTAAATGGAGCCTATTACCATGTACTTCCCATTCAGCTGCCCCTTAGATAGGACATATCTTCCATAATTATCAATCTCAGTCTCTTCTGGTGCAAAGAGTGTCCCGGGTCTGATCCAAATGAGGGCCCCTCTGGCATAAGATGAATAGCCTGTAGCCAGTACCTGCCCTTTCCACCGCTGCTGTAGTTTTCAGCTCTCAGGCTGTGCTGTGTGAGTATCTTGTAGGCCCAGCTTGCACATTCACCTCTTGACCAGGAGGCAAGTGCTGTGCGCTCGTTCTACTGCGAAGTAGGGAGAGAGCGACTAAGCAGGCAGCAGGGACTTCCTCCAGGATTCAACATATGAGGATTCATCCCTTCCCTCCACGCCTTCCGGCAGCGTCACAACTTGGACATTGTTCCTGCGAGAGCGGCCCTCAGCATCGTCCAACCTATGCTCCGGTGATCGCAGGTGCGTAGTGAGTTCTCTTACATCAACGGTCAGTGCCATGGTGACCGGGTCAATCTCCGCAGTTTCTGCCGACAGTTCCCCAACCCGCAGCCAGTTTCTTGTAGTCTGCATGCAGGAGAGTAAAGTCCAATGTGACCTTATCTATGCGGCTTTCGAGTGACTCTCCGATGCCGGCCACCGCTTGGAGCACTTGATCTATTTTAGATTCCAGAGTGGACGATCCGGGGGTAGGTGCCACATCAGACTGGACTGGCTGTGTGAGGTCCGCGGCTGGCTGGGTATGTGTGACTCCTGCACCTGTCCGGTTCCTACCCATTGTGCATTGTGGGTTGCATGCTTTCCTTCAGCGATAGCGCAGTTGGCCGCTTCTTATTGACTCTCTTGGGGCCTGTGGGGGGCCCCCTCGGACCTCGTGCTGATCAGGTCTGCAGGTTCAGAGTGGTACCTGTCGCCCGAGGCCTGGGTTTTCTTGGCTTTGCTCCATTCTCCTAAAGGTTGCTGCCCTATCCGGTTAGGCAGAGTCCGCTGCAGTCTCTGTTTCCGGGCCTTGCTTCAGTTGCGACTGTATCTTGGTGCAGGCTCAGTCATGTGTTGCGCTCTCTGAGGGCCTCTGTACAGGCCCTTGAATGGCAGCAGGCCCCTCTTACAAGCCCGGTACGAGTTGACAGTTTTTTATGGGGCACCAAATGGGCTAAGACCAGCAACGGCCTCTGTTTAGGCCGGGTCAGCACACCTCTCAGGTTGTGTATAAGGCTCCTCCGATCTCAGGGTAACGTCCAGGCCTCAGGTCCACAGATTGACAGAGTTCACATTTTCCTCCAGGCAATGCCATGCTACAGTCTCACAGCCAGTGTTCAGAGAGACACGCAGGTGGGTGCAGCCCCCAGCCAGCTGACTCCGTCTCCGCTCCTCAGGAGGGTGCACAATGGATTGTGCCAAATATCCCATACCGTGCTGCACATACAGGCCAAGGCCACTTGTCAGTTCAGGCTTGAAGGTCTTCACGCCGCTTTGTCACTCACCCGGGTTAATAAGGCTGGCTGAACCTGGTCCCAGTGAGTCGCTTCAGCTCCGTAGTGCAAAGGAGGGGAAGCATAGTCCCAGTCTCAGGGGGGTCACCACTGTCAGCCGGGCTAGGGCTGCCGCTCAGCCGTAGCTCGCTTCCTCTGCAGTGCTCTAGCAGGGGCAGCCAGCTCTCAGTTTCGCACAGAGGCCACACAGGCCAGGCCTGCACCCCCACAGGCCCCAGCGCTGCTCCGTGACTCACCCGGGTCCACCAGGCCAGCTCAACCAGGTCCCGGTGAGTCGCTTAATCTCCGTATTGTAGAGGGGGGAAAGCGTAGTCCCAGTCTTTGGGGGGTCACCTCTGTCAGCCAGTCCAGGGTCTCCGCCTTACCGCAGCTAACTTCCTCACCAATGCTCTGTCGTGGGCTGACGGCTCCCGTTTGCGCACACAGGCCAGGACCGCTCCCCAGTTCAGGCACATACCCCCACAGGCCCCAGCAATGCTTTGTGACTCAGCTGGGTCACCCAGGCAGGTTCACTGGCCAGGCCAGGGCTGCTGCACGGCCTCCGCTTGCTTCCTCTCTGGTGCTCTGATGCAGGCGTTCAGCTCCCAGTCAGCCAGGCGTCTCGCTAGCGGTAGGTGCCCAGAGACCCAGGCAGCTTGGGTCGATACAGCTCCTGCCTGGACTGAGGTAGCGCAATCTCAGCCGCGAGGGGTGGCCTGAGCCAGTCACCTGTGGACTCCGGCTCTGTCTCGGCCTTGCTTCACCACGGCACCGCAGGTCAGGCGGTTGTTTTGCAATGTGCAAGGCGCCCCACGGTCTCAAATTTTCACTGCCGGTCCGCGCTTGCGCCAGGCACTCAACAGTGGTATAAAGACATCTCAATGCCTTCCACTAATGCAGGAAAACTGAAGGTTTCTCGGGCCACAATTCTGAGCTACCTAGAATACGTCCCCAATCATGGCTGGTTAGACTTTTTTCTTGTGATTTATTTTAATACTTTGCAATGACAAGCTGAGAATATATGTATATTTCTTGCACTCCTCAGAGAAAGGCTAGAATCTGTCTGCATGTTTCCACATATTCTGCAGCTATTTTATTTTATTTTTTCCAAACTGGCTTGTATTGAACTGTTTCTAATCTGTTTACAACAAATATCTAACCAGTTTTTTAATGTGTTTCGTTTTGCACTGGATGTTTTATTTTTGATTCTTCGTGTTTGCAAACATGCTTATTCTTGGAGCTATGCACCAAGGTTTTAAATAGTTTGTAGGAAAGGTAATGGTGTGACCATGTATCATATGGGATAAAGTACCCTTCGGAGTTCTATAACCTTATAAAGGAACTTAGCCTTCGGTCTTTTTCCTTTATATGGTTATGGAACTCAGTGACTTTCGATACAATGTACAGCAGCGGGTACTTTATTTTTGACATTTTTGATAGTACGAAAATTGTCAATATCTAATTAAGGTTAGAAATTGGATTTCTAGTTGGCAGAGGTATGTACCCTGTCCAAGCTGGAACCAAAGTCCTCCTCAGGGTAAGTCAGATACAGATGGCACAAAGCAGTTGGGCTTATCTAAAGAAGCAATGTGTAAACTATTTGGGCAAAACACACAGACAGTAACACAATGAAAACACCACAAAAATACTCCACACACGTTTTGAAAAATAAGGACATTTTTATCAATAGAACAAGACCAAAACAACAAAAATCTAATAAGTTGTACCAGAGTTATGAAAAAAAATAATCAAAAAGCAGTGCTTAGAGTCTTCTCTGCCTCTCCCCTTTTAAATAGCTGGCTGGGCATTTTCTGTAGACATGTACCTGGTACACAGATCCAATCAGGTAACCTCAACATCTCCCACATCACATCACCCACAGACCCTGGTTAACCCCACTAACGTCCCCGTGATTAACTAGGACAAACTCCACACCAGCACTACACTAGCCACCCCTGGATTATTTCCTCCAGTGGGAGGTGGTGCTGATTTTGTACACTTGGCCTCCCCCTTGTAGGTTCACTACTCATAGCACTTGATAGGCTTGGACCGCTGACTTTTGTCAGGGTAGTTTTTCTTCTGGTGGCCAGATAGGGAATGAGAACCAGACCATTTCCCCTATGACATGTTTTGGGGGCCTTTAGATAACTCTTTCTTTTTATCTCCCCCCTCCTTCTTGTGGTGGAAACCCTGGCAATCCTTTTGAGAGTACCCACCCCCCCACCCAGATGCCTTCTTGGACACTCTGTTACTGACTAAGATCTCTGCCTGGAGTCAGTTAACTTGCTATCCTCTAGGTGTTGGTGCAGCTCTGGAAAACAAATATCAAGCATGTGCTCCTTTAAAATTAAGTTGTACTGTCCTGAATAATCATCAACTGTGCTGCCCCTCACCCAGCCCTTCAGTGCCTTGCTGGCATAATGCAAGAAATCCACCGATGTTTGTGATGTGATAAGATCTTGTGGTTGCCCCTGAATGTGAAATTATACCTCTCAGGGGTCAGTGTAAACTTACTGACTAGGATGGCCTTCAAAGCAGTGTTGCATGGCTGGTACTCTGCCTCTGGTGTAAGAAGTGTGTCCCTACCC
Organism: Triturus cristatus; assembly: GCF_964204655.1. Classification (NCBI taxonomy): domain Eukaryota; kingdom Metazoa; phylum Chordata; class Amphibia; order Caudata; family Salamandridae; genus Triturus; species Triturus cristatus. The sequence goes on along the minus strand of NC_140590.1, from coordinate 594,656,641 downwards.
TGTGGGCATATACCTCCATAAACTGCCACCCCTGAACTTCTCCAGGACTTTGTGCACTTTCATAGCCATTTCATAGGCTGCAAACCATTTGCCTACGTTATCTCCCACCACATAACTAAGCACTAAATCTTTGGGTATCCGGACTGTGGACCCACCAGTCTTGGTGCCACACTCCCGGAATGGAGTGGGTCTCATATTCATGTGATGCGTGACTTGAAGGAGAACTGAACTCCCTGCTTTGTGATACTTCTGATGCCTTTTTGATTTTGTTTATTTACTTCTGCCTGTCTGATTTCTTTCTAAAGCAATTCGTGTTTGGCACTCATGATGGCTCCTAGGGCACACCTCGAACCTGTAAAGAAATTCCACTGAAACAGACATAGGGATTTCTTCTCCTTTCTCTGTAATTGAAACTGACAAAGGACTTCCCAGCCCCTCTCTACATAGCCCTACTCCTCTACCCAAAAGGGCAGCCATCTTGGAAAAGGACACTTCTTGCTTGTCTCTGGCACACCACCCACATTGAATCCATCTCAGACCAACACATTTAACATCCTACTTTCCCTAGAAGGAAACAACTCCTTTGCGCTAAACTAGCCTCCTAATCTAAGCAAAAACACTAAGAAAAAACAAAAAACCTCAATTTAAATAAGAAAACCTTCATCACTGACTTCTACATCTGCATCAACAAGGGCACCTTAATAAACAACCTCATCTTTCCAGAAACCAGCATGCTCAATGGAGGAAAATTCTTTCTTCTCTACTGAATGCCACCACCTCAAAGAAAATCCCATACAACCGTAAACCAGCCGAAGCCCGTGCAGGTAAGAACGATTGGGCGGGGGGGCCAGGTGGGGGGGAATTGTGACGGCTGCTGACGAGGGAAAATTGAATGAATAATTCATTTTTCCTCTTCGTCGTCATCTATCAACATCCCGCCCACAAGGACCCACCGGCCTACATCTCTTACCTGCATGGGCCGCGGCTACCATAAAGTCACCTTTATAGAAGGCAGACACCACCCTCTCCATCTATATCAACAGCGGTGTGCTCATTCAATCCTCTGATCACTACCTGGAACTCTTCATCGATCTCTTCCCCTCATCAAGCACAAATTGACTCCGCCACTGTGGTGCTCATCACCCGTCTACCCCTCACTGACGCCCCTTCCTGTGACACCCTCATCTCTCCTACACCCTCTTCCTCATTTGCCCACTTCTCTCCCACTACACACCCCCTCTCATCCACAGGTCATATCGCAGACCTCCAATCCCCTCATCTCATTGATAGTACTGACACTGCTCCTTGACAACCACAACCCCTCTTCACCCCTTCTCAGGCCCCTAAAGCTACTTGCACCAGCACTCCCATATACATGGATAGTATGTTCACAGCACCCCATCATACAGACATTTTCAATACTCCATCTGTTACCCATACATACATACACCCCCCAACTGTCCAGTTCTGACTATTTAGTTTCATCACATTTAATCCACCAGTCAGGAGTCCATTATGAACTTATGAACAACCACACCCACTATGAATTTGATTCCATAAAACCAAACTTCAACTGATTGGGTGTGACATCTGCACACTTGCTGATATCACCTCCATCCTGGTTCACACCTGGATCCTATGTATGTACGTCCCTCTTACTCCCAAATGCCGCTCTGACGTCAGCCCTGCTTCAACTTGGATCTTCCAACCTACTTAGCGTTGCGAACCGAACCTTGATCACTCTTCCCGATCAAATAGGCAAGTCTGACAACTATTGAATAGTGATATCCTATCTCTCCTCACCACTTATAAGTATGCTCTGACTGACCTCTCTATACCTGCCCAAAAAATTCAGAGCATTATCACTCACCCTCTCATGGAATCCTACACTCTTTCTAGACACATCAATAAAGCAAATCTAAATCTAGTACCCATCTCTCATAAGTTAACCAATTCTACCAAATCATCTCTTAAATGCTTGGTGCTCAATTGTTGTTCATTAGTTAAACATGCAGATGACAAATCTGATCTTATACTTAACCTTGTCCTTGACATCCTTATACTCACTGAAACTTGGCTGAAGGAATCCTCATCCCCAACCCTTGACATACTAGTCTCCCCAAGCCATGACATCATCAGACTAGTCCACTCAGGCCACTCTGGGGGTGGCTTAGCCAGCATATTCAGAATAACACTTTCTTTGATACAAACAGATTCTCTTTCACTGCCCTTCTCAGAATATCTCAAGATCACCATTACCACTAGGGACAACACATCATGCTCCCTTCACACGTTCTACCACCCTCCCAGTGACAGATACTCATTTAATCAGCAGATCATGGAAAATATTGCCTTCAACAATGATGAGCATAAAAAACAGATTTTTCTTGGTGATTTAAACATCGATTGGAACTCCTCTAGTGACCCTGTTGCATACAGTTTTAAATACTTCCTTCAGGACCTCAACCGTACCCAAACTTGAAACAGCCTGACTAACAACAAAGGGGCTACCTTATATTTATTCACTCCTAAAGAAAACTCCATCCAAATCGAATCTATCCTATCCTGCGATTGGTTCGTCCACCACTGCATCACCTTCTGCATACCTGCAAAGGTATCTCTTTCTAGGAGCTAACCTAGGAAAGCTGAACACAGGGTTAGAAACACCCAAAACATGTCCACTATCAGTAACTGCAAATTTCTCTCTCCCTCCACCATGACTGACGCTCAGGACCTCTCTGATCACTACTTCAACTCTATGTCCAAAATCATGGCCACAAACAACTTAAGAGAACCCAGACCAAAAGATCCAACCGCTGTTTCAACTTTGACCTTAATGAGGAACGACAATGCCTAAGACTTGCTGAAAGAACATGGCGACATACCCCCTCTCTGTCTAAACTCAAACTTCTATGACATAAACCGAACACCTATAACAGACACAATAGACACTCTAAAGCAAGTTTCTTCCAGAATCAACTTGATACAGCAACTAATCGACCAAAAAGTCTGTTCGAAACGATCAAGAATCAAATGTGCCTGAACATCTATGCTTCACCCTCAGACTACATATCCTCTTGTACCTGCAAAACCTTTGCCTCCTTCTTTGATGAAAAAATGTGGCTTATCTCCACCAATATCTAGACTGATTTGAAGCTCTTACCACTCAACCCCCCATATCCCATCCCTACTGACCCAAACGAATGCATGAGACCCCACACATCAAAAACAAGCATTTACAATGCAATGGTCTCGGCATTGGTAAAGTTAGAGCTATTGGCATTGCTCATGACATTTTTATTGTTTATGTTTTTGTTTTTAAAACATTTAAAGAAACGGCATTGTTATTTACAATGTCAATAGCTTAATCACTCTCAAATGCAAGACCTATTTTAACATAGGTAATTTTTCTTCAGACAAGCTCGCGGCTGAACTTTTAGCCCTACAGGTTAGTACTGTCAAACGAAGACCTTTTTTCCCTGTCACTTCCTTCTGAGATGAAAGGAACGAATTCCCTCAGCCTGCAGCATTTAGTGTGCAAGCACTCCGCCACAACATTTTGAAAGTCGAGAAATCATGCAGCCAGTCTGTGACCTTCCCTTTCAGTGACAGTACAGGAGTCCCAAGACAAAAGGGAAATATTAAATGAAGGTACAATTATAGGCACCAGGGAATAAAAAAGGAGAAGCGAGAGGCAATATAATTAGCACTAGAAAGGTAGAACAGAAACTGTGATTCGGAGATATACGAAACACATTACAATACAGTCGGAGGCGAAGTAGGTAACGAGGCCGAAAGTGGGAAGAGCTAAAAGAAATATGAATGAAGGTTGTCAAAATGGAACAAACGAAGCAGCAAATTCAGATGGGGTTAATGAACAGGGAATGACAGAATACGGTTAGAGCACAAACATAATTCTGGCAGTGCACATGTAGCCATCTCTTCTGCTCTTTCCATCCGCTTTACACTATCCCCATTCCCGTTTACCTGCCCTGGGGAATCATCTTCTGCACGCAGACTTCTCTTCTTGCTGTCAGGAGTAAGGTAACTATGACCCGGTGGGAGGCTCCTTTTGCGCACTGAGGTCACCCGACGCTGCACTCTTGGGAGACCACCGACATCCATGGACTAAACACAGTTACAGCTACAAGGTGGGGGCTGTCCCAGCAGAGGTGAGTACTGTTCTTTCTAGTTATCAGCGTTTGTGATTTGTACAAAACGTGTTGTCTTCTTGGCAATTTGGGGGCGCAGGGCAAAGGTGATCTGCTCCTCTGAAACCACAACCTGGGGCATGTCAGTGAATAATTTCCAAGCGCAGGTGCCTGGGAAAGGTAAGCACCATTCCATAAGCCCTAGGACACCACGATAGCGGAATAGGGTACTTACAACAGAGGAGCATGACCATCGCCAACTGCAGTCCTACCAAATGCTCAAGCGACATGGGTTAGCAGCACTAGAGTCGACAGCACATCACCCAGGCTCCGAGGTTCTTCTTTGGAGAGTGGTGATGCTTTCGAGGGATGGGATGCGCGTCTAGACTTGCTGTTTCAAGGCGCTATTTGCTAAAAAGTTGGAGGCTGCCGTGGGATGAGTGGGAATCTTCTCATTCGGCTGGGTCCGTTTCTTAAGCGAGATGGTTGCTCTGTATTTGCTGGAAAGTGAGAAATGCTTTCAAATTAGAGGCGACACCTCTAATGAGACTTCCTACGCTTTTAAAGGTTTGAACTGCTTCATCGAATGTAGACTTGTCGCTTAGGGTGAGTTCCCCTAGATTTGCCCTGAAGGCGTGATCACGCCTGTTCCAATGAGGTTTTAGGGTGCTATTCAGGAGATTTACCCGCTTCTAAATTTGCTTAACGTTTTCTAAAGGAGATATTCTGTTTAGTTGATTACCTAGGTGGCGGGAGCAGGTATGGGTGTTAAATAGTTCTTTGGGTGAGGCGTCTACTATCTAGTTGCCCCAGTCTAGCAGTTGGACAAGACGAGCATTAATGTCGGTGCTTGGCACACTATGCCAACATCCACCACTTCCTATACACCACACAACCCCAGAGAGCCAACTACGCCTTGGGGTCGGTTTTCAAAGAAAGGAAAAACATGTTCTGACTGAGGTTACTGAAGGTCTTCAGCTACCAAGGTATGCACCCGGCTAAGCGAAACTCCCGAACGAACACACAGCTGCACAGAGGCGCAACTAGAGCCAAATTTCGGGGGGGGGGCTGAGCAAAAATTTCGGGGGGGGCTGAACTTTAAGCAATAGGCAGAGTGGAGCTGCAGGGGCTCTTAGAAGGGGTGAAACAACAGCGAGGCCTCATTAACATGCAAATGGTCTTTTAAAGACCTGTGAAGTGCTCGGGTGCGGCTGCTTTTTTGCCCGGGAAGGTGTCTCATCCCGGGCTGCCACACACGACGGGGGGGGGCTGAAGCCCTTTGAGTCCAATGGGTGTTGCGCGCCTGCAGCTGCACATTCAAATAAAATGTTAACCAGCGCAGACAAGAGTAACGACACAAAAGACGGGCTTCATGCGAGGCTCCTAGTGAACTGAGTGAAATAATAGCGCCCATTGCAGACTATGTGGATTTTTTTTCAATGCAGGCAATTCAGTAATGCAAATCAAATCTCGTGGGCAAAAACAAAGCAAATAGTGCAGATTCAGGCGTCACTGAAATACCCTAATTGAAATGCATGGATAAGGCGACCAGGACCATAATAAGTCGTATTTACTTATTGCCATTCATAGGAGCATGCAACAAAGCAAATTGCGTGCCCAAAACTGAAGCCCAGAAGTCGCGAACGGAAACTACAATAGGTGGTGACTATGAGCGTATAGAAATTAATGCAACGTCTTGCCTGACTTTAACATGTCTGCCGTTGTGCTACCAACTTATGTGCATATCATTTGTAATTGACAGCGTGTACCAGCGGGTAAAACCAGCAAGCACAGGGAGAATCTCGGGTGGGGCCATGTGAGGCTGCAACTGTACAACAAAGCATCTACAGTTTAATTAATGTACAACCACGGACGACAGAATGCCGATTTTTGACCTTCCTTAATATGGCCGCTGCAGAGGACACGGCTCCTCCTACACTGTCAGGCGTCCTAAAGGACCCTTGGGCTGGTTTCGTTATTCTGTTCTGTCTTCCTCTTAGGAGGCCGTTCGTGTGTCTTAGATTAATTGTGAAGGGCATCAGGTCTGTGTGTTTCCTCTGCTGCTGGAACACGCAGAGTGCTTTTCACTATGAGCCTCACAATAATGGCTCCAATGTAACCAGGTCTCACACACACAGCAGCGCTTATGGGCTGCGAGGAGCAGCGGCAGATCGGCACAAACGCCTGCAGGGTAAACAAGACACATCACACAACGCGCCAGTCGGCTCTCTGATTGGTTGACAAAGTCCACCAATCACAGTGCTTATTTGGTAGTTGCCAACCAATCAGAGAGCCGACTGGCGCGTGTAGGCAGCGTGAAGACATGCTGTCTTGTGGGCGTGTAAGGGGCGGGCTGGCAAAAAGCGAAAAGCAACCAAAAAGCAATAAAGAAAACGACCCCGAATCCGAAAAGGACGGGGCCTGTTCGGAGTGACGGACCTCTTCTCCAATGGCTGGCCAGCATTCAAGAGGCCAGCCAATGGAGAACAGGGGAGAAGAGGGGCGGGTTCAAGTCCATCTACTCCAAGTCATTATCTCTCGCGAGCGAGACTGCGCAAGCGCAGCCTTCGCTAGCCGAGACCTAAAAATGCCATCTGGTCATGCTTTAATACCTTTGATGAAAATGATTGCTCACAACTCCAACCCCTCTAAACTCCTCAATGAGTTTACTCACCTCCTACTGCCCTAATTATCAATGCTCACTCATCCAGACTCAATCCTGACTGCCTCAAAAGTGGGGAGGTAATCCCATTCCTAAAAAGAAAACGCCAACCAATCTGATCCCATCAACTACCGCCCTATCTCTAGCATCCCTACTCCGGCCAAACTCCTCAAAAAATGTGTGCATCTATAGTTTCATTGTCGCATCGAGCATCATCAACTCCTCTACTAATATCAATCCAATATCAATCCGGTTTCAGGCCAGGCCACAGCACCAAAACTGCATTGATCCATATTGTTTATGATGCTCTACATTAACTTGACCAGAATTAATATGTGGTAACCCAGTCCTGAAGATGACCTGAATTTAACACGGGTCCAAACGTCGTTGAATACTCAGTGCAACATCTGGTGCACTTTTGATCTTTAAATTTGTTGATGATGTTAAATGCCCCTCATTTGCTCCATCTTCCCGCTGTGTTCTTATCTCACTTGTGCCGTTCTAACAACTGTACGAGCACTGTTGTGCACAAGTTTCTGTGGGTTACACCCTCATTCAATGTATGTAGTGTTAATATTGTTCCCTGTTTACTTTCCCACCCCTTTTTCCCTCTCCCAAAATACATTTTTGCTTTCTATCAAACTAAAGAGTCGTTGACATCTCCATGCTTCCCTCTCTGTGGAATTTATGTGCTTAACTATTACTTGTTGAGACGCTTTTGCAAGTTACATTACTAGACAACCAGGTCTCAACTGGGTCTATGGCTATTCTCCTGTTATAGCTTACTGCATGCTCACTAGTAGCATTTGGATTAAAAGTCCTGGGTATGTGGGATACTATTTTACAAGGGACTTATAGGCAAGCTCAATATGCCAATCATGTATACGTCAATGTCACCATGTTACGGGGAGAAGCACATGAACGTTAGCATTGATTAGCACTGGTAAAGGGCTCAGAATCCCACCTTAGATAGGCTAAAATATAGTTCTTACGGAAACCTTGCTCAACCTGTAGCTCAGCACAAGCAGGCTATGCATGTTAGGTTCAAGTAGTATCCACAGTTTTAATGTCAAGAAGCATCAAAATATTTTTCTTGAACCAATTTAGAATAATTGAGAAAAAAATAATATGCAAAAAGACAATGAAACAATAAAAAATAGATAAGGGATTCCAGAGAGTTAAAGTTTTGAAAGCAAAAAGCACCACGAAAAAGCAAAGAGGCAGTGAAAAGTATCTGTTCTTGGCTTACTGAGGTGCAGATTCTAGATGCACAAAGCAGGTTAGACTTGTCAAATTTGTTATCTTGGCACTTAGGGTCTGATTTAAGGATTGGCAGACAGTGCGCTATCTGTCAAGGTGGCAAAGGACATTACTTCTGCATCATGACAGACTACTGTTCGCCATTATAGTATTTCTTTCTCTTGCTACCAGTTTTTATCTTCGTTGACAGGTAAAAATAAAAATGCATTCCACTGTCCATGCTAAATAGCGATTGGGGTCAGTGGTGTACAATTAGCCCCAGCAGCCCCCTCTTATTTAGAGCTGTTAAAAAGAAAACAATACATTTATTTTTGTGAGCACAATAACAATTGTCATAACTCATACTCTACTATATTATAACTTAACATAACAACAAGGAAATCAAATTGAAATTACCAAGCAAAGTACAAAAATCAAGCAACTCAAAAATTATCCTGTAGATGATAATACAAATCTAACACATTTCAATGGTTTTTGAGAGGTCCCAAAATAACTCCATACCGTTAAAAAATCTCTTAAACATTTAACTGGCTGAAAGCATATTATGAACTGATCCCAATTAAAGTTCAGATTATTAGAAAACCAATTAAATTGCTTTCCGAAGTAGATACATTTAAAAGGGCAATATGGATACCTACTGTACATATAATCAAAAAGACCTAGCAGTTCCTTATTTGCTTCCTGATGTCATTTCACATCACAATATAGCATTATAATTTCTCTTATTATTAGAATGATATACCAATTTGATTTCCATTGCTTGCAAATGCAGTCCTGTGGGACAGCGGTGGAAGTCCAGAAGGGCCAACAGTCCAGACATCTCTATGATTTGAACCCTAATTTTTCCAAAATAGCTGAAAGGATTTACACCATGATCGGGGTAGAGAACTGACTTTCTGCCAAATTCAGTGTATTGATGTTCATCAGTTTTCTCGATATCACCGTTCAAAACTGGAAATTGCATGGAGTAAAAAACGTTATGGGACTCCCATTTTTCTCGGCCTTCACTTGATGGATCACCCCAACACTTTCAGGAAGAAACTGAAGTGGTTTCACTTTTTTTCAAACGTTTCTGAAGATTTGTCAAACAGCGCCAAAGTTATTAGCAAAACAAAAAAAGATCTTCCTTTGGAAACTCTGACTTAAATATATCTGCGTAGTGGTGAACAGCACTGTGCAATATACATTTATATTAAGGTGTGGGGGTGTGCACCCCCCTCCCCGAGCTTTCGACAGGAGCCAGGGACCACATCCCTGGGGCCAGTAGATATATTGGGGAGAATGGTGTATGGCCCGACTCCCTGAGCTGATAATCCAACTTGGGTGCCTCATCCCTGAGGCCGGATACCTTTGCATTGTCCTGATACACTGTAGTTCCCTGTCCGAGAGAGTACTGCATGCACTCTCCCAGGCAGGGAGCACAACTTTTCTCCCACCCAGGTGCGAGCAGTGAAAAATGCTAGTCCCACCCTGGCGGGAGCAAAGTAATGGGGCTGGCTTCTGTGAATATCCAGTATGGTGCTGGCTAGTGAGTTAGCAGGGGCCACAGGGACCTTTGGGCCTCCATGGCAGTCAAAATGTGTGTGTATATGGATGCCCCAGGTATTCCCTGGGGACCCACTAAAAAAAAAAATTGACTGGCTCACATCACAGTGGTGGCTTGGAAGTGGGTTGGGACTGTGAAGCCCTTGGGGTGCCCCGCTGCCTCAAGTATTACAAAAATTGTGTGAATGCAATGGGTGGGCAACAGAGCACTCACAAAATGAAAAACAAATTACATGATGAATAATAAATGAGCGCCAAGAGGTGCATGCTTATTATTCACTGCTATGGCAAAGAGAGCCCCAAAATTCCCTAAGGCATTTAAAATGATATATTTTCTTGCTGGTGGTGCCCCTGGAGGGGGCAGGTGCACCACCAAACATTTTATTAATTAAAAGAAACACAGTAGGTCTCTTCGGAAATTAACTCCATGACCCCAGGAGAGCTTACCATACTTCTTAAAATGCTTCAAGTTGGTGCTGTATGATTTTTAGCAGAAGGGCAGGAAACACAGGTCGTTGGTTCTGTGGCTGGTCTTTGTGGCCTCAAAAATGCAAAAAAATCAGACATGTTGCTGTATTTTTTTAAAGGCATTATTAAAAATATTGTATCACTATTATTGAATATGGCAATGTTTGAAATTGCGAAATACATATTTGATTATGATTATTTCTGACTTTTTGACAAACCCAATATGTCAGCTTTATATGTGTTGATGTGGTAACCTCTTGATAAAGCCAATAGGCCTTGACACTATATTTTGGTATTTGAGTCTTTGACAAAGCCAATAGGTCTGCCTTCATTAAAATGATTGTCAAACAAAGGGATCCACCCTCGTGAAAAAGTAAGGTAGTGTTCTTCCAACCTGGTGTGTCTCCTAAAATGATGGAAAGCACACAGCTTTGTTAAAATACCCCTCAACCACCAAAAGGGCTCTTGGTGGCATGTTTCATCATTGGGGTCTTCCTCTGCCACTGCGGGACAGGGCATGCTGCGACCTACGACTACGTGGGAGCACTGATTTTATAACAATACTATGTGTAGTGTAGGAGTGTGAGTCTAAGGGTCAAGAGTGAGTGAAAGTGATGTATGATTAAAAAAATACCTGGCTCAACGGAAAAATAATGTAATGTTCCTTTAAGCTGATATTATTAAAAGTGGCTAATAAAACGGAGGTACTAAGCTTTAATGGGCAGTACTTCCTGGACTAGGGGTGGGTGGACAACTCCGTTCCACCCACGGAATGTGCAGAGATTTGCCCTTCTGCCTTCCGCAATATAGGCGGAAAAACAAGGCAAATCTCTGGCGTAATGGAAGTTGGCCTCCTGCCCACCTCCCGCCCGCAGTATTAAATACATTTAAAAAGCACATTTCAAATAACCTTACCTTATGGGCGGCGGCCCCGGGCTTCCATCCGTCTCCATCGCGTCTTCTTCTGGGAACTGCACATGCACGGGAGCCCGCGCATGCGCATTCCTGCCGAGGAATGCGCATGCGCGGGCTCCCGCGCATGCGCAGTTCCCGGAAGAAGAAGCGATTGAGACGGATGGAAGCCCGGGGACGCCACCGATAAGGTAAGGTTATTTGAAATGTGCTTTTTAAATGTATTTAGCGCTGCGGGCGGGAGGCGGGTGGGAGGCGGGTGGGAGGCGCGTAACGGAACTATGTGGAGAGTGTGGAGATTGGTTCCATCTCCGTGCCTCTCCACGTAAGTACCTTACGCACATTGCGCCCACCCTTAATCAGGACCTAAGGAGATCCCTTCTACACTCAAATGCTATAAGAATGAAACGTATGATATTATGAGGTAAATACTACGTGGCGCACATAACATTATACATGCATTGTATACAATAAACCAATAGGTATTTAGGCTGATATGGCTTTTTTAATTAGCCCAATAATTGCCTCATGAGTCTGCAAAACGAGTGGGAAGAAGCACCTATAGTCAGACAGTCTTTAAGGTTACCTCCTCGCCTGGCCACTGCCTCCTCGCAGCGCCGTGGTAGCCAGACGAGGAGGCAACTGTAATATATTTCCAGGTGTAAGGCTTCAGTTTATAAATTAAAATGACTGCAAATTCTAAAACTAGCCACAAAATAGAGAAAGAGTCTAAAGACGTCCCGAAACTGAAATTGAAATTACACTACTCTATAAACGGGCAACAGCTAGCCTTTCCCGATAAAGGCATGCAATTATACTTGCGCTTCACGAGGGTTACCTTCTTCTTTCTCTCCACCCTTTCAGTCGCCAGTTATTGCATTGAACAGTCGTAGTAATTCCATTCCACAGGTAACGGTGCCCGAGGTGTGCTGTCAGAAGCCTTGTATCAGATAAGCAGCAATGGCTACGAAATTTGTCGCTGATGCCTTCAATCTGAACGGCGAGTATTTTGTAACCACGGCACATGCACTCATTAAACATCCTGGCATGATTATGAGCTGCCTGTTACCCTGTTTCAAATGGGATGCAATTCAACTAAAATAACATACATTTGGAGAGAAATAAGACTGTAAGAAGGATAATTCCTGTTAAAGTATTCCACCATGTACCACCGAAAAAGAAGCCTTTTACATATTTTGATTACCTGCAAATAAAAAGCAACAGCTGGTGCTATAAGTGGTTTGAGTGTGGGAGGTGTGCCCAGTCCCCTGCGGCCTAAAGTGCTTTGAAATTGTATCATTGCGCTTTTCATGGTGCCCGCCCTTAAATGGCAAGCTAAAGGTACCTCAGTAAAACATTTCCAAAAACTAGTTAGCGCAATGACAGGAGGAATCATTTACACCACACAAACGATAACTTGTGATATAGGGCCTGCTGATTTTTTAGGCGCTGTAAACTGCAGGTGGTATGATCACCAAAATGTATCAGAATCCTCTTAGCAAATGGAAAACAATGAAATGCTGGGGTGGCTGTGTGAGAATTCGGGGCCGTGACAGAAGACAAGAGCTGATGTCAGCCATCAACAACATTCCTTCCGGTTGCCAAACCGGAACCTGAACATCCCACATGCCTCAAGGGGACAGGGATATTTCACTACAGGTCCGTAGAACTTGCAGCTCATATTTCATTTTAGTTTAATTTCCCAGGTTCCATGAGTGGTAAGGCTTTGTCCTGGGAAAGAGAAGGTGACCTCCACCTTAACTGGGCAGATTATGTATAATTTTCAGGTGGAACATGGAGCGCCTCTCCGCTCTGATGGAGGAACCGAAGGGCAGGCTCCCCCTCTTAAAAGCAGCCTAAAAATACGACAGCACACTATTTTCTCTGACTACAGAAACACACTCTACGCAGGAGCCCCGGCCAAAATCCTGAAACGGCTTCAATGCATCCAGAACGACTCTGCACGCCTGATCCTCGACATCCCTCGCCGCAGCCACATCACACCCCACCTGAGAGACCTACACTGGCTCCCTGTCAACAAGAGGATAACCTTCAAATTCCTCACCCACACACACAAGGCACTCCCCAACACCGGACCAATGTACCTCAACAGCCGACTCAGCCTCTACACCCCCACCCGCCAGCTCCGCTCCGCAGACCGCGCCCTCACCACCGTCCCCCGCATCCGAAGAGTGACCACCTGCGGCAGATCATTCTCCCACCTTGCCGCCAAGACATGGAACACCATCCCCATCCACCTGCGGCAGACCGAAGACCTTCTGACCTTCAGAAGACTTCTCAAGACCTGGCTCTTTTCGAACAGTAGCAGCTTCCCCCCCACCCCCAGTGCCTTGAGACCCTTATGGGTATGTAGTGCGCTTTACAAATGCCATGAATGATTGATTGATTGGAAGGAGAAGCCAAGATTAACCTGGATGGGGTTTGAATAAGGGGTGTTGGTATCCTGGCAGGTGGGCACACTGCCGGCCTTTCATGTAAGCAGGAACATTAATGTTCGTGCCCCACCCTCCCATAGCCTGCTCTTCATCCGTGTCAGCAGATTATGTGTAAAAGGTAAGTGCCCCAGCTGAAGGCTTTTAAGCATCAGAATTGCGAGCCTCAGCAGTCTAGTCTGAAGACACACAGCTCTAGTGCTCAATGGGACCCGTACAGGGCGCTTGAAGCACATTTTATTATCACACTTACATCCAGGATGAAACTGCTTTGAAATCAGTTACTAGTTTTATTTAAAGTTTTCCTGAGTGCATCCCAGCATAGATATGGTGTTGGGAACAACTTGTTTACAGTACCCCGATAATGGGACCTATGGACCCACCCATGTGCAAATTCAAAGCCGCCTCTTGGAGCATTTCCTTCCACGTTGCCCAGCAATCCATAATGGCTGCGTCATTTACCCGTTCCAATATGGGTTGGCATTCTAGTCTTTGCTGCATGGGAGTGAGGCTGACACATGTAGGCAGTGGCCAGAGAACAACCCTGCCTCCCACAAGCTCAGCCAGCAGCAGCCACATGCTAGAGTGGACAGAGACCGACATTGGTGTCTCTCGTAAATCACCAAGGTAAGATAAATCTATCATTTAATTTTAACAAATAACTAGCTGACAAGGCAGAATCGTATAAGGCGGATTGGGGGGTAGGAGTGTGAGTTTAGTAAACAAACATGAAAGCAAGCCACAGTGTTAAGGCCGCGGGGAGACTGAAAGATCTTTTTTTCCAGCTGTGGGTGGGTGGCGCAGTAATACTCTGCCTGCTCTTCGAACTCTGTGGAATATCACAGAGTTTTTAAGTCACTTCACGGAATTCTGTGGAGTAAAACTCCATGAGCTCCAAACACCCTTAATCCTAGTAAATCTCAACATCTAACTCTAAAATCTAGTTTACAGCAGCCACTTACCCACAACATACACACAGATAGAAGTCTAGTAGGACAAATGCAGGGTCCTTTAGCAACCATACAGGCGATACACAAAAATTGTCCTAGCAACCTGTCTGCGTCCTTTGAATGGCACAGAACATTAAATATGATTCAGAGAGACCTGTCATGCAAGGTATGACACGGGGGTGTCAACAGGAGAGGCACAGACTCCCACCCTACATATTCAATTGAGCTTAGAGAAGTCATCTCTTTGTATTCAGTCTGCCTATTGTGTGCCCCTGGGAGGATGTTCTTACCTCTTTCACACCTCTTCCCAGGATGAGCGTTGTCTGGGAGAGGCTGGAGAGTTAATGCCTCCAAGCAGAGAAAAGGTAACTTTCTTAAAGTTACATTTCAGTAATGTTTATTAAAATCTGTCTTCACCATAGAATTGCATTTTTAACAATTATTAAAAAAAATAGTGGTTTAATTATTTTTGTAGCTTGTCTCTTTCTTGAGTTTAAATTATGAGTATTTTAGAATTAGTATCTTAATTCACAGTCTGCTTTTCCACATAAGATGAACAATGGCTTTCAATAGAATGTATGAGAAACATTACTTTGCAGTCCTATCATTAAGAAAATTATCTTTTAAAAAAAAAATATTCTTCTATCGTAACAGTGAGGAAAAAAGACACATATATGTTCCAGCAACAGTCATTAGTTGCAAGCCCACTGTCAAATAGGCATCTGCATATTTTATTTATTCTTGAGTGATCAGTCCGGTTTAATATATTCAACAGCAGGGCTGATTTCCAAAGGAGAAATCCACAATTACGAATCTTAAGTCTGAAATAGTCCCGATCTTATTTTTTTTGTATTTCTCAATGTTGCTGTCATCAGTGATGTCATTTGAGATGTCATCAGTGATGTCACTGACCATGTCATGAATGATGTAATATGTGACATCATCAGCAGTGGATTGCGGGCGCATGAGATATAGTTAGTACAACTAACTATATCAGAGGAATTTGAATGGTTTTGTACGAGTGAAATGTCCAGCTAACTATAACACCCCTAAAACCTATGGTTTTTTCAGTGAATTTCTAAGGTTTTTTAAATGCTAATTCCTAACTATATCAGGCCTGAAACCTATGGCTTTTTCAATGAATTTCAAAGGTTTTGTAAATGACAATTTTTAAATGTATTAATTGTTATATTTATTTTTATTTATACTGATTTACTACATTTTTTAAACTATTTATTTTTACATATTTTATTTTTTTAATTACATTATAATTACATTATACATTACATTACAAAATATACTTTCTCAGAATGAATTACTTTAACTTAAATACTTTGCAAATAGGCAATAGACTTTTAAGTACAGTAGTTACAGTTGTTGCAATGGACAATGCAACATTGAGCTCAATGTGAATTTCTAGTTAGATGCAATTAGTTACTTTATGGATTACTTTTCTAAGCACAGGACTAGATCCTAGATTCAGTCCTTGGACATCTCCTATAAACTGTTGAGTAAAAGCGTGTTGGTTACAGTAGTGATTTTTAAGGAATATTATTGTATTTTAAAAGTTGACACTTGGAAATGTTTTCACATAGAATCACCAATGTTATCCTATGGCAGAAAATGCACTTAGCAGGTAAGTAGTGTTATTGTTACTTTTCCTTACTCAGTGGTGGATCCTGGATCCAGCACTGGTGCAGCTCCTGTAAACAGTTGAAAGAATGCGTTTAAGTCATACAGGCGCTTTTTTAGGAATATTTTTAATTTGTGAGAATAGACACTTAGAAACCTTTCTAGTGAAAACCAGACAATGGATTCCTATGGAAGGAAATACAAGTTACTGGTAAGTACGGTTAGAATTACTTTTCAGGGTCAGTGCTGGGCTAAAAGATGCAGCTCTGTGTTCTCTCCTGATAACAGGTGAGTAAATCGGAATTCGTTGTTCAGATGATTTTAGGTGAATATTTTAAAGTTCCAAAACTCCACACAGAAGAATTTCCAAGTGAAACCAGTCAATGTTAGCCTATGGAAGAAAATTCAAGTTACTGGTAAGTACGGTTAGAATTACTTTTCAGGGTCAGTGCTGGGCTAAAAGATGCAGCACTGGGTTCTTTCCTGACTACAGGTGTGTAAATCGGAATTCGTTGTTCGGATGATTTTAGGTGAATAGTTAAAAGTTCCAAAACTCCAAGAATTTCCAGGTGAAATCAGTCAATGTTAGCCTATGGAAGTAAATTCAAGTTACTAGTAAGTACGGTTAGAATTACTTTTCTGGATCAGTTCTGGGCTCAAAGATGCAGCACTGAGGTAGGGGTGGGCGGAATTTGCAAAATTAACTTTCGCAAATTATCGCGAAAATGTTTAAAATTATCGCAAACAAGCGGAAATATCGCGAAAATGTGGAAGTTTTTTTCCGGCATGTTCGCGAGATTTTCTGCATGGTTGCGGGTCGCCAACTTACCCATGTGGTTGCTTGCGGGCGCGGCCATCTTGTTTTGAGTTTTCTCGCGGTGCATGATCGCGAGAAGAAAGACGTGATCGCGCGACGCATGACGTCACTGCGGGCGCGAACTGTCGCGAGACAGCGCAAATGGCTAAAAACAATACAACATCTCATGGAGAACGCGACCGGATCAAGAAAACTTGTCGGCGAACGCAGGGATTCAGGTAAGGCGATCGCGCGCGCGCGAGAATGTATTATTTTATAGCGCGAGCAAGAAACAAATTATCGCCAAGCTGCGGAAACCGGAATTTTTGACATTTTCGTGCTCTCCGCGGAACGCGAAAATGTCAAATTATCGCAATTTCCGCGAACGGAACGAAATTTTCGCCCAGGCCTACACTGAGGTCTCTCCTGATAACAGGTGAGTAAATCGGAATTTGTAATTCTGCTGATTTTATAGGAATATTTTAAAGTTTCAAACCTCCACACTTAGAAGAATTTCCAAGTGAAACCAGTCAATGTTACCCTATGGAAGGAAATTCACTTACCAGGTAAGTAGTGTTATCGTTTCTTTTTCTTACTCAGTAGTGGATCCTGGATCCAGCACTGGTGCATCTCCTGTAAACAGTTGAAAGAATGCGTTTAAGTCATACAGGCGATTTTTTAGGAATATATTTAGTTTGTGAAAATAGACACTTAAAAACTTTTCAGATGAAAACCAGAAAATGGATTCCTATGGAAGGAAATACAAGTTACTGGTAAGTACGGTTAGAATTACTTTTCAGGATCAGTGCTGGGCTAAAAGATGCAGCTCTGGTTCTCTCCTGATATCAGGTGAGTAAACCGGAATTCGTTGTTTGTTTCCTAGGTTTCTTGTGCCTCGGTTCTACCGAGGCACAAGATGGCTGCCAACACTTCCTGATTTGGAGTGTTGACAGCCAATTAGAATACAGCTTGTGCATGGCAGGGTGCGCTTAGGCTCCGCTTAAGGTACGCGGACCCTCCGAGGCCATAGATATATATGTACTTTCAAATGTCACTTTCTCAGGAGCTACTGAACGGATTTACACCATTTCAGCAAAAGGCACGAGTCTGAACTAAGGACTACCTCTTTGCCAAATTTGGTGTAATTCCATTCAGCAGTTCGGGCTGTAGCTGCGGCTAAAGGTCCTATAGGAAATTGCATGGGGAAAATGCATTTTGGGCCCCCCTTTTTTCTCGGCCCCCGCTTGACGAATCACAGTGAAACTTTAAGGATAGGAGCAGACTGGAGCTGGCCAAATGTTTTTAAAATTTCGCGAAGCTTCATCAATCGGCGCCAAAGTTATTCCAAATACAATGTTGCGGATTTCCTATATATATATATACACACCCAGTAGAAGGCATTTTGTCGAAACGCATCGGTCTGATCTTGTACACGGAATTGACTGTTTAATCAATAACCCATGCATTCACTAAGATACGCTTAATCAGTCACTTATACAATCAGTCACGCATCTACTAAATCATCCATTAAGACACTTATGCACCCACTCATTCTTCAAAACACCTTCGCATATATATATATATATATATAGATATACATATATTCACTGAAAAAACCAAAGGTTTCAGGGGCGTTATAGTTAGGAATTGGCATTTAAAAAACCTTCGAAATTCACTGAAAAAACCATTGGTTTCAGGGGCGTTATATTTAGCTGGACATTTCCCTCGTACAAAACCCTAGACATTCCCCTGTTATAGTTAGTTCAGCTAACTATAACTTGTGCCCCTGCAATGCACTGCTGATGACGTCCCATATTACATCACTCATGACATGGCCAGTGACATCACTGATGACATCACTGATGACATCTCAAATGACATCACTGATGACATCACTGATGACGTCATCCAGTGAGTGTGTGTATCTGTACATTTTAAATATGTTTAGTATATATATAGGGAAAAACCTATGGAAGAATGAGTGGGTGTATAAGTGTGTGAATGGATGATTTAGTAGGTGCGTGACTGACTCTATAAGTGGGTCATTAAATGTATCTTACTGCAGACTAGTGACTAAACTGTGTGAATGTCTGTATCTGTCTGTCTGTTGGTGTATAAGCGGCTGCATGATTTTGTGAATAGCTATATGAGTGTCTCTGGGTTATTGATTGGTTGTCTTTGTATCTGTATGGGTGCCTGAGTGTTTGTGGGGGTGGGGTGTGTGTGACTCTGTGCATACATGTGTAAGTGGGTGATTCTATGGGTGCATGGTTTTAAGAGTGCATCTGTGGTGGACTGTATGGTTGGGTGAGTGTATGTATTGGTGTGTTAGGGATTGAATGTATATCTCACTGGTACATGTGTGAGTAACTACATATGTGAAATGCAGTATATATGTGTGTAAGAGTATATAAGTGGGTATATGTGAGAGTGTGTGATTGTGAGAGTGGCTGTATGGATGAGTTTGTGCTTGTATCAGTGATTGTATAAGAGCATAAGCATGTGGTACTATTTTTATGAGTAAGTGAACTTGTGTGTGTATAACTGCATAGGTGAGTAAATGGGAGTGTGATTAATTATTTGCATGACTGACTAGGTGTGAGAGTACCTCTATGGATGATTGGTGGTGTGTGAGTGTCTATGTAGGTGTATAAATGCATATGATAGTCCTGTACAGAGTGACTGTAAGTATTTGTGACTGTACAGGTGAGTGAGTGGATGTGTGTGTAGATCTAAGAGTCAATGAGTGGGTATGTAGTTATTGGTATTGGAGTATCTATGGTTTTGAGAATGGACGTCTGAAATTTTGATTGAGTATATCAAAGGGTGTGAGAAGATGCACTAATTTATCACATGGATGACGTTATCAGTGATGTCATTTGAGATGTCATTTGAGATGTCATTTGAGATGTCATCAGTGATGTCATCAGTGATGTCACTGACCATGTCATGAGTGATGTAATATGTGACGTCATCAGCAGTGCATTGCGGGGGCGCAAGTTGTAGTTAGCTGAACTAACTATAACAGGGGAATTTCTAGGGTTTTGTACGAGGGAAATGTTCAGCTAACTATAACGCCCCTGAAACCTATGGTTTTTTCAGTGAATTTCTAAGGTTTTTTAAATGCCAATTCCTAACTATAACACCCCTGAATCCTTTGGTTTTTCAGTGAATTTCAAAGGTTTTTTAAATGCCAATTCCTAACTATAACGTGCATGAAACCTATGTTTTTTTCAGTGAATTTCAAAGGTTTTTTAAATGTTAATTCCTATCAATAACTTATCTCTAAAGATATCATGTTTAATGATTTTCATTGGATTTCTATATTTTTCAAATTCAGTGTGTCAATTTCATTAATTATGTTTTTTTGAAATTCTTTTTTATCACCATTTTTTTAAACTTATTTTTTCAATTAATTCTTTTAACAGTTAAAAAATATTTTTTTTTTTATTGGGTTTTTCAAACATATTTTTTTATATTTTTAAAAATATTTTTTTAACTATATGTCCAAAACTTTGTTTTATATATATTTTTTCCATGTTTTTGGATCCGCGCACCCTATGCGCACCATTCTCGATCCCTACGCGATAGCATCCGCGCATGGTATGCGTTGGGTACATGTTTAGTGCGTGATCGCAATGCGACCGGTACGCGACTCCCAGCCTATACGTGACACGTTTGATGTACGTAACGCAACGTTTACGTGCTTCCGCGATGCCTCTTCTGCGTCTATGACGCAGTAGGTGCGCGGATCCCGCTAAATATTTAACATTTTAAAAAACATATATATATGTATTTCATGTGAATATTAATTGAAGACAAAAACTAAACTAGTCTTAAAAGTAATATATTTTTACATCTAATCCTATAATTTTTTTTTATTCAATTACGCGGATGCACGCTGGCTGCGTGCTGCCTATGCGCAGGGTGCGCGGATCCCATGTGGCCTGCAAAAAAAGAGATTTGATTGGTTCATTACACTTCCTCTTCTAAGTATTGAAAGACCCCACCCAATTCAATCATTCTTCTTTGACCTTCTTTGGAGGAGCATCTCTTTGCAGAGAAGAATATTTTTTTAGACTAAGTTTACACTTAGCTCTAACTTTTTTCTACTAAAAATGGCTTCAGGGCAGCAGGCATCACCTGCATCTCCTCATACATCTGAGGATGAGTTTTTGGAGGAGGTACCATGCAAAGAACGTTTTTCTTCAGTGGTGTGGACATTTTTTACTTTTCCCGAGGGGCAAACAAAGACCAATGCCACCTTGGTCACATGCAAGATTTGCAAAAGAGTGCTGTCGTGAGGGGATCCTAACACAAATACTCGTGCGGCACGGCTAATATGATGAAGCACCTAAGGACCCTTCATCCAAACAATCTTGCACGAGAAGAGTGCAAACGGATGAGAAACACTCCTGCTCCTGCGCCTTCAACCTCATCGCAGCCGAGCACTTCAAGAGTGCATCCATCAGCCCAAAATTTGGACATCCGTCCTCAATTTCATTATTTAAAAGTGCTCTGCGACTTTGTGCTACGGTGAGCAGTCGATCGATCTGATCTGCCGCCGGCAAGAAAGTCACATTTGCTATTTTTTTTTTTTATTGTTCCCTGAAGTTCATTGTTTGGTTCCTCCTGTTTTGTTTTTTGTTTTTCTTTTTGCAGAAAAACCAAAAAAAAATGAAAATTGATCAGAAAACCCCCCAAAAAATATAAAAGAAGAAAGAAGAAAAAAAAAATTTTCTTGTAAGAACTAACTTTCCTGGTTTAAAAAAAGAGCTAAATTTCTTTGTTAGTGTGTGAAAGTTTAGATGAATGTATGTGTAGTACGTAATTGACTGAATGAATGCATTAGTAGCGTATGGTGAATGTATAAGTGCAGAGCTATGAGGAAGTGCTGCAGCATCACACAGTAACCTCTTTACTGCAGTGTGCTGTAGTACTTCCGAAGCACAGGGATGCAACATATGTACATAAATATGTTGCAAATCTATGCTTCTCTCTGCACGGCTGCTTAAACTGCTGCCATGTGTTGACACAGGCACCCTTGCACCATAGTGCAAGAATATCTCTGTCATGTGCTGTTTGTTTTTATGCAGGAAGACACACCTTCCTGCACAAAAACAATCAGTAAAGGCATTTTTCTCCTTCAATGTATGCTGAGCATTGTAGCATGCATTGAAGATATAAAAATGTGGAGAAATGAAAACAATTCTCCTTGTTGTGCTTCCCTACACCAATTTTAGAATGGTGCAGCATTCACACACATATCAAAATTTATAATTTCTGACAAATATAGACATGTGTCTTGTTCTATGAGTATTCAGTGCAATCATGCACAACAACACTTATAGAACACCCTTTCAACGCAAACTGGTGTGCATAATGAGGTTGTATTTACATGGACTATAAAAAGTGCACAGAGTGCTTTTTCCTCTCTTTGTAAATATGAAAGAGTGTCTTGCGCAATAACTATGTTACAAAAAGTGACATATTTCCAGTTTTAAAATTCCTTGCAAATGATAGAAGGTAAGCACAGAGTTTTGTCTGCAAAGATGTTCAAAGAAGAATGATTGAAATGATTGCGGTCCTTCAATAGCTACAATGGGAAATATTATGAAACCCTCAAATCTCTTTTTTTGCAGGTCACATGATATCTGATTATGGTCAGATTTCAAAACTACATCGGTATAAACAGAGTGTTTTTAGAAACATGTTTCAACTTTGTAGCTTCTTGCAGACCTCCTCATTCTGCATATTGAGACTTAGTTAAACTTACCTTCACAGTAATAGCAATAAAAAATGGTATACATTTTTTTCAAATTTTCATTGTAATCTAAATTCATATAAATTGCTTATTTTTAAGTTTGGAAAGTGAAAGAAAAGGAAACATTTTTTATAAAATGTAATAATGCATTTTTTACAACACAGCATAATTTCCACAAAGTAATTTGTTTGCCTTTTTTGCTGTTCTCAGAATATACTGAATTTCACTAAAAATAGTGATTTCAATCGTACTCATCACTTAACAGCGGGCAAAAAAAAACACAATCAGAAAGATTGTTAAAAAAAAAAAACAACATGCTATTCTCAGCAAAATACCACAAGATATAAATCAGAGATATATAAAATGCTAACGGCTAACAACATTTAATAAGTTCAACTTACAAAAACTGTAAATGTTGTCGCTTTAATATATTCACCGAATCTAAGGATGAGTTTTTGGAGGAGGCACCACGCCCACAACGTTTTTCTTCAGTGCTGTGGAAATTTTTACTTTTCCCGAGGGGCAAACAAAGATCAATGCCACCTTGGTCACGTGCAAGATTTGCAAAAGAGTCCTGTTGCGAGGGGATCCGAACAAGAAATACTCATACTGCACGGCAAGTATGATGAAACTACGAAGGACCCTTCATCCAAACAATCTTGCACGAGAAGAGTGCAAACGGATGAGAAACACTCCTGTTCGGTATCTGTAAAAAAGAATCACAAAGAAATGTATATTAATAACTTTCACATTTATACTATTCCATTACTGTACAAACACATTTTATATAAAATCTGACTAAGAAACTATAACCCTGAACCACAAGTGTGACGATGGTTAAAACACTACATGCATAGCACATACTACTTTGAAGCAGTTTATGCCCTAAAGCCTACCTCACTAAAAGACTACATGCTAACTGACTGAATAATTACACTACTATAAGGAGACACACTGGGTGAGTAACAGGGTGTTTGCTAGAAGTGTATGAATACTGACTGGGGAATTGAAGGTGTGAAAGACAACTGTATAGGTGCTTAGAGGCCTGCATGCATAGTGAATAGGCATTTGAAGCAGTCTATATGCTAAGGCCTGGCTCACTGCATGAGTACTTGGAAACTGACTAAATCATCAGACTACTGCTAGGACAGTGCCTGGGTAAAACTTTTAAATTTTCAGTTCTGGCACAGTGAAGAGAATAGTACATGGTACTGCACTTTAGTGTCAAACCCTGACTCATTTTATCAATGCATAAGTAAAGAAAAGCTTCTAAAGCTACTAAAACTTGACAACATGACCGGTTTTAAAACAGTTATCTGTCAGCAAATACACGATGTTACCAAATGCTTCTATCACAATCCTTACCCAAATACACACAGACTCACAGTTTGATTTTAGACAAGCAACATTATCCTAGGAGTTTACCAAAACTCATTCACTAGTCTAGAAGAGGTAAGTGTACTGCACACAATCTACATATTTAAGTACAGCACATTAGTGTCAAAGCATGACTCATTTAATCAACGCATAAGCAAAGACTGGCTTCTAATGCTACTAACACTTGACAACATGACAGGTTTTAGAAGAGTTATCTGCTAGAAAATACACGATGTTACCAAATGCTTCTCTCACAGTGGTTCCCAAATCACACAGACTCACAGTGTGATTCTAGACAATAACCACTATACCTAGGAGTTTACCAAAAATCATTCACTACTGCGGAAGTGATAAGGGAACTGCACACAATCTACATATTTCAGGACTGCACTTTTGTGTCAAAGCCTGACTCATTTAATCAAAGCATAAGCAAAAACTGGCTTCTAATGCTACTAAAACTTGACAACAAGACAGGTTTTAAAACAATTATCTGTCAGCAAATACACAATGTTACCAAATGCTTCTCTCACAGTGGTTCCCAAATACACACAGACTCACAGTGTGATTCTAGACAACAACCACTATACCTAGGAGTTTACCAAAAAATCATTCACTACTGTGGAAGTGGTAAGGGAACTGCACACAATCTACATATTTCAGGACTGCACTTTTGTGTCAAAGCCTAACTCATTTTATCAATGCATAAGCAAAGACTGGCTTCTAATGCTACTAAAACTTGACAACATGACAGGTTTTAAAACAGTTATCTGTCAGCAAATACACAATGTTACCAAATGCTTCTGTCACAGTGGTTCCCAAATGCACACATACTCACTGTGTGATTCTAGACAACAACCACTATACCTAGGAGTTTACCAAAAATCATTCACTAATGTGGAAGTGGTAAGGGAACTGCACACAATCTACATATTTCAGGACTGCACTTTTGTGTCAAAGCCTAACTCATTTTATCAATGCATAAGCAAAGACTGGCTTCTAATGCTACTAAAACTTGACAACATGACAGGTTTTAAAACAGTTATCTGTCAGCAAATACACGATGTTACCAAATGCTTCTCTCACAGTGGTTCCCAAATGCACACATACTCATTGTGTGATTCTAGACAAACACTATCCCTTGCACTATACCAAAACACATTTCTTCATCTAGAAGGAGTACTACATTTTAGTATAGAAACATAACTCATTTCACAAATTCATAAACAATGACTGGTTTCTAATTCTACCAAAATATAAAAACAGCACAGTTATCTGTCTGCAAACTCATGAAAAACACAAATGCTTATCACAGAATGGTTTCTACATGCGCACACACTGTCAATAAGATTGTAGAGAAAAAAAGTACTCCTTACACTTTAGCAGGAGAAATACATTAGTCTGATTAAAATCAAAATTGTCTACATACATCCCCTCACAATTAAATAACTCACCTTTCAAGTTGTTTTGTAGATTAAGAAGTATATCAGTCACACACCAGATTTTCTTTTACAGAATCTCTGCACTGTGCACCTCTCGGCAAAAACAAAGAATGGAAAAGTTTCCCTTTCATTTTCCACACATATACGTGTAAACATCAAATACCAATCCTTCACACATAAATTCAAAAGCAAACACACATTTCTATTGGTTAAACATTTCAACCATTTCCAAATGAAATACATTTCAACCCTTCCCCCAATCTGCCGTCTGCCTGTTACCATAGAAACAGGTCATGGAACACTGCACTGAGCACACAGGTCACAAGTTCAGCACACAATGTTGCTAAACAAGACAGCAAGTGTGCTTGACTTTTCAACACATCAGCTTATCATATATAATGTTCCTTACAATCAGTTTTTGTTAACCAATAAGAATCATGCCTTTAAAAAACAGAAATATACACCCTACCTTTCAGTGTAGAAAGTTGTCATACAACCAATGATTTCTTGTCTTTTTTCAATTTTTTTTCCTTGGATCCACGCACCCAACGCGAGACGATCCGTGCACCAAACGCGATAGGATGCGCGCACCCTGCGCACATTACGCAGTTTTTAAATTTTTTTTAAAGGGGGCCCCAGGGGGTCCTTCTTGGACCCCCTAAGCACCTCTAGAGGGTCAGAGTATTTCCACTCTGCCCCTTTATATGTTTTACACACTTATTCCCCTTGCTTCTTCAGCCTCGCTTCTACCGAGGCAGAAAATGGCCACCAACAGTTCCTGGTTTCGAATGTAGACAGACACTTGACAGCCAATTAGCATTCAGCGCGTGATCGGGAGGGTGCGCGCTCGGTTCAGGGAGGGTGCGCTTACGGTGCAGGTAGGGTCCGTGGATCCTCCCCGGCCATAGATATCCCTAACTTTTTTACCCTAATTTTC
The DNA here is from genome assembly GCF_964204655.1 of Triturus cristatus. NCBI lineage: Eukaryota > Metazoa > Chordata > Amphibia > Caudata > Salamandridae > Triturus > Triturus cristatus. The sequence goes on along the minus strand of NC_140590.1, from coordinate 594,630,295 downwards.
TCAGGAACTACTGAACAGATTCACAGTATTTATGCAAAAGGCACGAGTCTGAACTGAGGACTACCTCTTTGCCAAATTTGGTGTCATTCCGTTCAGCGGTTCGGGCTGTAGCTGCGACAACAGATCCTATGGGAAATTGCCTGGGGAAAATGCGTTTTGGGACCCCCCTTTTTTCTTGGCCCCCGCTTGACGGATCACCACGAAACTTTCAGGGTAGGAGCGGAGCGGAGCTGGCCAAAAGTTACGAAAATTTCGCGAGGATTCATCAACCGGCGCCAGACTTATTGGGAATAGAATGTTGCGGATTTCCTATGGAAAATAGGTCCTAACTGGGGGTGGGCGAAATTTGCGAAATCCACTTTCGCAAATTATCACGAAAATGTTAAAAATTATCGCAAACACGCGGAAATATCGCGAAGATGCGGAAGGTTTTTTTCCCGCATGTACGCGAGATTTTCTGCATGGTTGCGGCTCGCCAACTTACCCATGTGGTTGCTCGCGGGTGCGGCCATCTTGTTTTCAGTTGTCTCGCGGTGCATGATCGCGAGAAGAAAGATGACGCATGACATCACTGCGGGCACGAACTGTCATGAGACGGCGCAAATGGCTAAAAACAATACAACATCTCATGGAGAACGCGACCAGATCAAGAAAACTTGTCGGCGAACTCAGGGATTCAGGTAAGGCGATCGCCCGTGCGCGAGAATGTATTATTTTACAGCGAGAGCAAGAACCAAATTATCGCTAAGCTGCGGAATGCGGAATTTTTGACATTTTCGCGCTTTCCGCGCAACGTGAAAATGTCAAATTATCGCAATTTCCGCGAACGGAACGAAATTTTCGCCCAGGCCTAGTCCTAACTATAACTATCTACTGGCAACCGCCAGTAGATAATATATATATATGTATATATATATATATATATATATATATATATATATATATATATATATATATATATATATATATAAAACATATTTAAACTTTACAAAAACACACATTCACCAGATGCTGTCATCAGTGATGTCATCAGTGATGTCACTGACTATGTCATGAGTGATTAAATATGAGACGTCATCAACAGTGCATTGCGGGGGTGTGAGTTATAGTTAGCTCTACTTCACTATAGAATTTGTCTTTTTTTATACGAGTGAAAAGTTCAACTAACTATAACGTCCCTGAAACCTGTGGTTTTTTTAGTGAATTTCTAAGGTTTTTTAAATGCTAATTTCTAGCTATCATGTCCCTCAAACCTATTGTTTTTCAGTGAATTTCATAGGTTTTTTAAATGCTAATTTCAAACTATAAAGTCCCTGAAACCTATGTTTTTTTCAGTGAATTTCATGGGCTTTCTTAAACGGGAATTTCTACTTATAATGTGCCTCAATCCTATGTTTTTTTCAGTGAATTTCTAAGGTTTTTTAAATGCTAATTTCTAACTAAAATATCCCTATTAAGTCCCCTTGAATCCTGAAGGTCCCTGGTGGCCAATTAGCCCACCAGTTCCTCCAGTAAGCGCCACAGAGCTGCATTGCAGAGAGGTGTTCCTAGGCCACGCTCCTTTTTACACCACACTGCAAATGCGGCTTCTCGAGCACCGCTGCTCGGAGGATGAAGTCCACTTGGACACAAGAGGACCTCATCACCCCACCAGCAGTGCACCAGAAGCGGAGTGGTGTAAAATGAGGTGTGGCCTCTGACCACATCTCTGCAACGCAGCTCTGTGTTGCTTACTGGAGGTACCTGGTGGGCTAGTTGGCCCCCAGGACACTCAGGATTCAAGGGGTCTTAATCCCCCAATTTACAACGGGGGGCACACAGACAAAAATGTGAAGGTGGGGGCCTCATGGACCCCACCAAGCCCTGTGGACCGCCACTTTACATGGGGCTTTCTTCAATTATATGCGGGGGCCCAGGGCCCCCCCCAAGCCCCAAGGACCACCACCTCCCAGGGGCTGTGCAAATGATGGGAGGGGGCCGTGCGGCCACACTCCAGGAGCCCTTGATGGCCCTGGAGCCCGCCACCCGCCAGGACTGGCTCCTGCAATGTTCTGGGGTGCCCACCCCCGGCTCATTGCTGTTTGCTATGGCAGGACGGGAGCCTTGTGGCTCCTGCCCTGCTATAGCAAATCCTGCTTTGCTTCATTGAAGCGAGAGCAGGAAAACCTCCACTCGCTTCAATGAAGCAAAGCAGATTGCTTTTGAGCAAGGGAAGCTGCATGTCAGCAGCTCCCCTTGCTAAAAAGCAATGCCGGGTCCCGCAGGTGGCGGGAAGCCGGCGGGACCATGGGGGCATTGATGCTCCCCCCACAGTCCCAATCACTGAGGTCAGGCCCTGGGGGGTGGGGGCCCTGGGGCCAAAAGTGGCCCTGGATGGGTGCCACGCAGCCCCCCTCCCCTCTAATAAAAATAAAACAGTTTAAAAAATGAAAAGGCCGGCTCCGGGGGATAGGGTCCCCGGAGCCATAATTGGCCTAAGGAGGGGAGCCACGCGCCCCCTCCATATAAATAAATATATTTTTAAAAAAGTCTGGCCATGCCCCGAGGGATGGGGTCACCGGGGTTAAAATTGGCCTTGGGAGGGGGTCAGGCCCTGGGGGATGAGGTCCCCAGGGCCCAAAAAATAGTAAAAGAAGGGGGGCCACACAGCCCCCCTTCTAAAAAAAACCTAAAAAAACCACATCTCACCGGAGGCCCCACCCCCTCGCTACATCTGCAAAGGCGCCTGTGGCACATTGTAAGTTGGGAAACTAATTCACCTTGAATAATGGGGTCCCTAAGGGCCAACTAGCCCACCAGGTACCTCCAGTATGCGCCACAGAGCTGCGTTGCAGAGAGGTGGTCCGAGGCCACACCCCTTTTCACACCTTCAGTCTTCTTACCCCTTGAGGCTGACACATCGATGAACTCTCAAATTTAAGGTTACCAAGCCGTAAGAAGACTGAAACATATTACATTAACTGTGTATCCATGGGATAGGAATCATTTATAAAGAAATCTGGAATGGGATAAGATGCTTTCATACTGTGGAGCCCTGAAGAAGTCCCTCTGGGACGAAACGCATTGGCTACTGGATTTTATCTTTTGAAAAAACACAATAAAGAACTCTTCTTGGAAAAAGACAAATCATGGAATCCGAAATTCTTCTGTATATACATTGAGACTGCCCTCTGCTTTGTACTTAGTTCAACTCTATTATTTTGTGCGGAACCACTTTTATGCTTTATATATACCAAGGTGTATTGAAGAGTGAGTGGGTGTATAAGTGTCTGAATGTATGATTTAGTAGGTGTGTGACTGTCTGTATAAGTGAGTGATTAAACCTGTCTTACTAAATGCATGAGTTAGTGACTAAACTGTGTAAATGTTTGTATCAGTCTGTCAGTTGGTGTATAAGTGGTTTCATGGGTTGGTGAGTAGCTAAATGAGTATCTATATGGGTTATTGATTAGTTGTCAGAGTCTTTGTATGGGGGCCTGAGTGTCTGTGTGGATGGGTGGGGGTGTGTGACTCTGCGCATAGATGTGTGAGTGGGTGATTCACTGGGTGTATGGGTTCAAGAGTGCATCTGTGATGGACTGTATGGGTGGGTGAGTCTGTGTATGGGTGTGTTGGTGAGTGAATGTATATCTCAGTGGCACATGTGTGAGTAACTACATATGTAAAAGGCAGTATATGTGATTGTTGGAGTATATAAATGACTATATGTAAGAGGGAGTGATTGTGAGCGTGGCTGTATAGAGGAGTGTGTGCTCATATCAGTGATTGTATAAGAGAGTAGATATATGTTAGTTTCTGTATGTATAAGTGAGGTGGTGTGTGTATAACTGTATAGGTGAGTGAATGGGAGTGTGATTGATTCTTTCAATGACTGACTAGGTGTGTGACTAACTCTATAGGTGAGTGGCAATGTGTGAGTGTCTGTATAGGTGTATGAGTGCATATGATAGTGCTGTATTGAAGAGTGACTGTATGTATGATTGACTTTATGGGTGAATAAGTGGATGTGTGTGTAGAACTAGTAGTCAGTGAGTGGGTATGTAGTAACTGGTATTGTATTGGTGTGTCTATGTTTTCGAAAATGGTAGTCTGTATTTTAGAATGGGTGTATCAAATGTTATATTAGGGTGTGAGGAGGTGCATCAGATTATTATGTGGATGATGTCATCAGTGATGACATCAGTGAGGTCATCTGAGATGTCATCAGTGATGTCACTGACCATGTCATGAATGATGTAATATGTGACATTATCAGCAGTGCATTGCGGGGGCTGGTTTTGTAAGGCCCTGGTACAAAATAGGGCAGGGGGATTAAACCTACCTCTAAGTCAGATGTGCAGAAAGATGCTTCTTTAACTAGTAGTTGCATTTGCAGAGTGGTAGAGAAAGTGTGCTGGGCCTCTGACCAGCGCTCAGGAATTCTGCCGCGTAGGACTTACAGGAAGTACCAGGAGGGCTTCTTGGCCCCCAAAGTCCCCCAGGAGTAAAGTGTATTTCATCCCCCATCCCATAGTCTGCCATGAGGAATGTTTGCAGAGTGGTGGAGAAAGGGGCGTGGCCTCCGAAGATATCTTAATAATCCTACTGTGTGGGACTTACTGGAGGTAACAAGAGGGGTAGTTGGCCCCCAAGGACATCCTTGGGGCCAACTACCCCTCCTATTACCTCCAGTAAGTACCACACAGCAGGATTGATAAGTTCTCATAGCAGGCCACGCCCCCTTTGCCCACCACTCTGCAAATGCGCTCCCTGGCACGTTCTTGGATGGGGATTGAAGTCCACTTTACTGCTGGGGGTCCTTAGGGGCCAACTAGCTTACCTCTTACCTCCAGTAAGCCCCACACAGTGGGATTGCTGAGAGGTGGACAGAGGCCAATCCACCTTTCTCCACCACCAGAAGTCCCCTTTCTTCATGAGGGTCCCTGGGGGCCAACTAGCCCACCAGGTTCCTCCAGTAAGCCCCTCACAACTGGATTGCTGATATTGGTCGGAGGCCATGCCCCTTTTTTACACCACTCTGCAAAGGTGCCTCCTGGTGCACTGCTGATCGGCCGATGAAGTCCACTTGTGTCCTAAGGTCCTTAGGAACAAAAGAGGACCTCATCACCCCACCAGCAGTGCACCAAGAGGTGCGTTTGCAGTGTGGTGTAAAAAGTGGCATGGCCTTGGACCCCTTCTCTGCAATTCGGCTGTGTGGTGCTTACTGGCGGTACCTGGTGGGCTAGTTGGCCCCCAGGGACTGTCACTAAAAACAGGAACTCAATCCCCCAATGCAGAGCGCACCAGAAGATGCATTTTCAGAGTCATGCAACGAGGGGCCAGGGCCTCCGGCAAGTTGACATTTAAAAAAAATATATATTTATGGGAGGGGGCCGAGTGGCCCCACTTCCCTGGCCGATTTCTGGCCCCGGGGACCCTATCTCCCACCCCCGGGGCCTGGCCAGCCTTAAATTGTTTGTTAAATTTTTGGGAGGGGGGCCACACTGGCCAATTATGGCCCTGGGACCCCATCCCGGGCCACTTCTGGCCCCAGGGACCCCATCCCCGGGGCCAGCCCTCAGCATTGGGGACCGTGGGGGGAGCCCCAATGCCCCCACAGTCCCTGCCAGCTCCCCACCTCCTGCTGGAGCCACCTTTGCTTTCGGGCAAAGGGAGCTGTTGTCATGCAGTTCTCCTTGCCCAAAAGCAATCTGCTTTGCTTTTTGGAAGCGAGAGCAGGTTTCCTGCTCTCACATCTAGAAAGCAAAGCAGGAGTTTGCTATGATAGGGCGGGAGCTGTGGTCTCCCCTGTCATAGCAAACGGCAATGTCCCAGGGGTGGGCACCCCGAGACATTGCAGGAGCCGGCCCTGGGGGGTAGTGGTCCCCAGCACCATCGAGGGTTCCAGGAGGGAGGCCCATGGCCCCCCTCCCTTCCTCAAAAAGCCCTGGGGAAGTGGTGGTCTCCAGGGCCCGGGGGTCCACAACGGACCCCCGCATTTTAATGAAGTGTTCCCACCGGGGAGGTAATGCTTTTTTGGCCCCGGGACTCCCTGTGGGACACCCTGAGCAGGCCTAGGGGGTCAGGATGTTTCTACCCTGCCCCTTTTTCTTGTTTTTGAACCTTTTTTTACTGTTTTCTTGTGACTCAGTTATCGAGTCACAAGACGGCTGCCAACACATTGTGGTTGGGAGTGTTGGCAGCCAAGTAGTATTGATCTCGTGCTCGGGAGTGTTCGCGAATCTTCCTCGGTGCTCAGAGAAATCAATAGTTTTATTTTTTTAATTTCTCAGCAACTACTGAACGGATTTACACCATTTAATAAATAGGGCGCTTTCTGAACCAAGAACCACCATTTTGCCAAATTTGGTATAATTCGGTTCAGCAGTTTGGGCTGTAGCCGTGTCTAAAGTTTTCTATGGAAATTAACATGGAGAAATCGCGTTTTAGGACCCTCTTTTTTTTCTTGGCCCTCGCTTGACAAATCACCCCAAAACTTTTAAGACTGGAGCTGACCTTTTTTGGGTGAAATTTTGCAAAGATTCAGCAAACAGCGCTAAAGATATTGGTAAATCAAAAAAACGCTTTTCCTATGAAAACTCGGTACTAACTATATGACCACCAGTTGGTAATACATATATATATATATATATATATATATATATATATATATATATATATATATATATATATATGGATTTTCTCACCACTTCAGTCCTCAGTACATTGACGAAGCAGACCCGTTTGTCCGCCATGACGCGTTTCAGCCTGCAAGATTCCTTGATCACATGGTAATATATATATATATATATCCAAACAAAACTTGCTCCAGCAAAAGAGGCGCCCACACAGAGTGTTTATGCTTATCCATTTAGTTGGCAGACTGTGATGTATTCCTGCATCGTTTCACCAGCATTCTTTAAACTTTGCCCTTTCTGCCATAGGCATTTCTGGTTCTTCTTAACCCTTGATCACTGGCGGGCTCCTGAGGTTCAAATGGCTTCACTTGAGTGCACCTGTGCACCTTATATTACTCCGCCTCTTGAGGGCAAAGCATTCGAGTAGATGAAGTAAAACCGTCAATATTTCCATAATTGGTGCCATCATAGTCTCAGGAAATATTACAATTACTGCACCACAGTGGGTAGCTTAGTGTCCCAACAACAGAAAGTTCACCTTCTATCTGTCAGCCAAACTGGACACTCTATTCTAGCAGCGCTTTCGATTCACAAGCGCAGCAGATCTGCCTCGTATGCAGCAGGGCAGGCTCGCGGTTCTGAGCCAACCGCTATAAATCCAAACAAAACTTGCTCCAGCAAAAGAGGCGCCCACCCAGAGTGTTTATGCTTATCCATTTATTAGGCAGACTGTGATGTTTTCCTGCATGGTTTCACCAGCATTCTATAAACTTTGCCCTTTCTGCCATACGCATTTCTGGTTCTTCTTAACCCTTGATCACTGGTGGGCTCCTGGGGTTCAAATGGCTTCACTTGCGTGCACCTGTGCACTTTATATTACTCCGCCTCTTGCGTGCAAAGCATTCTGGTTGTTGAAGTAAAACCGGCAATATTTCCATAATTGGTGCCATCATAGTCTCTGGAAATATCACAATTATTGCACCACAGTGGGTAGCTTAGTGTCCCAACAACAGAAAGTTCACCTTCTATCTGTCCGCCAAACTGGACATTCTGTTCTCGCAGCGCTCTCGATTCACAAGCGCAGCAGATCTGCCTCATATGAAGCAGGGCAGCCTCGTGGTCCTGAGCCGACCGCTATAAATCCAAACAAAACTTACTCGAGCAAAAGAGGCGCCCACACAGAGTGTTTATGCTTATCCATTTATTTGGCAAACTGTGATGTATTCCTGCATCGTTTAACCAGCATTCTATAAACTTTGCCCTTTCTGCCATACGCTTTTCTGGTTCTCCTTAACCCTTGATCACTGGCGGGCTCCCGAGGTTCAAATGGCTTCACTTGAGTGCACCTGTGCACTTTATATTACTCTGCCTCTTGCGTGCAAAGCATTCTGGTAGTTGAAGTAAAACCTGCAATATTTCCATAATTGGTGCCATCATAGTCTCAGGAAATATCACAATTATTGCACCACAGTGGGTATCTTAGTGTCCCAACAACAGAAAGTAAATAAATGGATAAGTATAAACACTCTGTTTGGGCGCCTCTTTTGCTGGAGCAAGTTGTTTGGGCGCCTCTTTTGCTGGAGCAAGTTTTGTTTGGAGATATATATATATATATATTCACTGAAAAAACCATAGGTTTCAGACATGTTATAGTTAGCGGAAATTTTACTGATAAAAAACCAATGAAATTCCCCCGTTATAGTTAGTGCAGGCAACTATAACTCACGCGACCGCAATCCTCTGCTGATGCTAATACTGTATTTAGACACTTATTTGCCCATGTCTTCTTCCATAAATTTTTAGCTATACATATATTACAAATATTTTTTTTTCATAAAGACACATATGTCATCTACAGAAGATTGTGGTCGCGTGAGTTATAGTTGCCTGCACTAACTATAACGGGGGAATTTCATTGGTTTTTTATCAGTAAAATTTCCGCTAACTATAACATGTCTGAAACCTATGGTTTTTTCAGTGAATTTGCAAGGTTTTTTAAATGCTAATTCCTAACTATAACGTGTGTGAAACCTATGGTTTTTTCTGTGAATTTGTACGGTTTTTTAAATGCTAAGTTACTTTACGCCATTCGTGGCGTGCACGCCCACTTAACGCAGTTCGTTCCGTGCGCACACGGTGCGCTTCGCGCACCGTGCGCGCACAGTGAGCACGCGGTGCGCTTCGCGCACCGCGCGCCCACTTTACGCAGTTAGTGCCGTACACGCAAGGTGGGCACGCAGTGCGCTAAGCGCACCGCGTGCCCACGTTACGCACCGTGCGCACATGGAGGACATATTATGCGCTGATAGGTAATCTGTTAAATTTAATTTGTAAGTGATGACAATAATATGCCATGCACAGAGAGTGTTTTTTTTTTTTTATTAAAATTTTTAGCGTAAGCGTAATCGGCGAAATTTTCAAAAAATAAAAATTTACCGTTTTTGGCCTTGGGGGATCTTTGAGGACTCAACTAACATGGCTATGTGCATGGGCGCTGTCTAAACAGCCCCTTTATATGTTTTTTGCCTTTGTTTACAGCCTCCCCCTCAGAGTGCGAGAGAGAAAATGGCGGCCGCCGCTTCCTGGTTTCGACCGATTCGAATGTTTACTTAGATGTAACAGCCAATCAGAATCGCGCTCGCGCACGCCACCGTACGCGTACGGTAAGCTTACGGTAAGCGTACCGTAAGCTGGCTCAGATATATATATTGATTTAAAGGCTATTTTCTCAGAATCTACTGAACAGATTTACACCAAACCTACAAAAGGCACTTCCTTGACCTGAGGACTACCTCTCTGCCAAATTTCTAGTAATTCTGTTCAGCCGTTCGGGCTGTAGCCCTGTCTAAAGGTCCTATGGAAAAATGCATGGGAAAAACGCGTTTTGGGACCCCCCTTTTATCTCAGCCCCCGCTTGACGAATCCCCCCGAGACTTTCAGGGTAGGAGCGGAGCGTAGCGCCCCACCTATTTTGAGAAATTTGCGAGGATTCGTCAACCGGCGCCAAAGTTATTCAAAATAGAATGTTGCGGATTCCTATGGAAACAGGGTCCTAACTATAACTACCTACTGGCGACCGCCAGTATGTAATATATATATATATATATATATATATATATATATATATATATATATATATATATATATATATATATATATATAGATATATATAGATATATATATATATATATTATCTACTGGCGGACGCCAGTAGATAGTTATAGTTAGGACCGTGTTTCCCTAGGAAATCCGCAACATTCTATTTAGAATAACTTTGGCGCCGGTTGACGAATCCTCGCAAAATTTTCAAAATAGGGGGGGGCGCTCCGCTCCGCTCCTACCCTGAAAGTCTCGGGATGATTCGTCAAGCGGGGGCCGAGAAAAAAGGGGGGTCCCAAAACACGTTTTCCCCATGCATTTTTCCATAGGGACCTTTAGTCCAAGGTACAGCTCGAACGGCTGAATAGAATTACTTGAAATTTGGCAGAGAGGTAGTCCTCTGGTCAGGGAAGTGCCTTTTGCAGGTCTGGTGTCAATCTGTTCAGTAGTTCCTGAGAAAATCAAAAGTAAAATCATATATATATGTGGGCGGAGCCTAACCACACATCTCAGCCTGAGATCTGATTGGCTGTCAGCACTTCATGCAAGAAGTGTTGGCAGCCATCTTGGGACCAATATACATGATAGCACCTCATTAAAAATCATTGAATTTAATAGAAGGTTACATTATAAATCATTTGTTGATGGTACCATACTCATTTTAGGAATTGTGGTATGTTCTAAGGTGATTTCACCATGTGAAAAAGCCTTCTGCTGGGATATCATGATTGAGAGAAATATTTTCTCATGCTTTTCCCACATTTCTCCTGTCATGCCAGGTCAGGAACGCCCACTTTGCATCTCATTAGAGATGCAAAGCTGGGCGTTAGGAATCCTGATGCTAAAGCAAGGATTCACGCGTTAGCCTGACCTTGCTGATTAGGCGATAAAATTATCGCCGCTTTTCGGCCGAAAACGGCCGCAAAAGCTGCGATAATTTTGTATCGCCTGCTTGTTGATATGCCCCAAAGACCCTATCTGGCCAGAGGAGGCACTGGAAGACAACATGTGACAAAGCTCACCACCATCCCAGAAGTACACTGTCGCTTCCTCAGGGAAATTGCACCATATTAGTGCACAGTCTATCGTATTAGCCTCCAGGGACTTCATGCAGGCAAAAGATAACTTTCGTTTTTTTTAATTCATTATTAGTATGTACAGTAAACAAAAATACTCATTGAATTGTATTTATTTTCTTTTTTTATTGTTTGTCTTACTAGTCACCTTTTCAAGATACATCATTTCTTATAATATTTCACAACAGAACATTTGTTTGAGTTGATAGTCACTATAGGGCCATTTTTAACGTTATTTATACAGTTGTCAGAAGATTAAAAAGCAAGCACTCTGATTTATGTTATGTTAGCAGTTTGTAAAGCGCATGGTTACTCCAATCCGAAGCGTCCCCGCGCTAGATGACAATCACCATAGCTAGAAATTCCCTTAGTTGTTTAGCGGGCATGGCCCTTTCTGAATAACAGAGTTTTCAGATGCTTCCGAAAAAAAGCCTCCGAGGGCTCTAATCTCAGACGGGAGGGCAAACTATTACATTGTTTTGCTGCTAATAATCTAAAGGAGCTGCCCACAAAGCGCGTTCTATGAAATTTCACGACACTGTTTAGGCCTTTTCCCGCTGATCGCAAACAGAGGTTGGGGAGATAGTGCTGTATCAGAGGAGGGAGATAACCAGGGACTTTCTTATGAAGGATCCTATAGAGCACGGGTACTCATAGTTCGGCCCGCGGGCCGCCAGCGGCCCGGCAAGCCTTCCTTGGTGGCCTACGGACCTTGCAGACATTGTACCTGTGTTGGTTTTTTTTGTTGAAAAAGTGTCAGCAAACACCGCCGGTTGCAGCAGCGCGGAGCTATGGGGGCCGGGCGATTCTTTTAAAGACCATTCACTTGTTAATGAGGCTTTGTTGTATGTCACCTCTTCTTAGCGCCCCTGCATCGAATGAGTGGAGATGCAGGAGCGCTTAGAAGAGGTGAAATACCACAAAGCCTCATTAACAAGTGAATGGTCTTTTAAAGACCTGTGAAGTACTCTGGTGCGGCTGTGTGTGTTCCCAGGAAGCTGTCTCAGCCCGGGGTGACACACATGCAGGGTGAGGTGACAGAGGGTGACGAGGACAGCAGGGTGTGAGAGCAGCAGGTGAGGTGACGGAGGGAGACAGATGGAGACAGAGGGAGACAGATGGAGACAGAGAGAGGGAGATGGAGGGAGGGAGGAAGACAGAGGGAGGGAGACAGACGGACAGAGGGAGGGAGACAGAGAGAGAGGGGGACAGAGAGAGGGAGACAGAGAGAGGGAGGGAGACAGACGGAGGGAGACAGAGAGCGAGGGAGACCGAGGGTGGGAGACAGACAGAGGAAGACAGAGGGAGACAGAGGGAGGGAGACAGACAGAGGAAGACAGAGGGAGACAGACAGAGGGAGAGGGAGACAGAAGGAGGGAGACAGAGAGAGGGAGACAGAGAGAGGGAGACAGAGGGCGACAGACAGAGGGAGACTGACAGAGGGAGGGAGACAGACAGAGAGAGGAGGGTGACAGACAGAGGGAGGGAGAAAGAGAGAGAGGGGGACAGAGAGAGGGAGACAGAGAGAGGGAGGGAGACAGAGGGAGGGAAGCAGAGAGGGAGGGAGACACAGAGAGAGGGAGACAGAGAGAGAGGGAGACCGAGGGAGGGGGAGACCGAGGGAGGGAGACAGACAGAGGAAGACAGAGGGAGACAGAGGGAGGGAGACAGACAGAGGAAGACAGAGGGAGACAGATAGAGGGAGACAGAGGGAGAGGGAGACAGAGGGAGGGAGACAGGGAGAGGGAGACAGAGAGAGGGAGACAGGGCAACAGACAGAGGGAGACTGACAGAGAGAGGGAGACAGACAGAGGGAGACAGAGGGAGGGAGACAGACAGAGGGAGACAGAGGGAGGAGGGCGACAGACAGAGGGAGGGAGACAGATAGAGGGAGACAGACAGAGGGAGACAGGGACAGACAGAGCGAGACAGAGGGAGGGAGACAGATAGAGGGAGACAGACAGAGGGAGACAGACAGATGGAGACAGAGGGAGTGAGAGGGGGGACAGAGAGAGGGAGACAGGGGAAGACAGAGAGAGGGAGACTGAGGGAGGGAGAAAGACGGAGGGAGACTGAGGGAGGGAGACAGAGAGTGGAAAACAGAGAGAGGGAGGGAGACAGAGGGAGGAGGGCAACAGACAGATAGAGGGAGACAGAGGGAGGGAGACAGAGACAGACAGAGGGAGAGAGAGGGAGGGAGACAGAGGTAGAGAGAGGGAGGGAGACAGAGAGAGGGAGACAGAGAGAGAGAGGGAGACAGAGATAGAGAGGGAGAGATACATAGAGAGAGAGAGAGAGAGAGAGAGAGAGAGAGAGAGAGAGAGAGAGAGAGAGAAGCAGAGTGAGTGAGGCAGAGGGAGACAGAGAGAGGGAGGGAGAGAGGGAGAGAGAGTGATAGACAGAGGGAGGGAGACAGATAGAGGGAGACAGACAGAGGGAGACAGACAGATGGAGACAGAGGGAGAGACAAGGGTGACAGAGAGAGGGAGACAGGGGAAGACAGAGAGAGGAAGACAGAGGGAGGGAGAAAGACGGAGGGAGACTGAGGGAGGGAGACATAGAGAGGGAAACAGACAGAGGGAGGGAGACAGACAGAGGGAGAGAGAGGGAGGGAGACAGAGGTAGAGAGAGGGAGGGAGACAGAGAGAGGGAGACAGAGAGAGAGAGGGAGACAGAGATAGAGAGGGAGAGAGACATAGAGAGAGAGAGAGAGAGAGAGAGAGAGAGAGAGAGAGAGAGAGATAGAGAGAGAGAGAGAGAGAGAGAGAGAGAGGGAGACAAGCAGAGTGAGTGAGGCAGAGGGAGACAGAGAGAGGGAGGGAGAGAGCGTGATAGAGAGAGGGAGGGAGATGGAGAGAGAGGGAGGAGGGCTACAGGCAGAGGGAGGGAGACAGAGGGAGAGAGACAGACAGAGGGAAGGAGACAGAGGGAGAGAGAGGGAGGGAGACAGGGAGAGGGAGACAGACAGAGGGAGGGAGACAGACAGAGGGAGACAGAGGGAGGAGGGTGACAGACAGAGGGAGGGCGACAGACATGGGGAGGGAGACAGATAGAGTAAACAGACGGAGACAGACGGAGGGAGACAGAGACAGACAGAGGTAGGGAGACAGAGGGAGGGAGACAGAGTGAGAGAGGGAGGGAGACAGAGAGCGAGGGAGACAAGCAGAGTGAGTGAGACAGATTGAGACAGAGAGAGAGGGAGAGAGGGAGGGAGAGAGGGAGAGAGGGAGAGAGAGAGTAATAGAGAGAAGGAGGGAGATGGAGAGAGTGTGCGAGGGAGAAATAGAGAGCGGGAGAAAGAGATAGAGAGAGGGAGGGAGACAGAGCGAGAGAGAGAGAGAGAGGTAGATAGATAGATAGATAGATAGATAGAGAGAGATGTGTGTATGCCGGGTCTGGTGGCTCAGTGGACGTAGGCGTTCACTGCAGGGGCCTGTGTTCAACCTCATGGTCATAGTTTTTTTTTGCTCTAGCCCTGCCCCCCTCCCCCAGTGCCCCCGCCCCCACCGGTGCGGCCCTCGGCCATAAACCACAATGTAAATTTGGCCCCCGAGAGAAAGTTTGAGTACCCATGCTATAGAGGAAGCACATGTCTTTGAAACAAATGTTTTCTTCAATGGGAAGCCAGTGTAGTTTGCTTAAGGCTAACCCCGTTGGGGCTCGTCTGGTTAAGTTCAGCAGCATACGAGTTGCCGCCATTTGTATAATCTGGAGTATTAAAAGGCACCTCTGAGAGGGCCTTAAGTAAAGAACTTTACAATAATCTATCACAAGTGCCTGGACTGCAGTTCTTTTTGCAGAAGCCGGGAGTAGCCGCAGAATCTGTTGGAGCATTTTCACGGTGCGAAAGCACATACCTACAAGAGGTGAAACTTGATCTTCAAATGATAGAGCATAGTCAAACCAGACTCCTATATTTTTTACTTTAGGTTTCCGAGTCGGCAACAGGCCTAATTCATCTGGCCACAATGACGAGGACCAGATAGACAATTGATTTCCTACCACGAAGATCTCTATTTTGTCCATGTTAAGTCGCAGACAGCTGCTCTTCCTCTAGTTGACCAGTTCCAACAAGCAGAGCCTTAGGGTCCATAAAGTCTTTTTAGGGGTGCCTATAAATTGCTTAAAAGCTGTAGATTAGTCAAAAGTAAAGATTTTGAGTGGTAAAATTGCATATTTAAAACTGCCACAGTCAGGCAGCAATGGCAAGTCTGAAGCCATATTTGCCCTCCCACTGTAGTGGATAGTTGAATACACCAGTACTACCAGTCACTTGTGAATTCCAGACCCTGGCTAGTCTCTGTACCATATACAGGGGACTTATTTGTAAGTTATACATTTCAAATAGCAGTATGTACATTTGAAAACATTCTATATCAGGTCCAGGTAGGTTTGGATAAATAAAACCTGGGCTCAACCCTTGGTAGTTGCAGCTGTAATACCTCACTCTCCCATGGCTCTTAGGAACCTGGCAGTTCTACCCACAACATGTTCTGGGCCTTATACTCATGTTGCCAACAGGCCCTCACGTTTCATGATAATATCTTATTTCAATCGTAGCCCCCAACTTCAGCCCCCGGTTCTGTTCAGGCACATGTGCACAACCTTTAGGGCTAGCTCAGCCCCCTGAAATACTGTTAATAAATATATTGTGTAAGTGTAAAAATGTGGTGGTAATATTATCATGACCGTTTATATGGCTTTACATGCCTACCTTCATTTGCATTTAGTTTCTGACCACTGTTGATGGATTTGCCAGGATCCTGTGAGATTGTAGCAAATCTCAGCGGCCAACTTGGACACTGTCAGTATTTAAACCACACCCAGGCCCACTCATTGTCTTTTCTTTGAGTCTTTTGCAGAGGCAACACTGTTTAGGCAGAACTCTCTGAAATCGCTGCATTGCCACTTACCTGATTATCCAAGAAGACACTCCTTGAATTTTCCTCGTCACAACATTGAACTCAACCTCGGCCACAGCTCCTGACCACACCCAACTTTACAAACCTGAATTAGTCTGGGCCATACATGGGAAGGAATTAACCTCAATATTAATTCAGTCTAACACAGAACAGTGAAACATGACCTGTGATACATCAATTTAGACATAATTAATTACTTCAGTTCCTTTTGATAAAAATACTTTCATGGCTCGTGAAACATAACACCCAGATAAACTGGGAAAGAGAACCCTTGTATTTCATTGTACGTCTTGTGATAAAGATTTCTTTTCAGGACTGGTTAGGGAAAAAAAAAATAATGGACACATCTTTCTAAGGTATGTAAATAGCGTTTTAGCCCTAGAAGGTCTAACAGAAGTCTATGCAGATTTGGCATACTTATTTGATAAACGAAAAGATAACACTTTGCCATCACATTGAGATTTTTATTGCAGGATTGATTTAATACCTGGGGCAAAACTGCCCTGCAATAAAATGTACACCCTCATCAAAAAGGAAAAAGTTAATCTTCTACAGTATCTAGATGAATACCTAACTAATGTTTTTTTGGCTTTCTAAGTCACCTGTGTCATCCATTCAGTTCTTTGTGACTGGAAAATGAGGGGAGCTTTGTACGTGTATAGAATATCATGCCTTGAATGGCATTACGATAAAACAGATATTCTTTACTGTTGATTTCTAGTCTGTTGGATCAGTTGAAAGATGTCATGATCTATATGAAGTTAGATCTGCGAGGGGCATATCACATAGTGCAAGTCTGAAAGGGTGACAAATGAAAAACGGCTTTCTGAATGTAGTTCGATATTTGAATACCAGGCCATGCCTTTCGGGCTCTGCAGTGCCCCAGCAGCTTTTTAATTCTTCATATCAATGGTTGCTGTGTGGTATATATAGATGATATACTAATCTATTCAAGATCTATGTCAGAGCATGTACAACAAGTTTCTTTCTTATACAACTAAATAAACCATCTCTGTGTCACAAATAAAAAAAAAACTACCATCCACACAACACAAGTAAAATTCTTAGGATATATCCTCCGTCCACAAGGAGTGGTATGGACCCTAAGAAGGTGGAACTAGTACTATATTGACCCAGACCCACTACCGCCAAACAGATCCAAAGCTTCCTTGACTTTAGCAACTTCTATTGTAGATTTATAGATAACTTCTCCAGCATAGTCATTCCAATCACCCGTCTTCTTCGTAGGAGAGTGAAGTTCAAATGGGCCTCAATAGCTGAAACCGCCTTTAAATAGTTTAAACAGAAATTTCCCATGTCCCTGTACTGAGTCACCCCAATCCACTAGTCCCTTCATAGTGACAAATCATGCTTCACATTTTGCTACAGTAAGAGTCCTCTCTCTAAGAGACAAAACTACAGGCCAAATGCACCCGATAGCTTACTAGTCCCAAACACTGTTACCAGCAGAAAAGAACTACACAGTTGCTGACTGCAAATTTCTGGCCAGTAAGGCTCTTTTTGAAGAATGACATCAGTAGTGTTAGGAGCCAAGCACCCAGTCACCATTTATAGTGACTACAGGAATTTGCAATTTCCACAATCAATCTGTTGCTTGTCTGCACAACATTTGAGAAGGACATTGTTTTTTAGTGATTACATTTTGGTGTTACTTATGGGTCATGGTAAAGAAAATGCCAAAGCTGATGCTCTTTCTTCCATCGGTGAAACTGAGCCAACATCAACATAAATAGACCAAATACCAATTCTTCCTGCTGAATGCTTTAAAGCCAATACTTTCTCGTCAATTACTCTAAACTGCTTAAGTCTCCAAATACAAAATAAAACCCAAGAGCAATGGCTACATGAATATCTGACCTTGTCGTATCATGATGGAATTTTGTTCTTAAAACAACAAATGTTTATACCAGAACAGAAAATGTGAACACTAGCTATAAAAGTATGTCATGACACCTTGTTAGCAACACACCCTGGTGTTAAGAAAACTCTCCTGCTTGTACAAAGACATTTTTGGTGGCCATCCATGTCTGATGATATACACAGGTATGTTGAAAACTGTGCTACTTGCACTCAAAGCAAGACGCTCCATTTCTCACCCATAGGATTGGTACGTCCTTTTCCAATACCACTTAAATCCTTGGCACACAGTCTCAATGGAATTTTGTAGCGTAATTACCCCCAAACCATGACTTGTCTCACCACTGTGTTAACTGTTGTAGATCACTTGTCCAAACTGACACATTTAATACCATTAAAGAAACTTCCAACAGCAGCAGAACTAGCTTCAATTTTTGTGACAAATATAGTGTGACTACATTGTTTACCCTTTGTCCTAATACAATCCGGGTAACATAATTTGATTCACAGTTTTGGACCTCCTTGTGTACTGCGTTGGACATGAATGTGCATTTATACTCCTGTTATCATCCTCAAACGGATGGTCTAGCAGAAAGAAATAACCAAACCAAAGAGCGGTACTTATGTTGCCTCCTACTTGATTATGAAGGTAATTGGGCCACTCTCTTATGGACAATTAAATTTACAGATAGCAACTCCATCCATGATTCCTTGGGCATGACACCATTCTATTGTGTTCAAGGTTATCATTCAAAATCATCACTTAGGAAGAATATTGCACACAAAGGTTCGGTTCAAGAATATCACACTCACTTACAAACTCTACTACAAAAGGCCCACTTCCATTTGACTGCTGCCAAAGAGGCAATAGTAAGCCATCGATCTCCACTGTAAAAAAAGAACTAGAATATTCGGTAGTTGATCAGGTATGACTCTGAAAGGGAAAAAGAAACTCCTACCGCCTTTCATAAGTCCCTTCCCAGTGAACTCAATAGTGAACCCGTTGGTGATAAAACATACTCTGCCTCAATCATTAAAAATCCTTCCGTATACCACATATCACTCCTCAAACCGTATCACCCTGATTCTAGATTAACTTCACCACCCCCCTCCCCTATGGAGCCAAAATGAATATGAAGTTTGTGCAGACCTTGATTCCAAAAGAATCCTTGGAAAACTGTAATATTTAGTCGATTGGAAGGGGTACAGGCCACAACATGTTTTCAGCCTTAGACATATGTTGTCGCAAGGCCCTCGTGTTCTGTGATCATATTTTATTTACAATCTGAGCCCCCAACTTGAGCCCCTGCCACAGTTCAGACACACATGCACATTTATGTATAGCTCAGACCCCAGTATTGGTGTCAAAGAATATAATGTGCAAGTTTGAAAACATAGTCCAAATATTCTTGTGCCTAATTATAGGGCTTTGCTTGCCCACCTTTAGGTGAATCTATTTTCTGATCGCTTCCACAGGATTTGTGAGATGTTGTGAGTTTGTGGCAAATGTCATTGTTTAAACCATGCCCATTCCCAGTCACCTGCTTTGCCTTGAATCATCTATAGAGGCAACACCGATTTGGCAGAACTCTCTGAAATCGCTAAATTGTCACTTACCTGATTAGCCAAGACAGTGCTCCTTGAATTCACCTTTTCACAGCGTTGAATTCAGCCTTCAACCACAGCCTTGTGGATACAGGCAGTAACAAGTAGAAAGGTAGGGCATAAGGAGCTGGCTCCATATTGTCTCTGCAAAGCAAGAGTGGAGGTTGTCAAGATAAGAATCATATTTTTTGAACTTGACAGCAGCACAGAGCAGACAGGCTTAACTTTGGAAAAATGTGTGAAACATTTATCAGTGCCAATACAGTTAATAAGTCAAAAACACAACACAATAAAAATCCCACTCCAATTTATAAAAACAAAATAAAATGAAATGAACACATAGACACCAAAACCAAAAAAATTGGATGTTGTGAATAAGAGATATAATTCTAGAAGTTTTAAGTCAAAATAGTGTCTAAAAGCACTTAGCATCAATCCCGGTTATCTGGTCATGCTAGACAGGGTCCAAGTCAAAAGTTAAGGCTAACTGTGGACTAATTCTGGGTGAGTCCAGAGACTAGGTTTGCTCTGCCAGAAAGGTTATTTTCTGATTTTGAAGGTTTTCCAGAGAAAGTACTCATAGATGGGTCATTGGTGAATCTGGGCTGCAGGCTAGGTCAGAAGGAGGGCACAATGACAGCAACTTGATGAAGCATGGGTTTTTGGTGGGAGATTCAGCTCTGGTGGAAAACTTTGCTTGGTTGTCGCCATCGGCGGAAAGCTCTGAGCTGGCGAAGTCCAGAATCCTTACCCAGGAAGGTCTTGTGGTGGTCGGATGAGATTCGAGGGTCGAGAGGTCCTCTCTATACTCGAACTCAGAATCTTTTCTGGAAATCAAAATCCTTTCAGTGGGTGAAGCAATTTAACATAGATGGCTGCATCATCGGTCCCAGTCTTCGCTGGTTATCTGGAGGGAAAGTTCAAAAAAGGTTTTTAAGTTTCCAGATTTGCAGGCTGCATGTTCAGAGGAGTAAACTCTGACACCAACCAAAGGTCCAGGACCTGGTGGGTATCACTTGGGGGTTGAACATGACTCTCCCAAAAGCTATAAGTAGGGTCCAGCGCAAATGCAGTTGGAACTGGTCAGCTGGGCACTTGGACATAGTAGGCTTCTTGTGGTTTTTGTGGCAATAGAGGTTAACAGGAAGTCAACCAACTGACCCTTGATGTCCACCACTTTGTCCAGGGTACATGTGGGTACTGGTCCAGCCCTTGGGCTCTCTCTCCACAGGTTCAATAGCAGGTTCAGACATTTTTTGTCTTCCACAGGTCCGGGTGTGTTCTGCAGAAGTTACCCAAGCGTACCACATTCAAGCTTGGCACTAGCTTGTGGGTGGGGAAGACTCCCTGAAAAAGTTCCAATAGTCAACCCTACTCACTTTGGGGGTGTACCTAGCCAAGCATCGCATTAGACATGTCCAGTTGAAGCTCTGGATCCCTTCAATACAGTCATCCTGCTGCCCTGGAGCTGATTTGTGTCCAAGATGGAGTGGGGTGCTTGCCCCAGTAAAGGGGGGAACACCGTCAGCAAAGTAGGGCTCACCAGAGGAGTGTCAGTTGCATGAGCACGGGCTGGAGTCTTATCCCTGGAGCACATAAGGTGGCTGTGGCTGAAAGGGCCTGAAGACCCCAGCCACTTCAGCACACCCACAAAGTTTGTTGGAGCCCACTGACACTTTAAAGTGCTTGGAGTGCGCCTGGAAACTTACGGGTCCTACCAGTACACTGCAGGCAAGCTGAGTTCAGCAGAGGCTCAGAAGCTAAAAGGAATTGCTCCACCCCAGGGCAGAAAGATGCTTCAGAGCAGTATGGTGCCTAGGTGAATAGCAACTGATGCCTGCTGCAACATCTTGGGCAGTGAATCCTTGGTGCTCGTGCCTGCTGGTGGGCATGCGCTTGCCTGGTTGAGGCTTGCATATCCTCCAACATGGGCCCGGTCAGGGGGGACTTGGTATCCTGCCTTCTGAGACTAGTGGTCCATGAGTGGGGGCAGCAAAGTCCCTGGGTGAGGGACAGCTGCAGACTCCATGTAGGGTGGCCCTTGGGTTCTGTGTCTCCCCATGTGCAACTCCACTAGTCCTTTAGCTCAAACATGGACCTCATTGAAGCAGACTTTCCCTGGTGTTTTGGGGATTTTTAGAGGAGCTAATAGCCATGAATGACACGGATAAGCGGAATCTCCTGAAAACGCATAGAAGAACAAGTGATGGTTATTATTTGTCATAATATAATTCACTATTAATTTTTCCAATATAACACAACAGAAATGCTTTTAACTAATGTACGATCCAGGTCCTCATTGCTGCCAGTTCTGCCATCCGTTGCGGTATACTGATGTTGTGTTGCATCAGCGAATCAGGGGTAGATCAGAAAATCTTACACACACTCTTGAAATGTAGAGACTGGGTAAACAAACAACGTGAAAATTGATGGAGTGAATATCTTTTCGATTACCATCCACTTGCTCAAAACCATGAGGTGGCACCAATGCTACATGTGTTCCATCGATGGTACCAACTACATGTGGAATGCCTCCCAAACCATAGAAGTCTGCCTTGATATTATTCCTTGTGGTATTAAACATTTGAAATTGTATGTAGTCATTCACACATTGGAGAATGACAGCCAACAGTTGGCTTAGAACAGCAGAAAACAGAATACTGATATTAGCCTGTTGTACAAAAATGTAATACAAACATAGTCTTCACAATACTAGAGCTTGCAGTTGATCTGAGAGTTCAGACATTAAATCTCCTTCAAATTATTGGCTAATGTTTAATAGTTGCTCATTTTATTTTAACTTTCTTAAATGTGTCTGTCTTGCATGATATTTAGATCAGGAAGAATTTTGCACATTATATCGCTCATTTGCCTTCTTCTTCCTTTAAGTGCTCCATGGACATATTTGTAACAATAAAAAAATATGCTTTCACAAATGTTATTTAAAAGCAAAAATAAAATCTTAACTCTTTAACAAATAGTGGAAAATCACACTCCAAAAATATGTGTAAATACATTGTCATACATGTCGATTGAATTAAGTGTATTATTTCAAATGAAATGTGATGCACTTCAATTTTGAAGAAAAAGCAAAGATTAAAAATATCCATAATTCATTGTTTATTTTCTTAATTTACGCTATGGAAATGTTTATTACATGATTCATTTTTAATTTGTAATTTTATAGATTATTCATTTAAGCATATTTCTTAATATTAATAACATATTCACAAAATGTATATTTCTGTCAAACTATGAAATGGTGGATGCGTGAACTACATTTTAATACATGCATTATAGTGCTTCTATTATTCAGCAGTGTAAAGGCTGCTGTATCCTTGCATCTACCTCGTACATTTTGTCTTTTATATTGGCAGGCCAGAAAATGAAGACTATAGCCGGGGTCACTGGAATTATGCGATTGTGCGGCTGCGACGATTTTCGCATAATTGTAGATTTGTTTAGTTTGCACAATTTTCTAAATCTTCAACCTGTTGCTGTAGTGATGATACCTGAGATTGAAGCGAGTCGACCTTCTAATGAGTGTGATGAAGTGAGGAGGTGTTTTGCTCCACTGCGGTGAGACGCTCATTCATCTGGGACCAGTTCTCCATTAGGAATTGCAGCTTTGTGGAAGTATCCTCCATAAAGGGACGAGGCGTCCGTATCTCTTCCAACAATATATCCAAAGATACAGGAGAAGAGACTTTCAGTGGAGAAGGCGGGTCCACTTTCAGTCTCTTGGTAGTAACTTTGCCAGCCGTAGAAATGCTTGCGTTCAGAGGAGATAAAGCTTTGGAAGCAGGTGCCAATGAATCCTCCATCTAAGAAAATTCAGAGAAGATGCTAGAGTTTTTGATGAACGTATGTGTAGTGCATGGCGCAGAGGAGCCCAGCTTTTTAAGTCTTCCCATATGAGAATCAAAAAGATGATATGGTAAGGTTCAGTATGCTATGCCTTGACAAAGAGGTATTATATGTTGAGCCACAGATAGAAATCAATATGAGCAGCGCAGTCAATAGAGAAGGGCTTAAACGAGGAGGAGGGTTATGCAAACAGGATGTCACAACCGTTTTTTCACACAAAGAGTGAGGCATGAATCCCATCTCTAATATTTGCTAGCACTTAAAGGATATTCCAGTAATACACCTTTCTCCTTTTGAGCAAAATATCCAAGACGGCTTGAAGACTTATTTAATTAGTGACCCATACCAGGGCTACTTCTAGGCTCAGTTATAAGAATAGGATGCAAAGAGCAGCGATCATCAGGCACGCATAGCAAAGGACATCATTTCCAGATTTAAAGGAATTAGATAGTCTGTGAATTTATCAGAGTTTCATGTCAGACTAATCCCAAAATGAATCATGACATGAGAGAAAATGTTAAAAGGCATTAACAAGGAGACTGACTCGTGTATAAATTAGACCAATGAAGGGCTTCATGAATAATGAGAGCTCAGAGTTCAAAATAAACAAGTTTATGTAGAAAAAGAATCGCCACAGATGTGAGCGTGCTGCATCTCTCTCACCAGAAACTCTCCTCAGACGAAACGCTGCAATCAAGATGGCAGCCGTTTCAGCGTTAACAAAACGCTGAGCGCGGTAAAATGAATTCACAGAGTCACAGCAGGGGCGGCCTTAGGCATGTGCAAGCTGTGCACCTGCACAGGGCCACCAAACCCCAGGGGCCACCACGAGGAATCAGATACAATACATATTCATGGCGGCCCCTGGCAGGGATTTGACGCATGAACGACTGAGGCGTGCTAAATCCAATGTGATGCACGCTGAATGGTTGTTCTTATACTCTTTTCCTTTCTGACCCAGTCTCGTCTTTGTGTGGGGTCGGCCTTGTTTCGGGCTCTTCTGGTAGGTCTTGTGCTTGTTTAGAACTTTTTTTCCAGGAGAATCGAGCTTGTTTTAATAGTCCAGATCTGGCACCTCCGGAGGCTCGCATGCGCGCGCATGCGCAGTGCCCGCGAGTCCTGCAGCGAAGGGGTTACAGAAGCACCACGCATCACTAGCGGCAGGAGGGGTGGCAGCACCCGTGCCCGGCGTGCAGCGAGCAGCACCGAGACCGGCCGAGGCCATGCACCGGCGCGCCTAGAGACCCTGGGCAAGAAAGGCCGCCTTGCAGAGGATAGCATGCCAGTGTGCAACCTTTGGTGCCAGCTGCGAGGTGAGCAGCCCGAGGGTCAGGGCATGGGGAGGGGGAGTGAGGAGGTCAGCATGTGCCACTGCAGAGTGAACCTGAGGGAAGGTGAGCCATTGGACGAGGGTGTGGGGAGCCCTGGGGAGGAGGGCAGATCAGGCGTAGGAATGTATCACAACCCGTGGGGGTGAGGAGCCGGGGGCGTGGGGAAGGTTGGGTGAGGATGTTATTGTAGATGGTGTGTGCTTTGGGTCTGGGTGGAGGTAAGCCATGTGAGGTGGCGAGCTGGAGGTATTCTGGTGGTCATGGGAAGGGAGGGCATGATGAATCGTGAGAGAGAGCCTCTCTCTCACGATTCATCTCTGAGAGGGCGCGGGTCGGAGAGGTGGTCACCGTGCGCCAGGGGTAGGGAGTGGTACAGATCGGCGCTGTATGTTGAGGGAAGAGTGAGTCAGGAGTGCAGGGGCGGTGTTTACTTGTGGCTGAGGGGAGGCATGGTGACTTTTGGAGGTGTAACTTGGGAGGCACGGTCGTATGGGGGGGAAGAGGAGAGCAGGGTACGAGGTGTTAGACGTAATGTTAAGGATTCATTAAAATGATTACAATTACTTATCAACAATCATGAAAACAGAGTATGAAGCTGATACTTGTGATCTAATGAGTGGATCTGCCTGCACAAATCTTTTAAAACATCGAGTGTTCGAATGTACTTGGCATTTGGTTATGTCTGTTTATATGGTGTTGAGGCAGACATGAAATGCAAGCACCTATGGATGGACGCCTGGAATAGGATGGCAGTGCCTACCCATGTTTACTCAATCTAATGTCCTTTTGCAGAGACCTTGGTAGGAGACTGGCTTCTTGATCATTTCTTTAATTACATTCCAGTGCTTGTCATGTGACTAGCAGAGAAAACTAGTTTAACTAGTCCTCAGTTTGCAATTGGTGAAGCAGCCTTCTCTGTCCATACTAGGGGCATAGTTACCATTGGTTCAGCAAGTACAGTGGTACTGAGACCCAAAACCCTCAGGGGCCCATTGAACCCTGATAATTGCTATATTTTACTTCCTGAGCAGCAGCCAAAGGGGCCATTTTCCTTGCTTATGCCACGGCCCATGGGGTCGTTGGTAGGCTGTGCTAGTGATTCGTACGTCTGCTTGAAAGTTGTCTCCTGACTGGATGTTCCTTGCACATTAATTTTGCTTCTGTGAACCTCTAGTGCCTTTTCATAGACTTAGGACTCACTGTAATTAATCCTTGTTTAATAGGTGCTCTGAAAGCGAGCAGAACTGGTTGCTGGAATATGGCACTATACAAGAAACCTTAATTAAATATATTGTATTTTGTCTTTTGACAATGTGGTAAAGTGGACGAGTCTTTGGTTACCTGCAGGCTGTCTTCAGGATCAGTTAGTGACGTACTGAAACAGGTCTCTGTGTGCCATGATTTCAAGGTAGCTTACTCTCTTCCTGCTAAGGTCACTTCCCAAATAGATCATGAACTATTCTCCAGGCTCTACTGTTCTTAGTGGACTGAGAAAACAGACCTTGTATGCCAAGTCACATGATCTACCCTATAGTTTTATAACACTCTTCAAATAAACCTTCCATATGTGGCTAGTCCTCATAATGTGTCATACATGTAGTGGGAAGGGTAATTACTATCAATCAGTCAGGGTTTGTAAAGCTCAGCTGCTTCACACATAAGGGTCTCGAGGCGGTGTGGGATTCATGCTGCTGGATCATGCTGCTTGTTGGTTGAACAGCGAGGTCTTGTGGTCCTTCCTGAACTGCTGGAGCGATGGTGAGGCTCTAAGGTGCAGGGGGAGGGTTTTCAGGTCTTCACTGCCATGTGGGAGAAGTAGCGGCCTCCACTGTTTTATCAGCGGCTGCATTGGGTGGCTGCTAGGGAGATGGTTCTGGAACATATTTTCCTGGTAGGTTGGTGGAAATTCACTCGTTCATTAAGGTATGCTGGTCCTTCATTGTGTAGTCCAGGGCAGACATGGCTTGGCAGTTTGGGCTGGACTGTTCCCATGAGGCACAGGGTCAAGGCTGATTTGCATATGGCCATGTCTGAACTGGGGTGGGGTGGTGAGCAAAAAAACGATGAATTTAGGCCCAGATCTCTGTACTGGGGTGAATGTATGGCATTGTTCTGCATTCTGTCCATCAACTGTTGTTTTTGCAAGAAAATAAAAATGACACATCAAAATCTTTCAGCAGCCGCCACTGCTGATTGTCTTCTTTTTTTCCCTACCCACTGCTAGCCTCGCCCGCTGCATTGCAAGCAAAATGAAGAGAATTAGAGTACACAAATCTGGTTATTCGAAACGAAAGAGAAAGGTGGCTCAGCAGACTTTCGTAGTGTCACAGGGAGGAGCAATCCTGAACTTTATCACCCAAGGGAAACCTAAAGATGGAGAATCCTCTGGCCAGAGTACTGCTGATGCACTCGGTAAAACAGGCGCGGGCGACCATAAAGAAGAACAAAACAATGATGATATCCATGAGAAGAATGATACTCATGAGCAGACCAATGAAAATGAACAAGGTGACTCTGAAATTGATACAAACATGCAACAATTACCAACTCAGGATGAGGATTATTACAAAAGACCCTCAGACAGAGAAACTGAAACATCATTCATCGGTCCATCAACATCTGGCATTCAGAAGGAGGTTCAGAGTTTACAGACGGATGATGCTGGTATTGAAAAGGAAGCCAAAGAGCAAGACCATGTTACAGACCCGTGTTCTGAATATGATTTATGTGATTGGAGGGATCCTGCTTTGTGGCCGAACTCTCTTACAGACGCGCAACGTGTTTTTCTTGTTGAAAGGGGTCCCTCCAGAGACCCAGATTCTAAAACAAAGTATCCAGGTGATGAGCACTCAAAAAGTAAACGTCGTTTTTCTGTTACCATGTTACTGGTCATCTAGCGCCTTTTGTGGACGTTTTATTAAAACACCTTCCTGAGCTCCGCCCCGCCCGGACCCCCTCTTCCGGGGCCCCCTACCTGCGCTCCCTGCACAGGGCCACCATGAGCCTAGAGCCGCCCCTGGTCACAGGCAGCCAAGGAATACAGAAAGAGGTCTGTGCATTTCAGCACATCTTCCGACGTCCAGAACTGCTCACCTTCAGCATAAAGAAAGCCACCGAATGTGGTTGTTCTGAGCCGCGCCGCGGAGCCTCATATAGACGCCGCCATTCGTGTCGGGCGCCAAGCTACCGCCCCCTTGAGTTTGCATAATAATCCATCATTTGCTGCATAATCTGCAAACTTCAACAAAACAAATTATTTTTTAGCTCAAACTGTTCAAAAGTTAGTAAAAACACAACAACACGTCTTGCCACACACTGGAAGGCCCTCTGCAAAGTTTGAATGGTCACCTTTCTATACCTTATTGCTATATTTGGGTGTTAAACTGGTAGTAATGAGGAATAACTAATGCCCAGACAGCGTTAACAAGTTTAAAAAGTACAAAATAATGAAGTAATACTAACACACAATTTGCCTTATAATGCCACATAATGTGCCTTTTTTGACAGATAACTTACTCAAGCCTACAGCATAATTTGAGGCCCCTGCAGGAAAATTACAGAGACTCTGACTATGCTATATTTAACTTACCTTGCAGATTACTGACATGTCCATCAGTGAAGACAGACTATTTAAATTAGTATAGAGTTTCATTTAAGTACAACATTACTGCATCCTGAGTTTGGATTAACAGAGATATAGATACAGATGATATCTGATATTCATATTCACACAATACCACTTCCAAAGTATAATGTTTGTGGCGGTGTGACTGAAATGTGAGCTGGATGGCATATCCGACCGGCGCCTTTATGTAGGTCAACATGAATGTGCGGCCAGGTCACTGTTTCAAATGCACATTGTTAGTTTAAAAAAATGTAACCTGCAATTTTCAAATTGATGGGCTTTCTCCTCCATCCTAATTAAGTATACTGCTATAACCAGCAGAAACACGGAGGTGCTTATAGAGTGATAGGGAGATCCGCTGTGGCGTTTTTTTGGGGCTATTTATATTTCATGTCTGCCATCTCAGATATGGAGGGGACTCTTCCATCAATAAAAAGCTAAATTTAAATATGAAGCACAGTCTTTTGGCTGAGATAAATCCATCTTCCATGTTGGCTTCATTACTCTGAGATGGAGGAATTAAAAGCTGTTGTAGTTTGAGGAGGTTTGTCTGAGTTTTATTTGCCAAACCAGCAAACTCTAAATAGGGTGAATGGACGACAATGGAGGAGGACACAGTGCAGACGATTTTTGACAGGACTACCACATCTGCCAAACTTAAAATCAGGCGGTAAACCAGCAGTGGTTCCGCCATGGGAGAGGAAGAACGTCGCCCCCGCCCCCATTCCTGCAGAAAGAGTGGAAAATATAATGGGAAGAAATGATTTTATTAGCATTTTATTTTTTACTCTCTGCCGAACACAGTGTGGTGGCAGGGCCAGTGTGTCATTTCTGTCAATTGTTTGGCATCAATGAATATTGGCCCCTCCACTTTCAAGTGCGCATGTCAGTTTGGCTGGCTACCTTGCTTCAGCCAAACCGACATGCACAGATCAAACTCTCCAACCCAGCTGTCTTAGACGGAGAACGACCTTTCCAACGCGGGCGTTACACCACAATATATTTACATTGTGGTCTTTATTGCGCAAGTTGTTACAACGACTTGTGCTGGATGTCGCTATACACTAAGGAATAGTATAATTTACTATTCCAACCTCCCTACTGTTAACATAGGCTGGAGTTGGAATAGTAAATCATACTATTCCTAAGTCCAGCGCCTCTAGCGCAAGTCGTTGTAATGACTTGCATTGTAATAACTGCAATGTAACGTACTGTGGTATAATGACCGCGTTGTAACATCAAATATTCGTCTTAGACAGCTGAGTTGGAAAGAACTTTTTGACTTTTGGAGAGCTGAGGCTGCCTGCTCCAGCCAATCCAGACACTTCACTCATGCAACATGAGAGCAGCGTCTGGATTGGATAAGGTAGCTGGCTGTCTGGCGTCACCTCATGCTCTGAGGGGTCTGGAGCCAGAGACTGGAGAAAATTGAGGTTGTGCTGCAGGAGAAGGTAAGTGAAATCTTTATTTTCTTCTTGTCATTTTTAATATCATTTAATGTTATAATGCATGTATGTATGTATGTATGTATGAATGTATGTATATATGTATTTTTGTTTTAATGTATTTTGCACCCCACTGATTTTTTAAATCACCAACCGCCACTGGGCGCTATGCCTGCTGGTGAAAATCTTGAAAGGGCGAATTGGAGAAAAGTATAGAAACGTTGAGAGGAGTTCTCTGGGTGTGAAATTTGAATTTTCCCACTCTTAGCTTTTCCGGCTCAAACCAAATGCTTCATCAGCACCTCATCCAAAGGCTATACAGTCTCATGGAACTCTACCGTACACCACCTGCAACCTTCCATTTTAGAGATTAAGGCCCTCATTTACAACATTTTGGCATAGGACAGCACCATAAGCCTCCATGCTGCTCTGCCCTACATCAAAATAAAAGGGCAGGAGTGCATTGTATCTATGAGATAAGGTGCATTCCTGTCCTTGTTCACAGCACTGGCACACAAATGGCTGCCATGCACCAATGCAGGCAAACTTGCACTACAGTGTAAGGGTGTCTGGGTTGAAATAAGATTGTTTCTTTCGGCAAAGGGACACCTTACTTCACAAAAACAACCCTTACACCACCCCTGGGAGGCATAGGATTTTGACGCATTCTTGGGTTAACAGCATGTGGTATATCTGGAAATGCATCAAATGCCATGTGTGTTAAGTGGGAAAGGTCACTGTAACTTTTTTGGGTGCTTTTTCATTTAAATCTTAAAAAAACATCTCTGGCTCCTCTTATTGTTTTTTTGTTTTGTTGTCATTTTCCTTATTAACCTTTTCAATCTGCACGGAACTCACCAACATCCTCAACACCTCCATCTACACAGCAACCTTTTAGACAAATGGAAACACGCAGAGGTCAAAACCCTCCTAAAGAAACCCATGGCCAACCCCAGCAATCCCAATCTCCCTGCTCCCCTGCCCAGCCAAAATACTTGCACACATCCCTCACATCTGTCGCAGCAACTGCTGGGGGCGCTCCTTTCTCCTACATTGCTGCCAAGACCTGTAACTACCTGCCCCTCCACCTCCGAACAGCACCCTTCCTGGAGAACTTCAGAGAGAAATTTAAGACTTGGCTTTTCGATGTAAACATGGCACCCTCAGTGCCCAGAAACCCCTAGGAATGACAGCGTTGCGCTATGCAAATGCGTATTGATTTCTGTTTTCATTAGTGGGCCAGAAATTTTTGTTGTGCTGTGTTTTTGACTTTTTATCTGTTATGATACTTCAAAATGGTTTTCGCATTTTCTTTAAGTTAAGTCTATCTGCTCTATGATGTAGCTACCAGGAGTGTAGCTCAGTTTTAAATTGCTGAAACCTTTAAATAGATCTAACAGGTTACTGACCTTATTACTTCTGGTGTGTTTTATCCATATAATTAATAATTCACTTCCTCACAACACTCTAAACTGTATATGTGGTTGCTCTGATTTTCAGTAAATGCTTGAATTTTTAGCAAAATCATTGATATAAACTTAGGGGGCATATTATCAAGGCAGGCGATAAAATTATTGCCGCTTTAGCGACAGAAAACTGCCGCTAAAACGGCGATAATGGGCTTGATAATATGCTCTATGGAATTCCAATTAAAGCCCATGTTAGATGTGAAGGACATGTAACCTGAGCTTCAATTGGAATTCCATAGAGCATATTATCAAGCCCATTATCGCCGTTTTAACGGCAGTTTACTGCCGCTAAAGCGGCGATAATTGTATCGCCTGTCTTGATAATATGTCCCTTAGTGACTACATTTAATGGATCTCTACCGCTGTCCGCATTAGGTGTTCAATTCAATTTGCAGCTGGTACTTATCAACTATTAAGAATAGAAATGTCCTACCAAGCAGAGACTCCAGTTGGCGGGATATTCCCACTGGTGGGAACCCTAGTCAGTCATGTCTTGTGGCTAGCAAAATAGTAGCGAGATCTGTCTGCTACATGACACATACAAATTCAACTACACTCTCTCCCACCACTAGCTTCAAAGTGCAAATCTGCATTAGCAAGCTGATAGAAGCAGGGTAACTCCATAAACAATAAAACGACATAATTTAGCAGGTGTTGGGCCCGAGAAAGCCAGTTGCATACAGAATCGGTCACTGATTTACAATCTCAGAACCCCTTTCGGCACGATCTTTTAAATGGACCTGGACGAGCATGAGACTTCAATGTTTTTGGACACTGAAAAAGCATATGATTCGGTTGAGTGGGAGCTCATGTTAGCGTTATCTTTATTTCTCCTATTTACAGGAAGGAAGGGTACTACTTCCTGCACGGAAACAATCCTGCCTGTGACGCAGGGTACCTGCATTGACCCAAGGCAGCATACTGCGCCAGAGGAAGAAGAAAGCAGAAATCGTGGGGCATATTTACAATAACTGGCGCATCCCTGCATATCAGCAGGGATGCGCCAGTTATTGTGCACCACAGCTCCGCCACCATGGATGCGCCGCATTTACAATGCGGCGCACCATGGGACAATAACGGCACAGATGCATGACGCATCTGTGCCGTAAAAGTGGCGCATTGCTGGAGTTGCGTCGCAAGCGCAACGCAGCTCCAGCAATGCTCAGGTGGGTCCTATCTTGTGAATGGTGCGTCAATCCTTACGCCTGCTTCAGACAGGGCCAGGGTTTTGATGCAGCATGGGCCTAAAAGTGACTGAGTGAAATCTTGTAGATTTCACTCAGCCACTTTTAGGAGGCGTTCCTGCGACGGAACGCCCCCCCCTGCGCAGGAACGCCTACTTCTGGCGCAGGGCTTTACAACGTGACGCATCTCCCAGATGCATCACGTTGTAAGTACCCCGCACCATGGCGCAGGATTTGCGCCGCCGCTGCTTCACAAAAGTGACGCAACGGCGGCGTAATAGAGGCGCAAGGGGCTTGTAAATCTGCCCCCGTATCTTTGTAAATATGGAGCATTTTTGCCCTTTCAAGCAGCACAGCGCAGAAACTTTGCTTGCTGCCCGACATTGGGGGAAAGTTTAGTAAATGTGCACCCCTGTTTGACTGGAAGGCAGGGGCTGTGGTGAAAGTTTGAGTTTCTTTGTGCATTGAAATAGAAACCTAACCTAAAACAATGTGTTGTTCTATGTTCACATATATGCAGTCATTTTTTAGAAATCCAACACTCTCACTAGGAATTCATGAACTCTCCTTTGCTGACGTACAAGTGGACTGAAGCCTCAATGGACTGATGCTTTCAGATGCTGCTATGGTAACCGAAAGTCACAGTGCGAACCGTCCTTCAACAGCGATAAAAGGAATACCGTGACACCGCCTGTTATTATAACGTTTGGCTTTCGCTGGAAATAGTAATAGGTGAAATTGTTGGTTATTGGAGGGTCTAAGATGCATGCACAAATATTCAAGGATTTCGAGCATTTGTATTTGGGACAAAGGTATGCATCACTAAATTAAATCAATGCGACTGGATGAACATATTGAATTAGTAATTACAACACTTTAATTGAGGTGGCTGGCACAGCAGACAGATGAGCGGGTGCTGAGGGTTCACATTCTGCTGCTGACGTTTGCCTGTAGCCTGCAAGCTTCAGCTATAAATGTCAGTAGACTCAAGATGCACCGTCCACAGCGGACTGATAAGTTTCAGACTGAACCCAGCTACTGACGTCGGCTCTGAATATCTATTAAAATCACATTAGGAACGTTTCCGTTGATTACACTTGTTTCTTGCAAATGGTTATTCAGTCTGTGTGTTGCTGTGGTTGGTGATTATCTGTTAGGCAGAACGGTAGGCTGTGCTATATAACTCCAGGTTGTTCTATGCTCAGTTCTATGGCAGTAGGTGCTGTATACTTAGGGGCAGATTTATGAGGCCCGTTGCACCATCGGAACGTCACTTTTTGTGACGTTCCGTGGCGCAGAAGCCTGCGTGATATTTATCAGGCAGCACTGAGCCACTTTTTGTGGCTTAATGCTGCCTCATAAATATCAGTCCCTTTAACGCAGTGTTCTGCGTTAAAGGGGCATACAATGGGTGTTGCTGGGGGCGTTCCCAGCAACATCCATGGCTTTTTGACACTGCCCCAGATTTACGAGAAATCGTAAATCTGAGGCAGCGCCAAAAGCTTCCGCCTCCCCAGGGGAGGCGTAAGGGCGGCGCAACGGGGAGAAATATCTTTATTTCTCCTCGTTTTTCCTTTTTCTATGTGTGCTGCATTCTGCAGCACCCATACAAAGAGGAAAAACCTGTTGTGATTATTTTTGTACAGAAAGGTTTCCCTTCCTGAACAAAAAAATTCATCCCCGCAACGCAGGCACCCTTGCACCATGGTGCAGAGGTGCCTGCGTTGGCGCAGGCAGCCCATTGTGCGCCGGCGCAGGGGAAAAGGACAGGAATGCGCCGCATTTTACAGATACGGCGCATCGCTGCCCTTTTCTTTTGCCGTAGGGAAGCGCAGCAGGAAGGCCTGCTGCGCTTCCCTACGGCAAAACCTCATAAATCTGCCCTTTAGTTCACATGGAATATAACCTGTCATAGAACAAGGCCAATCAATATGCACGAGATCACTTTTTTCACGTTAGACATCTGTCCACAGCAGTTTATGCTCCTCGTGGTGTACTACTAGCACTCCCATGCAGGTGTATCAGGTTCAAATCTAAGTGACCATTCACCCCTTCATCTTTCCTTGCTTGACAAATTGACTATCATTTGTTGGTTGCAATAATGTATCCATTTTCTACAAAATTATAAAATGGCACATATTTCTTGTGAGAAATAAATAATTTGTTTGGGGTAATGCCCTCAAGCAACACAGCACAGTAACATTTACTATGGTCATTTTCATGTTAGTTTTATTGCCTGTTAGGTATCAAAGACTAGACTGTTATACTGGTGAGGAGACAGCAGTTAGTAGTCACTAGGTCTATCCATAGCTACCCTAAACTAGTTTGTCTCTAGCTTTACCCCCTGCTCGTCTCATTGTAGAAAAACATGTTATTGACAGTGCAGTTAAGCAGTTGCACAATCCGGCAAATTCTTCCTATGAGGATCGGATACCCATTGTAATTGTTTTCCACACGGGTGATGCACAATCAACAGTCCTCTATCCTAAAGACACACCTACTTTTGGAACTAAAACAAATGTGTTTATTTCACTGAATTGCCCAACTTAAAAAATCATCTCCCTGGGTACAATGTATCACAAAGCTTAATTGCACTATCAAAAACTAAATAATCCTTACTTTATCATGAGAGACCCTTATTTATAACTAGACCTGGGTCTCATTCAGATTAGGGGTCCTTTGTCATGCCTGGATGGATGGTGTAAAATGTGCCAACTTTTGGCTTTAGCAATTCTTGTTTTGTTCTGTCATGGTTTGTGCAATGCCTTATTATTGGGGAGGCAGCTGGGGCCATAATCAATCTAAACAAAACTCTTTGGCTAAAGCCAAAAATATTTTGTTGGTTTCCAAAAAGCACACATTACCATTTTAGTGCTTGAGGCTGAAGGGGACTATTTTGTGTTTATGTGTGCCTTGTGAAAGGGCAGCATGCTGTAACTCACAGTCAGATGGTGGATGTAATGTGATAACTCACTTCCCCATGTTGCATGCTGCAGAGGCTTGAATTAAAATGTTAAAGACACAACATACTAATGGGTGAGTTCTGACTGGAATCCTATTTAAGTAACTGTGTTCTACACATAACTATAGTAAAATCAAAGGGCTTGCTTAACACCTGACCTAAAAAGCCAATCGGTCTGGTAATGGCTGCCAGACTCTTGCCTTTGCTGATTTATTTTTGTAATGTTTTTATAAAGCTTTCTTACAAATGGAAAGGCTAGTAAAGGCAGGCAAATAGAGAGGCCTGCAAAGACAGACAGGATTGCAAAGGAAGATAGGGTTATACAAGCATATAGTGGTGTAAAAGATAGATAGATAGATGGATGGATGGATGGATGGATGGATGGATGGATGGATGGATGGATGGATGGATGGATGGATGGATGGATGGATGGATGGATGTGGATGGATGGATGGATGGATAGATGGATGGGTGGATGGATGGATGGATGGATTGATGGATGGATGGATACCATTTCAGGATTGCAGTGCCAAATAAGTTAAACAAAACTGGAAGCAAGGAACTAGTTAATACATTTAGGAGGAGAGCAACTTGTTTATATGGAGCCCCATACAAAACTAACAACATTCAAAACAAAAACACTTCCACTGAAGAGAACTACCTTGTCTGCTTATATGCTACGTTTGAAAGAGCAAAATGCAGTCCCTTAAAGTCAGGTGATCCAGAGGCTGAAGTCGACTGACCCTCCTAAATCCCCCCCCCAATCCTGTAAGCTGTCATGGGTGGAAAATAAAATGTGAATTACACACCAACAGACTAAATGGAGGAATACAGCAGGCTGACAGCTCCTTTAAATAAGTATTTAAACACATGCATTTAAAAAAAAAAAATCAAAAGGTCTGTGCTAAAGCCAGACTTAAAAATACGGTTGTTGAGATGAGATGGTGTTAACACAAATATGTAGGAAGCATTGTCCTGTACTATTCTGCTAGTAACATATACAAACATTTGTTCACTAATAATTGCATCTTCTTGTTGCTATTAAATGGAGCTAGGTGAGAACTGTGCTGCAACACTGCATGGTTTGCTGGTGGGTGCCATCTATGCAAGGTTCAAAGACTGTTCTCTGGGTTACAAGAACTGGCAAATAATTCGAAGTTCTTTAAATGGAAAATAAAACAATTACTTGCCAAACTAAAAAGGACGTTTGCGTCTTTTATTATAGGCGAGAACTATTGGCGTACTGGTCTCAGGCTGCCTCTTCCGTGACAAACAACATTAATATAGTGGAATACTGAATAAAAAGCACCTCACACTTAATGCAATACTGGGAATTAAAGGGCTGGAGCTTAACAATAATGACATTCATAGGATATTCGAGGTAACGATTTTCAAGGTAATGATGTGTCAACGGATTATCATAAACATATGTATCATGTCTTATGATATAAATCTGTTTGCTTTTTGTAAAGACTCGTGCATTCACGGATACATTAGCATACCTTTGTAAACCCCGTTTACGTGCGTTTGACTATTTGCTTATTATTTTCTTTGTTACTGAATTCCAAGTGGAACTTGGACAAACATCATTACAATGATGTTTTCACATTACAAAACAACACAGCCTTAAAATGTCAAATCTAAGATGTCTACACATATTGCTTTCTTCACTGCAACAATGAAGACAGCGCTTGTTAGTGCCTAATTTAATTAGAAACATTTATGACAAGTTACACTTCAAAAGGAAGAAAGAAGTGTGACTTGTGTAGAAATTAATTATGTTTGTATATTGCACCATCAGAGGCTTCTAAACCATATTTACAACTCTTGCAATAACTCTGAGGACTTCAGGCGGTATGATGGTGGGCTGAGCACCTGTTTTTATACATGATTGGTTTCTAAAGTTCAAACTTATCAATCGGTTAATGCCGCATTTAGAAAGAGCAAGTCAGATACAGAGGCAAGCCCTGTTGACTATTTTTGACTTTGTCTGTTCTGAATTTTGGCCCTGATTCAGAAAGGTATTCTTAGACCTCAAGTCTAAGTTTAGACCTGAAGTATAATTTTGGACATAAAATCTAACTTTAAACCTGAAGTCTAACTTTAGACTTCAGGTCTAAACTAAACTTGGGCAAAACAGGTGCTCTGCCCACCATAATAAGGCCTCCAATGTACAAAAGACCAGGTCACAAATCACGTTATTGCTTCTTTGTGACCCAACGTTCATTTTAGACTGCAGCTGATTTACAAATCTATTCCAGAGCAAAATGTCCATTCAGTTGAATTTGCATCATACTACCTCATTAATAACGGAGTAATATCATGGTTGCAAATTCCATGAAATAGGCTGTGAATGGAGGTCTGTGAATGGAGGTCTGAGGGGGCTAGCAAAACTCCATCCTTGTATTCACACTTACAGAACGCCTTAATTTTGTTTTAAATACAGTATTAATTTAAAGAGACAGGGCTTAATCACAAAACGTTAGGATTCAATGCCCTTTTTATTTTACTTTATTGCTTTGATGTTGCCTTTGTGTTTAGATTTTGGTGTAATAGCAGATGCGTTGTACTAGCTCTTCCACGATGAGTACAGGGCACATTCCAGCTTTATCAGTGCCTGTCTCCTGCTAATGATGTTGAAGACGCCTTTGGGAGTGGCCTTTCGTTTTTCTGATTGTTATTTGACAGCATGTCAAATGGTGTCCATTCGAAACTGTATTCATGAAGTTGTCATTTTTTGGCATGCCCTCAATGAAGTACATTTATAACTTCACTCCCATATGTCATGTTGGTATGTATTGTATTGTAATTGAGGCTTTAGTTAAATTTGAAAAACAATTTAGCCTCTATGTCTTAGTTAAGTGCTCCACTTCTCCGTCAGGTAGGGGACTACTATAGTAATGTCTGCTTTTTTTAAACAAAAAAAAACATATTTTTTACTTTAGCGGCTAACGTTTTTCCAGATTGAGGACAGCCCAGCTGCCTCTTGAAAAATAAGATTTTCACAAACCATAACCGAACTAAGCAAGATTTGCCACAACTAAAAGGCTGAAAGGCTGGCAGACAGCCCCAGACATACAGGCTTTGCCAATTCATGTTGGATTGATATCTTATCAACCGTTTTCCACTTCAACTCCAGTCAAAGAACATTGATGTTGTCCACTGGGGAAAGGTAGGTGGGGGAGACACAGCATTTGCATCTCCTCCTTCTTCCGAATCGTGATAGCTCTTACATTCTACTTTTCAGTTTGGAAAGTCTTTTCCAACTCCCAACATATCCTTTCTACATTGCAGCTCTGGGTTTTGTGATTGAAAAGCTTGCAAATTTGCTAATTGCATACCTTCGAACCATGAAACCTAAAACTACTTGTACATCCGGGTTCGTATTTGAAAATCTATGGATATAACTATAGGCGCATTAGAGAAAGAAAGAGATAATGAGAAGAGAGGAAAGCGACAAAGTGACAAAAAAGAGTCAGGAAAAGAGGTATAAGTGTGGCAGGAGAGAGTCAAAGTTATAAAACAAAGAAAAAAGAGAGAGAGAAAGAGAGAAATGGAGAGAGAGAGCGATGAAGAAAAAAGCTACTATAAAGCATATTTGCTCACAGTAAAGAATCTCTGGGGTGTACATACAATTTTCAGACAATGCGCAAGGAACTGCCCATAGGTGAAAGTTCTCAGTTTACCCTGGTCTATTGTTTTATATACAAACTACGAAACATTGCTTAATCTTAAAGATATTCAGCAGCACAAGACCTGAAGCACTTGACAGAAAGGATTCCATGAGGTCAGGAACATCTGTGAAATTGTTCTGCTGTGCTTTGAACTTCACACCTTAATGGTGAACACAACTAAGATAAATCCACAGAGTTTGCATCTCTTTTGGGTGTGCCTGGCACCTTGTATCTGAAAGGGCTGGGCCGATAAGTTCTAGGCTGTTCTAGAGTCACACTCCGATGGTTCTTTTTAACAGCATTGAGTTATAGAGGGGAGGAAAATCATTATAGAAGCAAACAATTAACCAATAACTCTCCTGGATACATAATAACCCATCAACTACTACTTAAGGTTAATGAATTTATTAGAAAGCCAAAAATAACTGGACATAAAGACACCTCAATACGAGAGTATGGAGATACATAGGAATTAGCATAAAGCCAAATCTGCGTATCCAATTTAGACATGTGCAGCATGAGCAATACAATTAATTCAGGTAGCAAGATACAGAAAATCCAGATGCATGAGTCCAAATTTCCCTGCATCGAGGGTTGGTGAGGGAAAAGCATTAAATCTATCCCTACACTAACACCATGGTGACATCCCCAACTAAGCATTTTCAGAAGGATCGATAAAAGGTGTCAGCATGTGGAGTCTCCCTAGGAAGTCTCTCCACGATCCATGAGTCAAGTAGCATGAAGCTACAGCAGACAGAGCTCAATCTAGGAAGCTCTCTCGCTCTCTGAAGGAAAAAAAAGAGTGCCCCCTATTCCTAACTTCATCAACTAATTAATCAGGGTAGCCGTCCCATTATGCACTTCAGGGAACGCCATCCATCCTGGGTTCAGTTCTAAAGGTAGCTTTCCACAAAATGTCGATGGTGCACCTTCCTCAATACAATTTGTCCTTGCTTTCCATGCTTTCTCCTGTGTGAACACAATGACCTTCCTTTATGGACCAAAGTCACACGATTGTAACTTCTTCTCCCCTTGCCTAGCTTACTAAAACAAAGATATTACTTTTCCTAAAGAGTGTATTCTCCACCTGTAATGGGAACGTCAGAAAGAACAGAGTCTGCAATGCACATGAAATTCAACTATTAATTATGAAAGCAAGAGTTTCCAGGGACTTGCAATTCAGGCCTAGGACTTCAGCTAACATAATGAGAATCAGCATATAAGCTTTACAAATTCATATAACATTAATGCAAATTCAACTAATACATGTTCCTTCATGTTAAATGACATGATTAATAAGAACATTCAATATACGTAAAAATGTCAGTTGCAAAATAAGAGTTAAAGTTTTCTGCTAGTTACATTTATTTCCTACGTTAATTTTCCATGACATTTATCCATAAGCTAAATAATTTTTATTTAAATACATTTTAGATACATTTATACATAAACGAAAGCATATCACATAATTGTGTTAAAACGTTTCAAAATGTTAACACCTCTTGTTAACCCTAATTGCAAGATTATATGTGGATGCGTTCTACATGTGATTATGATGCACCCCTACAATTAAAATAATTTTTCTGCTACATCAGTTCCCCCCTCTGATGACGTTGAGTCATCACAAACCTTACAACATCCCTGTAGAGCAGACCAATCTAATCAGATGTAGCTAGTCTTCTCTGTCTTAACTCCTCCATTCGCTTCAAATTCTCATAATGACTGGCCTGCAGTCTTGCCATCCTTCTCTCTCTTTCCCTTAAGGAGTTCTAAACCTGCCTTGCCTTATGCCACTTGTATGCTATTATCATTCCTACCAGGACAATGATACAGATTATAACAATCAACATTGGCTTCAAGATGTATCCAAATATTCCACTTCCCAAATCTGCAAACCATTTCCCAAGTGTTTCAAAACATTTTCCAACCTTATCTCATACTCCTTCAGCTGCCAAATCCTGTGTCCCATGATGTAGATCAGTAATGTTACCAATAAATCCCCTCCAGTTTTTACTTCTATCAGGAATATCAGTACAGCACTATTGGACCTTCAGCATTCAACAGACTCCACCTTCTTTTTCAAGTAATACACCTAAAGCAAGGTGGTTCTGCGTCACCATGGTCCTAATCGAGACCATCTCCCCATCCAGGAGCAAGAAAGTCTGAGCCGTGGTGACAGACAACTTAACCACCATTGTAGACAGCCTTCTGATCTTGACGTCATTCAACACACCTCCTAAACTAGGTATTATCGCTCCAAATATATCTCCTAAAACCCCTGCTGCGCTCAATCCACATTTCTCTCTACAGTTCAACTTCCTCCACATTATAAATTTTTTTTGAAACATGACAGCCAAATAACATGTACCATACCATTTCCTCTGTAACCGAACATATGCATTCTTTCCACACACAAAATACATTTCTGGTACCATTCAAAATGACTCTTGCAAAAACGTATTCCACAGACCATTTCTTGAAAAGATATTACCACACACACTTTGTCCCTCAAACATCGTATCATATCTATTTGCAACTTGATGTATGCAAAGTTTTCCTCGTTGTTCCCAATCTAAAGCTATTGGACCAGAACGTCCCTTAGCATTGTGAGCTAGC
Source organism: Triturus cristatus (assembly GCF_964204655.1). NCBI lineage: Eukaryota > Metazoa > Chordata > Amphibia > Caudata > Salamandridae > Triturus > Triturus cristatus. The sequence goes on along the minus strand of NC_140590.1, from coordinate 594,588,925 downwards.
TCCTCCTTGTTCCATTCAGAATTCTTGTCCTTGTTATCAGTATTAACAACTAATCCCCTACTTTTATCTTCTGCTTTAACTACAAATTTATTTTTTGTGCCTGTTAGGATGCAAGATAGATTATGTCCTTGCACGTAAGCAGTGTCTACTGTTGCTGTAGGTGCGAAATGTTTTTCCATCCTCTCTATTTGCTTATAATAATCATATTTGTTCAGATGTTTGTGTATGGGAATTTCTGAGAGTACCACATCATAATTTGAGGAGTAGTACTCGTAATGGCCTTTTCCATAAAACATACTAAGAAGTAAGCTACAACTAATGCCATATGTCACGGGCAAGTAATTGTATTGAATCCCCTCTTCGATTGAGGCAGGCAATTATATGCAAACAAAGCAATCTCTCACTTCCATAGTATCAACATACTCATACAACAGCTTAGAATAAGCATTCAGCGTGTAATCACCTTTAGATAGGTCTACATGAAAAAAGCAACTAGTTTGTTTTATTAATCTTTTCTCGGATCCTAGTGTACACTCTTTTGTAACAGCAGTGGTAGGTGTGGATGTGCCTTGCACCCCCACCCCATACTCCTTGCCTTTGGGTAAACTCAAAATGGAATCTACAATGACTACAGCTATTACTATACATACCCCTACAATGAGTGTACCTATAATACTTTTGTGCCTATGATTCGAATTTTCAGACTCAATCTTTAAGTAGCTCAGATTACATTTCAGAAGAGGTTCAACACACAAAGGCTCTTTTCTCCGCCTCTTTCCATGTGTAGGATAGGTCTTTCGAGTAACTTTGAAATCTCAGAAAGTTCTTTTGAAATGTCTCTGCTTTACAAAATGTGCACAGCTTGGAAGACCTTCCTAACCCTCTTTCTACTTATAAATGAAAGTCCCTCATGTTATTCTTCTTCCACTCAGACCTAGGTTATCTTTTTCGGAGTAAATATTTACAGTTCAAAGTTCGGTTCATATCCCTAATCAAATCAGAGCCAACTTCCTCAGTGACACATTGCAACAGTTCAGCTCTCAATGCTGTAATCTTTTGAGGACTCTGTGGTGCTCCAAATGTTTGAAATTCAATGTCCTCCAAAATTAGAGTATGCAAGCCACTCAACCTTAGTGGAAAAGGAACAGTCAATGACAAAAGTACATTTGCTTCAATTCCATGAATTCTTAACAAGATCTCAACAACCAGTATTGAAATCTTGGAACTCGCTCTCCCCGGCATTTGTGACCAAATCTACTCAGGAGAGAAATATCTCTGGCACGGCACTCAAACTCTCCCACCTTCTGTGTTTGGCTCTGTTTAGCTCAGATCATACTCTGAAGATTAATTTATTGGTGCAAGTTCTCTTTCAGACGCAAGTCTCAGATGTTTCCTCTTCTGTTTCTCAGGCCACATTTCACCAGCAACATCCTTCTTTCTCAGCAGCATGCAACTAGTCTCTTCTGATGAGACCAACTCTCTGTCCCTCGCAAGGTTACCCCCTCCCTCAGAGTCTATACCAGGGTCTTGTATAGCATGACCCCCCCTCAGATCGACTTGGTGTGTGTCCAGCCACTTCAGGTACCTCTCTAGCTTGGCTTGTACTCTCCTGTGACCCCTCAGTCATCGCTGGAAATACTTCTGGGAGAGGAGTTGTTTCTTCAGAGGAACCTGAGACTCATCGTGTGTGGGAAGTATGAATCCAGTTCAGCACTCCTCCACACTTCACAGCTGTCATAGTTACCAGTATCACATAGTGTGGCCCATGCCAGCAAAAGCCAAGACAGTTTTTCCTCATGTGTTTCTTGACGAAAACCCAGTCCCCCGGGTTCAGGTCATGGCAGAGATTCTTTGAGGTCTGTGCAGTCGCAACTTCAACCTGATGAGACACAGAACGAACCACGTCAGCCAATCTTTTACGGTAATGAAGGACTAAATAATTTGTGATGATCACTACTGCAGTGGGGGTAACAGCAGGTAAATGCATTGCTCTTTCCATGAGTATCTCATATGGCGACAACCCACTTCTCCTGTCACGGATGCTGCTCAAACTCATCAGCATTAGAGGCAATGCATCTGGCCATTTTAAAGACGTTGAAATGCACACTTTAGTCAACATTGCTTATAATGTCCTGTTGACTTGCTTCACCATTCCTGATGCCTCTGGCCTATAGCTACAATGCAGTCTTTGATCCACACTCAAGGCGGTACACAACAACTTCATGATCCCCTTTTGGAAGTGTGTCACTCTATCCTATTGCACTGTAGTTGGAAATCTGAATACCCATGGGGAAAAGATACACACAACAACCAGAATGTACATCAATCCATTACACACAGGCATCTCAACAAAGTCCATTTGGATCCGATTAAAGGGACCCCGATCTGCCAATATGACTCAAGGCAAAAACAGTCTTCTTCCCAGAATTCATTTGTTGGCATGTGACACACTGGTGACATACAGCTTCTGCAATCATTCGAAACCTAGGATTGAACCAGGTCTGCCTAAACGGTCTCACCATTGTATCTCTCCCTATGTGAGCTGCTCGTCATCGGGTTTAACAACCAATCTGTTAACACTGCCATGCCATCAGCTGCTACCCAAATATCATCCTAAACTTTCTCACAACCAGCTCTGAGCCAACCCGCTTGTTCCTAGTCTTCAGCTTCTGATCGCAACCTCCACACCTCAGTAACAGCTAGCATCATGCTAAGTTCAGTCTGCTCTCTACTCTCGCCAGTATATTCCCTACTGAAAACACATGCATGGAAAGAACAATAATGTGCAACTTCATCTGTTTATCTATTTCCTGTGGTCAGTAGCGGCTTGTGGATTCAGTTCGGTGGGGCAGTGAGGCGGGGCGGGGGAAATGTAAACACCGGAATATGGATGAACCGTGGTAAGTACACATTTAAATAAATAAAACAAAATGCGATGCAGCGCGCGCAAAGGAGTTTACATTTCCCCACCCTGCCCCTCCACCGCCCCACCAAACTGAATCCACGAGCCGCTACTGCCTGTGGTGACGAAATCATTTCCCCTTCCATGGAATGCGCTTTTTACGACAGCCACTGCCCTTGGCAACTGTAGAGCTTCCAGCAATTGTCTCACATATTCCCAATTCCTGATTGGGATCCTGATGATGCTAGGAACCTTCTCTGAGACCATAGCTGTCCAAAGTCATGAACCACACTGAAACCGTTCTGACTATCGGTATAGATCGTGACTCGGATTTGTTCAGAAACAAGGCATGCATAGGGTCAAAGCAATGATTTCAGCCACTTTTGAGGAGTGTACTCCTTGTAAACAAGCAGCTTTCACCACTCTAGAGATCATACAAACAACAAACACTGCTCTCAGATCACCTTCATTGCCTCAGGCATGAACCATCAACAAAAAGGACTTGATCGGGATCAGGCAATGGCTCATCGACATCAGGCCTCAGCTTTGTGCAAAGCTCAGTGACATCCAGTCAGTCATGGTCTTCACATTCTTTCCCATCAGCATTTGGAACAGGTAACAAGGTAGCAGGATTTAACACAGAACACTGCTTCAGAGTAACATTTTTAGTGGCTGCTAATAATCGGATCAATATTTTATTCATCAAATGCTGTGTTTTGGTTCTCGTCATCAGGAGTTCAACTCAATTTGGCACATATACTGTGTTGCGGGTATTCTGCTCATGCACAGAACTATGCACAGGAAACCAGGACCTCAGTGAATTGTGGTGTACCAAAAAACTCACCTCAGTACCCAGAACCCCTATCTGACTAGCATCAGTGTCTCATTCGTTCTCCGTATCATCTCGAAGCTGCCAATGATTAGACAACCCAGAACAAGCGACTTAGAGTACTCTCAGGAATGGTGGGAATCAGAAACACCTTTTCATTATTGTTCTCATATCAGTCCACAACAAGAGTAATCAGAGACACGGAAAAGTTTAAAATGTTTATTTTTAACTACGTGCTCTAAGGTGCAGTACTTTGGCTAATATAAGCAGGCAAATGATTAAAAATAAAACCATCAGCATTGTTACAATACCATAGAAAATGAAGGGAGAAATCATATAAAAAATGATAGTGGAAAACAAGGCCTATAATACTTTGTGAACCACCCTCCCTTGGCAAGAAAACTAGTTTTATAAACTAATAGAAGGTCTCTAGGTTTCAATGGGGAACCTCATACCTCAAAGATCAGCTTAGGTGAATCACATCACAGGATCAGCTCTGCTCTCGGTGTCTGGAAAGGTTTTCTCCAAGTGTCTGAATCATGCATGCAAATGCAATGTTAAAGGCACCCGAGTTTCAGATATTTGCAGCTGTGTGCGTGTTGTGGCTTGACGGCTTCTGCACAATGGGTTTCAGACGAAGGTCTCGGTTCACGTCCAGGGATGTGAACAACAGACCGTTCTCATGTGAAGAAAAAGCTAGCAAGCAGTTTTACTTGTAATAACAGCTACCTGTAGTGTTGTGTGCAAAAGCAGCAAAGTGGCAAGATGGCGTTTAGTTTCTAAAATACTTATGCTAACATAGCAATGTGTGTACTTAAAACCACGTCCTCACTACACCCTCCCTTGATCGGACCACAAACAGAATAGGGAAGCAATGTAGGAACGCAGAGTTCAAGTTCGAGCGAGACAGAACCAAGTTCATGTATTGTCAAGTTATATTATTGGTAGTAAGAGTTCGTAAAATTTGTTGGGAAAAGAGAAAAAATGAAAACATCTCGCAGGGGCGGTATACAGCCCAATGAGGAGTAAAAAAATTCAAAATTCTGGATCAAGACGTGCGGATGATGGACAACTACCAATTTAATCCATCAACGTGTAGGCACAATAAGTCGCAACTGCCTTCAAGAGGAAGTCATTATCATGTTCAGTAAAAGACTCAGCCATCCAGTCAAGTAAAGTAAATGAACATACATGTTCTTCGATAAACAGAGCCTCTAACACTATCAGAGGACAACTTGCGTGTTCTTCAAGGTAACCTCTCTCAAGAAGTCATATGCTGCTGCATATATATCCCAATTCCCTAGGACTCCATGCGCCGCTCCACAGGCCATAATCCTGATACCAGAACAGTCCAACTCATGAGCCACTAAGGGACTCATTAGTCGATCAAAATCCAAGGCAGGAGACGCCATGTTTGACAGGCACAAATCCAGAGCCCATTCGAATGGACAATCGAGGCAATGGAAAAAAGGTTGCACGCAAGTAAAGTATGAGAACCGGAAGGATAATCCATAGGCTACGCTCAAAGTGGCCAGTGGTAATGTTCCATAGTAATCAAGCATCCGGTTGCGCAGTTGAAGCAGCCGGGGCAGGCTGTCGTGTGATAAAGATCGTGCAGCTATTTCGGAGCAAGCAAACTAACAGCAGTACACCAGCAGTCAAGGCGAGAATCAACGGAAGCCCGCCGAAGATGCTGGAAAAGATGCCAATATCACACCAAATATTGTTTGGAAGGTCACAAGGCCGGAGCCCACAACTTTGAAAAAATGCACCAAGCCAGTTGTTGACGATGCATTGAATATAGTATGAATCAGAGCATCTAAATGAAGGGGGAGATCAGTATTCAAAAGCGCATGCACCTCGTGCATGTGTTTGCTACGTGAAGGACAAATGTTTCACGCGAGGAAGTCAGGGTGACTTTTTTTGAGACAGTAGAGCCCTTATTCTGCTCATCTTGTTGAACTCTGCTTTCAAGGTTGGGATGGAAGGCCAGATGGATACATCCAGACTCCCAAGCGGGGGCGGGACAAGGACATTTTTACAACAGACTACGCGTTGTGAGACAGTTACAATATACGGAATCCCCACTAGCATCCCGCAGCATGCCTCATTATTTAAAAGCAAATAACTGCAGTTAGCTAATAACGTAAAAATGGGTGTTATTGCTGGCACAGGATTCCCCTTCAGAATGCAAGCTATATTCGGTGACTGAAGATTGCATGCACCATGTAATTGGACGTTCCTACAGACTACTGAGTGATCAGGTGTGGAAGTGCATTCCTCACCTTTTAAATAAACCTCTTTATCCTCTCTCAGGCATCTGTATATAAATGGGAGTGACCAAACTTCATGCAGGAAAGTGGTACCCAATGGTTCGTACCTGCCTAAGGCATAGTGTTTCATACATGAACTGAACTTAAACAATGGAAATGGTAAAGTGATCAATCCACGGATAAGCCACACAACTGAGTTTGATTAGGCCACAGAGAATGGCAATGGTTTCAACTTTTCAATATGCAATAATGAGTATGTTGCATCTTTCATGGACATGAACTGTTGTTTATCAGTCAGATTAAATGGCAGGAATAAAGATGATGTGTTCATGTAGTCCCAGGGAACTTTCCCAGCCTTCAATGTTTGTAAAGTCCATGCAAACTGCATTATAGAACGCAATTGATTTTGACCATGGTATAAAACAGACATATCATCCTGTACAATATCCACAACAGATGAAACAATATTATCTAACATGTAAATTCTGGAAGAAAGGTTGTTAATGCTATTATCGATCACAGCTACCACTTTTTCTAAATTGGCTTGATCAATAGCTCTCAATCTAGAAGCAGCCTCAATCTGAGATAATTTCCAAACTTCGTTGTAAACAGCATACACCCATCTTTTGGACCTGCCACCCACAGGGCCTTTAACAAAATCATTCAAATCTACTTTATCATTTAATTTGGATAAATGAAGTTTAACAGATGCCAAGGTGGAATGTTGCAGCCAGGTTTGACATAACTTTCCTACAGAATAGGTAGTAACAGAATGGGAAGATTCAAATCAGGGGTCTACCCTAACCTGTGTATAGCCTTGGTACAGCCCCAGAAAACGATGTTGACAGGAATCTGAGCTGTTCTGCCATATTAACCATCCTTCAGGATCTAAGTTGTAAATGTTGAAGGATGTATTAGTAATGAATGACTGTAATTCATCAAGGGACAATTATATGTGATTATCCCAATTTTGATATGCGCCCAGATTAGGAATAGTAGGGGAATTCAGTTTTTTAGAAGCAGCCAATCCAAAGCAGGTGGCTTGAAAAATGGTAGAATTCAAAAACAACATGTGGTTTGGGATAAGGCATGCACGATGCAGAGCTTCTGTACTTTGTACCTGCCATGCTTTAGAACCCCAAACAGATTTAAGATCAATTGCATCTTTCCACAGCTCATAGCCCCCTATAGCTAATTCATCCATGAAGGACGTGGAATACAATAATTTATTGTGGGTCAGTCTAACTTTGGAAGCTGACTCAGCAGCCAATTTAAAACAAAAGGCTTCAGGTTTAGATACGCTGAAGTCAGTAAAATATGTAACTTTGTTCACTAGAGTTTTGGAGCTGCCTTCAATGGGCGCTGGACAATGTTCTCATTGTGTAAAATTGATGATATTTCTAAATGTATTTGCTTAATGCAGAAAATGATTGCCATAGTGTTGGTAGCAAAACAACTCTCCATAATTTGCTGTGTCTAAATACAAATCTTCAGCATCAAAAGCAGCATAATATTTCAAATCAGAAAAAAGAGCCTATACGGCTTGGACATCCCAATCATCAGTACATTGGGGACATTTAACACCTCTGTGCGACCATGAATTTTAAATTTAACAGCATCCCATACAATCCCATCCAACACAGGCCAGGCAGTAATATTTTAAAAAGTCTGGTCCCTCTTCATGATGTGTGATGAGGCGTGGGGTGCCAAAGTTCCTTCAATTAATTAATTGTAGATCTTTTGGTGAGATAGTGTCCATTTACTAGATGAAAAAAATACAACCACAAATCTAATTGACATAAACAAAAAAATAGTTATGAGCACCAGCCAAATGTAAGTCCAAGGGGGAATTAAAAAATGTCTTTTAAACCAAACGGCAAAAATATAAATTTTCGATGGGGCGCTCGAAGCTATAGAGTTAGTTTCAAATCAAAAATGTGACTGGTCAACTGCACTTGATTGTAAACCAGCCAATGACACATCTGTGGGATAAGTATACTCAGTATCTTCAACTGGATCACCAGCCGGTGGAGTCAATAAAGGATTAGTAGCTGTATGCATTTCGATGGCAACGTCAGGCCTGTTGGTATTTGCCGGAGCCAAAACAGAATTTCTTGGCATTGCTGGACAAGAGGCCGCTGGAGTCATACTAAGAAGAAACGGCCACTCGTTGTAGTTTGAAATTGTCAACTGAGATGTACCTCTTATCCTTGCGACCAGGAAGTTGAGGTAAAATTACTGTTCTTGTACCCTGCACTCCAAGCACTGGAACCAGTGCACGATAAGAGGGGCCAAACTCCTTCTTGGTCTCCACCTTCTCACGGACCAGGTCACCAACTCGAGGTAGCCAGCCGACTAGCGAAATCTGAAGCACAGCATCAGTTGTGGAGGGCAAGTGTTCCTTTGCAAGACTGTCTCTGGTCTCTTGTAGATTCTGTAATACAGCAGAATGATCATCTATGTCAAAGGGTGCAGCCGACGCCGCCATGTCTAGACCATCAAGGTCCGGGACAAACATATTTATGCTAAAGAGCATTTCGTATGGTGTCCGCCCACCCAGAGACCTTCTAGGGAGATTATTAAGTGCACCTTGAATGCTATACAAATGGGCCAACCAGTTCCTGGCAGTACCTAAAACCCTAGCTGTCAGGGATTGCTTTAAGTCACTGTTTATTCGTTCCACAACGCTATTGCCCTCAGGCTGGTATGGAGACGAAAATTTGACTAGGACCCCCAAAGATCTCGTGGTTTCCTTGTATGCCTTAGAGGCGAACGCTGGACCCTGGTCAGAGTGAAGGGTACCACACACTAAAATTCCCACAAAGACACGCAAATCCCTGATGACAGTTCGAGCATCAACAATCCGTTGTGGCCAGACCCATAGAAAACGTGTACATGAATCCACTGCAACTAAGATATACTTATACGCAGAATCAGAGGAGAAAGGACCGCAGTGATCTAAACAAACACACCCAAGTGGTTTATTAGATAGGTACAACTGTGTTTGAGATGGACGCGCAGCAGTCGAAGGTTTAATCTGCTGGCAAATGTCGCAATTAAGGACATAAGAACGAGCTTGTTTATACAATCCAAGGCACCAGTAACGTTGTTGTAAGATGGTAACAGTCGCAGAAACGCCGGCATGAGCGGAAGCCATAAATTCGCGAGCGGCTGTTATCAAGGAAAGTTTGCAGTCCGCGTTGTGAATCAATCTGTCACCAACGTCGTCAATTCTCACATAGGGAACTTTATCAGGACTTAAATGATAAGAGTATTTAGATGGGAAACCCAAAGGGTAATTGTCACCATTCTCTGATGCAGCAACTGCTGCCAAGATGTCTTCATCAATCTTACTTTTGGATCTTGTAACTGCTGCTACTAGATATGTTGCCACTGCTGTTTTTGCTGCCTCGTCAGCTAAACTGTTGCCAACAGCGTGGACACCTATGCGCTGGTGCCCAAGAGTGTGAATTACATTCACGAGCAGCAGACATTGTTTAAGTTCTGCGACTCGAACCCAAAGCATTTTATGCTTGATTGTGCTACCTTTAGAATCACGATTCTCATTTTGAGACCAAAAGAATAAATTGTCATTGTAAGACTGAACACAGTAAAAAGAGTCACTTACTATAAGAGTAGTCACTCGAGGATCAGCAAACTCCAGTGCACGCACCAGAGCACGAAGCTCTGCCAACCGGGCAGTACAGTCACTCAATGTCTGCGTGTGCACGACATCAGACTTGAATTCACTATTCACAAAAGTACCAGCCACTATTGCGCAGGCTGCTGAATAAGCATGCTTAGAACCTGTCGCCGGTTGCGCCGAACCGTCAGTGTAAATGATACAATGGTAATCCTCAAGCGGGCGCAAGGCCAGAGGAGCTGGATGAACAAATTCATACTGCAAATACTCCTGAGTCTGCAATGAGGCATCAAAGATGTAAGTGACATCCGGAGACATCAAAGAAGTGGCCCATTGTATCCAGCGCGGATGCAAAGCTTTAGAATTTGGTACACTGGCTTTCGTCACTGCCTCTAGGGCAGGATACGGTGTGACAACCAACATGCGTTTCCCTTGCGACAGAGCTCTCTCGTTCAGAATCGCCATCTGCACTGCAGTCAAAACTTTTTTGACAGTGGAAAAGCGCATTTCAGCCTTAGTGTACAGATGTGGCAATAGGGACTGTGTCGCCCTCATTGAACGTTAAGTACGTGAAACCCACTGCGCCAGGCACAATTCTTATTACCAGGTTTGTGTAGTTATCAAGCATCAGTAAATATTTAGAAGCAAGAAGATCAGCCTGCAAATATTGCAGGATAGCTGAATGTTCTGGCAGCCAGCTCGATTTGGAAAAAGTTGGTTGCATCAAGGCATATAGCGGCTTGATACGCTGGGCATAATCGGGAATGTAAGTACGTCCGAAATTAAAAAAAGCCAGCAAAAGATTGTAGTTTTTCAGGTTTGTGGGAGCGCGCAAACATGTGCATTTCTCCAGGAAGTGAGGTGCTAAACCTCGACCTTCGTTGTTGAGTTCATAGCCCAAAAACAGCACTGTGTACTCTGCAATGTGTGATTTTGCAAAGTTAAATTTGTAACCTAAGTCCACAAATATAACAATGATGCGGTCAACGCGACACATATGCGGCCATAATTCGTCGTCATCAACATACGAGTATGCATCAGGGTCAATGCTCTCCAACAGAGAGACTACACGTGTGTCAACGACACCAGGGCTGTTTTTGTAGCCCATGGCTAATCTTATAAACAGTTTTTATTTGCTGCCAGACGTAAAGGCTGTCCATTGACTACTAATAGAGGACAGGTTATAGCTATAAAAGCCATTGGAGATGTCAAGTGTGGTCTTAAACCTTTTTCTCACGAGGCTATCAACTAGTGCAGAACTGTGGGTATTCTGTACCGCACAGGTCCGACAATGAGAGTTCAAATGCCTGTAATCCAAAACTAGGCGGTACGACCCATCAGGTTTGGTTACAGTGAAAAGAGGATTATTCATGGGTGACACACATGTTTCAATTACACCTTGATATTCCAATTGATCAAGGATTTCTGCGACGTGAGATCTTGCTTCGCGGCGCATGGGATATTGGGGTTGTGGCTGTGGCATAGACCGTAATGGAATCTCATGGCTCGGTGACAATTTATCCCACCCAACCTGAGTACGGTACAATGCCGGTGCAAGCACCTGTGCCCACTCTTCTGCAAAGATCTGAGCTTGCTCCTTTGGCACAGTGTGCGTGAAAGATGGGAGGATTACCTCCTCCCCTCTGGGAGCTGCAATAACGAAAGCTGGGGGCCAGTCCGTCTCTGCTAACAGAATGTCATATGTAGAGGTCAGATTTTCCCAAAAAATCTCTTTTATGGTACTACCTTCAATTAAGGTGTCATATAGTCTATCAGGGGGAGCCACTCTAGTGTCAGCAGTTTCTACAGTAATAAATGTGTCAGTTGCTGTTGCCTTCAGATATGGAGGCAGTGCTTGCCGCACTATTGTAACTTCCAACGCGCTGTCTAGCAGCGTTAGTGCCCAGGTCAGGTTCCGAAGCTGCGTTCTCACTATCTGTGGCATACCTCGCTGTTAGTGCAGAAACCTTATTTTGCTGAAACGGGGGTCGCTGACGTGCAAACTCTTCCTGCTTGCCTTTACAATCAGCCGGGCGGGGCTGCTCACATCCTTGTTGAGCACCCCGACCTTTGCCACGTTCTCCTCCACCGGACTGTGAGACCGATGTTTCCTGTGAAGAACGAGGAGACCTAATTCTAGTGCGATCGCACAATTCATATGTGCGTTCAGTAGTAACTTGTACTGGTGACTTGGGCCGTGACCCCTGTTTCTGTTGCTGCTTCCCCTGTTTCTTAATTTTCCAATTTTGTTTAGGAAAAGCTGGACGGTCGTCTTTAGGAGGCGTGACCATCTGAGTTTGCGGTTGCGCTATTGTTTTAGCAAAAGGCTTAAGCCCTAAACTATTGCGGCCAATGGTCTTATAAGCCTCCGCAATAATTTTCGGTAACTGTCGGGGTTTATCGACGTCGGCGACGAGGCGCAGTTCATACGACACTTGAAAGTTAACCGCATCTCCCTTGACGTTAGCAAGGATGAGATCAGCCACTACGCCAAACACACCTACAAGCCTCATTCCTAACTCGACCGCCGCCTCCGGACCGTGTTGATCCTGAACACGTTTGATCACGGAGGGCAGTACAGTCATAGACGGTGTGCCTAAGCCCTTCGAGTAGACTGCTGCAAACACTTTACCCCAGTTTTCACAGTCAGTTACCTCTGGGACTAAGTCTTTCTGCAAACTAATGGTAAGGATCCTGTGTTTTTCCACAGTAGAGTTAAGAAACACTGCTTCCAGCTGGTCAAATTTCTCAGCAAACCAATAAGGCATATCGTACTTATTCTGGGGGCGCTTGCCCATTACCGAATTAACCATGACGGGACTAATAGTAATCCGCCGCAACTCCAGGTGCCCCCACCTGGACATTGCGAGAGACGTATTGCACTAAAGCCCTATGTACCGTAATCAAGGCGGTATAGAGTTGACATAAGTCATCCAGAGGGGCTTGCAAATAACGTGGATGTGGTGTAAACTGGTCAAGTGGCCCCTGGAATGGACAAGGGACCCTAACAAACTGGTGTAACGGTATGGGGGAGGGCGCCATTGAACCAAATACGATGCTGCCAAGCAGAAATGGGAATTTCCTGCGTCCAATATGGTGTGTAATTAGTTGGGACCGCCGTAGGAGTGTATGTGTGAAACGTTTTATCATCCGCATTCACCTCCGGCAAAGTAACCCAAGAGTAAAACAACTCATAGGAAAACAATGCAGCGGCACTCACTACAAAGATAATAGCCATCCCATCGTCAGGCACCCCAAACTGCGTCAAATGACGCCGGAGAGGCGCATGACTATGCGCTGCAATAGCGACTTCAGCCATAAGGATACAGAGAAGAAAAACAATCTATATTAAACCATAGCACAAAAAGGGTAGAATTTAAAATGAAACCTTTTTAATTGTCAAGCTTGAGAGAACCTATATATTAACTATTTAGGTAGGTTTAAACCGTTACTCCCGTCAACCGGAAACAAGAGCGAGGGTGTTGTGGACAAATAGAAGCACTACTAAGGCGTCTCAATCATAAGACAAAAATGTTAGGTGCGCCATGTTGTGGAGATTCTGCTCATGCACAGAACTATGCATGGGAAACCAGGACCTCAGTGAATTGTGGTGTACCAAAAAACTTACCTCAGTACCCAGAACCCCTATCCGACTAGCATCAGTGTCTCATTCGTTCTCCGTATCATCTCGAAGCTACCAATGATTAGACAACCCAGAACAAGCGACTTAGAGTACTCTCAGGAATGGTGGGAATCAGAAACACCTTTTCATTGTTATTCTCATATCAGTCCACAACAAGAGTAATCAGAGACACGGAAAAGTTAAAAATGTTTATTTTTAACTACGTGCTCTATGGTGCATTACTTTGGCTAATATAAGCAGGCAAATTATTAAAAATAAAACCATCAGCATTGTTACAATACCATAGAAAATGAAGGGAGAAATCATATCAAAAATGATAGTGGAAAACAAGGCCTATAATACTTTGTGAACCACCCTCCCTTGGCTAGTAAACTAGTTTTATAAACTAATAGAAGGTCTCTAGGTTTGAATGGGGAACCCCAAACCTCAAAGATCAGCTTAGGTGAATAACGTCACAGGACCAGCTCTGCTCTGTGTCTGGAAAGGTTTTTTCCAAGTGTCTGAATCATGCATGCAAATGCAATATTAAAGGCACCCGAGTTTTTGATATTTGCAGCTGTGTGCGTGTTGTGTCTAGAGCGTGGGCCGATCAACCTGAATTCAACAGCATACATTGTTATTTGACCTTGACGCCTTCTGCACACAGTGTTCAGACTAAGGTCACGGTGCACGTGTAGGGATGTGAACAACAGACAGTTCTCATGTGAAGAAAAAGCAAGCAAGCAGCTTTACTTGTAATAACAGCTACCTGTAGTGTCGTGTGCAAAAGTAGCAAAGTGGCAAGATGGCGTTTAGTTTCTAAAACGCTTATGCTAACATAGCAATGTGTGTACATAAAACCCCGTCCTCACTACAACTGTAAGTGAGTGACCTATTGCAGTGCTTTCACATCACTCAATACTGACACCTGTTGCAGCAACGGATTTGAGACATTCAGGCAACGCTGAAGCTACTGGATCTAAAGTAGCTGAGAAATAGGCTACTGGCCTACGGACACCTCCATGTGTCCGTGTGAGTACAGATAGGGCACAACACTCCCTTTCATGGCAGAACCGCAAAAACACTGTTGTAATCAGGCATTACTAAAGCAGGAGCATGAAACAGGCACTCTCTCAACAGTTGATATCCCAAGGCACCAAATCACACACATCTTTGTGCGTCAGCATCTGCAAAGGCGTGACCATCAGGGAGAAATTGGGAATCTACTGTCGGCAGTAGCCAACCATTCTTAAGTTCATTCTGACCTCTTTTTGGGTATTGGGTGGATTCATTTTCATGATCGCTTCCACTCTTTCTGGTGACACCTTCTTTTTGCCTTTCTCAAGTCGATGACCCAAATATTGTACTTGTTTAAGGCAATACTGAAGTTACTCAAGGACACCTTCTGCACATTGTCAGCAAAATGATTCTGTAAGGCGATAGTATTGTCACGGTAAGCCTCTCTCATTTCAGATGCAATGAGAAGGTCATCGATGTCCTGGATCAACACTGAATTTTGAGGCAGAATGAAGCTGTCAAGGTTCTTTTTCAAGACCAGATTTAACAATGGATGGACTTTCAGTATACCCTTGTGAAATATGACACCACGCTAAGACATGATTCTTCAGACGGAAAGAAACAAACATCATCTCTCCTCGTGCAGTGGAACAGAGAAAAATGCCTGGCAGAAGTCGATCAGCATGAACCACTGGACTTCACAAGGAATCTGGAATAGGATACAGATGGATTTGGTACCATGGGACAACATGAAATCACTATGTTATTGACCTGCCTAAGATCTTGAACAATGCGATATTTCCCACTCGGCTTCTATAACCCCATAATTGGAGAATTGCACAGACTTTCCATGATCTCCTTCAGATTGCCCTGCACAGTCATGAAGTCAGTTACAGGTGTAATCCCTGCTACTGTTTCTGGTGTTAGGTTATACTGAGGTGTTCTCGGAAATTCTGCATTTGGTTTGACCTGTATGAGGACTGGCTTGACTCCTCAAATCAGTTTGATTTCCTCTCCTGAGAAATCCCATACGACTGGTGAGACGGTGTCTCTCAGAACTAGCGGCATGCCTCCTATTGTCAGTAAAGGGATCAAGGTAGCTAAAAAGTTCTGATTTGTCAGCTTAAAGGCAACATCCTCATCGTTTCTCTGCACTTCGACTCCCTTTTTTGGGCAGTAGATAGAACAGTTCAATTTGCACAACAAGTCACACCCTAGTAAACATACTGGACTCGAATCACACACCACAAACT
The DNA here is from genome assembly GCF_964204655.1 of Triturus cristatus. Lineage (NCBI taxonomy): Eukaryota > Metazoa > Chordata > Amphibia > Caudata > Salamandridae > Triturus > Triturus cristatus. The sequence continues at coordinate 594,573,386 of NC_140590.1, read as the reverse complement.
GAAAATGTTCCTCAAAGATTCCGATTTTCACTGGCACCTCTTCTGTCAAAGGGTTTGTCATTCTTTTGTTTGCGGCTCCTACAACTTGAATACATTTTCCCGAGAGGGGCAGGTTTGGGGCTACTGCAGATCTGAGTAGAGTGAGTAGCACCAGTATTAATCAAGAACGTGATGGGATGACCATCCATGTCTGCTTCTATGTATGGTCCACTCTTGTCTACCTCTAAGACTACTCCAAGGGTATAGTCTTCCTTCCCCCAGGCACTATCATAGGGACAGGTCTGGGTCAAATCCATCTAATGCTTCCACAAAGGCATCTGATGATATGTTTGATTGCCCTGTGAAATTCCCGGAAGTTGGGGCACTTGCATTAACTGGTTCTGAGTCCCTCCAGCATTAAATGATCTTGGTCTAGTCACTGTTGGTAACTTGTTTACTCCATCAGCCACCTGCATGAGTTGTCCTTCCTGTAACTGATTTGCAGGATTGAGGCGACACTCGCGCTTCCATTGCCTGAATTTGTGACAAAAATGACATGCAGTAGTCTTTTTTAGAGTTGCAACATCTATCCCTGTATTAGGATCTATTGGGACACCTCTTCCTCTTCCCTGTCTCGTTGACCCTGCGACTGATGTCACTTGGACACCTCCTGGAGCATTACCTTGCCCACGAGCTACAGTTCACACTGTTGCCCGCACCTGTTCTCCCTTCTGGGCATTTCACATTTGGACCAGCATTAATTTCTCGTTTATCCTTCTATGTTTGGAATCTACCACCTCACCTAGCATACTGTAAGATCTCTTCTACCGACTTGTTGAGCCAAAAGATTAGGTGCTGTTGGATCATGAGACTGATCTCTGGCCTCTACCAAATCACAAGTTTGGGCACAAAATTGTCCCATGTCTTTGATTGTAAATAACCCACTGTACTTCTTACAAGCCTGCAACAGGCTTTCATAGTAAGCATGTACCAACTCCTTAGGTACCAGAGCGGATCGATCTATTTTAAGCCTGTCGATGTCTTGTGGGGCTATTGTGGACTGCAACCATGTGATCGCCGATCACCTGATTGTACTTCTTCATGACCACAGTCAAAGAACAGCGAGTTACTGAATCCCACTCCGGTTCAGCACTAGGCCATTAAATGGCTATTTTACAAGCAGACCATAGATCACTAGGGACCACAATTTCTAACAAACTATTCAAGTCCCTCCACAGTACTTTCAAGTTGTTAACAATGTGATCGCCTTCCTTATTCCACTCAGCAGGTTTCTCCCTCGTGAATGCAGCGAAATCACTTCGACTCCAAGGAACATGCACATATCCTCCAATAGGAACTTCCCGTAACAGATATGTCTCTACCGCCACCTTCCCCCTTCCTGGAGGTGGTGTATCTCCTGTAAACTTTCCCATGCTTTTCTTCTTTGACCATCTCTCTTCCCACTTATCCGGCATACTACACGCCCTTATTTATATTACCAGTTCATTGTTGTGCATCTTCAACTCTCTTTTCCTCTAGTTTTTGTTCACTTTAAGTAAGCCTATGATTTCTCTGTGTTGTTTTTGTTTGAGACAGGTCTGTTCCATACCTCAGAGCCAATTCTGACAACTTTGAATGTGCGTGTCTTGCCCTTCGGGTGATATTTTTAGCTGCAAATAATAGATCATCTAGCTCATAGGTCTCTATTCTATACAAAGGTAGACTTTCACTGATGATTTCATCAGCTTCAGCCTTCAGCCTCACCACATCCACCAACTTCGGCTTCCTCACAGTTTTAGGAGTACCCTGACTCGAGCTACTACTCTGACAGACAGGATCCTTGTTATCAGCTGATGTCAAGGAAGTAGCCTGTTATCCTGCATCTGTGTTATTAGAGCAAGAGTTTGGAAATCCTGGTGCTGAAGCACCCATCTCCCCCAGGGGGAGGCGCTCATACCATACATCTTGAAACAACTGCAAATTCATGGCACAAATCAAAAAATTGACCGTTATCAAATTCATCAACTGGTTCATGTCCATAGGAATAGGCAATTGCAGTGCAAGGCAAACATCAAGTGCCTATTAGAAGGAACACCATTGGCAACAAACCTTGAATTGTACGCAGGTAAACCAGGCAGGTTGGAATGATAATGACCAGTCAGTGGTCATTTCCAGCAGAAGTACTGCAAAGAATCATATCATGTGCTTACTGCACAGCTGGATCTGTGGTAATTCCATTATCAATAGGCTCCAAAATAGAATATCCATTGCGGAGTAGCAAAACTAGAACCAAAATGCTACTATTGAGGAATAACATCAACGGTATGTCCCCAAAAACTCTCATAAACAGGGAATGTATAAAGGCTGGAATCACTCAGAAGGTCTTCTGGAAGGTACTAACTAATCCAGTCCAGATTGTTTTGAAATAGTGCGCTATACCGGCATTATTGGAAGCATTACAAATTCGATTGACGAGCTCGCCTAAATGCAATGGGAGATTTGTGCTTAAAAGTGACTTGATTTCGCTGGATGTTCTTGCAACCTGCAGTTCAAACGTTTCTCAGGCAGATGTAAATGGTACATCTTTTTAAAATATTAAGGGTTTGAGTTGGCTTAGTTTGTTAAAATTTAAGACTGCTTGTGAATAAGATTATTTCCGTAGGGATTAAATTCCTAGGTCGAAAAATGATTGATTGAGATAAGTACTGGCAGGTGCATCCTTATTGTGTTGTAATTCCTTCCACAAAGCTTGGCATACTTGATTTTCGAAGGATGACTTTATTCTGCACCAAGTTTTTTTAGATAGGCCCCTTTTCTAGCAATTACTTCATTAACTACTTTGAACTCCAATCTTATCTGAGCTGGAGATGCATATAGAGGAAGACAAAATAATGATCTGAACACTCTTTCTGGTACACTATTTATCAGGATGGCATGTCTCCCTCAAAGAACTTTGCTTCTATATGTAATGCTGGGCATCAGTTTAGCTGAGATGGCTTTCAGAAAAGGGACGCAGCTTGGGTAAGCTAAAGTTTTTGGTAAAGATTGAAAGGCCAAGGTTAAAGTAGTGGTTTTTCTCTTCAGATTCTTTTTGTGCTGTTGGAATGTGGCCGTATCATCGGATAATACACCCAGGTATCTGTAGGTAGATGTCAGCTACAATTGTTTCCTTCCTAGGAACTAGCGCTTCCTTTTTTAACTCTACCACTAACTTCCATCACCATTGATTTCTTTAGGTTGACAGTCATGCCATTTATTATGAAGTAAGAGTACAGCTTAACGATTAGTTGTTGTCGGCTGATTTTGGTCTGACTCATAAGAATGACATAATCAGCATACAGTAGTATTTAGTTGAATCAGAAGATCCACCCAAAACAAATTAAATAGATATGGGGTCAGCACACATCCTTGCTTTAGCAGCTGGTCTATTTATATTTTCCTAGAAAGCCTATATCCAACCCAGATGCTCACCCTTGCCCAGGTTTTTGAACATAGTAACTGGATTGATTTTAGTAAATAATCCGGGATACGCCAGAAAAATAGATTTTGCAATAGCAGGTTGTGGTTTACACAGTCAGAAGCTGACTTATAGTCCACGTAACATAAATGCAGTGGCTGTTTCTTATACTTCTGTTTGTCCATTGCTAAGGCCAGGCATTGTATATTGATTTCAGTTCCAGCACCCTGGATGAATCCTGTCTGGCTTGGGGGGACAATTTTGTTTTTGAAAGCCCATTTTAAAAGATTGAACAGCAGCAAGCTGGCAAAGTGTTTAGCCTCTATATCTTGGAGGGTAATTAATCGATAATTACCTCGTTGATGTTTTTTTTTATTAATCCCCTCAAAGAATCAGGATTTGACAGCTGTTCCATTACACAATTATACACCTGTGTTAACCTGCTGGCCCAAAATGATATATCTGCTTTCAATAAAGCCTGAGGGAGCCCTTTTGGTCCTGGGGCCCGTAATTCTTGCAGTTTTGAATCACTTGCTGTACTTGATCCTGTGAGAAAGTAGTGAGTAAGGGTACCTGCATATTAGACTCTCCTCTTCTGATCTGTATTTGTTTGTATGGATATACTGTAAGCTACATGAGTGAGGGCTTAGAATGCTAAAACAGATAATTTATCCAGGTGGATTCTGTTAAGTTGGAACTAGTCGCTGGGACATGAGCTTGTTTTAACCAATTGATTAGTTGATAAAAATGTTCTACATTTTTTTTTTGGGCAAGATAAAGAACCTTTGTCCAATAAGCTTATCTTCCATTGGGCACCTCTTCCCATATTGCTAACTTGAAGGTTCTATTTAATATATTGAAGGATCTACATAATTCTGCAGTGGTTGACTTCTTCTTAATACTACTCCAGGGACGATTACTCTAATTTCTTATTATTTGGCAAGCCGCTGAGACCTTCTTTCTTCAGCATTTACTACCTTTTTCTTTCTCTGCAGCCCTTTCATCAATTGTTGGTTATCCAATAACTTATCAACATATAGAGACCATTTGGCAGTGGGGTTTAATTATTATTCTTTAAAGCAAATATTTGCTATATCTCGCACCAAGGTTTGAATGTTACATTTACCTCTTCAGACCACCTCAGCCTTCGATAATGTGTTGTGGTAATGTCCACAGATAAGAGTGGAGCTTTCCTATGAAAGTAACTTTGAACATTGATTGTAATTATATGGTTGGAATGGTCACTCTTGCTTGTTTTCTTAACTTCGAATACGACAACTTGGTTCACAAGCAGAAAAGTGACTGCTGTATAATCTAAAATTGAGGGTTTTTTTGCAGAGTTTTATATAGCATGAACTTGACCCGATTCGGGTATCAGAGCGCTATACATAGCACCAGTTACGTTACATGAGGACACACAATCATTTTTGTTAGGCACGCGGAGACTAAGTGATTTGCCCAGAATCACAGGATGTTCATCGTCATCACCGAAACTCGAACCCAGTTCCTCAGATTCAAGGTTGACCGCCCTAGCCGTTAGGCCAACTCCTCTCTCAGTTTGAAGCATAACATGTCCATTAAGGCGTGGAGTCTTGTTGGTACCTCCTGTTTAGAATTCTTAGGCAAAGTGATTCCAAGTCCTTTGTTGATGCAATGATCATCACAGACTGTGTTTGGAATGGACCAAAAATAATCCTGCTGGGTTGTATAGTCTTTATTTTATTTTTGTCCTCATTTAGCAATATTTTCGATTTGGAGGTGTCGGGGACCCTTTGTTCCTTCTGTTCAGTCTGCATAGGGCTTTCTCCTGGGTAGAAGCATCGTATGCGTGGATAATTTCCTCTTTCCCTTTTGTTTGGGCCCCTTTTTGTACATTTCTAGCACATCTCGGGTCTGGGGGGAGCTAGTCAATCGGACTACTCCTTCAAGTTCCCACTTGAAATCTCTATTGCATTGCCTAATCATTGAACAGTACAATATGTGCGCCTTTCTTTAACTTCTTTGATTATTTCTTTCCCAAATGTTCCAAAATGTGTGTCTTTTACCCATGTTCCCATTTCTATCTAGTTTGTTTACTCTTTTTATGGAGGCCAGCCATTCACTAAGTGTTGGAGGGATATTTTTCGCCCATTTAATAAATTTTTCCCTTCTAGCTAACAGTATCAGTATGAAAAGAATGCTTTCTTTATCTTTACTTAGCTTTTGGTTATTTGGATTTTGTTGACTTATCCCCAAAATAATACGGTCAATACTCATCTCCACCCTTTGTTCCAGCAGCTTGGCGTTTCTCCAAAATTCCTCCAGTTGGGGGCACTGCCAATACATGTGTAAGTCGTCTGCACTCACTTCCCCCCTTTGGGCAAGTCCTCTCTTTTTGGCTGCTGATCTTAGATAGCCTTTTCGGCGTCCAATATGCTCTGTGAGTAGTGAATAAATTATTTTTTCTCGGAGGCGCAGATTTCACAATTCGCCAACAAGTAGCCATAGATACTTGCCATTTTTGTTGGATATCCAACTCCAGCAGTTCTTTCCCCCAGATCTCGCTAGGAATTTTGTAGTCTTCCTCCCCTTCTTGGATTAGGGCCCAGTACCAATACGCTATCTCTTTTTTGATGGTCTTTACAGTTAAAAGAGCTCAGTAAGTTCATATTAAAATCTCCAGTCACAATAACATCTGGGATGGGCACTTCCTGTAGGCTAGTCAGTATTGTGTTGGCAGGTTTTGAAGCTAATTATGATGCTGGGGCCCAATTTCTTGTTTCTCAATTATCTCCAAGAACCCACTCTGATCGAATGAACCTTTTTACTTGCCCAATAGCGTGGAGGGAGCAAACACAATTATCAGAGAATCCCTTCCGCGATTTGACATAATTAAGGACTCGAGACTCAATCTCTAGTGCTCTCGGGATTTTATTATCAACATGAACATCTGCAGATATAAGCACCTTAGTACCAGGCACAACAGGTAAATAGGCACTAACACAAATGCCACTCTACGAAGAATCCGCATTCGGCTAAATATAAACAAAAGTACAAATTCTAAAAGCATGAGGTAGATAACTACCAAGCCAATGTCAATATTAGGAATCATTAATCAAAAGCATCTCTGTCCCTACTCTATGCTAGATGTCATCCCTACTTAGCATTCCCTTAAGACCCAAGAAATCGTGAAAAGGTGTCAGAAGTGAAACTCCCTAAGAAGTCTTCACAGAGAGAGCTTGATCTACCATGCTCCTTCTAGCTCCTCGCCCACCTCTTTTCTCTGCTCCTCTCTACCTCTCCTCTCCTCTCCTCTGCTCTCTCTCAACTCTGCTCTCAACCCTCGGGGCACTGTCCCTAATACGAAACCTCAAAACATAGAACACGCCCTCCGGCAAACTTCCTCGACCAGGTCTTCTTCCAGTAATTTTCCGTCCAGCGCTGTCCATCCTCCATCGTCCATCAGCTTGGCCTTGGGTCCTAGACACCGTCCGCGCTAGGAGTTGCGATTGGCACATTCCAAAGTACTCCCATGTCTGGCTTCCCCCATAATTCAATTATTAGACAAAGACCTTTTCTACTAACGAACCAACTGTCCTTGCACCTGCGGTGAGATCATGGGATGGAGAAATACTTCGCATCTTTTAACTTTACAATTTACTGCAGCCCAAAACCTCTACTAGAATAAATCATTGCGGCCTACCCCATTCAGCTAGCATAAGAAAATAACAGGCCTTTCTCCTCAATGATATATGTGCATTCGGGCCTCTACTTGGTTAAACACGCTATTAAATCACATCCTAAGCATTAGTACTTGTACTTTCACATACCTGAATAAGCAACCTACATGAGTAAATTTAATCATGTCACACGTTTCCCTAATACATTGCATTGAACGAAAACTAATCATCATGTATTTTACTGAATACATTCGCAATACAGTTTCACATTTCTAACACTTCTATGTTGCGATATAGCTGATACATTTCTTAATACATTTCGTACGGCACATCTAAGTTTACATTGATAATATGCGGGTGCCAACTAACAGTGAATATGATGCACCCCTACAAATTTCAAAACCTTTAGGCGCTACATCTGTTCCCCCCTTTGATGACAACTGTCATCACACCATCAATTCTCACTTCTCCTGGAATAAGAAGCTGATCTAAACGGCAGTTGTTACCATTCCACTCTGCCGAATCTCTTCCATCCTTTTAAGATTCTGATATTGACGGTCCTGCAATCTCGCCATTCTCTGCTCATTCGCTCTGAGGGCTCTTTCGGCCTTATTCCCGCTGTACCATTTCCATGCTCTTACGAGTCCCCACAGACAAATCACACATACCACAGCAATTATTATTGGCTTCAACACAGATCCAAGAAATCCCATTCCCATGTTCGCAAACCAAGTTCCCACTCGACCAAATCCTTGACCAATCTTTTCCCACACATTCTCTTCTGTCAAATCTACTATTTCCTTATGGATTGTGGTGATGTTGTCTATGTATTTCTCCAGGTCCTTGCTATTGTCTGGAATATACGTGCAACATTCCTGGACCTTCAGCAATTTACAGACTCCGCCCTCTTTTGCCAATAATACGTCTAACACAAGTCGATTCTGCAAAACCATATTCCGTATCGATAACATTTCTCCATTCACCAAAAACAATGACCTCGCCGAATTCATTGACAATTCATCCATCACAGTCGCCAATCTTCTTATTTTCACATCACTCAGGACCACACCCAACCTAGGTATAGTCGCTCCATATATATCGCCAATCACTGCTCCTGCACTTGCAGCACTACGCACTTTAGAATGACGTCCCGTCTCTAGTAGATTCAAATCTTCAGCATGATAAATCTTTGGGAAAATGATAGCCAAATAACACGCACCATACCAATTTGCAGGCAATCTCACATATGCATTCTTCCCACATACATAATACACAGTCGGAATCACCTGTACCGGACCTTGCAAGAAGTTCTTAGCAGAGTCCTCCATGGTAAAAGTATGATCACACGTACTCTGCCCCACTGGAACCTTCTCCTTAGGAGTTTGAGGACGGGCGATACACAACTTCCCCTTCTGTACTTCATCTAATGCAATCGGTCCATAACTTCCCTTAGATTTATGCAATCTCTCCTCATCAGTCCACTGGACTATCTCCTGTATCGCGTGTCTGGGTCAGTTTTCAATACCTATTCTCTATCTGACCTATGAACTTCTTTTCCGTTTCGGACAACCAACATGTCAAATTATGTCTGTGAGCATAAGCTGTATCTAGCTTCACAGTCGGTATGAAATACTTCCGAAGTCTATCCTCTGACTTGTAATAGTCATACTTATTCAAATGCTTGTATGCCGGAACTTCAGGAAGTACTGCATCATAATTCGAAAAGATATACTCAAACTGTCTCCTTTCATAAAACAAACTAAGCAATTGGCTACAAGAGATCCCATATGTCAATGGGAGATGATGGTACCTAATACCTTCGTCTACTGAAGCAGGCAACTGCATGCACACATAACAATCCTTCGCATCCATCGCATCAACATACTCATACAACAGCTTCGCATAAGCATTAAGCTTAAAATTAGCTCTAGACAAATCTATATGAAACATACGACTCTCCTCAAGCGTCTGAGCTCTCTGATCTCTAATAGTGACCCCTCCCTGTCCTAGAGTGGTAGGTGTGGGTGTTCCCTGAACCTCCCCCTCCTGTCTATGGGCCACCATGTATGAAGTTACTACTACTGCAAATATTACAGCTATCACTACCCCTAACAGTGTGCCTATCACTATTTTGGCTCTACGGTGTGCATTTCCAGGTTCCGCCATCTTCGAAATTTTCTCAATGTTCAGTACAGTCTCTGTTGACACAAGTCTCTTTCTCATCCAGCAATTCAGTTCAGCTGCTCTCTTAAACCGGGGGAACCTTTAACAAAGTTCAATTTCTTCTCTTTTTAGATCAGGAAGGCTTCCTAGCTCTTCTTCGCCCTCCAACGGAAAATCCCTGAATTTATTCTTCTTCCACTCAGGCCTAGGTTATCTTCTTTTCAACTTTATATACAGCAAAGTTACAATCAGTCCAGAATAACTGCGGGTCCCAACAGCTGTAGGACCCCCTGCAAAATTTCAAGTTGGAGGGTTGTCAGTTCTTGGGGAGCTGGTATGACTGCAAAAGTTGGGAAGTCCAGCGTTTCCAAAATCAGACCACGGATGAGGCTCAGAAGTGGCGGATTCGGAATATTGATGGTCAATATTCCTTCGATCTCCAATCCCGGGATTTTCAACAAAACTTCCACTCTCGGAAACGGAGGACTGCTGACCAGTGTGATCGATCTCAGCCTTCCCCTGTTCAGTAAACCTGGCATCAGTCACTGAGTATGCCCACTCTGGTGAGGCGTACTTCTGGCACGGCACTCTTGTTCTTTTCGATCGTCTCAGAGCACCTTGGGGTTGATCTTCGTCACCTTGCTCCACTTCTGATTCTTCAGAAACTGGGGCCGATCTGTTCTTGGTACGGATCTCTGGTTTCCCTGTCTCTGACTCACGGGTTAGACCTTTCCTGCTTCCGTGGCCCCTCCACTCTGCCTACTGGTACCCTGTGCACTGTTTTCTTCCTCCGCAGGATTTGACTCGGTACTGCCCACTGCAACTCTTTCTTCTTCTTCCGAGTCCGTTTTGACGTTACTTTCACGTTCCCTTTCGGCTTAGTTTAGTGCACAACCAGCTGCGTCAGCAACCTCTACAGCTTGACTTGCCCTCTCAGATGGCTCTGCCACCTCAGCTGGGTTTTCGTTCTTGAGAGGGGCTGTTTCTTTCAAGGGTGCTGGAACTCTACGGGTATGGGAGGCGTGTATCCAGTTCGGAAGTCCTCCACACTACACTGCTGTGTTCGTTATTAAAATGATCTGATATGGCCCACGCCAGCGAGCATCCAGGCAACTCTTCCTCACGTGTTTGCGCACCAATACCCAGTCCCCTGGGCACAAGTCGTGGCACAGGTCACTTGCGGCTGGAGCCGTTGCTGTCTGCACCTGCTGAGACACAGAATGGACCACGTCAGCCAGGCCTTTACAATAGTCCAGAATCATATCATCAGTGATATTAATCAAAGCAGTAGCAGGTATTGCTGGCAAGCGCATCGCCCTTCCCATAAGGATTTCATGGGGTGACAATCCAGTCCTCCTATCAGGGACACTACGGAGACTCATGAGAACCAAAGGTAATGCATCTGGCCACTTCAAAGACGTCAAAGAACACACTTTCGCCATTCGGGCTTTCAAAGTCCCATTTACTTGCTCCACAATCCCAGAAGCCTCTGGTCAGTAACTGCAGTGCAACCTCTGGTCTACATTTAAGGCAGCACAAATCAGCTTCATGATTTCACTGTGGAAATGCGTTCCTCTATCTGATTCAAAAGAGGTCGGAAAACCGTACTTCGGGATTAGTTCTCTCAATAGTAACTTAGCTACAGTGAGCGTGTCACACCTACGTGTCGGGTAAGCCTCCACCCACCTGGAAAAGACACATACTATGACTAATATGTACCTCAACCCATTACACTTCGGCATTTCAATAAAATCCAGCTGCATTCTATTAAAAGGTCCACCTGACCTACCTATGTGACTCAATGTCACAGCAGTCCTCTTCCCTACATTCATCTGTTGACATGTAACACACCTCTGGCACACAGCTTCAGCTACCGTCCGAAACTTCGGATTGTACCATGTCTGGCGAAACACTCGCATCATTGCATCTCTGCCAAGATGTACAGCACCATGTATCAATCTCGCCATAGGATTCAGCAAACATTCCGGTAACACAGCTTGTCCATCATTCGAAACCCAAACATCCACATCTCCCTTCTCACATCCAGCTCATATCCAGCTGTCCCGCTCCTGATCAGAGACCCCATCTTGCAACTGCTTCAGTTCCTCCCATGGGTCTGCCATAGCTAACATCACATCGTAATCTGTTTTCTCTTCACTTTGCACAACATGGTTCTCAGTAAAATTACATCCCTGTTCTGCACAATATCGAGCAACTTCATCTGCGTAATTATTAGGCCTGGGCGAAAATTTCGTTCCGTTCGCGGAAATTGCGATAATTTGACATTTTCGCGTTCCGCTGAGAGCGCGAAAATGTCAAAAATTCCGGTTTCCGCAGCTTGGCGATAATTTGTTTCTTGCTCGCGCTGTAAAATAATACATTCTCGCGCGCGCGCGATCGCCTTACCTGAATCCCTGCGTTCGCTGACAAGTTTTCTTGATCCGGTCGCGTTCTCCATGAGATGTTGTATTGTTTTTAGCCATTTGCGCTGTCTCGCGACAGTTCGCGCCCGCAGTGACGTCATGCGTCGCGCGATCACGTCTTTCTTCTCGCGATCATGCACCGCGAGACAACTCAAAACAAGATGGCCGCGCCCGCAAGCAACCACATGGGTAAGCTGGCGACCCGCAACCATGCAGAAAATCTCGCGAACATGCCGGAAAAAAACTTCCGCATCTTCGCGATATTTCCGCTTGTTTGCGATAATTTTAAACATTTTCGCGATAATTTGCGAAAGTTAATTTCGCAAATTCCGCCCACCCCTAGTAATTATTACCCAATGACACAAAATCGTATCCCTTAGTGTGTGCAGAACATTTAACAACAGCAATTTCATCTGGGCCTTGCAATGCTTCCAAAAATTGTCGTACATAATCCCCATTTCTGATGGGTGAACCAGAAGATGTCAGAAACCCTCTCTGGGACCATAGCTGTCTGAAATCATGAACTACACCAAACCCCATATTGACTATCCGTGTAAATCTTTACACGGAGCTTATCAGCGGCCAAACAGGCACGGGTCAAGGCAATAAGCTCAGCCACCTGTGCTGAGTATACTCCTTCTAGACAAGCGGCTTCAACCACCCCTGTGATGGTACACACAGCAAACGCTGCTCTCAGTCGACCAACACTGTCTCTTAAACATGAACCGTCCACAAAGAAAATCTCATCTGAAACTGGGAGCAGTTCATCGACAATGTCAGGTCTCGGTTTGGTGCATAGTTCGGTCACATCGAGACAATCATGGTCCTCACAATCTTCATCATCATCTACATTTGAAATAGGCAACAGTGTAGCAGGATTTAAAACAGAACACCTCTTCAGCGTCACATTGTCTGCAGCAAGGATGACTTGCTCATAACGAGTCAATCTATTATTTGTGAGGTGCTGTGTTTTAGTTCTAGTCATCAACAATTCAACAGAATGTGGCACATGAACAGTAAGCGGATGACCCATCACAATGCTCTCACATCTTTCGATACTGACACCTGTTGCAGCAATGGATCTGAGATATCCGAGCAACGCAGAAGCTACTGGATCTAAAGTAGCTGAGAAATAAGCAACTGGTCTACGGACACCTCTGTGACTCTGAGTCAACACTGCTAATGCGCAACCTTCCTTTTCGCAACAGAATAAGGCGAATGCCTTGTTATAATCTGGCATTCCCAAAGCTGGCGCGCTGCCTAAAGCTTCTCTCAGCCTCAAAACCGGATCACTCACATCCTTTCGCGTCAGCCGCTGTAAAGGCTTCGCTTCAAAGGAAAAGTTTGAGATCCACTGACGGCAATAGCCCACCATTCCCAAAAACATTCTGACTTCCCTCTGAGTCGAGGGAACCGGCATTCTCAAAATCGCATCAATGCGATCCAGAGACACCTTTCTCTTGCCTTTCTAAATTCGGTGCCCCAAATACTGTACCTCGCTCAAACAGTATTGCAGCTTGTTTGGAGACACCTTGTGACCATTCTCTCCCAGGTAATTCAACAGGGCAACGGTATCAATTCTGCAGGCGTCTTCCGTCTCCGACGCAACCAGCGGATCATCAATGTATTGCACTAAAACAGAGTTTTGTGGCAACACAAGACCTTCAAGATTTTTCTTCAAGATCTGATTAAAGATAGATGGGCTCTCTGTATACCCCTGTGGGATACGACACCACGTTAACACACGATTTTCCAGGCGAAATGCAAAAAGAAATCGGCTTTCCTTACGTAGAGGAATCGAGAAAAAAGCTTGACACAAGTCAATCACAGTGAACCATTCAGCTTCACATGGGATCTGAAATAGGATCACAGATGGATTCGGTACCACTGGACAACATGGAACAACTATTTCGTTTATTTTTCGCAAATCTTGCACAATCCTAAATTTCTCACTTGGTTTCTGTAGTCCCATGATAGGCGAATTACATGGGCTACCCATAATTTCCATTAGTATTCCCTGCTTGATCATAGACTCAATCACAGGTTTAATCCCTGCAATAGTTTCAGGAGACAACTTATACTGGGGTGTCCTTGGAAACTCTACGTTTGGTTTAATCTGGATTTTCACTGGGTCTACTCCCTTGACTAAACCAATCTCCTCACCACTAAGGTCCCATACGTCAATAGATACTGAGTCCCTCAGATCAAGTGGAAGCTCTTCCACTGTCAATGCTGGGTACATTTCCACACACACACGCTGATTCGCAACCTTAAAGGTCGCGTCATCGTCTCTCGTCTGTACCTCCACTCCTTTCGGGGTACAGTAGATCGTGCAGTTGAGCTTGCACAATAGATCTCTCCCTAACAAGCAAACCGGACTAGAATCACACACCACGAACTGGTGTTGATCACTGAAATTTCCTATCCTGATTGGAATTGGCTCTGTCAGTGGACTAATCAGTTTCTTATTTGCCACACCAACAACCTGGATACTTTGTCCAGAAAGAGCTAGACCTGGAACCACTGCCGATCTTATAGTCGATCTAGTAGCCCCCGTATCAACCAAAAAGGTTGTAGGGTGACCGTCAAGGTCTGCTTCCACAAAAGGTCCTTTCTGATCTACCTCTAGGATGGCTCTAAGCATGCAATCCTAATCTCTCTTTGAACATGATCGTGCCAACAGGCTTGTATCATTTTCCTCGCTCACTTCAAACATTGGCATCTGCAAATAAGTTCGAGCTCCCTGCTGTACATTCTGTACTCTGGGTGGCTGGGGAACCTGCACCTGCGGAACACCAGTCCCCACTTTTATCGTTCTAGGTCTAGTCACTGTCGGTACCGCCTCCGTCCCAGGGACCTGAACTATTTCTCCTTCCGGCTGTATCTGATTTCATGGGTTCAGGGGACACTCGCGTCTCCAGTGTCCAACCTGATGACACTGATGACATGCTGTGGTCTTTTTCAATGTCGCCACATCCATACCTGTTCTAGGGTCTATTGGTCTTGGCCTTCCCTGCCCCTGAACATTCTGATTTCCCGCCTGATAATTTCCCTGCCTCCTTACCAACGCTCCCCCATTAGGATGTCCCTGAGCGGTTTGCATCTGAACAAGCATCAGGTTATCTTTCAACTTCCTGTGTTTGGATTCAATCTCATCTGTACAATATCTGGCGTACCGTAAAATCTCATCAACAGGCTTATTCTGCCAACAAAACAAATGCTGCTGTATCATGAGACTAACCTCTGGTCTCAATCCCAACACAAACTTTGAAACAAACTGTCCCATATCTTTCGTGTCCAACGCATCTAGGCCACTGTACTGCTTAAAAGCCTGCAAGAGTCTCTCATAGAATTCATGTACCGTCTCCTTGGGTTCCTGCACTGTCCTGTCTATCTTCACCCAATCGATGTCTTGTGGTGAGACCTTCGACTTCAACCAAGCAATCACTTGCTCGTACTTCCTCATCACTATTATTGCCAGACCATTTGTGATCGCGTTCCTATCAGGCTCGTAAGTCGGCCAATCAATGGCAATCTTGCATGCTGCCCACAAATCTCCCGGAACTACAATATCAAATAAGGTATTCAGATCGATCCACAATACCTTCAAGATCTTTACAAAGCGGTCAACCTGCTTATACCACTCTGCGGGCTTCTCCCTAAGCCGGGGAAAATCATTCGTAAACACCGCCATGTCACCCCTGCTCCAGGGTACATGCACGTATCCTCCATTCTGTACTTCCCTTAAAGGAAAATTCCTTATCTCTAACACTCCTCCACCCGGAGGTGGGGTCTCTCCTATCGTTCTCCTAGAGCTTTTCTTCTTGGACCATCTTTCTTCCCATTTATCAAGCATCATCCATGCACGCATGGCTGTGATCAGATCTCTGCTGTGGGCCCTCAATCCAGAAACCCATTTCTCCTCCAGTTCCTGGTCACTGTACTGCAACCTATGACTTCCTTGCAATGTTTTAGTCTTGGACAGATCCACCTCATATCGCTTAGCCAATTCTGACAATTTCTCATGTGCAACTCGTGCTTTCCAAGTCACATCCTTCGCTACGAAGAGTAATTCATCTGGTCCATATATTAATATTCTCTCAAGGGGTAAGTTTCCACCTATTATCTCATCCACTTCCGCCTTTAACCTTACTACATCTATCATCCCCCCTTTCAGGGCTCCTCTCAGAACTTCTCTACAGCCTGCCCCTTCTCTATCGCTGTCCTCACATTCTTGCTCCTGCGACCTACTCTCTTCTGGTATGCACATTGGAGCAGACCGATTCATGAAAGTAACCCGCTCTCTTTCTGCTGTCATCACTGTTGGGTTTTGATTTCTCACTGGTGGTACCCATGATCGTAAATCCGATCTCGACTCCATCAGAGACCTCGGCCTCTCTGATTTCTGTTCTCCTTGTCCCCTAGAGGAGTCTGACATGGCTGGCAATGGTGTACTCCATTCTATAGGGTTCGGAGTCCAAGCCATTCTACCCACTAGGCCACTTCCTGCGACCTCTCTCCTTACTCCCTCGGCTGTCTGTTCTAGGTTCGCAATCTCCTCTGAATCTGGGTGATAAATCGAAACAATAGGTCCAATAGTGACCGGTACCTTTAGAGCATCCGGTAACCTAACATCTCTCTCGACATTTACGCTAGCCACAGACTGGCTCCTTGTACTCTCTGTTCCTATCGAGATCCTTCTGTCTACTCTCGTCTCTGGTTGAACTGTTACTCCTCTAGTCTCTTCTATCCGAACCAACGTCTCTTCTGGGACCTCTGGATTATACGGAGGTGGTCTCTGTGATAACAACCTCTCCAATAGGCTATCCTCAAAATCACTATCATCCTCATCATCTAACTTTATGTTCTTTGTCCCCTCCAAAGTGATCAATAAGGGACACAGTCTATCTCCCTCTATTGCCTGTACCCTCCATCTTTTCTCCGCTGCATCCCATCTGGCATCCTGAAAAACCCTGATCGACTTTTTCACCCTTTCTTGATTTCTTCCTCTTTCTCTATCATGCGCTGCTCTAATCCACGCATGTAGTGCTTCGAATTGTGTTGGCCTTGGCAAAGGTCATAAAGCCGCCATCACAGACTTCAACTGGTACAACACCGCTAACCTGAATGAGCCATACCTCGGGAATGCTAATTCTCGTTCACTTTAAGTCATTTTATGCCAATTCTCAAGCCAAATTATCGTATGCAATCCCACATTCTTTGCCATGTAATGTGCTGGAGTATCCTCAGGAGGAGCTTCTTCTCCCTCTCGAGTAACCACATGTTTGTCACCTCTACACAGTCCTCGAAAAACCTTAAAACACTTCATGATTGTCAAAATTCGATCCCGCACTCTGTTTACCTCCTGAGGTCAAACCCTCCAATGACAGCGCGACTAACACCAACCGGCCTATCACAGCGCGACACTCTCTGACGTCACCTTCCTTCGTTCGCAGCAGTTCCCTTTCCTTACTCTTACGTCTCACGCCTGCATTCGCCCCATTCGTACTCTGAAATAACCGTTTGTCCCAAACAAGTTACTTCTCTGGCTGTCCGTCCACAGCCTCTGACTGTTCGTCCACAGACTCTCGAAATTGTTGACCTCGGTTGGCAACTGTCTGTCCTCGTCCGGCCAGACAGATCGCCTCTGATAGGTTACAAATACTCAAATCCACATACAGCAACCCACGACCAGCGTCAAGTTGTCATGCACTCACACATTCGCTCCCCCTATCTCGGTCCAGGTGATCGATGGTACCTCACGATCTCCTTTGGGTGGTCAACAAAATCTACCACGGGTGTCTTCTACACCACAATTCCCGGGCTGCGCGCGCTCACAGCCTGATCTCACAATCACTCAACATTCACTCCAACTCCGCAAGACATCACACGACAAATCAACACCGCAATCTACAACATCTCATCCTATTCATACTCACTCCACGAACTGCTGCTTCCTGCCGCACTGCTACTCGCCATGTATGTTCCTCATCCGCCGTTGTCTGCTGTTCACCGTCTGATGATTCACCATTACTTATCGTCTACAGGTCTCAAGGATCACTTATCTTAATCTAATCGGCCCTCGCTATCGGAAGTAACCATCCGTCTCTGCTACCAACTGCTGGGGCCCAATTTCTTGTTTCTCAATAATCTCCAAGAACCCACTCTGGTCGAATGAACCTTTTTACTTGCCCAATAGCGTGGAGGGAGCAAACACAATTATCAGAGAATACCGTCCGCAATTTGACATAATTAAGGACTCGAGACTCAATCTCTAGTGCTCTCGGGATTTTATTATCAACATGAACATCTGCAGATATAAGCACCTTAGTACCAGGCACAACAGGTAAATAGGCACTAACACAAATGCAACTCTACGAAGAATCCGCATTCGGCTAAATATAAACAAAAGTACAAATTCTAAAAGCATGAGGTAGATAACTACCAAGCCAATGTCAATATTAGGAATCATTAATCAAAAGCATCTCTGTCCCTACTCTATGCTTGATGTCATCCCTACTTAGCATTCCCTTAAGACCCAAGAAATCGTGAAAAGGTGTCAGAAGTGAAACTCCCTAAGAAGTCTTCACATAGAGAGCTTGATCTACCATGCTCCTTCTAGCTCCTCGCCCACCTCTTCTCTCTGCTCCTCTCTACCTCTCCTCTCCTCTCCTCTGCTCTCTCTCAACTCTGCTCTCAACCCTCGGGGCACTGTCCCTAATACGAAACCCCAAAACATAGAACACGCCCTCCGGCACACTTCCTCGACCAGGTCTTCTTCCAGTAATTTTCCGTCCAGCGCTGTCCATCCTCCATCGTCCATCAGCTTGGCCTTGGGTCCCAGACACCGTCCGCGCTAGGAGTTGCGATTGGCACATTCCAAAGTACTCCCATGTCTGGCTTCCCCCATAATTCAATTCTTAGACAAAGACCTTTTCTACTAACGAACCAACTGTCCTTGCACCTGCGGTGAGATCATGGGATGGAGAAATACTTCGCATCTTTTAACTTTACAATTTACTGCAGCCCAAAACCTCTACTAGAATAAATCATTGCGGCCTACTGCATTCAGCTAACATAAGAAAATAACAGGCCTTTCTCCTCAACGATATATGTGCATTCGGGCCTCTACTCGGTTAAACACGCTATTAAATCACATCCTAAGCATTAGTACTTTTACTTTCACATACCTAAATAAGCAACCTACATGAGTAAATTTAATCATGTCACACGTTTACCTAATACATTGCATTGAACGAAAACTAATCATCATGTATTTTACTGAATACATTTGCAATACAGTTTCACATTTCTAACACTTCTATGTTGCGATATAGCTGATACATTTCTTAATACATTTCGTACGGCACATCTAAGTATACATTGATTATATGCGGGTGCCAACTAACAGTGAATATGATGCACCCCTACAAATTTCAAAACCTTTAGGCGCTACATCAATGATAATTTTGACCTTACGTTTGGAGGGATATAGAGGTTAATCAAGAAAAGAGAGTTCTTGCATTTCCTATGCGATTTTGTTAATTTTATTATTAAGATGCTCTTGTCTTCTGAAGTCATCTGTTCCATTTCCAATGGTAAGTGTATTGCTACAAAAAAGGCCAGACACTCTTTGGGTGGCCTGTCTTTTTCACTTTTACCACTGGAGAAATGTAAACAACACATCCGCTGATTGAGGATGGTTTTAACGCCCATGTCTCTTGTGAACAGCGGGGCAGATTTATGTTTCCTGGCGCATCCCTGTAAATCAGCAGGGATGCGCCAGGAAAGATGCGTCACGCAAGTTTACCCTTGCGCCACCACAGATGCGCCGCATTTACAATGCAGCGCATCGTGGCGCACGGATAAACAGATGTGTGACGCATCTGATGGCATGGGGGGCCCATTGCTGGAGTCGTGTCGCAAGCACGACGCAACTCCAGCAATGCTCAGGGGCTGCCCATACCTAACATGCTGCGTCATGCCATTCGCCTGCTTCAAGCAGGCGCAGGGTTTTGACGCAGCAGCGCCGGAAAAGTGACTCAGTGAAATCTTGTAGATTTCAATGCGTCACTTTTCCGAGGCTTTTTCCGACGGAACGCCCACCCTGCATACATTAAACCTGACGCAGGTTTAATGTAGCACAGGGCTTTACAACGTGACGCATCTCCCTAGATGCGTCACGTTGTAAATAAGGCGCAACATGGCGCATGGTTCACGCCGCCGCTGCATCACAGAAGTGACGCAACGGCGGCATAAATGTCTCACAAGGGGCTTGTAAATCTGCCCCAGCGCGTTTAAAAATATTTTGTCAGGGATGTCACATTTTTATCCACTCCATTAGATTGCACCCGTTTATATTCCAAGAACAAATTCTTAGCTGATCTCTTTCTGGAAAAGTTTCATTTGCAAATGTCCTTTACTTTATAATTAGATCATTGTGCTCTATACGTTCAGATTAACACATTATTCTTATTTTAAATAGTTTTTGTTCTACCATCTCCGAATGACATTAGCAGAGAAGGTGCTAAATAATCATTCAAGTAGTCGGTTAGTGCTTGGGAGTGAAGGCAATGCGGTGTTTATTTTTCATGTGCTCTGTTCTGCTATATATTTGTTCACACCACACTAAAACTGTGGTTTCTGTGATTTCATTTGTGAAGACAATGTATAAAACCCCTCGATTTTGGTACTGAGCTGGAATTCTTTCCTATTCTGCTAGTGATGCTGTCTGATCCTTTCCAGAGTTTGCTGTCTATTTGGAACTTGAATAACATCTGATTTTTGCATACTCTGTAGAACTCTGCATTTGAGAGCCTTAATGGTATTGACTCTCTACCACTTATTTTTTAATTCTGTAATAAAAACCCTTTAACCTTACAATGACTTAGAACTCATATATTGAGTGGACCTATTTAATCCATCCTATTTAACTGATGAATTGTATTTCTGATTTTGGGTGTTTTGGGCAGTGCCTTAACAGTGGAACACATTGCTTTGTGAAACTGAGATTTACCACTGTCTCCGATCCAGTGAAAGGAGGGAACTATGAGGGAGGTAAATTTCGGTTTGGGGTGCCTCAATTTTGGGATACCATTTTGCTCCCATGAGTGCCACCCGAACACTGAAGTGAGACTTGCTCATTCTTGGCGAGCTCTAATCTCACACTGTATACTGTCATCCACAAAATTATATAAACTACAGAACTCTGAACAAAGCTAGCACACTGTTACAATGAAACAATATTGCTAAATAGAACTTAAGTTACCTAAGCATTAGGACATTCAAATGTACATGAAAGGATCAATTATATGAACCCAACCAATGGTTTATCAATGAGAAGCGTCCACTGGCGCTACAAAAACAAATATTCTAAAACATTATTATGCAAAACCAAGGTCACTTCTAAAACAGTGGTACACTCACAACTAAATGGGAGCAAGGAACATTCAATGTTAAACTTTATGAAGCATGTTTGTCCAACTGGCAATAACAGATATGGTAAATCAAAAGTTACCACAGAGCTCTAAACCATTAGCCTACCTATCACTAGGCCCACACACTCAACATAGATACTACAGTGGTGTATGTGATATTAAGAATAGTTTTTTATTCTTTTTATTTCAAGGGTCCTGGCTATACATAAATTCAGAAGGATTTCCTTCCTTCCAATATTTAAAGTACACATACTTCTTGTTGCTTGGAAAGCTGACATGCCAAGAGCTAAAGCTTACAAAAACACATTCACAGATTTGTTTTACAGAAGATTGTTGTAAATAAGAATTATGTGAGAAATTATTACAACACTCCACTAAACTTGTGCAAAGGGCCGCTTTCTTGGGAAGTAAGCCGAGCTGGTCAATACATCTTTCAGAAGAACAGCACAAGCTGCTATGCCCTAAAACGTCTTCTACTATGTACAGCTAAACCTTCCCTCTTAATTCTCTTTTCTTCCTCTCTCTTTCTCTCATTTCCCAGTCTTCCATTCTCTCAGTTATCCATCTCTCCATTCTTTGAGCCCTCACCACCAACAGTAAAACCCTATCTAGAGATGTTCTTTGTGTCCCCATACATCCTTTCATGCCATTCATTCCACTGACTTTTTCGTTCATTTCGCAAGACACAATCAATTATTTAGCAGCGACAAATGAACTCCATCAAGCCAACACAGGGGGATTTATAGACAATCTTGCTGTGTTTCTTCTCCTTCACTTTGCAGACACTTACCGTCTTTCTTTTAATCTCTATGAGGGTGATTTTCTGTTCCAACCCATCTCTTTCTTAAGAAGTTTGAATCTTTTTTCATCATGTTAGTCACCCGGTTGACTGACCCAAATATTCTCCCTAGGTGCAACACCACAACATTCGGCCAGGCCGCTTCTATATGAGCCACATACTTGGCATCAGTTGAACCAATCGCATTCCCTCCAATCCATACCTGGATATGATTGCCTTCTCAAAATCTATTTCCATTTAACTATTGAATGTCCACATATCATATCTCTCTATTCCTCCCCTTCTTGTTCTCCGCACCTGCAATATTAAAGTACAGCTGTTAAAACCCTTCTCCATTCCCTAAAGTTCTTGTTTTTAGGCATTCCCACAGCCAATAATTTCCCCACATCCTTAACCCCTTTAAAAATCTGTCACTGAAACTCGCTTGAAATCATTCTGTTGCTGAACCGACCCTGAATGAATACTTGCCAAATTCTCGCTCACTCCAGTCCCCACCTATTCTGCAACACTGCTAAAACCTGTCTATTCGTTACTTTCAAGACGTCCACATGTAGGGAAAATGGCCCTGTTAGCCAACCCTTTAATCGCATGAATTGATCCATCAGTACCATTGGGCAAATGTTTTCTTCCTCTGAGTGCCACAGCTACACCATACTTCCTTTACCTTTTTCATCTCTCTTGCTGTACCATAGCCTAAACCCCACTGTGTTGTCCGACCTCACTATGTCCCCATATGCAAACCCTATACTCTATGTTCCTTCCTGTTCTGATAACTAAAATATCCCAGAAAATAACACTGTAAAGAGGGCCCAAAAACAACAACCTCTCCCACACAGATGAGCATGCAGATCCTTGGACCACCAACATCCTCAAAATGTCCACCGTGACAAGTATCCTTAGCTCTCTCCTCCTAGTCCCCTCTCTCTAGACCATTTCTCAAGTATCGTCCTACTCATTCCCCCCACCCACCTGGATCGGACCCCCTGGAGCATTTACCATAACATGTGATCCCTGCTATTTTCCCTCGAATAGTCACTTGTGCCAACCCTTTGTCAAGCTGATCCATACAAATGTTGACCATGTCCATCTTCTCCTCCCTTTCTTGCCTCAAATTGTCCTGTCCACCTAAAACTCAGCCCACCCCAGCTAGCAAGACCTCTTTGTTAAACTCCAATACCAAAGAGCACCATCACCATAGCACCAAACCAGCACTACCATCACCACCATTACTATTAGCAAAACAACTGCCTTCAAAACTACCACTACCAATACTGACGCTAATACTATGACCACTAATAAAACCAACAACACCATTGCCATCAATAATACTACTAATACCACCAACACCAATTTTACAGACAATAGCCTTGGCAATAGCAATAACTATGCCACCATTAGCACACTACAAATACCATCACAGGCACTAGTTCCACAACTAACAATAGCTCCAATCCCATCACTAAACTACATATATATAGAACTTTTACATTAATATTTAACCTATTTGCTTAGCTGCCCGCAATGACTGGCAAGTCCGACACTGAGATACTATTCATGGAGACGGTTTAACATAGCAGAGGGGTATATCACCACTTTGTTAGAAAGTGATTTACAATAGACACCTCTTTGGCTTTTCTTAAGCAACCAGGCACAAAATTACACCTGTTCAGCTCAAAATTATATTATGACTCATGTTGATGAGCATGATGTGTTACAAGAGTCTCTCACTGTGTATTGCATGTTTTTAAAGCATGATTAGGTCACATTGCATTTGCCTATGCGTGTTCACCAGTGTCCGCACACATCCACAAATATCAAATGTTTTTAATAGCGGAGCAATTAAAAAGGATACCATTAACCTTGATCATTTACGCATTTTAGATCCAAGCCACCCAGGAGGATGGGAAAAATTCCTTAGGATTACACACTTTGCAATTTGCATAAGGCATCACATAGAGAGGGACAGTCAGTGGCGGAAGCATGTTGACAGCCCTTAAGAGTTGACTTATCCCTCTTCTCACTTTTAATTATACCATATTGAGGAACGTGAATAAATCAAGGCTTTTCCACCAAGAAGCACTTTTAACAGTTCGTTCTATCTATCAGGGGTATTCGCCGTTAGCTATGGTATTGACCTGTCAGGCACGGCCACCAGACTTTTCCTCAGTCTCCACTGGCACTGCAGTCTATGAACTTTTTAACAAATATACTGTATCTTAGTTTCATTGTATTGCATTCGATGTGCCTCAGGAGATTGCCGGCTCCTGCACTGAGGTCATTCTTGCAGCCACTCTTCTTTTCCTTGTAATGCAAGCCCAGTGCATCGGGAGGTGTCTGACTCCCATACCAAGGGCGTTCCCACAGTCACTTTTGTTTCTTTGTACTGCACGCCTTCGTGCATCAAGAGGTGCCTGGCTCCTGCACCGTGAGTGCCATGTTGCCTCCAACCAGTGTTTATTGTGCTATGTGTTCTTGATTTGATTTTAATTCTAATATAGATAATTTTATTTTAAATTCACTGCACGGTGAGCTCGCAGGGGAGCCTGCGAGTCTCACCTGGGTTAGCTGACCCCTTGTTATCTTGTTGTTAGCCCACATTACTGTACATCACCGTGCTCACTGCGCTAGTTACAGCAAGCTATATTTCGGCATCACCCTTTCATGGGAGAATATTTAAGACACACTAAAGCACTTCCGCACAGTGGACGAGCTAGAGGCGCTTCAAAGGCATGCCCATCTGTGCCTGTCCATGCTTGGACCACGCTCAGCACCAGTCCCCCTAGTTGTGCCGCCCGAGATTCCAGCCAGCTTTTACACTATTTAACCAAGACCTCTACGCACTCAAGCCTAATGGTAAGTCCTCAGCTTGCCCCCAAGTACCTGTTGATTGATTTTTCCCCATTTCAACACTGCCCAGCATGCAACATATCTCTTCCTAGGATTTTTAAAGATACACACCACAACCTTACCGGGACTCAGGGCACTATCTATAGCAAACAGGTACCTAATCATGTCACGCCATTACACTGTGCCTTATTAAACTCTAAATCCTTAGTTAAGCACAATCTTGACTGCACAGTCTTTATAGAAAACAATCATCTAGACTACATTTTCGTTACTGAATCCTGGACAGATGCTGCTTCTGGCCCAAGAATGGCAGAAGCCTTCACGGCTACGCCATACACCCTCTGAATGGAGAAGGCAAAGAGGCGGTGACCTGTCTATCATATATGGGGACCACATTAAGGCGTCCCTCTAAGTGGCTTCTAAGTGGCTCCTTCATTGCGAAGCACTGTACTTTATTTTCAAATACCCCTCAGTCTTGATTGTATCGCCCTCCGAGGCAAAGGGGATCATTCATTTGCTCTCTGCTCGAAGATGGATTGTGTACTACCAACTTTACAATTATGGGTGATTTGAGCTTTCATCTGGAAATCACAACCGATGTAGACTCGGTACACTTTATTAACACCTTAGAAAGCTTGGGCTTGAGCCAGTTGGTGGAAGGACCCAATCACTTGGCAGGTCATCTTTTGGATGACATCTTTTCTAACAATCCTCTTCTTAGCTTTCAGGGGTCCTTGCTGCTTACTTGGTTCGATAATTCGGCAGTCCTCTTCAATCTTTATAATCCATTCCAATAATATGACAAATAACTCCATGGGTAAACCCATTAAGTTTTGCGCCTGGCATAAGATGAATCCATTGTTGTTTCGAAAACATCCTATTTCTTCTCTGCCTGTCTACCAAGATGCCGTAAACGCTGCCACAGCTTCTTTTATTAGCTGGCTGCTAGCAGCAAGCTCGTCACTAGCTCCAGAAATTCTTGAGCTCCCTTGTTGAACCCAACCCTCTGCCCCTTGGAACTCAGATACATTCAGAGCCCAAAGACGTACTTGTAAACAGCAAGAACGCCGATGGCGCAAAGACTGTGACCCCCATGAAAAAAGTAAATATAAAATATGCTTAGCTCATTATCAAATCCTAATGGTATGGGAAAAATCGGCCTTTTTAATACCAGCCAAATATACAAAGCAAAAAAATCATCCAAAGAACTCTTTAAAATAGTTAGGAATGTATCTTCCCCTAACACACCCAAGACATCAAACAGCCAGAAACTATGTGATAAAATTACCAATCACTTTCAGAACAAAGTAGATCAGATCTTCCAGAACTTATGTTGCTCAGCAACTCAGTCAATACAAGCATCTCATCTAAACCACCTGGAATCCCCTTCAGTCTTGCCCTTTTTCACCTGTTTCATGCCCCTTTCTTCTGATCAAGTCTTGGATTTTCTTCATTCAACTAAGTCAGGATCCCCACTGGATCCTTGTCCAGTCTAAAGACAAAGATACTTTTTCAAAAAGAGCACATGCATGGTCATTAATGAAGAGGTATACATTAATCAAGGTTCAGTCATATTTAGAAACCCCTTGGTCTTTGACGCTAAAAATGTTTCGGCCTCTTCTTAGGATCTCGTCATGTAACGCCATGGCTTTGAAGAACGGAACTGATGCCTTGCTGTTTATGTAAAATGGGAGAAGAGAATATTATCCATTTGCTTTGCATATGCTCAAATTTGAAGGAAGAAAGAACAACTGCAAGTAAGTTAAGTGCCATTTTAACATCTGCAGAATACGAATTTGTAGACAAGCACTAATTAGATGTCTACAACCAAATGACTTAGATTTGAATTGGCTTTTGCAAAGTTTATATTAAAGATAGGAAAGGAATTAGACCCATTAGACTGATCGGAAAAGATAACATAGGTTATTAATGAATGATTAATCGATATTAGGAAGTTTGCATTATTAATTGTCATTTAATTTTATAATATGGATGATTTTGATTAACCTAATAATGTATATTTGTATCGTGAAGTTATATTTTCATCACTAAATGGACTGCTATAATAATAATCTTGTACTTTTAAAATATTGTAAGAGCTTTAATAATCAAACAATAAAATTCTTACTTGTCCAGTCTCTATTTTGAAGTTGATCCCTGACCTCATAACATTAAACCACACAGCCCCGGTCAATCTCATTTTTAAATCTGGACTTTTTCCTTCCACCTGGAAAACTGCCTGTCAAATACCCCTGCTAAAAAAAGCCAATTTAGACCCGAATGAACCTAAGAACTTTAGGCCAATCGCCCAGTTAAAATAATTTTGAAGACCATTAATAGTCAAATTTCTTCTTTTCTTTTATTCAAACCTCGAGCCTCCTCAATGACACACAATTTGTCTTCAGAGGAGGCCATTGCATATAATCTGCCTTGGTAGAAGAAATCAGAGAAGCTCTTGGTAGTGGGTTTCAAGCCACCTTGATCTTATTGGATCTCTCGGCAGCCTTCGATACGTTTTAACACGGTATCTTACTGGACCACCTTGAGTCCATAGGAGTGCAGGGGTCAGCACTTACATTACTGTATTCCTTCCTTTTAGATAGGGTGCAATATGTGGAACTAGATTCCTTAACTTCCAAGTCCTTTTTTTTCCCTTGTGGAGTTCCACAATGTTCTTCTATCAGTCCAGCTTTTTCCAACATTTATATCACTAAGCCGTCCCCCATAATCAGATCCTTCAGGTTCAAGCTGACATCCTATGCGGACAATATGAAAATTGTTGTTTCCATCTCCAATGAGGACACAAATATTAACAAACACTTCTATGATTGCATGCTAGTGGTCAGAGCCTGAATGAGCCAGAACTGTTTAAAACTGAAATCAAACAAAACAGTGGTTATCCTATTGACGACAATCCCTTCTTCTGGTCTCCCTTCTGGTGGCCTGCAGACCTGGGATCACACCGTATTCCAGCCACAAAACTTAGAAATTTAGGAGTTATCATGGACCATAGACTTACCTTTAGAGACCAGATTAATTTAGTTAACTCCTCAATATTTCTTATTTTACGAATGTTAAGAAAAATCCTGCGTTTCATACCACAAGATGCCCAGAAAACCGTAGTGTCCTCACTCATTCTGTCCAGACTATGCTACTGTAACACTCTGTACTTGAAAATGCAGCAGCAACATCTTCATAAGCTTCAGGTCCTCCAGAATGCAGCTGCCAGACTTCTTTCTTGAACTTCAGTTCCATTAAACCTGTGATCGTTGACCTCCATTGGCTCCCTGTCATAAAGAGGTTAAATACAAAGCACTCTGTATAGCCTATAAGGCTTCCCAAAATTCTGGTCCTGCATTCTTCAGACAAAAGCTGGGCTGGTATCTTCCCAGTAGAACTTGTCGATCCTCCGGTGCAAAGCTCTTGAAAGTCCACAGAATCAAAAAAGACAGCTGGGAAGGCCAACGTTTCATCCTGGGTGCTGTCAAGATCTGGAATAATGTACTCCCTTCCATCCATTCCTCCTCTAGTCCCTGGCATTCAGGAAAGCCTTGAAGATTTGGATTTTTTCCCATTAGTCCGCTGTAAAATAAAGAGATGAAGATTTGTGCAGGTTGCCTTTAGAAGGAGGTTTATTTGTATAGTTCAAAACACCCACGACCGAGAGCTGCCACTGCGCACCAGGATCTCTGCCAACTGAACCAACATTCACAGAGTCCTGGCACATATCATTCCAGCCTCGCTCGTGGAACGACATTCAACTGATGCATTGTATAGATGGTCAGAGACATCCACGCGCTGAGGTGCAGGACAAGATGTCTCGGTGAGATATCTCCTTACCACCTCCGCCCATGTCTGGTACTAGGAGCTAGTGCTGGGATGCCTCGGGTAGCTGTGAGATTTACGTAAACCCAATAACATTAACATACTTGACAAGAACTCTTCTGGGTACTTCCAGTTTAGAAAACTTCTTAAGAGCTCCCCTATCATACACATGGTAGTAGCCTATTCTGGTCATTGCCTGTAATGGCATGAGGAGCAGCCCTATGGTGAAGCATGCCACCATTTTGTGGCTGAAGGCATTCACCCTTTAAATAATAGACTTCCACCTTGCATTCAACATATTGGCCAGTACTATTGCTTCACCGTTATACATATCTTTTAGGGCACCCATTGTCTTTGTTTCTCTTGAAAAATCCTGACTATGAGGGTTATTGTTAGATCTGGGGGTCTCTAGTTGGCAGAGGTAGGTACCACTGTCCAAATAGGGACCCTTACTTCTAATCAGGGTAAGGGGGATACACTCTTTAGATAACCCCTGCTCACCCCCTTGGTAGCTTGGCACGAGCAGACAGGCTTATCAGAGGCAATGTGTAAAGTATTTGTAACAACACTCACAGTAACACAGAGAAAACACCACAAATGGACTCCACACCAGTATAGATAAAAAACATACTTTTATATAAACTACACAAGACCAAAATGACAAAAATCCAACAAACACAGTTCAAGAATATGGTTTCAAAAGAGTTCTTAGCTGAGCGACAAAATAATCCACATTAGTGTCGATTTTAGCCAACAGTACCTGGTGATGCGATAAAAGTTCCTAGCGGCGCTCAGGCGTTGAACAAGAAGCAACAGCGTCAGTCCTGAGACCCTGGAAGGCGATGCGACAACCCCGCTGCACGCAGCGGCCGTGTGCGACGAATCCGGCCTGTATGGGGAGTGAGGCGATACTTGTATGGATTCCAAGGCGTAGCTTCTCCGGCAGAAATTTATTCGCAAAGGCACGATGCGACGATCTTCGATGTTTCTGCGACGATGTCCGCAGTGATGAAATACGGCCCGCTAAAGAGCGGTGCGGTGATCTTTAATGGCTCTGCAACGATGTTCGCAGTGACAAAATGCGGCCCACTAACGAGCGGTGCGACGATCTCACTCAGCGGCGGCAGGCTCTGCGACGACACTCGCAGCGAGGAGAATCTTCTCGCTCCGGGGGCAATGTGCTCCAAAGATGAACGCGGCGTTGATGTTGCAGCGACGACAGGCGCTGCCACGATCTTCGCGGCAACGAAAATTTCTCGCTAAGTCAGCGGTGCGGTGCGTGAAAAAGTTGCGGATCTTTTACTGCTTTTCTCTTGGTCAGCTTTCCAACAGCAGGCACCACTTCCAGAGGCCTCACAATTGGATCAAGCACTCTAGGAAGGGCAGAACTCACACAGCAGAATTCAGGGGGAAGCTGGGGGTGAAGTCCTTTTGTTCCTGGGACTTCTTAACAGGAGGCCCTTAGAGATTCCTTCAAGCCAGTGGACACAGCACACAGCAAAGTCCTTCCCCTCTCATTGGCAGCAAAGCAACTGCAGGTCAGCCTTACAGCAGGTCAGTCCTTCTTCTTCAGTCTTCCAGCTTTCTCCATGGCAGACGTTCCTTCTTATTTCCAGGATGACCTACTTTTCTCTAGTCTGGGTCCCAATACTTATACCCCAAAATCCTTTGTCCTCTGAAGGCAGAGGGGCCTTGGCCTAGTCAGAACCAGTTCTGGCCAGTCCTGGAGCACTCTGTGTACTTGGTTTCTTCTTTCCTTTGAGAGAGAGGGGCAGGGTCGTCAGCGGCCCAGCAGGGGGTGGAGCCAGCATTGTGGAAGGCAGGCACCGCCCTATTCAGGCACAGGTGCTACTCCTCCCACCCATCTACAGGGGAATTTCCCTATTCAGCCCTGGGCTGACTCATTCAGCCTCTGGGAGCCACCCCTGTCCTTGTCACTCACAAACCAGACAGTCAATTCACAAACATGCCAAGGCACACAGAAAGGGCAGAAAAGGAAACAGCCGCTTTCTAAAAGTGCTGTTTTCACACACAGAATTTAAAAAACATCTTTCCTAAAAGATGTGTTATTAAATTCTGAGTTCAGGGATACCAGACTTTAATTTTCCATCTTGCTCCTATGGGAAGATATGCAGGTAAACATTATACTCAGCATTCCCCATTATAGCCTATGGGCAAGATAGCCTTTCAATAGTGAAAAACGAAAATGGCTGTGATTCACTACCATAGCATGTCACCTACACCAATACAAGCTCTACCTTTTACTTACACTGCACCCTGCCCAGGGGGGTACCTAGGGCCTTCCATAGGGGTGTCCAAGGTGTACAGAAAGGGAAGGGTTAGGCCTGGCCAGTATGGACACTGGTCAGGTCAGCATGGCAGTTAGCAACTGCACCCAGGCACTGCGGTGGCAGGCCTGTGACACCATTTTAGGGCTATTCCTGTGGGTGGCACAATCAGTGCTGCAGGCCCACTAGTAGCATTTGAATCACCAGCCCTGGCACACTCAGTGCACTTTACTAGGGGCTAACAGGTGAAACAAATATACCAATCATGGATAACCAATCAATATAACAATTTACCTAGGGAGCACTTGCACTTTGACACTGATCAGCAGTGGCAAAGTGCCTAAACCATCTAAACCAGCAAAAACGAAATCCAGCACAGCGTCAAAAATACAGGAGGTAGAGGCAAAAAGTCAGGGGAAACCACGCCAAAGATGCCAGGTCTAACACGTGTCCCCTCCAGCTGAAAGTGGGGAGAACTACCCACCTTCTTGGGCGTTCTCATCGCTAAGGCGGAAAAACCTGGACAGACCATCAACGTTGGCGTGTTCTGTACCGGGAAGGTGTTCCACCGTAAAGTCCATTCCCTGTAGGGAGATGGACCACCTCAACAGTTTTGGGTTCTCACCCCTCATCTGCATTAACCATCTGAGGGGCCTGTGGTCTGTCAGAACCCAGAAGTGAGTCCCAAACAAGTAGGGACTCAGCTTCTTCAGAGCCCAGACCACAGCAAAAGCTTCCCTTTCAATCGCACTCAACCTCTGTTCCCTGGGAAGTAGCCTCCTACTAATGAAAGCTACAGGTTGGTCCAAGCCCTCATTGTTGATCTGTGAGAGTACCGCTCCCACACATGCTCTGAAGCATCTGTCTGCACTACAAACTCACTTGAGAAATCAGGCGCCTTGAGCACCGGTGCCGTGCACATGGCAGTCTTCAGGGCATCAAAAGCAGTTTGACTGGCATTGGTCCAATTCCCTCTCCTGGGCTGCTTCCTTGAAGTCAGCTCTGTCAAGGGGGCAAAAATGGTGCCATATCCCTTGACAAATCGGCGATAATACCCGGTGAGTCCTAGGAAGGCTCTCACCTTTGTCTGGGTCTTGGGGGGCTCCCAAGCCAGGATGGTATCACTCTTCACTTGGAGGGGCGCCACCTGGCTGCTCCCTACCTGATGTCCCAAGTACACCACAGAACCCTGCCCTATCTGGCACTTACTGGCCTTGATAGTGAGGCCTGCCCTTTGCAGAGTCTTCAACACTTCACAGAGGTGTTGCAAGTGTTCCTCCCACGTGGAGCTGAACACAGCAATGTCATCCAGGTATGCGGCGCTGAATTCCTCCAGCCCGGACAGTACCTGGTTGACCAGTCTCTGGAATGTGGCAGAGGCGTTCTTCAGTCCAGAGGCCATAACTCGGAACTGGAAGTGCCCCTGTGGAATTGAAAACGCAGACCTCTCATTGGCCACCTCAGTTAAGGCAATCTGCCAGTACCCAGATGTTAAATCAAACGTACTGAGGTACCGGGCAGCTCCCAACCCATCCATGAGCTCATCAGCTCTGGGGATGGGGTGCGCATCAGTCTTGGTGACCACATTGAGCCCACGGTAGTCCACACAAAACCGGAGTTCTGGGGTGGCAGCTTTTGGAACTAAGACCACTGGGCTAGCCCAGAGGCTGCTGGAGGGCTCAATTACCCCTAGCACCAACATCTTGGAAACCTCCTCCTTGATGCTGGCCCTGACCTTGTCAACTACCCTGTAGAATTTCTGCTTTACAGGTAGAATATCTCCAGTGTCCACATCATGGATGCACCAGTTGGTGACACCTGGGGTCAGGGAGAACAGGGAGGAAAACTAACACCTGGCGACAGTCCCTCTGCTGTTCTAGGGTCAGGGTGGGCAAGAGGACCACACCATCCACTGACCCATCTTGCTCCTTGGCTGCCAGGAGGTCAGGAAGAGGGTCACTGTCCTCTTTCATTCCAGCATCTGTAGCCAGGAGCATGGTTACATCAGACCTCTCGAAGTGGGGTTTGAGGCAGTTCACATGTAAGACCATCAGGGGCTGCCTGGTAGGTTACTTCGCTCTTGCACTCCACCACCTCATATGGCCCAGTCCACTTGTCCTTGAGTGCACAAGGCTCCACTGGCACCATTACCCACACTTTCTGCCCAGGTTGAAATTCGACCAGAGTGGCATTCTGGTCGTACCTTCTTTTCATTTCTTCCTGGCTGGCTTCTAGGTTCTCTTGGGTGAGCTTCCTGAAGCACAGTGTCTGGTTGCGGAAGGCCAGCATATAGCTGAACACATCCTGGGAGGTTTTCTCGGGGGATTTCTCCCACCCCTCCTTCACCAGAGTAAGAGGTCCTCTAACAGGGTGGCCATACAGAAGCTCAAAGGGACTGAACCCTAAGGAATCCTGAGGCACCTCCCTGTAGGCAAACAACAGGCATGGTAAGAAGACGTCCCACTTAAGTCTCATGGGCTCCGCAAGGCTCATAATCATACCTTTCAGGGTTCGGTTGAACCTTTCAACCAACCCATTTCCTTGAGGGTGGTAAGGAGTGGTGAATTTATAAGTTACCCCACACTCCTCCTACGGAGACTTCATGTACCTAGAGATGAAGTTGGTATCCCGGTCGGAGACCACCTCTCTGGGGAACCCCACACGGGAAAACATCCCTATCAATGCACGGCCCACCACAGGTGCTGTAATCGTCCTGAGAGGGACTGGTTCCGGGTTCCGGGTGGCTTGGTCCACCAATACCAGGATGAACCTGTTGCCTAAGGCTGTCTTGGGGTCCAGTGGCCCCACAATATCGATGCCCACCCACTCGAAAGGGGTGCTCACCACAGGAAAGGGTTGGAAGGGTGCCTTGCACTTCCCTCCACTCTTCCCACTTGCCTGACAAGTCTGGCAAGTCCTACAGAATGTCCCGACGTGCTTCTTCATCTGGGGCCAGAAGAAGTGGGTGACAAGCCTTTGGAAGGTTTTGTCTTGCCTCAGATGTCCTGCGAGAGGCACGTCATGAGCCAGACCCAGTAGAAAGTCCCTGAAGCGCTCGGGTACCACCAGCACACGGGCTGCACCGGGCTCAGTGAACTTAGGCTCACTATAAAGCAACACATCCTGCCAGTAAATGAGATGATCCTTGGCCGCTCCACCTGCTGCCTGGTCTGCAGCTTGCTGCCGCATACCAATGAGGGAAGGGCATTCCTTCTGCACCCTGCAGAACTCCTCCCTGGAGGGGCCACTCTCTTGCTGCCAATGGGTCAGCTCAGGTTGGTCCCCCAGTTCAGCCACCTGTTCCCCTGTAGGTTCCAGGACATCCCCCTCAGATTCTGCTCCTTTCTGGACCGTGGGAACGGTGGGGGCTGGTTTCCCAAGCCCACTGCTCCTTCTCCTCTAGGCAGGTACCTGGGCCACAGTTTCAGGCTCCAGGTCTGCTAAATCACCCCTACTATCTGCCATAGACCGAGTGGTCACACAGATGCACTCAGGCAAAACCAACATCTGCATGTGAGCTTGGCATTCCACCTCCTTCCATGGGGAACTCTCCAGGTCATTACCTAGCAGACAGTCTACAGGCATGGATGGACTCACAACAACCTTCAAGAGACCTGAGACCCCCCTCCACTCAAAGGAAACCTGTGCCACTTTACAGAGGCGCACTGAGTTGTCAGCTGCAACTACTGGGTGAAGTATATTGGGAATGACCTGCTCTTCAGACACCCACTGACAACTCACAGATGTCACGCTGGCTCCTGTGTCTCTCAGAGCCTCCACCCTTCTCCCATTGATGGTCACCCACTGCCCGTATTTCTTAGTGTTATCGGGCAGGCAGGTTTCCAGGACCATCTCTTGGTCTCCTAAAGAGACAAGGGTCATAACTGATGATCCCTCCCCTTCACAAGAAATTAAATCCTCCCACAAAGCTATACTCACTAAACCCAGTTTAGGAGCACCAGTGGGTGCTGGAGGTTTCTTGGGGCAACTAGGGGCAATGAACCCCACCTCTTTGCAGTGATAGCAGGTAGGTGGGCCCCTGGGGTCCCGCCTGCCCCTAGGGGGCCAGGTTGGTGTGGGCTTGGGGGGTTGGGACTCCTTTCCCTGAGAACTGTTTTGGGGCCCTTGAGAGAACTCCTTTTGGTTACCCTTGTCCCCACCACTCTTTTGCTGGGGACCCTGCCCACCTTTGGCTGTGGTACCCACAATTCCTCTGTGGACCCTGGTACTGGTTCAGCTGTCCGCCTCCTTATCAAGCTCAATTGGGTCTGTCAGTTTGCTGTCTAAAAGATGCTGGAGCAGCTCTGGAACACACAGACTACTCAAGTGCTCCCAACTAATTAAATGCAACAACCCCTTGTAATCAGTTACTTTGCTGCCCTTCATCCAACCTTCCAGTGCACGCGAGTACAGATTCACACACTCCATCCAAGTCTCAGACTCTTTCTTCTTGGAGTTCCTAAACTGCAGTCTATACTGCTCTGGAGTAAGTCCATACCTGAGACATAGGGCCTCCTTCATATTGGGGTAGGTCATGGCACCTGCTGATTCTAAGGGCTCTAGAGCACTCCTCCCAGAAGCCTCAAAATGTTTCCACTGGCCCGCCCCCCAATGCTGATCAGGCACACCATTCATCCTCAATGCAATCTCATACGAGGTAAACCAGGCATAGATATCCTCACTCCTATTATAATTCTGCACCAAATCTTTGGGGATATATACTTTACCCCCTTGCACTGGCTGTGCGCTGTCACCATTGGAACTGGTCTCCACCTGTTTGGCTCTGATGTCCAGTTTTCTCATGCTCAGCTCATGTGACAAAAGCAATATTTTCTCTTCTTTCTCTACTTTCAATTGCTTCATCTTCATTCGCATGATTTCCAATTCATGCTCTCTCACCCTTTGGTTCTCCTCTAACTCTTCTGGGGTGAAGCTCCTACTGGAATGGTAGCTGCCAGCCCTTGAGACTGGTCTGCCCACCGGCAGATCTTAGGGAACAAAACCATTCTCTTCACCTGCATCATCGTCCTCTTGGGCCTCCCACCAGGCCTTCAAGACTCTTTGTAGCACATCCTTTCTAGATCTGCTTTTCACAGGGCAACCAAGGTCTTTGCAGAATTGCTTGAGCTCCTGAAATTTGTACAAATACAGATCCTCAATGGAAAACTCCAATCCTGCCCTCTCACTTGTTGCCACCTGAGACATGATGCTCTAGAAGAGTTACTCAAAAATAGAACCAAAAACACAGTATGTCGTTGCGTAGTGGTCTGCACTTAAACTAGTGATGTACACCAATGACTGTGGGTCAAGTACAAATACAAGTTCTAATCCTCACCGCTGACCACCAATGTTAGATCTGGGGGCTCTAGTTGGCAGAGGTAGGTACCACTGTCCAAATAGGGACCCTTACTTCTCATAAGGGTAAGGGGGATACACTCTTTAGATAACCCCTGCTCACCCCCTTGGTAGCTTGGTACGAGCAGATAGGCTTATCAAAGGCAACGTGTAAAGTATTTGTACCAACACTCACAGTAACACTGTGAAAACACCACAAATGGACTCCATACCAGTGTAGATAAATAAAGTACTTTTATATAAACTACAGAAGACCAATACGACAAAAATCCAACATACACAGTTCAAGAATATGGTTTCAAAAGAGTTCTTAGCTCAGCGACAAAATAATCCACATTAGCGTTGATTTTAGCCAACAGTACCTGGTGATGCGA
Source organism: Triturus cristatus (assembly GCF_964204655.1). Taxonomy (NCBI): domain Eukaryota; kingdom Metazoa; phylum Chordata; class Amphibia; order Caudata; family Salamandridae; genus Triturus; species Triturus cristatus. The sequence continues at coordinate 594,536,780 of NC_140590.1, read as the reverse complement.
TAAAAGTTCCTAGCGGCGCTCAGGCATTGAAAAACAAGCAACAGCGTCAGTCCTGAGACCCTGGGGAGGCGATGCGACAACCCCGCTGCATGCGACGAATCTGGCCTGTATGGGGAGTGAGGCGATACTTGTATGGATTCCAAGGCATAGCTTCTCCGGTAGAAATTTACTCGCAAAGGCACGATGCGACGATGTTCGATGTTTCTGCGACGATGTTCGCAGCGATGAAATATGGCCCGCTAACGAGCGGTGGGACAATCTTCGATGGCTCTGCGACGATGTTCGCAGCGACGAAATACGGCCCGCTAATAAGCGGTGCGACGATCTCACTCAGCAGCAGCAGGCTCTGTGACGATACTCGCAGCGAGGGGAATCTTCCCGCTCCGGGGGCGATGTGCTCCGAAGATGAACGCGGCATTGACGTTGCAGTGGTGACAGGCGCTGCGACGATCTTCGCGGCGACGGAAATTCTCTCACTAAGCCGGCGGTGCGTGAAATCGTTGCAGATCTTTTACTTCTTTTCTCTTGGTCAGCTTCCCAACAGCAGGCACCACTTCCAGAGGCCCCACAATTGGATCAAGCACTCTAGGAAGGGCAGAACTCACACAGCAGAGTTCAGGGGGAAGCTGGGGGTGAAGTCCTTTTGTTCCTGGGACTTCTTAACAGGAGGCCAGCTCTACTCAGGCCCTTGGAAATTCCTTCAAGCCAGCGGACACAGCACACAGCAAAGTCCTTCCCCTCTCCTTGGCAGCAAAGCAACTGCAGGTCAGCCTTACAGCAGGTCAGTCCTTCTTCTTCAGTCTTCCAGCTTTCTCCTTGGCAGTGGTTCTTTCTTGATTCCAGGATGATCTAATTTTCTGTAGTCTGGGTCCCAATACTTATACCCCAAAATGTCCTCTGAAGGAAGAGGGGCCTTGGCCTAGTCAGAACCAGTTCTGGCCAGTCCTGGAGCACTCTGTTTACTTGGTTTCTTCTTTCCTTTGAGAGAGAGGGGCAGGGTCGTCAGCGGCCCAGCAGGGGGTGGAGCCAGCATTGTGGAAGGCAAGCACAGCCCTATTCAGGCACAGGTGCTACTCCTCCCACCCATCTACAGGGGAATTTCCCTATTCAGCCCTGGGCTGACTCATTCAGCCTCTGGGAGCCACCCCTGTCCTTGTCATTCACAAACCAGACAGTCAATTCACAAACAGGCCAAGGCACACAGAAAGGGCAGAAAAGGAAACAGCCACTTTCCAAGTGCTGTTTTCACACACAGGATTTAAAAAACATCTTTCCTAAAAGATGTGTTATTAAATTCTGAGTTCAGGGATACCAGACTTTAATTTTCCATCTTGCTCCTATGGGAAGATATGCAGGTAAACATTATACTCAGCATTCCCCATTATAGCCTATGGGCAAGATAGCCTTTCAATAGTGAAAAAAGAAAATGGCTGAAATTCACTACCAGAGCATGTCACCTACACCAATACATGCTCTACCTTTCACATACACTGCACCCTGCCCAGGGGGGTACCTAGGGTCTTTCATAGGGGTGTCCAAGGTGTACAGAAAGGGAAGGGTTAGGCCTGGCCAGTGTGGATACTGGTCAGGTCAGCATGGCAGTTAGCAACTGCACCCAGGCACGGCGGTGGCAGGCCTGTGACACCATTTTAGGGCTACGCCTGTGGGTGGCACATTCAGTGCTGTAGGCCCACTAGTAGCATTTGAATCACCAGCCCTGGCACATTCAGTGCACTTTACTAGGGGCTAACAGATGAAACAAATATACCAATCATGGATAACCAATCAATATAACAATTTACCTAGGGAGCACTTACACTTTGACACTGATCAGCAGTGGCAAAGTGCCCAAAGCATCTAAACCAGCAAAAATGAAATCCAGCACAGTGTCAAAAATACAGGGGGTAGAGGCAAAAAGTCAGGGGAAACCACACCAAAGATGCCAGGTCTAACAGTTATCAACAAATTAGCTATAATGTCAGATGATGATTGAATCATCCTCAGACATGTGCATTTGAAGGGACTAGGAGATCTGCCAGGCTCTCCTCATAAACCATGGCATTTTCAAGAGTGCCTCTATTAACTTCTTTCAGAACAAACAATATTTTACGCCTTCTTCAGTTGGTATGGTGAATTGGCACCCTTTTCCTAATGGGAATGTGTGATGGTATGTGCTGAGAATATTGCATAATTTGCCTGTGGTACAATGAATTCAAATCAATGAATGTCCTCGCTGAATATTTTAGGAGCTTCAAAGCCCTTGAGCATTCAATATTACAAAAAGGATTTTTCAGGAGTCTTTCAGCCCTTTCTGTAATTGCTAGCTTCTTAACATGCACTGCATAAAGCAGAGAAAGAAAGTCTTTTTTTTAGCCGGTAATCCTCTGCTTCCCATACTAAGGTCTCTTGTTTTAGCTTGCCAGTCTAACTGCATAAAATATTTGGAGACCCTGGCCACTTGACGTGGGCTAGCACTGGAACTCACGCTCCAATGGTGGAAGGACAGAATGGGTTTCATATCTAATCTCGCTGGTTTTGAGGGATTAGAAAGATGAAGCATTGCTGTCAGGGGAGAAGATGCAGGTAAGGGAAGCAATAGTGTATAATTTCATCATATATATAAAAGCTTCAATGCCTATATAAATGTTAAGCTCTCACATACTACAATAAAAATATTTCAATGTGCAGTATGTGACACATGGGCAAAACTTAGCCAAATGTGATTGTGTTGTGATACAAGCATCGCCATTACAATCAATACATAAACCTCTAGGTCAGTGGATTATGAAATTACTGGGTCTTCAAAACATTATGTGCAACAAGCTGAAAGATATGAATGTGAACAGTACATGTGAACAGTACATTGAATGCTCAGAAGGGGTTCTGAAGAATTGTCCTTGTGGCCAGGAAGAATGTGAATCTAACAGGAATAAGATTGTTGTCTGGGTTATGTGGAGATTGCCTTTACCCCAGGTGAGGACAACCAGGCTAGACAACTTCTTTACAGCATGAAGTGAAGAGCTCACTCGGAAGGTGTATGAAGGTAAGTTTATTAGTACAGCAGTCCCCAGCAGTGGAGAAACCTTATGAACAAATGTCAGGAAACCAACTGCCAAAGAGAAAATTCGTAACATATTATGATGGCACAGGCTGGCACGAGGGAAGCTTGTGCCAACAAGTGCCACAAGAAACAACAACAAAATACTACACATCTTCTTCCTTTACAAAAAGCAGAAGGAAAGTAAGGAATATCAACAACAAACTATAATAATAACAATGCTACAATAAATGCTAGCAGACAGGAGGAAGTGAAACATGGAGGAAGAACATAAGGAAGAGAAAATGGCCATAAAAACATGTTAAACAATAATAAAAACAACAGAAAACAGTAAGTTAACTCTAAACATAATCATCAAGTTTCTTTGGGAGAACAGAAGACTTTCTTGGTCTATTTTTACAATTCTGAACCCCGAACATAAATCCCTACTGACTCACCTACATGTTCATGTTTTAATACGGTATCCAACCAAGCAATCCCCCCATACAGCTCACCAAATTTATCACTGCACTGAATTTCTGGGTCAATTATCACTTACAGTTGGCGTAGAACACCCTTCCAAATCACTAGTTCTTGGAGATACAGCACTAGAAATATCTCCCTCAATCTCCTGTTTATCATATGACAAAAGAGGTAACACACAAATTTTCAGACACATTTCCGCAAGGAAACACATTATTAGGACCTGTAAAAGAAAAACATTGTGATCTCACGTCTAAATGTACAGATCCACACATAACACCATCCTCACTATTAGCAACATTATCCTCAACACAGTTATCCACCCTCATCACACCACAAATTATGAGAAACCTTTGCCAATCTATTCAGACTCCACCACGACCCATTATTGAAATTCGCTGAAGTTTTTTCCACTTTGATCACCTAGAAAACCTTTGAAAACTTTGAGATACCCTTCCTGGCATGGAAAGGTAGTTTGATTTTAAAACAGTCACCCATAAGAATACATCCTTTCTTCTCAGAACCCAGCTTACCCTGACCACAACTTATATCCTCCTTCCTTTTTCTATGCACATTTTCTACAGATGAATGAGACATTTGTGATAAATCTTAAATAAGACTCTTTTGTCAGCCAAGATGGAACTAAAGACGTTCTGGGAATGCGCCCTCTAAGCATGGCAAAAGGAGAAAAAACAGTGGCAAGGTTCGGAGTAGAGTGATATGCTCATATATTTTTACAAACTAGCTTTTTAACATCCAAATTATTAGCTAAAGCAGCTTGAACTGTCTCAACCACCACCCTATTAAATCTATCTAAGGTACCATTCATGTTAGGAGAATACTTAGCTGTCTTGAGATGTGCAATATCCCAGTTATTCAAAAAACTTTGAATTTTTTCAGAAATGAACTGTTTGCCATTATTAGATGCAATACTCCTTATAAAATGCTTCTTGTAAAACTAAATGATACTCTCCTTAGTGGGGAGAGAGACCCATTTGAGTTCCGCCCATTTGGGAAAGTAATCTATGAGTACAAAAGCATAGATGTTTCCAGCAGGAAAAGACTTGTAAGGGACATAAACATCCAGAGCTAGTTTACTCCAAGGCCTTTGAGGAAACTCTGAACTGTGGCAAGGCGATCTATTAGTAATCAGTGTTTTCTCTGAATTAACACAAGTAACACAGTTTTTTATCAAACATTGAAATTTCTGAATCTATATTAGGGCACCAAAAACTTTCTCTAATTCCTTTTTTGTGAGAGTTTCTCCTAAATGGCCATAATGGGCCAACTGCAAAATCTCAGCACGCATCCTTTTAAGAGGAATAACACATTGATCCTTGAGCACCAAATAGCCTTCCAAAGAAATGGTATCTCTATTCTTCCACACAACTTGCAAAGCGGAACAAATAACTTTTTCACGTGGCCAACCCTTACTGATAAAGTCCCTAATTTTTAACAACTCTTCATCCTCCTGACTACTCTTCATGAAGCCTTCCTGGATAATTCTATCCCAAACAAAGGAAGCATTTCCCCAAATGAAGACACAACACAGTCTTCAGCTTAATCTTTGCCACACACACTGCTAATATCCGGTAATCTGGACAAACAATCTGCCACCACACTTGTAACCCCTCTTATGTGATCTGCACTAAAACAAATTCATATATCTAGGATAAAATCCTAACCAAGCTTGTAGATTCCCTTCCAGTGCCATTGCTGTTAAGCAAAGACAAAAGAGGTTTGTGATCAGTTTTTAACGTGAAAGATGTCACCAAAGATACATTTTAAAGTGTTCCACTGCCAAAGAACATGCTAAGGCCTCATGTTCAATAGTGGAATACCTGGTTCAGCACTTGACAGAGGCCTAGATGCGAAAGCTATTTCCTCTTTGAACACTGATACTTCTGGACACAGCATGGCACCCAAACCTCTTGCACTGGCATCCACATGCAAACAACACATGAATATTTTATCAAAAGGAAATAATGCAAGAGCGTTTACAATGGAATTTTTCAATTTGCAAAAAGCATCATCATGCTCTTTGTTCCACAAGAATGTTTCGCCTTTCTTAAGGAGATTCCTAAAAGGCAAGGCAATATGTCAAAATGTGTCATCAAATCTGGAATAAAATTCACATAATCCTAAGTATGGGAGTAACTGATTCTTGTCTTTAGGAATAGATAAATTAACAATTGCTTGAACAAGATCAGTTTTAGGAGAAATCCCTCTTCCAGAAAATACGTGCGCAAGATACTCCATTTCTGTAGTCAGAAACCTACATTTCTCCATTTGGAGTGCCATACCCCTATTTTTCAAAATAGATAATACCTCTGTTGAAAGGGAATTGTGCAATGCTACAGAATCAGCAAAAATAAGGATATCATCCTGGAAAGCTATAACCCCTTGCACACTCTTGAATAATGTAAACATCAGTTTTTGAAACACTGGAGAGGCTGAAGCTAACCCAAAGGGCATGCGTACGTGTCTGAACACAACATCAGGAATAATGAACGTGGTACACTGTCTGCATTGTTCATCCAGACCAATTTGATGATATGCAGCCTTGAGGTAAAGTGACGTGAATTACTTAGCACTCTTTAGCTGAGCAAAAAACTCATGAATTGTGGGTAAGGGGTGACCATCAACTACAATTTGTTTGTTAAGTGACCTCAAGTCTGCATGCAAACTTAAAGAACCACTTTTTTTAACTAAAACAATCGGAAAAACCCACTGTGATGCACCTACAGGCTCAATTACCCCCGCAGCTTGTAGTTTTTGCAATTCCTTACTCAGATGATTTCTTACACTCAGGGGAACATTTCTAAGTTTGTGCCGAACAGGATGTGCCCCCTTCTGCAACCTGATCTTATGAGTAAATCCTTTAACTTCACCCAGTTCTTTCCTAGACACATTTTTAAAACTAGAGATCCCATTTACAATACCTTGCTCTTGAATAATCATACAATAATCAGGAATATCAGACAAGGGATCCAAGACGAGACACAAAGTGCCTTGTTGCCTCCAGCCCAACAAATGTTGTCCATTCTCGCCCACATAGGCTTTACCTACAATGGTGCGAAAAAACATATAATAGCCTTGCTGTTAGAACCGGGATCCCTGGTTGGCTGAGGTAGGTACCTTAGGCCAAAAAGGTACCCGCGTTTCCACGTCAGGGAAAAGAAGGACACCTTCTGAGATAGCCCCCGCTCACCCCCTTAGTAGCTTAGCACAGGCAGCCAGGCTTATCTTCATGGCAAATGTGTAAAGTATTTGCAATCATGCTCACAGCAACCCAATGATGACACCACAAATGGACTCCACACGAGTTTTATAAAAACGAGTATACATTTTATATAAAAAGATATACGATAAGACCACACAATATAGATCCAACATATGAGTGTTTGTAATATTCCTGCTGGCTGGTTGTTAGGCCAGTCAGCCCTTGTAGGCTCTGGCGATATCAATGAGCAGTTCTAAACATTCCACTGTAGTCCTAATACAATCTGCATAACATTGTATTAGGACTACAGTGGAATGCAAGAATCAGGCACTTTGCAATGGAAAAATAATGCAATGCGTAATGCAACAATCAGGCACTTTGCAATGTAGAAATAATGCAATGCGTAACGCAACAACCATGTACTTCATTATGCAGAAATAATGCAATGCGCAATACACTAATCAGGTAGTTCGTTATGCAGAAATAATGCAATGCGTAATACGCTAATCAGGTAGTTTGTTATGCAGAAATGCAATGCGTCACACGACAATCAGGTAGTTCGTTATGCAGAAATAATGCCATGCGTAGTACACTAATCAGGTAGTTTGTCATGCAGGAATAATGCAATGTGTAATACGACAATCAGGTACTCTGTTATGCAGAAATAAGGTAATGCGTAATACACTCCAGCACTGATCACGGTGCCTTAGGCGGTCTCCCCGCCACTCGTGCTGACTCGCAGTCAGCCTCTGTCAACAGTTGCCCCCAACACAGGTATGGTATAACAAAAAGTGCAGCTCCGCACTCCGGCCCCGGTACTCACATCCCTTGGCCAGTACGGGCCACGATACGAGGTGAAGCAGAGGCTCATGTTGCCGGAATGAGAGAGAGGCCGAGAGCATCTCCCTCCGAGCCTGAACCCTGCCCCAGGCGTCGACACACGTTACCTGGAGGGTGTGCGACCTCACTCTACCTCCTCTTCCAGCGACTTGGGCCTCCGATGCAATCTTTGTGAATTGGCAATAGCGGGCTCGGGCTGGCAGCTCAGCTTCTCAGGGGCTGCCAGTCGGGGATGCTACTGCTACAAAGATCTCAGGCTGCTGCAGGGCACACGCACACAGCGTCGCTGAGACTCACTTGAGCTTCGGGTGAACGGTCACCGGGTACTCCTCACGAAGGTCTCAGGCTGCACGAAGTACACGCCCTCAGCGACGCTGAGACTCACTTTAACTCCGGGTGAACGATAACAAGGTAATCCTCACGAAGGTCTCAGGCTGCACCAAGCACGTGCACACAGCGTCGCTGAGACTCACTTGGACTTCGGGCGCACGATAACAAGGCAATCCTCACGAAGGTCTCAGGCTGCACAAAGCACACGCACACAGCATCGCTGAGACTCACTTGGACTCCGGGTATGCATCTTAACAAGGCAATCATCACGAAGGTCTCAGGCTGCACAAAGAACACGCACACAGCGTCGCTGAGACTCACTTGGATTCCGGTGCACATGATAACAGGACGGTCCTCACGAAGGGCTCAGGCTGCAAAAAGCACACACACACAGCGTCGCTGAGACTTGCTTGGACTCCAGGTGCCCACGATCAAAGGGCACTCCTTACGAGGGTCTCAGGCTGCAAAAAGCTCACGCACACATTGTCGCTGAGACTCTCTTGAACACTTTTGTGTTCCTGATATCCCGCAACAGGGAGCCAGCTCACCTCCGGCCCTTGGGGATATGTTACTTCAGGACACAGCACAGCAAAGTCCTTTCAAGCAGGGGACACAGCACACAGCAAAGTCTCTTTAGCCTTTCCTTGGTTAAAACAGCAAATTGCAGGCCAGCCCCAGAACACACAGCAAGGGTAAGTCCTTTCCTTCAGTTGTTTCTTCCTTGGCAAAAGTTCCTCTTGACCATGAAGTAGGTCCAGTCTTGTTAATTCGTGATCAAGCCATTCTCCAAAGTTCAGGGGCTTCAGCTCTTATAGTTATACCCCTCAATGGCTTTGAAGTCTTTGTGTTCAGGGGGCACTGACCCATTGTTCAAACCAGTTCTGGGTGCCTCCCTGCCAGTGACACCTTCTTCCTATGATTAGTGGGGGTCTGGATTATCAATCACTCAGCAGGAGATGGGACAATTGTTTTATGGCAGCAACCCAGGCCTCTTTACCTCTAGGGGCTACTCCTCCCCCTACACTCCAGATGCAGGGCAGCCTGTTGCTCTCTCACCTCCTCCCCTGGGTCAAGACATCCCCCAGATCCTATCGCTTTCAAATCCAGACAGTCAATACACAACCAGGCAGAGACACACAGCAATGTTAGAGCACAAAAACCCAGCCACTTCTAAAAGAGTGGCTTCTAAACATATAATGCAAAAAACACCTTCTTAAAAAGATGTGTTATTACATTGTGTGTTCAGGCACATTACTTCACCTCTTCATCTTAAGCCTTTGGCAAGATAGGCTGGAAAACATATTACACAGCCTCCCCATTCTGTCCTACGGGCAAGATGGCCTTTCCACAGTAAAAAACGAAATGCTGAATATTTCACTGTCAGGACAGGGTACACACCTTAGTACATGTCCTACCTCTCACATGCACTGCACTCTGCCCAGGGGGTACCTTGGACCTACCATAGGGGTGTCTGATGTGCATAGAAAGGGAAGGGTAAGGTTTGCTAAGTGGGTGCACTTGTCAGAACAACATGGCAGTTTAAGAAAACTGCATGCAGGCACTGCAATGGCAGGCCTGAGTTCCCTTTTTGAGGCTACTGGTGTGGGTGGCACAATTAGTGCTGCAGGCCCACTAGTAGCATATGGATTACCAGGTCTGGCACCCATAGTGCACTTTACTAGGGACTTTACTAGTAAGGCAAACATACCAATCATGAACAACCAATTACCTTTATACTTTATACAGGGAGCACTTGCACTTTGACACTGATCAGTAGTGGCAAAGTGCCCAAAGCATCTAAGTCAGTCAAATAGAGGAGCTAGAGGCAAAAAGTCAGGGATAATCACGCCAAGAAATGCCAGGTCTAACACTTGCCATAACCAAAAGCCTTAATCTCATTCTCCATAAGAACTCTATTATTCCTAGTTCCTTGAAAAATGCCTTAGACACCAATGAAAAAGGAGATCCCAAATCCATCAGCATCTGTGTCTTGACACCATCCAACGATACCTCACACAAAGGAACTTTACAAAGTGTCTGTGTCCACCTGCGTAAAAAACATCTCAGACCGAGTTCTAAACGTAGCTTCCTGAACAGACAAGATCATATTATTTTGCTCTCTTGGATTCTGCTCATTATCCAGATGATCTTCGGAAACCAAATTCACGCTTCATAAAGACTTGCAGACCACTGAAAAGTAACCAGATCTTCCACACTTGACAAAGGACTTGGCCAACGCTGGACAGGCCTACTTATTAGCAGGACCGGACTGGGAACTAAAACCGGCCGTGGCAAAGTGCTCGGCCGCCCCCCTCCCCACCCCCGCAGGGTGTTGGGGGTGCCGCCGAACTCTTTGCCTGGGCCGGTTTTCGGCCGATTTTGTTACAGGGGGGCCGATTTTGCAGCTAAGCTGCAAAAACGGCCCTGTAACAAAACCGGCCCCCACCTGTGCGGCGCACCGGGGGATTGCTCGGTGCCCGCTACGGCCAGTCCGGCCCTGCTTATTAGAATGAACACAAGAGCCACATCTAGAACATTTTTGCTTAGTAGCAGACTTGCACTGACTAATCTTGCTGCCTCTACCCTTGTATGCACGTTGCACCATCTCTATATTTGAATGACCTTCCTCATTAAGCGCTCTACACGACCTCATAGAGCTTTCAATCCCTTTGCCAATCTCTACCCCTTCACTGAGTTTAGGATTCTTGTGGTGAAGCAGCTGCTCCTGATTTTTTTTTATTTGCACAATACAAAATGACTTTATCCCTAATGTATTGTTCCACAAGAGTTCTAAATTCACAAAGAAGAAGCAAATATATGCAAAGCTGCCACATAATTCTCAATAACCTTATTGGTAAGTTGATGGCGTGAATACAAATGAAACCTCTCTATGACAATAATAGGCTCCACACAAAAAAGTAACTTGAGTCTGTCATTGGCCTCACAAACATTATCATCATAATCCTCAACACCTGGACGAGGTTGAATGGGAGTTAAATGCACGAAGATTTCTTGTGCCTCAGAGCCAGTTGTGTTTAAGAGCAGACCCTTCTTCCTTGCAGCTTAAAACGTATTTGCATCAATTACAATCACAAAGTTATGAAAGATTCTCAACCGCTTTTGTCATTTAATGGGCAGATCAGTTGGACTCTGTAAAAGTGCTGGTGGAAGATTTCAATATTGCTACATGCTGACCTAGCCAGAAAAACAACCATCTGCTATAAAGTATTAAGCTGAAGTACATAACAAAGTGTGCCTTAAAATAGAGCTGTGCTTACCCCTAGCTCATAGTCTCTCCTTCTCACTTAACACCAAACAGTCACAGTACTCCAAACAAATAAAACAAGGAAGCACACCAAAGCCTTGTGTCAGACATTAAATCGAAGAAGTGCCAGTGGAAATGTTCCAGAAAGCACAATCAGCTGATCGCACTGAAAGTGAAATCCAAAATGGCTGCACGGAATTGACGAAGTGCCGGGTGGCAAGCTGCAGCATGATGCAGCACGGGAGCACTCCAGAACGAAGATAACACTCTCACGATTGTCGCACATATGCAACTTAATGCTGGGTGGCAAACTTCAACACAGGGCGTCAAGAGCAGCACACACGATGAGAATGAAGGGAAGTCGGACCTGGTGCGCAGATCGCCAATGGCGAAGATTAATCCAGAAGGCAGGCAAACTACAGACGAGCATGAAAAACGGTCTCCCCACAGGATGTGCTAAATTCGCCTGGGGACTGCAATCCTCACTAAGATGAAGTGAAGAGCTCACTCCGAAGTAATGTGAAAGTAAGTTTATTAGTACAGCAGGCCCCAGCAGTAGAGAAATGCTTATGAATAAATGGCAGGAAACCAACTGTCAAAGAGAAAATTCATAACACATTATGATGGCACAGGCTGGCACGAGGGAAGCTTGTACCAACGCGTTCCACAAAAAACATCAACAAAATACTACACAGCATATTTCTAAGGTGTTGTTAAACCCTATTAACTGAAGGATTACACCATACTCCCCTTGTGGGTGACACCTTACAGGAAGAGGAAGGATATACTTTCTACAAGCCATTCACTGCCGTGCAGATGATACCATGCACCTACAACTCGATAGCCACTCCTTATGTGGTTATGACATGATGCCACAAGGACCTCTGTCACCCTTACTATCATAGCTGCTGCACCCATAGCATCTGCCAGCAGCAGTAAACTTTTACCCTGGCTGAAATGGCCTGTATAGCCACAGCACTTGCCGTATCCACTAATAGCATCCTGCCTTTGTGGTCCCATTGACAGCCACTGATACCAGCACTCTAGTAGCCGTTCTACCCATGCAGGCCTGCAAGCCTTAATAAGAGAGCTACATTACAGAAGGAATGAGGCTGATATTGACACCTGGAGACCTGCTACTGTTCACCCGGTACACACTGCTGGTGCATCTGCCACAGCAGCTGCATCCTGAAAAGGCCATACAGCAGGATACTTGTTGGCATTGAAGATACAAATTACTAGAGCTGAATCATATCATGCATCCTCCGAAAAAACACACGGGAATCCACTGCAGCTATTGTGGTGGTAGATGAATGTTAGAAATGGGGGTCTCTAATTGGCAGTGGCTTGTACGCTGTCCAAGAAGGGACCCTTATTCTAGTCTGGGAAAGGGGATTACACAGCTAACATTACCCCTCCTCACCCCCTTGGTAGCTTGGCATGAGCAGTCAGGGTTTTCTCGGGGGAAATGTGTAAAGCATTTGTACAAAATACACACAGTAGCAAAGTGAAAACACTACAAATGGACACCACACCAAAATAACTAATCTTTAGCTGATTAAAACAAGACCAAAACAACAAAAATTCAACATATTCAATTTGAGATATCACTTTTGGAAAGACAACTGTAAATATATAGCTCTTAGAAGACAATAGCTCCAACCAATCATCATTACAGCACTGACCGCGAAGTGCGCAGGCCGGCAATGAAGTCACACGGACCTCCAAAGAAACAGTGCCTTTACTGTGATCAATCAATCAATCAATCAGTGACACTTATAGAGCGCGCTACATACCCGTAGGGTCTCAAGGCGCTGGGGAGGGGTGGTGCCGCTACTGCTCGAACAGCCAGGTCTTCAGCTTCTTCCTGAAGGAGAGGTGGTCTTGGGTCAGGCGCAGGTCGGACGGGAGGGAGTTCCAGGTCTTGGCGGCCAGGTAGGAGAAGGATCTTCCTCCTGTAGTCGCTCTTCGGATGCGGGGGACAGCGGCGAGGGCGTGGTTAGCTGATCGGAGGTGGCGTTTGGGAGCGTAGAAGTTGACTCGGCTGTTGAGGTAGCTCGGGCCTTGGTCGTGTAGGGCTTTGTGTGCGTGGGTGAGGAGGCGGAATGTGATTCTCTTGTTGACGGGGAGCCAGTGAAGGCCTCTCAGATGTCCGGAGATGTGGCTGGATCGTGGGATGTCGAGGATGAGTCTGGCTGAGGCGTTTTGGATCCGCTGGAGTCTCTTCTGGAGCTTGGCGGTGGTCCCGGCGTAGAGGGCGTTGCCGTAGTCCAGTCGGCTGGTGACGAGGGCCTGGGTGACGGTCTTCCTGGTCTCTGTGGGGATCCACCAGAAGATCTTCCGTAGCATGCGTAGGATGTTGAAGCACGCCGAGGAGACGCTGTTGACTTGTCTGGTCATGGAGAGGCAGGAAAACAATGACATTGCACAGGTGGGTGGAGGTGAGGCATCGCTGGTGCCGGGGCGTTGTCGGTTCCTTATTTTCACAGGGGAGGTGAGGCATTGGTTCCTTACTGCTGCGCAGGGGAGTTGAGGTGCTCTGCTCCGGTGCAGGCAGCGGTGTAACTGACAGCGTCAGTGTTGCTTTTTTTGAGTTGCAGCACCAACCACAAGATTCCAAGAAACTCGACCTGGTACCCTTGGCAAGCAGGACACAGAAAGCAAAGTGCAAACCTTTCACTCTCAAGGGAGAAGCAGCAAATAGCAGGCCAGCCCACCACAGCTACAAGCTGAGTGGCAGTTCCCCTCCTGCAGTTTCTCCAGCTCTTCTTCTTGGCAGAATCTCCTCTTGGTCCAGAAGGGTTCTAATAATGTGGAGCCACTGCTGTCAGAATAAAAATTATGCTTTTGCATTATTCTATGTAAGTTAGCATTTGCATTTTGTGTATCGGCGTCATTATGTATTATGAACGAAACTAATTCTCTGCCATTTCCGAGAAACTGCCTTCTCTAGGTTATGTTTCTTCAGAGCTGAGTTCTGCCACACTAATGAATGCACTGTATATATTAGTGTTTACCTTTCCTCTAGATGTAAGCCCTCTCTGACTTTTCTAGTGGCGGGCACAGGCAGGAATGACCTTGACTGAAAGATAATGTGTGCCAGGCTTCAGAACTGAAAATTACTCCTCTGTAATTTACTATCCAGCTGAATCTCTCTGGAAAATTCTATGGTGAGCGTGTTTTCATTGATTCTGAAATGTACATAATGTATCGTTATGCTTGCTGAAGGTATACTCTCTCTGCAATATTCTTAGCGACTGAGTAGACAGGACTCCGTTCTGAGCGACTTTGAATGAACTGCTATTGGTTTGTACTCTCTACTGTCTGACCAACTCTTCATTTCGTAGAAGGCAGAGAGGTGGTCATGAGTGACACAAATCGGGCCACTTCTTTCAATTGGTGATCGAACAGGGACTCCTTCAGGTGAGTGACCCATCCCCTTCTGTGGATGGGGGGGGAGGTGGAGGTCGTCGTCATGTCAGGTGGATGGATCAGGGATCCCTGCACGGAGAGTTTCTGATACTCGCAGCTGTCCTTTTGTCTGGCCGGTCAGTGCCTCGTCCAGTGGTCATCCCGACTAGATCCTGAACGGTGAATCCCTTTGATCTGACCGTTTTGTCTGAAGAGTTGGCAGTGGAGAATAGATTTGTTTTGACCGGCATATATCAGGTGAGTTTGTGTAGGTTCTTTGTGGATATGGTATCATTTTGGTTTGTATTTGGTACGGTCGAAGGACCGTCTTTAGGACAAAAGCAATTGCAATTGTTTTGCTAGGCATAAAATAGTGAACTTGTTTTCTCTTAAAAATGCCTAATTTTAGCAAATTGTTTGCCTTATGCCGTCGTTGTTCTACTGATGCTCAATTGGAAGAAACTCAGCTGGTGCCTCCAGAAGGCACTCAGAATTTTGATATGTATGTGAAGCATGGTCTTGGCCCTATTATGTTTAGTACATTATAGCACAAATATACGTGGGACAATGCTGTTGACAGGCACTTTTGATTAACAAAAGATTGAGCATTTACAAGAACAGTTGTTTAAGAAAAGAAGTAGGCAGTCTATGTTTGATTCCCTCAGAACGTGGCAGAAAGAAGCTAAGCAGAGATGAATGAAAGCAGAGAAGGAGGCCCGGAAAGGGAGAATACAGACTTTGACTCAGAAGGCTGTAGCATATGACAGGAAAAAGCAGGAGAAGGGTATTGAATGTGAAGATAGAAGGTTTCCATTACATATTGACAAATCATATGTGGCTCAGGAGGAAGATGAATATTTTGTCTAAGAATTGTTGGATTCTCGACCCCCACCTCCATATGCCCAGCGGAGAATATATCATACTGTTCCGGCCCCCTCACAGCCGCACACTACAGTTGCGTCTACTGTCTCTGTTCACCAGTGTTACTTCAAAGGCTGTGGCTTTGGCTCCCACTCCTCCTCTTTCATCTATTTCTTTGCCATATGTGGTGACAGCAACGGTTGGTACTCCTGCTACACTTATTGTCCCAGCATCCCTCTCGCCAGCTCTTTCTCTTGCGACGCAACCTTCAGCATCGATAGTACCTGGCGCTTCCGTTGCTTCTCCTTCTCTGGTTTTTCATCCTTCAGCTTTGTTGAGTGATTGGACACCTGTGCGTGGGTTTGGGGATGGAGGTTAGACAAAGTTTAAAGAATGTATGGGTCCATTTGTGCGGTCTGAAGTAGGGGATGAAGAGAAAAAGCTAGTGGCCAATCAGACTGTGCAGTGGGGTGATGGGTTATCTCATAGTGTGGAAAATGTTTGGAGCGTGATGAAAGATTATGAGCCCTTTTTACAACAGCATGCCCTTAAGCATATGTCTGCTATGCTTATTAGCATTTGGGAGCACCCCTTCCTGTTGAGTTTAAAGATGTGCCACCCACTCTGTGGGCGACAGGTGACACAGAAGTGGGATTGTTGCCGATATTGCCGGTTTCGATGCAGGTAGCCCTATTCTTCCAATTCTTAAAAGGACACCCTTAGGATCCCTGATAACCACGAAGATGTTTATCGTTTCGGGATTGATTCGCGTAAAGTTAACAAAATAGTGGTCCCTCAGTTTCCAGTGGTTTCTGAAATTACTACTCTTTTGACAACGATTCTTTCTACAGCTACATTTTTCCCTGTCATTGATTTGAAAAACGCATTCTTCAGTATTCCTAGTCATCAAGATAGTAGGTACTTGTTAGGTTTTACCCTAGCCGGCAGAAGCTTTAGATTCTGTTGAGCTCCTCAGGGCTATACAGAATGTCCAAGCATTTATAGTCAAGCATTAAAGAGTCAATCGGACTCCCTTTCACTTCCCCCAAGTAATGCATTGGTGCAGTACGTTGATGATTTGCTCATTGCTTCTGACACAGAACAAGGTTTTAGGGACAATACAGTTAAGTTGTTGTTGCATGTGGAACATCACGGATATAAAGTTTCCCTTTCTAAATTTCAGTATTGTCGACAGGAGGTCACCTATTTAGGTCGCCTACTGTCAAAGGAGGGTAGGAGATTGACCCCAGAGCGTATCAGTACCATTGTTAAAATGCCCTTTCCGCAAACTCAGAAAGATGTGCATGCTTTTAAAGGTATTACTTCCTATTAACGGCAGTGGATACCTAGCTACTCGCTATTAATAAAACCCCTGCTTGCTCTAACGTTAAAAGATGTGCATGAGCCCCTGCTTTGGATGCCTTAATGTTAGCAGTCTTTTCAGCAACCGAAAACTGCACTTTGTTCAGCTCCAGTACTCAGCACCCCAGACTATGCTAAACCATCTGTGTTGTACGTCCATGAGATGGCTGGTTGTGCGCTTTCTGTTTTAGCACAAAAATTTGGAGATAAGCAACTGCAGTGTGCTTATTTCTCTGCTGTCTTTGACCCTGTCACACAAGCCTCCCGAGCTGTCTAAGAGCGGTCGCAGCTGAGGCCATCTAGATAAGACAATCGGCTGGACTCGTACTTGATACTGACCTCGCAGTTATGGTACCCCATGCTGTGGATACACTTTTGAAGAAGACTAAGACACAGCACCTAAGCAGTGCATGTCTGACAGATTACAAATTAATATTGTTTGCAAAACACATCACAACCAAAAGATGTGCCACTCTGAATCCAGCCACGTTACTGCCCCTCCCTTCTGATAGTGATGAGATTGATAAACATGACTGTATCTTCCGAACGGAAGAAGAGATGAAAGGACAGGTAGACTTGACCGCTGTTCCCTTATCTGACCCAGAAGGGGAACTATATGTTGATGGCTCTTGTTTTAAATTACCAGATGGCACTACAACTGCGGCTTACCTTATCACTACATTGCATACAGTAGTTGAGACATCACAAGTTCCCTACCAGCTGCCGAGCTTGTTGCCTTAATACAAGCTTGCGAATTAAGCGAGGGACTGCTTGTTAATATTTATACTGATAGGCAGTATGCCTTTGGAGTCGGCCATAATTTTGGGCGACTCTGAGCTGAGAGAGGTTTTCTTACTTCACACGACACAAGGATCCAACATGGGCACCTTATATTGAGGCTTTTGTCTGCTTTGACACTCCCTAAGAAATTGGCAATTGTGAAGTGTAGTGCAGATGAGACAGCTAAAGAAACAGCCCTGGCTAAAATGAAAAGCATGTTCGTAGCAGGTCCTGCTAGGTGTGTGCCTGAAGTCACCATGTTTGAGGACACACTTGAGAATGTGAAGGAGATTCAAAGTGTAGCCACAACAGTACAGTTAGCAGTGTTGCAAGAAATAAAGCACAATTGAATGATGAGGGCTGTTGGATTGAAAACTCAGAGAAGCAAAGATGGATGTTGCCAGATGCATATGTTCTCCCTGTTTTTACGATGGCTCATGGCCCAGCCCATATTAATGCAAAGGGTATTTGCAAGTTGTTAGACCCTGTTTGGCAGAATGATAATATCGCAAAGACGGCTGCACATTTAGTGAAGTATTGCATGGTGTGCATGATGCATAATCCTGGGAAAGGTATTCTTACACCTCCTGGTAATTTTGCACCACCCACTTTCCCTTTCAAAGTCCTTCAAATGGACCATATCAAACTGGAAAGGTGTAACAATTTGAAGTATGTTTTGGTGATGGTTTGTACATTCAGTAAATGGGTGGAGGCTTATCTCACTAAAGATAATACAGCCATTACGACTGCAAAGATACTCCTAAAGGAGTTCTTCCCTCATTTTAACTTGCCCAGTTTGATTTGGAGTGATAATGGAGGTCATTTTAGTTCCCGGGTGATTTGGCTGATTTGCGATGGGTTGCATATAAAACAGACTTTTCATGCTGCCAATCGCCCACAGTCAGCGGCTTTGGTTGAGAAATACAATGGTACTCTCAAACGGAAATTTGCAAAGATTCAGAAGACAACAGGATTACAGTGGTCAGATGCTTTACCATCAGATCTTTTGTCGACAAGAACAACAGCACATTCTAGGACAGGATTGTCACCGTACGAGGTCATGTTTGAACGCCCGGCAAATGTCTGGGGCGTCCCACGTCCTCAGCGGTTTTCAGATATTGACTATCCATTGTTGATCGACTACCTGTGCCAATTAACTGATGATCTGCTTTATATTCATCAACAGGTCCGGGAAGCCCTGCCAGCCACACCAGAGGGGCCAAGACCCCACAGTCAGCCTGGTGATTTTATCCTGGTTCTGAATTTTCAGAGGAAGAAGAGTTTAGAGCTGCGTTGGAAAGGACTGGAACAGGTCCTCTTGGTTACATGGACCGCAGTCAAGGTCACCAGCCGCAAGAATTGGGTGCATGGCACTCATTGCAAGAGAGTGTCCTGGCCTTTGCCTTATGACCAATGGATCAAAGATGGAGTAGGGGACTCTGAGTGTGAGATGGTGCCTCAGTTTGTCCCCTTCAGTGACACCAAGCTGACTTGGACAAAAACGAGCTATCCAGGAGCCCCTTTTTACTGATCCCTCTGTGCCTGGGGTCACCAGGTACAATTTGCGCCCTCGGCTGAGGAATAGTGCACCAAAGGAGAAGTCAGATTAGCCAGGGATGGACTGTGTTAATTAGAATGTACTTTGCTATAGTACCAATGGAGTTAGTTTAGGGTGATGTGAGGCGTGTACACTGTTTGAGCGTTGGGCAAGATAGATTGAACGTACTCCCTTGGAGGGGGGTACATTATCCTGATCGGCGTGGGACACATTAAGAGCTTAGGACAAAGCAAGCTCCACCGCCGGTGCTCAAGAGCGCCAACAGTTTGATGAACAATTGGAGCCTGTGCCAGTGAGATTGTGATTGACACTGGGAACTTGTATACTTCTCTTGCTGGCAATTTGCCCCCTTGCTTTATTATTTGATATGCACCCCTTTGGCAAAATGGTTGCAGACGAAGAGCATGTACGAAAAGCTTGGTCTACTAAGCAAAAAGTGCTTTGTGTTGCTCTTGTGTTACTACTGTTGTTGATTCTGGGTGGGGTGTCTGGTTTTGAAATGTGATCAGAATGCACCATCATGTACTAAACGCAAGATTGTTTCTCTAGTTTGTACAAAAAGGACTGCCCCAAGCAATGTATTTCTAGACACACATAAAAGGTTCTTTGGAGAAGGTACTGCTTGCTACCCTACTGAGTCTGTTACTAGCTTATGGACTGCATATCCATTGTCACTTGTTAGTTATACCTATACTCGCCCCTCGGTTTCGTGGAAGTAAAAGGAACATTTGGGTTGGGTTATCCAGGCCCATGTCATATTATCAGAAGCCATGTGGTATAGGTTACCCATGGCGTAAAAACAATACTTATTGTGATAATGTGTATATGGAGAAACAGAATGTAACATTGGTGGGTTGGCTGGACAAGGAGTTGACAGTTCCCCAAGAGGCTAGCTATTACCCTGCATGTTGCCCGATTGTTAATTTTACTGATCTCATTTTGTATGTCAACTGCTCAGGAATAGTTTTGCGCAAGGGTGCATATTCTAGGGTAAACCCAAAAGACCCCAGTACCATTGGGTGGAATTCTAGGTATGCTGCTGTACATTATGATAGGCCCATCTATGTACACCCAGGGTTTTTCTTTTTATCTGATGGGATTTATTCTAATATGCACGACGGTACAAATGATGTGTCCCTTGGGATGGTGTTGCCTCTAGGCATGCCTTGTTAACATGCAAAGCCTAAGGTCAGATGGATTAAAAGAACACTGACCTAGGAATTTTGTGAAGGGGTGACAGACCTTGAGGTCAACAATTATAGTAATGCTATCACTTTTGGGTTCATTCTTTCCTCCACTATTTCCTTTGGTGGTACCGCTATGGCCAGGGGTCAAAGGGCTAGGGAATACTTTGGATTTAAGCTGCAGATACTGTCTAATTCCACAGTGGCGGCTCTGCGTGACATCATCACCCATTTAGAAAGTATGCAGATTCATTCAGAGCAAACCAGATATGCTGTTGACTTCATCCTAGCTAAGAGTGGTGGTGTGTGCACTGTAGTAGGAGACCAGTGTGTAGTCGGGATTACTAATATGGAAAAGAACATTACCCAACATATTTTAGACATCTTGGAAAATGTTAAAGTAATGGGAGCGGAAATTGGAGTTGGCCCCTTGTTGGTGGATGGGTTGGATCCTTGAAAGGGTGATCTATTTCATTGTGATTCTGATTGCTTGCTATGTTTTGGTACAGTGCCTCCCCTTATGTTGCTCTTACTGCACCACCCTTCTTGCCCCTAAAAGAATATTGATCCATGATACCAATGCAACATTTATGATCCAGAAGGAAGTGAACAATCTTATGCAGACAGACGAGGGAATTTTTGAGAAGTCTTCCCTCTTTACTGTTTCTCTCCCTGAAGCTGAAGATATGGAATGCTCCCAAATCGATTCATCATGCCTGATTGAATGATATCTCTTTTGTCAGTCAGTCAGTAATACTTTATTCGATAAAAATTTCCATCATAAAAGTAAGTATACAGTAACATGACCTATTTAGACATGTGATAAAAAACAGTATAATCGCTAAAATTTATACCACATAACACATAAAATTTCACATTGCAAAAAAAACATATTAAAAATCATCATTTGCTCTACATTTACAACACAATAATCCCGGTCTACGTAGTAAGTTGAGGCCTAAGTTTCCTCATGCGAATCACCCAAGCACTTCCGATAAATTTGGCGAGACCACACACCAATGTAGAGGAGGATGTATCGGTACAAAGAACTCGCAAGGCCATTGCGTGGCAACGAAGGCCCAGGCCCCTACATAATGGTTTTAGCCATATCCTCCTGGGTACCTTGTAAGCCGGGCAGGCAAACATAAGGTGTGCCATGGACTCAATGGGGGCTGCACAACACGGGCACGCCTTTGTTGAACTACCATGTGAGTTCCACCCAGAAGTAAAAGCATTTACAGGGAGGGTTCCAAATCTAATTTTTAGATATAGTGATCTGTCAAGGGGTTTCTCAATGTAGTCAAGAAATGGTTCAAATAGCCTTGACCCCTTATAATCCAAAAACCGCTCAGTGAGAGAACCCCCAGTGCCACTACGAGAAGTCTCCAGCTGGACCCACTCCCAATAAAGCTTCTTAATAACTAGTTTAGGTGGGGGAGATTGGTTCTTCCATAGATCGCTAAGACCCATAGATCCCACCAGCTGCCGCAGGTTACACAACCACTTAATCCTGTTACCTTTATCCAACAAGATAAGTTCGTCCAATGCAGCAGCGTAGTTCTTAAGCTCCTCAGTTCTTCTCAGCCGGGCCCAAAAAGGTAAAGGGCGCAAGCGCACAATATCCTTAAGGGGACGCCTGCCCATGTCTAGACGTAAAGGTATCAATGGGGTGGAAACTGGTAAGGCAACCAAATCTCTCAAGAATTTGTTTTCAGAGGTTATTAAATCCGGAATATTTTCGAACCCCCAGAGCTCAGAGCCGTACAGAGCGCTAGGCAATATTTGGCCTTCGTAAATAGCTAGGGCCGGGGCCATGGGTTTGCTCACTGACACTCTATGCTCACGCATTACCACCCCTGCAACTCTTTTAAAGTTTAATGACATTTTAGCCAGATGGTCAGTCCAGCACATCCGACTATTCACCCTAACTCCCAAGTAGTCAAAGGACTCCACCATCTCCAAGGACTCACCATTAAGCGAAAAATTATTCCAAATTTTTCTGGAAGGGGATATGGCCATAAGTTTAGTTTTCGAGGTATTAATTGTAAGGCCCCTATCATTGCAAAAATCGCTAAATCGGTGCAATAGCTTTTGGAGACCTGTCGGGGTTTTTGAAATCAGAATGGTGTCATCCGCGAAGAGGAGAGTTGGTATTTTTTCCCCAGCCAGGGATGGTGCATCCGCCCGCTCTTCCCCCAGGTGGTCCACCACACCATTCACAAATAGGGAAAATAGAGTCGGCGCCATGACACAGCCCTGGCGGACTCCCCTCCTCACGGGCACCCTCTCAGTCAATTGGCCTTGGGTACCCCATCTGATTCTTGCGTAGTTACCTTCGTGGAGCTTATCTATAAGGTCCAGAAGGTAACCTGGCAAGCCCAGCTCTTCCAAAACTTCCCATAGCCTAGCACGAGGGACCAGATCGAACGCCATCCTGAGATCTATAAAGGCCAGGTAAAGACTACCATGATTAATTGACACGGTTTTCAGTAGATCGCAAAAAAGCGGAAGACCTGGTCCATTGTACCTACTTTTTTCCGGAATCCGGCCTGATAATGAGAAAGAACCTGCTTCTCATCCATCCATGCACCTACTCGCAAAATGATGACCCTGCCAACCACTTTCTGAATCACGTCTATCAGACTGATTGGTCTGTAGTTGGCAGGGTCATCCCTGTCCCCCTTCTTGTAGACCGTAATTACTTCGGCCCCCTTCCACGAGTCTGGGACAGGATGGCCCCTGGATATTAGATTCATTATTAATGCAATGACTGTAGCCCAAACTACGGGTTCTTTCATGAGGAGATCCCCCGGAATACCATCTTGGCCTGCTGCCTTCTTAGGGGTTAGGTGTCTTATGGCCTCTACAACCTCGGAAGGCTCATATGAGTTCTCAACCGAAAATACTGGATCTCGAGAAAGATATTTGGGTGCATCATGGTCACCGTAAATTGTTGAAAAATGGGAATACCATTGTTGGCTAGTAATGTGATTAGCCATCAGAGGCCTATTATAATTTCTGGCTTTATTGATCAGATCCCAAAACAGTGAACCATTTTTCATTCTAGATGCATTTTTAAGGTCCTGCCAATACAGTTCCTCCCATTCTTTTTTTGCCCGAGCTTGTTCTTCCGCGTACTCCCTCCTAACTATTCTCACCAGCGATTGGTTCTTCTTACGAAGGGCAACAGTTAGCTCACGTCTTTTTGCCCGACATTTTGTAGAATACCAGGGATTGCTGGGTTTAGGAGCATTTGTTTTAGAGCTCCAGGGTTAAAAATAATTTGCCAACTTCTTCAATAGCATTAGTATAAATCTGTGGGAAGAGCGAGTCATGGACCACCCCTGTCACCATAGTTATAGCCTTCAGCTCAGTAATCAGCCCATCAATGTGCATCTTAATCTTTGCCAGTTTATCTGGGTGAGAGCCTACCTTCTCCCATTTCAATCTTCGATTGCCGTCATATGGGATCACCTCCTTTGTTATCTTCAATTGGGCTGGGTTTTGGTTACTTTTTAAATCCCTCCACCTCAACGACATACATAAGGGATTGTGATCGCTATCCTGCGAGGGGCTCACCTCCATGTCAACCAGGTCACGCCACATAGTGACGTCCAATAAAATATAATCAATTCTGGACGGGCTATTGAGTCTATTAAACGTCATTGCCCCGTCCCGATCGGAAAGGGATCTACCATTTACTGCTCTTAAATTATGATCCACCGTGAGGGCGTTAATCTGTAGCGCCTTTGCAGACCAATTTTTAATCGGGGGTAGTGCCAATGCGGGAATAGACCAGCTAGCGTCGTCCTCCTCTAAACCCAGGGGGTCATCCTCACTTAAGGGTTCAAATGTACAATTAAAATCCCCCCCCACAAGTATTTTAGAATTTGGTGGGCAATTAGCTAGTGCCTGGTACAAAATTGTAAAAGTACAAGACATTTTACCTCCCTGGGTCCCTCTAGCGTAGATATTAAATAACTCCATCTTGTTTCCCCGCACCTGTCCTGGTAATGTAAGATGTCTCTTTTGTTTTTATATACAATTGCTTAGGTCATGCTAAAAGGAGGGTCTGTTAGAATACAAATTATGCTTTCACATTGTTCTATGTAAGTTAGCATTCGCAGCACCATTTTGTGTACCGGTGTAATTGTGTATTATGAACTAAACTAATTATCTGCCATTTCCTAGAAACAGCCTTCTCTAGCTTATGTTTCTTCAGAGCTGAGTTCTGCCACACTAATGAATGCACTGTTCTTATTAGCGCATACCTTTCCTCTAGATGTAAGCCCTCTCCCACTTGTCTAGTGACGGGCACAGGTAGGAATGACCTTGACTGATAGATAATGTGTGTCCGGCTTCAGAACTTAAACATACTCCTTTGTAATTTACTGTCCAGCTGCATCTCTCTGGAAAATTCCATGGTGAGCGTGTTTTCATTGATTCTGAAATGTACATAATGGGCCCGATTCACAGAACTAACTTAAGACAAAATCCTAAACTTACTACCATTTTGGTATTCACAGAATGCACTTACTGCTTTTGGTATTCACAGAATGCACTTACTACTTTTGGTATTCTCAGAATGGATTTACGACTACTAACTTTACATCCGCACTCGGGCCGGAAATCCGACCCGGAGGCGGAGCTTCTGGCCCGGAGGCGGAGCTTCCAGCCCGGAGGCGGGGCTTCCGAGCCGGAGGCAGAGCTTCCGGCCCAGAGGTGGAGATTTTGGCCATGGCTAAATCTCCACCACTCGCCGTAATCCCCACCTCCGGGCCGGAAGCTCTGCCTCCGGCCCGGAAGCCCCGCCTCCGGGCCGGAACCTCCGCCTCCAGGCCGGAATTTCCGGCCCGAGTGCGGACGTAAAGTTAGTAGTCATAAATCCATTCTGTAAATACCAAAAGTAGGAAGTGCATTCTGTGAATACCAAAAGTAGTAAGTGCATTCTGTGAATACCAAAAGTAGTAAGTTTAGGATTTTGTCTTAAGTTAATTCTGTGAATCGGGCCCAATGTATTGTTATGCTTTCTGAAGTTAGACTCTCTCTGCAACACTCTTAGCGACTGTGCAGACAGGGCTCCACCCTGAGCGAACTTTAAATAAACTGCTATTGGTTTGTATTCTCTACTGTCTGACCGACTTTTCAAGGCAGAGAGGTTGTTGTGAGTGACCAGAGTGACCCGAATTGGGACACTTCCTTCACAGCTCCAGTACTTATAGCAACTTCTCCTCTTGAAGTAGGCAAACTTCAAAGGAAAGTCTTTGTATTGCACAAAATCCTACTTTTGCCTGATCTGCCTCCACACACACTACAGAGGGGTGGAGACAGCTTTGTGTGAAGACCGGCACAGCCCTATTCGGGTGTCAGTTACAACTCCTCCCACCACTCTAGCTCAGGAAGACCCTTTAGCCAGGTGATGGGTCATCAGGATATGCAGGGCACACCTCAGCTCCCTTTGTGTGACTGTCTAGAGTGAATGCACAGAAAGCCCAACTGTCAGTCTAAACCAGACGTGGATTCCACAAGCAGTCAGAGGCACAGAATGGTAAAGCAAGAAAATGCCCACTTTCTAAAAGTGGCGTTTTCAAACACACATTTAAAAAACAATTTCTCTAAAAGATGTATTGTTAAATTGTGAGTTCAAGGACCCCAAGCTCCAAATCTTTATCTCATCCCAATGGGAAGGTACACTTGTAAGAGGTTACAAAGGAGCTCCAATGAAAACCTATGGGAGAGAGAGTCCTTGCAATAGTGAAAACGAAATTAGCAATATTTCAGTATCTGGCCATTTAAAAAGCACCAGTGCATGTTCTACCTTACAAATACACTTCACCCTGGCCATGGGGCTTCCTTTAGCCTATCTTAGCGGTTACTTATATGTAGTTAAAGGGAAGGTTTGGGCCTGGCAAGTGGGTGCACTTGCCAGTTCGAAATGGCAGTTCAGTACTGCACACACAGGCACTGCAATGGCAGGTATGAGACATGGCTTGCAGGGCTACTCATATGGGTGGCATATTCAGTGCTGCAGGCATGCTAGTAGCACTTGATTTACAGTCCCTGCTCACACACGGTGCACTTTACCAGGGACTTACCAGTAAATCAAATATGCCAATCATGGATAACCGATCACTATCACAATTTACACAGGGAGTACCTGCACTTTAGCACTGATCAGCAGTGGTAAAGTGCCCAGAGCTCTAAAAGCAGCTAAAACGAAATGCGGCACACAGTCAAAAACAGGAGGTCAGAAGTAAAAAGACAAGGGAACAACACACCAAAGATGCCAGGTCTAACAATGAGCTTATGGAATGGTGTTAGAGTGAGTGACAGAGCTACTTTAAGTCCAGAGACAGGAAACTTGGACTGTTGTCCATCCTACGTTCTGGCAATGCGTGGACTTGAGGGAAGCCCAAAGCCACCATAAGCTGCACGTGACAGAGGAC
This sequence comes from Triturus cristatus, assembly GCF_964204655.1. NCBI lineage: Eukaryota > Metazoa > Chordata > Amphibia > Caudata > Salamandridae > Triturus > Triturus cristatus. The sequence continues at coordinate 594,510,000 of NC_140590.1, read as the reverse complement.
TGGGGCTCTAAAGGGTCCTCTACTCTATAATATCAGTAACTCCATGAGGCAATGGCAGAGCAACATATGGCCATGATGACTGCCGCACAGGCCAAACTTGAAAGCCTGGACAAGGAACAACTGCCACCACTCGAATGCCAACTCTTCACCCTCCCAATCATCCCAGAAGGTTTCTCCTTTGCAGGAGGTCTGCCCATACTGCTCAGTTCATAGGAGCTGGTTAGACCCAAATAAAGAAGAGTGGGCAAAGTTTAGGTTGCCCCAGATGCCGGCAGCATTGGTGCTCTTGCACTGGACCCTCTTATCCTTTAGCTTCTCATCATCTGACTTTGCCACAATTCTTCTAACAGAAATATTATGCAGTTCTATGACAGGGGCATGCAATATTATGCTGAAGGTAACAAAGGAACGTAAGGTTACCCACCTTGTCTGGTGCGTATGTCCAGATGCCGCTAGCGCACTGAAGACATTAGAAATGGACTTTCAAATCCCAAATGAAGGATCACTACTATTGGGTGTCTTGGTGTATATTCGTTTAGAAGCTTGTACCACAGCATTCCCGGTTCATACAGAAAGGTTTCAAACAGGTCCTCAATGGATAAAAGTAACAGCCTTGGGCATTCACTGACCTGGACCTTGAGGGGGAAGTGAAGCCTTACAGTAGCAGTGTGGGGGGTGTATATGCAAATGTTCATTACATGGGTTTATTTGATTAGCACATACCTCGTGCTGTTCTTTAGTTCTTAACTTTGGCAATCTACACAGATGACATGCTTGCAGTCATTGGTGGAATAGTAGCAATCATTTAGCCAGTATAACAGTAAAGCAGTGCCTTGGGGCAATGCATGGACATGAAATTGAGTCAGATAAAGGAGAGCTGTTCTTAATATTGTCTGCATGTGTCTGTATATGTGTTATCTACATCCATAGAACTTGTTAAGGCAGAACATAAATCAAAGATCTGACCCACTACTAGGGGTGGGCGGAATTTGCATAATCGCGTTACGCAAATCTCCGCGAAACGGTAAAAAATCTCCGCGAACACGCAGAAATTCCGCGAACAAGCGGAATTGCTTGTTCGCGATACTTTTTTCCTGTTCGCGATCGCTGTTTGCGTGCTCGGGGTGAAATATCTCGCGAACACGCATATTGAGAACGCGAACAAGCAAAAAATTTCGCGAAGTCGCGGAACGCAGATTTTTGGGCAATTTCGCGTTCTCCGCGGAACGCGAAATTACCCAAATTCCGCAAATTCCGCAAACGGAACGGAATTTACCGCCCAGGCCTACCCACTACCCCTATATCTGTGCAGACATATCAATCCTGTCATGTTACAAATGGAAATGATCGTGGTAATGTGGTTAGGCCACTACAAGTCCTATGAAGTATCATGACTGGTCCAGTTGTATGACGTGTGAGAAGGTTCTCAGCTTAGTGCACTTTAACACAATCATAAATGTGACACTGAATTCCTGTCTTGTGTCACTTCTTCCCTGTCCTAACCTGTGAGTGAGGAACATTGTGGTATTCTCATCTAGTAGCCATGCACTGAGTGGGGGATATGCCTTTATGGGGTTCTGCTGTTGCCCAGGTTCAGAAAGTCATGGGCAGATTGAGGAAACAGTTGCAACAGTGTGTGAATACCAGCCTTGCTTCACATGCCATCTGCACACTGATGGTACTTTGCATTTTACAGTGTCTACAAATTTGCTAAGTAGGCCTGGGAGCTGCAGTAACTTAGGGGAAGACTGCAATGCCATAGAACGTTGCTTTTACTTCATTCAATATCTGGGAGTCAGTAGGAAAAAAAGGCTTTGGGGGAGGGGAGTAAGTAGAGCGAATATTACCTGGCTCGACACCTACTGAAAATCTCAGTGAAATGGCAGGCAGATGTCCAACTGGCCTCTAGTTTCCCAGAGCAGCAAAATAAATGTAGCACAACAATCACTTTCATTGCATACGACATGGCAGTTATAATGACAATATTAATTTCAAGCAAAAGTGGAACTCAGAAGGAACGGCGAGTAGGGGAAAAGGCTGTAGTCATACCGAGGTGCTCAGGGCATCTCCTAATCTGCATCGGGCATCTCCTGCACCAAGGGGGTGACAATGCCCTTTGACACTGGACAGCAGCCTCAGTATTACTTACTGTAAAATATTTTTGTATTTACACGTAGCCTGGTCAATGTGTGCTTGCTGGGAGTGAGGGATGTGAGCGAGTAACGGAAGTGACCTGTAAACTGGGCAACTGGAATTATGCGATTGTGCGGCCGCGGCTCAAAATAGACAGATTTCCCTCCCAAAAATGTTTCCAGCTCAAACGGTTCAAAAGTTACTAAAAACACAGCTGCTCGTGTTGACACGCAGTGAAAGGACCTTTGCAAAGTTTAAACTGTTCATCTTTCTATTGTGTATTTGAAGTGCAACCCAAGCCAAGACACTAAGGGGCATATTTACAAGCTGACGATAAAAAATTATCGCCGCTTTTGCGGCCGTTTTCGGCCAAAAAGCGGCGATAATTTTATCGCCTAATTAGCAAAGCCACGCTAACGCGTGAAACCTTGCTTTAGCGTGGGGATTCCTAACGCCCACCTTTGCATCTCTAATGAGATGCAAAGTGGGCGTTCCTGACCTAACATGACAGGAGAAATGTTTCTAAGCGACATTTCTCCTATCATCAAGCCCCACGCTATGAAGCATAGCGGCAGGAAAAGTAGCGATAACCCCTGTTATCGCTACTTTCCTTACGCCTGTGCTGGGGCCCACTTTCTTGTTTTCCATTTATCTCCAAGAACCCACTCTGGTCGATTGAACCCTTTTACTTGCCCAATAGCGTGGAGGGAGCAAACACAATTATCAGAGAATATTTTCCGCAATTTGACATAATTAAGGACTCGAAACTCAATCTCTATTGCTCTCGGGATTTTATTATCAACATAAACATCTGCAGATATCGGCACCTTAGTACAAGGCACAACAGGTAAATAGGCACTAACACAAATGCTACTCTACGAAGAATCCGCATTCGACTAAATATAAACAAAAGTACAACTTCTAAAAGCATGAGGTAGATAACTCCCAAGCCAATGTCAATATTAGGAATCATTGATCAAAAGCATCTCTGTCCCTACTCTATGCTAGATGACATCCCTACTTAGCATTCCCTTAAGACCCAAGAAATCGTGAAAAGGAGTCAGAAGTGAACTTCCTAAGAAGTCTTCACTTAGAGAGAGCTCGATCTAAAGTGCTCCTTCTAGCTCCTCGCCCACCTCTTCTCTGCTCAACCCACGGGGCGCTGTCCCTAATACAAAACCCCAAATCATAGAACACGCCCTCCGGCACACCTCCTCGACCAGGTCTTCTTCCAGTAATTTTCCATCCAGAGCTGTCCATCCTCCATCGTCCATCAGCTTGGCCTTGGGTCCCAGACACCGTCCGCACTAGGAGTTGCGATTGGCACATTCCAAAGTACTCCCATGTCTGGCTTCCCCCATAATTCAACTCTTAGACAAAGACCTTTTCTACTAACGAACCAACTGTCCTTGCACCTGCGGTGAGATCATGGGATGGAGAAATACTTTTCATCCTTTAACTTTACAATTTACTGCAGCCCAAAACCTCTACCAGAATAAATCATTTGCGGCCTACCGCATTCAGCTAACATAAGAAAATAACAGGCCTTTCTTCTCAACGATATATGTGCATTCGGGCCTCTACTCGGTTAAACACGCTATTAAATCACATTCTAAGCATTAGTGCTTTTACTTTCATATACATGAATAAGCGACCTACATGAGTAATTTTAATCATGTCACACGTTTCACCTAATACATTGCATTGAACGAAAACTAATCGGCATGCATTTTACTGAATACATTCACAATACGTTTTCACATCTCTAGCACTTCTATGTTGCGATATAGCTGATAAATTTCTTAATACATTTCGCACGACACATCTAAGTATACATTGATTATATGCGGGTGCCAACTAACAGTGAATATGATGCACCCCTACAAATTTCAAAACCTTTAGGCGATGCATCACCTGCTTCAGGACTGACTTAGCCATGATATCCTATGGAACGTGGATATCATGGCTAAGTTTGTGAGTCCCTATCAGCAAGCCAACGCCACACTACGTGAGATTATCGCTGGGTTTCCAGCGATAATCTCACGTTAGGCAGTTAGCGTGAGGATTTTTAACGCTGAGGAGATAAGCGTTGCTAATAGCATGCTATCTCAGCGATAAAAATCCACATTACCCGGCGATAATTATCTTCACGCTAAGAGCGCTGAGCGATAATTATCGCCCGGTGTTGCTGATATGCCCCTAAACAAGTGAAAAATGACAAAATAATGAAGAACAAAATGTGCTGCGTTATGCCGCATAATTAGACTTATCTTGCTGTATAATACGACCTTCACCAGCTGCATAGTTCCAGTGTTAAGATGTTTCTAGTTGTTCTAGTGTAATTAATGGTGTGTGGAGAAGTTTTATATTTTTATTTTTATAAACATTTCAACTTTTGTAATGAAAGCTTGGTTGCGTTGGGATATGTAGACCTTAGAAGTGTGATAGATTATTTATTCTTGTTATTTTTGGGATTGGTAATATTTACCAACTGCTCGGAAGCTGAGGGTTTTCAAACCACCCAGCTACTTGCAATTGCAGTGAAGCTACTTTTCACATGCAGTTATAACCAGTATTACTACCTGAGCTAGCTTTGTTAGGTGTACCAAAGCATGGAACCTACTGAGTATTTGCGGTGGTCTTCTGCATGCAATATTACATGATATTATCACACGAAAACTTGCATAAATGCGGTTATGCATGATTCGTAGCGTGGCCCTAAAAGTTAACATGGAAAAGTAAAACTTTACAAATTCCTCATAGACAATGAGTCATTTTTGAAACAGCCACCAATTCCTCACCAGTGTTTATTCGGCGGACAATGAAAACGTTAAGACCTTAGGAGACAAAGTTTAAGGTTGAGGTCACCTGGTAATATTTCACGTCTTTCATTAGAACAATCGTCTCCCAATTAACCTTTATTTGTTGCTAATTGGACTCGGGCTCGTGGTGTCTGCTGTGTCAAATATGCGACAACTGCCAGCAGCAGCAGTGAACCAGTGAACTATCTAAATGTCTTTCCGCAGTCTGCAAGGAGTCTAATGGCCCAGGTAAATCCAATGAATGCTATTCGCCGCTGTAATGTCACCTCCTTGCTAAAGCAGGTTCAACTTCCTTGGCCGTATGTCTTATTTTTTCATTTCCTTCCTATCACTGACTTGCCTAGCCTGTCTCAGTAATTAGAAACAGCAAAGAGCATACTTTTCACGTGCTATCGATTAATCGATTGATCTGAGAATTTATGTAACACAAAACATATTTCATGAAATATTGCTGCTACATTTGCATTTGAATGGTATGCTTCGGGAAATAAAATGAGCCTTGTTAGAGCAAGGAAACCTGACACCTGGGAGAATCAATACCATGCAATTTGCACCTCTATAGGGAAAGAGCACCTTCGTGGCGTTTTTTTACCATTGATCGGTGTGATATACCATCTGCCATTTTCTTCCCAGCTGTCATTTCCCGTCATTTTCATCACCACAGAAAACATTTTCATCAATCTCTGTTAGTTTCTTGTAAGTGAAAATATATTCTTTAGTTTGCAATGTTCATACAAGTTAAATATATTTAATATCACCATAAATCACTGCACCACTACTTTCATTGTTGTACAACTATCCCAACACGTTTCATCGTGATGGGTTTGATGGCTTCCTACAGATTATCCCTGTGCCCATCAACTACCAGTTTTAGTCAAATATGCTCATCCCAGTGTGTCCTTTGTCTATTCCTATGTTTTATGCTGAACACAGCAGCTCAATAGGGCCTGACCACACGACGGAAATGGCTGTTAAATGCCGCATGCCCGCTCCATATGAATCCTATGGGACTTGCATCACAATGTGTTTGAAGGTTGGGGCGCTGAAATTTTGGGTACCAACAACACCTAGGAGATCACTGAACTTGGAAGATCATCTTGTATGAAATTATATGATGCTGTATGTAGACTTAAGGCCTGGTTTCTTCTCACTCCTACATGTCTGGGCTAGTAAGGCAATTAAGTATTCCTGATGAGTTAAGCAGCTAACACAGTGAGTTGACTCCAGGATAATATTCAGTGAGAGTTGAGCCCTAGATTCCATTTGTCTTTCAAGAGATGAAGTACAAAGAGATTCAGTACCTAAGGGCATGTACGCTGCAAATCATTTTTTATGTGATGGGAAGAATACCTAGGGATTGGGTTACGTTCCTGGGGAATCCAAAACCTCTCTTCACCGTAATAAATGTCTTTTGTACCTTCTTTGCTTACCCATGTTCTATTTTTAAAGCCAGGGCTGAGCTGGGGAACCAAAAGCACCCCTGGCAAAAAAGCTCAACCTTTGTCTCTTTGTGCAATCTATCTTTCCTTCTATCCATTCTCTCTCTCTCATTCTCTCCTCTTACTCTTCTCCCTTCCTGATCCCTTTCTCTCTACTTTCCTACTTCCACCCTCTCTTTCCCTCTGTCTCGAAGAGTCCCCATGCCTGCAATAATTGACCTCGGTGAGCTGGGGAAAGTAAGAGGCACCAGAAGCGGCCCTGAGCATTCAAAACCGGCGTTCAAGGCCTCCAGTCCACTGGAGAAGTGCCAGCTGGAATAAAAGGCATGACTGTATAAACCATAATTCTACATCTTATAGGGTACCAACCTTCTAGCTTGATCTTTGTAGCTAGGCAACAGCAGGTATGCTTAAAGCTTGGGGACACGAGCCTCTGCTGTGTTCTTGAGAATAAATGGTGCTAAGCCTGCATTCTGGCTATGATTATTTGATTTGATTTGATTTGATTAGTGCATTTGTAGAGCGCACGAATGCCCGAGGGCGTGTAGGCGCTAGAGACGTGATGGAGCGCGGTTACCAGCTCTGGTTGCACACACATACTTAATACACACCTGGGCCCAAAAAAACATTCACACAATAAACTGGTAAAACCCGCTGGCATCAATTTTTGTGTTTTGCCTGAAATTTGATATTCACCTTTACAAAATCTTACCAACTCGATTATCGTAACAGTAATTTCCTCTCCTCAATGAATCAGGTTGCTGAGTTAGGTTAAGGTAGAGTGACATTAACCTTTTACTTTCGAATAACCACAGACTCAAGGAGTTTTGAAAATCTTTATCTAAATCAATAATTTGTGAGTCAAGAATCAATTACAGTGACCACCTTCACCCAAAAAAGGCAGAGTAAGTCTAATATAGCAAGTCATTAAATGATCAATGAAGGCGGTACCTGAAAAATGGAGGGAAAGAGAGAGCACAGGCACAAAAGACATATTTCGCATAATTATATTTACCTATGGTCATAGATGAACCCAACTCCTTAAAGAAGGGGCCAGATAGAATCTCCTAGGACAGGAATGCAGACAGAAGATCAGGCAGATTAAGATCTGGAAAGGTGACCTCTTCTAATGTGCAGCGCCAGCATCGCACCCTTCTCTGGTACTACTCTCCTTGAATGTCCCTCTTCCGAAGTCCCCTTCTAGATGATTAAATTATCGATCGGTATCTCAATTTCTCAAGCAGAGTTTCGGGCAGCAGCAGGGTCTGAGACAGCATCTCAGACAGAGTCTGGAGCAGCATACGCGTTGGGTCAGTGACGAGTCGGAATGACGGCTCTGACAAGTCGGACAAGTTCTCTAGCTAACTTACATCAATTATACTATTCTTTATTCATGAACCACCCCCAAAAGTTTCAATATTTGTGTTTTCTCCTATTCTGATTGGTCAGGGCGAGGAGGTGAGTTCATCACACCATATTAAATGTAATGTTTTCTCTTTGGGCCATTGTTTATGTTCCCGCCCCTTAATTTACTTTCCCATAGCTTTATTCCCACCCGCATTTCACGTTATGGTTAATACAAATTTTGCAACAAAATATAAATTTCTTCATGCATTCAGGTCATCAGTTCCTTTTCCCAGGTGTCTCAGTTCGATGTGGCCTTGGCTGGGTTTCGAGTGATGCTGTCACAGGGTTCCAGCAGGTTCTTGGGTGCCTGCATGAACATCAGATGGGTAGGGAATTCAGTCACCCTCCGAGGCCCAAATTTAGACTACTAATAAAGTCAGAAAAAGACACATTAGAACATGGAAATAAATGATTTCACTGTATACCACTTATCTCTACTCTATCCCCATTTACTTATTTAAATCTTTGCATTAGTGCTTAGTAGAGTTTACGAGTTTTAGTTCAAGCAGCAGCATATACGTTAACATGTGAGTTTCAAGCGGCCATATTTAATTCTATTGTGCAGCTGCAAAGTTTCCCACCAAAAGCATAGAGAGTGTCATACTACGTAGATGCAGTAGACGCATACACAATAGAAATCCCGCTTTTTTGGCGGCCATCTTTAGTCACTCGGAATACTTGTTAATAATACACATAGAAAAGCTTCCCCTAGATACAGTATGTTCGTATGTAATGCAATATTAGTATTTACAAGACTTGTTGGTTACATTTATACATGTTATTTGAGAGGATTGCATCCAAGCAAGTTTCTTTTCACGAAACCTTGCTCCATCAGACGTTAGGTCAAAGCGGTGCTGGTGGGGTATACAGGCTGGATCAGTTGTTGAAGAGCCAGGTTTTTAGCACCTTTCTAAAAGACAGAAGCAATGTGCTGCTCTTTATGGAGATTGGAAGTAGGTTCCAGGTCTTAACTGTCACTAACAGGAAGCTTCTTCCACCCCAGTGAGCCTTCTTGAACTTAGGTGTTTGCAGAGTGGATCTTAGACTTCTGGCCGGCACATACCATTTGAGGTGAGTCCTCAAAAATTGAGGCCCTGTGCCATGTAGAGCTTAGAAGACCAGGCATTAGGATTTAAACATGATCCTTTTGTCCACCGGAAGCCAGTGGAGGGCTCTTAATCCGTGGGAGACTGGCTTGAACCTAGGGATAACTAGTACTATTCTGGCTGTCACGTTCTGCAGACTCTGCAGTCTTAATAGATACTGGGATTGGATACCCATGTATAGGGCATTACCGTAATCCAATCTGGAGAGGGCAAATGCTGTAACCAGTGTTTTTAGTGCATCGGGGGATGAATGGACGGATTTTCCTGATCATTTTAAAAATGAACCAAATGGTAGAGGAGAGCCTGTTGATCTGACTATTGAATGTCAGTTTATCATCAAAGATGAATCCTAGATTTTTGACATTGGGCACTGGAATTGAACCATCGCCCAGACTGGCCAGCCACCATCTGGGTGACCAGATGGATGAATAAGAGCCCAGCTGCAGGACTTCATTCTTTCCGCCGTTCAATTTTGGTCAGTTGGATTGCATCTAATCGTTGACCTGCGTCATACAGCAGTTGAAACAGTCAGCTGTCTCCTCCAAGTTGCTTGAGACTGACACCACCAGCTGGGTTACAACTGAAAACCCAAACTGCCTAATGATCGAGGCCAGAGGAGCCACATATACATTAAACAGTGTGGGGCTCAGGATGAGCCCTGAGGCACCCCACATGGCAATTTGAAAGACTTGGATGAGAAGGCACCTAGTTTGATGGAGAATATTGTAGCAGCTAAGTAGGATGACAATTGTGTGAGGGCGGGGGCTTGGATCCCCAGCTCCGCTAGCCTACTGGCTAGTATTTTGTGGTTTATTGTATCGAAGGCCGCCGATAGATCTAGCAAAATCAATGCGGCCTTACCCCCTCAATCTAGTATTGCCCTGAGTTACTCTGGCGCCATGACCAGCGCTGTCTCTGTTCCATGTCCCTCCCGGAACCCGTATTGTGAGTGATCCAGGATGTTCCTAGAGGAAAGAAATGCAGTAAGCTGTGCATTAAGTCGTTTCTCAAGTACTTTAGCCGGAAATGAAATTCTGGAGATAGGACGATAGCTGCTGGGATCCTTAGGGTCAAGATTATTTTTTTTTAAAAAAGGAAGGATTGAGGCTATTTTCCAAGCATCTGGGAAGAAGTCCGACTGAATTACCTCATTGAACACTAAACGTAGGCGTTCACTTAGTATTTCTGGGAACAGATGCAGCACTTTAGGAGCACAGGGGTCTGTGGGGGCTCCTGATTTGGATGTTTTCACCACCTGAATGTTCTGTTCTAATGTGGGGGAGGTAAAGGTGAAAGCTGAAATGGCGGTGATGGAATCCGAGGCTGTTGTAGTGATCTTAGCGACGGAGTTAACACTATCCCTAAAGCATTTATTCCCCGTCTCAACTTTATCTATGAATGACTGTCCCAGTTTATTGCAGAATTCAGCGCTGCTTTCCATCCGAGGTATAACTGGTAGTTTAGTGAATTTTTTTACTGCTGAGAAGAGCTGACTGCAAGAGTTCCTTTCCTCAAGAATTTTTGCTGTAAAGTATTTACTTTTTCCTCTACAATCATTTTCTTGTAAACTGCCAATGATTTTGCATACTTCATTTTTTCACCCAGATCGTAGCTTACTCTCCACTTTCTGTCTGACCTTCTGCATGCTTGTTTTTGAGCTCTAAGTTTATCCCGGCAGAAGGATTTTCTGCCGGGAGAGGCAGCTCAACGTAGGGGCTAAGAATCGAAGTCTACTGCTGTTTTGATCCATGAGGATAACCTATGAACAGAAGAGGTAATGTCTGTCATAAGGTCTGGTTTGGTGCCAAATAATATTTCATGAAGGGTAGGAGGGTTAATATTGGCCTAGCCTTGGCGGGTGACCAAAACTGGTGCGTTTACAGATACTGGAGGGTGCTGATCTGCGCTTAGGGAGAACATTATAGCTTTATGGTCTTACCTGGGGACAGGAATCACTTCTTATACTTTAAGCGAGGGATTTGAAGTGAAGATCCCATCTAGGGTGTGTCAGGCGGCATGAGTATCTTGCTTGACGATCTGTGTCAGTGAAAAACTAGCCATTGAATTGACTAGTAAGGCAGTATTACGATCTGCCAACTTTTCTAGATGATAGTTAAAATCTCCTAGTAACGTGAAATCGGATGCATCTAGACTGGATTCAAGGAAGGGGCTGATAACATTAAAAAAAGAGGTTGTGTCCTAAGAGGCCTGTATAGGAGAAGGCCTTTTAGTGTGTAATTATTACTGTGTGAGTTCTGAAAAGCTAACATTTCACAGTCTTGGGAACTTCCAGCCGACGATCCAGCCACTTGCAGATCTTCTCTAAAGCTAATCCCCCCCGCTTGATCGCTCTGTCTGCTCTGATAATGGAATATCTTGCTTGTAGGGCTAATGCAAGATCAGGGTCTGAAGACTCATCTGCCCAAGTTTCTGTAATGAATGCCAAATCAAGCTTGTGTGCGCCTATCAATTCCACAACCTCGGTATTATGTTTTGATAGTGACCGCATATTGATCAGCATGGCCTGGAAGACCTTAGTAGATTTTTTGTGTGATGGTTTTTGTTGCGGTGTTAAAGCCTTAACTTAAGTCAAATTGAGCTATAGTTTGCAGTACTGGCACTGCTTATGGTCTCTCTGGAGATCTAGTAAAGGGCAACAAGAGTTTATGTAGTTTGTATTCAGCCTGAATAGTTCATCCCTGGTGTAATGTATACGCTTTGATTAGTAAGAAAAACTTGCAGGGGTTCTGGCTCTAGGCGTGGTCCAGGCGTGGACGGGCGCTGACAGGCTTGCCTTTGGCGCACCTTCGGCTTTGGTTCAGAGGAAAAGAACCGAATGCAAATCCAATAGGCCTGCGTTTTTATAGTTGAATGTTTTCTTCTTCGATCGATTGGAGAATTTATTTGATTATGTTAATGAGCGAGTGGGAAAATGTAAGGATGTGTTAATGATACGATTATTAATTACGTGACTGAGTGATGAATGGATGAGGTATTGAGTACATGGAAGGAAGGGTGAATAGGCAAGAGAGTGCTTAGAATGCTGACTTAAAGGCATCAAATGGTGGAAAATTGTCAATTGTTAAAAATGTTATAGCATGCCTTGTCCCCAACAAAGTGAGATGTCATAGGCCTCTGTTGCTTAACCTGAGAAATATTGTTACAAAACACTATCCGCAGATTTACTAACATGAAAATGCCAGTGCATGTAAATCGATACCCACTTTATTTCAAAGTTTGCCACCATGTTGGCAAGGTTTGCACACATGAAAATATTTTAACAAGAATAAGCAAAATGTTGCCAAGATCCGCATTATCACAGAGGTGCGCCTCATCATGCCTTGGATGTTCTTAGAACTGCAATCATTATGCCTAAAACAGCTTTATGTCACAAGTTGGTGTCATCATGCAATGGATGTCCACAGTATGCCATGCACCTCCATCATTATGTAAAAGAAAACATTTTACTAAAGATGGGGCCATCATTCACAGATCACAATATCATGCCACCAATTATCACCGTATTTCTAGGGTCGGCTTCATACAGAGTTGGGCACCTTCTGCCATCAATATCCACAGTATGATAAGAATTGCTATCATTGTAATAGTTGCAACATTATGCCACAAGTTGGTGCTAACATGCAATGCCGCTCTACAAGATATAAAGAATTAGCTAGTATAATAAGAACTAGTATGAAGGACAGCAGTGTGCTACAGATGGCACAATGATGACATAAATACCCAGATTATTGCAAGAACTATGACCATTATCCCACACTATTATTTGAGGTCATATAAAACGACAAAGCAAAAACCAAAGGAAATGATGGACGGAGTGTTGAACATTGCAAGCACTCACCCCCAGTCAACTGATCTGGGATTAATCCATCACCGTTCGTTAGCCCACTCTGCCACCCCAGTTCAGACATGGCCATATGCAAATCAGTCTGACCCTGTGCCTCATGGGAACAGTCCAGCCCGAACTGCCAAGCCATGTCTTCCCTGGACCGGAAACAAGCTTCCTAGGACCGGTTTCTGGCATTTCAGCCGTCTTCAGCCAGGCTTGCTTGAATCCAGTGGCAAAGTGAGCAAGGGACTCATGTCTGAGCATACCCTGCCAACTTATGGCGAACAAAGCAAAAACCAAAGGAAATGATGGACGGAGTGTTGAACATTACAAGCACTCACCCCCAGTCAACTGATCTGGGTTTAATCCGTCACCGTTCTTTAGCCCACTCTGCCACCCAGTTCAGACATGGCCATATGCAAATCAGTCTGACCCTGTGCCTCATGGGAACAGTCCAGCCCGAACTGCCAAGCCATGTCTTCCCTGGACCGGAAACAAGCTTCCTAGGACCGGTTTCTGGCATTTCCGCCGTCTTCAGCCAGGCTTGCTTGAATCCAGTGGCAAAGTGAGCAAGGGACTCACGTCTGAGCATACCCTGCCAACTTATGTCGAACAAAGCAAAAACCAAAGGAAATGATGGACGGAGTGTTGAACATTACAAGCACTCACCCCCAGTCAACTGATCTGGGTTTAATCCATCACCGTTCTTTAGCCCACTCTGCCACCCCAGTTCAGACATGGCCATATGCAAATCAGTCTGACCCTGTGCCTCATGGGAACAGTCCAGCCCGAACTGCCAAGCCATGTCTTCCCTGGACCGGAAACAAGCTTCCTAGGACCGGTTTCTGGCATTTCAGCCATCTTCAGCCAGGCTTGCTTGAATCCAGTGGCAAAGTGAGCAAGGGACTCACGTCTGAGCATACCCTGCCAACTTATGGCGAACAAGGCAAAAACCAAAGGAAATGATGGACGGAGTGTTGAACATTGCAAGCACTCACCCCCAGTCAACTGATCTGGGTTTAATCCATCACCGTTCTTTAGCCCACTCTGCCACCCCAGTTCAGACATGGCCATATGCAAATCAGTCTGACCCTGTGCCTCATGGGAACAGTCCAGCCCGAACTGCCAAGCCATGTCTTCCCTGGACCGGAAACAAGCTTCCTAGGACCGGTTTCTGGCATTTCAGCCATCTTCAGTCAGGCTTGCTTGAATCCAGTGGCAAAGTGAGCAAGGGACTCACGTCTGAGCATACCCTGCCAACTTATGGCGAACAAAGCAAAAACCAAAGGAAATGATGGACGGAGTGTTGAACATTGAAAGCACTCACCCCCAGTCAACTGATCTGGGTTTAATCCATCACCGTTCTTTAGCCCACTCTGCCACCCAGTTCAGACATGGCCATATGCAAATCAGTCTGACCCTGTGCCTCATGGGAACAGTCCAGCCCAAACAGCCAAGCCATGTCTTCCCTGGACCGGAAACAAGCTTCCTAGGACCGGTTTCTGGCATTTCAGCCGTCTTCAGCCAGGCTTGCTTGAATCCAGTGGCAAAGTGAGCAAGGGACTCACGTCTGAGCATACCCTGCCAACTTATGGCGAACAAAGCAAAAACCAAAGGAAATGATGGACGGAGTGTTGAACATTGCAAGCACTCACCCCCAGTCAACTGATCTGGGTTTAATCCATCACCGTTCTTTAGCCCACTCTGCCACCCCAGTTCAGACATGGCCATATGCAAATCAGTCTGACCCTGTGCCTCATGGGAACAGTCCAGCCCGAACTGCCAAGCCATGTCTTCCCTGGACCGGAAACAAGCTTCCTAGGACCGGTTTCTGGCATTTCAGCCGTCTTCAGCCAGGCTTGCTTGAATCCAGTGGCAAAGTGAGCAAGGGACTCACGTCTGAGCATACCCTGCCAACTTATGGCGAACAAAGCAAAAACCAAAGGAAATGATGGACGGAGTGTTGAACATTGAAAGCACTCACCCCCAGTCAACTGATCTGGGTTTAATCCATCACCGTTCTTTAGCCCCTCTGCCACCCAGTTCATACATGGCCATATGCAAATCAGTCTGACCCTGTGCCTCATGGGAACAGTCCAGCCCGAACTGCCAAGCCATGTCTTCCCTGGACCGGAAACAAGCTTCCTAGGACCGGTTTCTGGCATTTCAGCCATCTTCAGCCAGGCTTGCTTGAATCCAGTGGCAAAGTGAGCAAGGGACTCACGTCTGAGCATACCCTGCCAACTTATGGCGAACAAAGCAAAAACCAAAGGAAATGATGGACGGAGTGTTGAACATTGCAAGCACTCACCCCCAGTCAACTGATCTGGGTTTAATCCATCACCGTTCTTTAGCCCACTCTGCCACCCCAGTTCAGACATGGCCATATGCAAATCAGTCTGACCCTGTGCCTCATGGGAACAGTCCAGCCCGAACTGCCAAGCCATGTCTTCCCTGGACCGGAAACAAGCTTCCTAGGACCGGTTTCTGGCATTTCAGCCGTCTTCAGCCAGGCTTGCTTGAATCCAGTGGCAAAGTGAGTAAGGGACTCACGTCTGAGCATGCCCTGCCAACTTATGGCGAACAAAGCAAAAACCAAAGGAAATGATGGACGGAGTGTTGAACATTGCAAGCACTCACCCCCAGTCAACTGATCTGGGTTTAATCCATCACTGTTCTTTAGTCCACTCTGCCACCCCAGTTCAGACATGGCCATATGCAAATTAGTCTGACCCTGTGCCTCATGGGAACAGTCCAGCCCGAACTGCCAAGCCATGTCTTCCCTGGACCGGAAACAAGCTTCCTAGGACCGGTTTCTGGCATTTCAGCCGTCTTCAGCCAGGCTTGCTTGAATCCAGTGGCAAAGTGAGCAAAGGACTCACGTCTGAGCATACCCTGCCAACTTATGGCGAACAAAGCAAAAACCAAAGGAAATGATGGACGGAGTGTTGAACATTGAAAGCACTCACCCCCAGTCAACTGATCTGGGTTTAATCCATCACCGTTCTTTAGCCCACTCTGCCACCCAGTTCAAACATGGCCATATGCAAATCAGTCTGACCCTGTGCCTCATGGGAACAGTCCAGCCCAAACAGCCAAGCCATGTCTTCCCTGGACCGGAAACAAGCTTCCTAGGACCGGTTTCTGGCATTTCAGCCGTCTTCAGCCAGGCTTGCTTGAATCCAGTGGCAAAGTGAGCAAGGGACTCACGTCTGAGCATACCCTGCCAACTTATGGCGAACAAAGCAAAAACCAAAGGAAATGATGGACGGAGTGTTGAACATTGCAAGCACTCACCCCCAGTCAACTGATCTGGGTTTAATCCATCACCGTTCTTTAGCCCACTCTGCCACCCCAGTTCAGACATGGCCATATGCAAATCAGTCTGACCCTGTGCCTCATGGGAACAGTCCAGCCCGAACTGCCAAGCCATGTCTTCCCTGGACCGGAAACAAGCTTCCTAGGACCGGTTTCTGGCATTTCAGCCGTCTTCAGCCAGGCTTGCTTGAATCCAGTGGCAAAGTGAGTAAGGGACTCACGTCTGAGCATGCCCTGCCAACTTATGGCGAACAAAGCAAAAACCAAAGGAAATGATGGACGGAGTGTTGAACATTGCAAGCACTCACCCCCAGTCAACTGATCTGGGTTTAATCCATCACCGTTCTTTAGCCCACTCTGCCACCCCAGTTCAGACATGGCCATATGCAAATCAGTCTGACCCTGTGCCTCATGGGAACAGTCCAGCCCGAACTGCCAAGCCATGTCTTCCCTGGACCGGAAACAAGCTTCCTAGGACCGGTTTCTGGCATTTCAGTCGTCTTCAGCCAGGCTTGCTTGAATCCAGTGGCAAAGTGAGCAAGGGACTCACGTCTGAGCATACCCTGCCAACTTATGGCGAACAAAGCAAAAACCAAAGGAAATGATGGACGGAGTGTTGAACATTGCAAGCACTCACCCCCAGTCAACTGATCTGGGTTTAATCTATCACCGTTCTTTAGCCCACTCTGCCACCCCAGTTCAGACATGGCCATATGCAAATCAGTCTGACCCTGTGCCTCATGGGAACAGTCCAGCCCAAACTGCCAAGCCATTTCTTCCCTGGACCGGAAACAAGCTTCCTAGGACCGGTTTCTGGCATTTCAGCCGTCTTCAGCCAGGCTTGCTTGAATCCAGTGATAAAGTGAGCAAGGGACTCACGTCTGAGCATACCCTGCCAACTTATGGCGAACAAAGCAAAAACCAAAGGAAATGATGGACGGAGTGTTGAACATTGCAAGCACTCACCCCCAGTCAACTGATCTGGGTTTAATCCATCACCGTTCTTTAGCCCACTCTGCCACCCCAGTTTAGACATGGCCATATGCAAATCAGTCTGACCCTGTGCCTCATGGGAACAGTCCAGCCCGAACTGCCAAGCCATGTCTTCCCTGGACCGGAAACAAGCTTCCTAGGACCGGTTTCTGGCATTTCAGCCGTCATACATACATTCATATGTAATGTAATGTGTTGTACTTGTATAGCGCACTGTTACTAGGCCTGGGCCAAAATTCCGTTCCGTTCGCGGAAATTGCGATAGTTTGGCATTTTCGCGTTCCGCGGAAAGCGCAAAAATGTCAAAATTTCTGCATTCCTTAGCTTAGCGATAATTTGCTTCTTGCTCGCGCTGTAAAAAAATACATTCTCGCGTGCACGCGATCGCCTTACCTGAATCCCCACGTTCGCTGACAAGCATTCCCGAACCGGTCGCGTTCTCCACGAGATGTTGGATGTTGATAGCCATTTTGCGCTGTCTCGCATTAACGTCATTTGTCGCGCGATCACGTCTTTCTTCTCGCGATCATGCACCGCGAGAGTATGAGAAGATTGAGATATCGAACACGTCATTCTCCACCGCAAGCGAGAGAGTGAGGACGCGGGCACGTCTAATCAAACGGGAAAAGGAGAAAGAGACCCCAAACACGTCATATCCAACGCGACAGGGAGCGAGAGAACGCGATCAAGTCATTTTCGACATGCCATCGACATCTGGCGGAAGTAATGTGAAGCTTGAGAACTCGAACATGTAAAATGTTCAATTTGGAGAAGAATATCAGCTCTAGCAGCATGAAACCTTCTGCAAATGATGATTTTGGATGAAAACAACTCCTCAGATTGACATTTGGCTGTCCTTTTTTGTGCAAGGAGACCTTTTTTAAAAAGGTGGGGAGAGGGAGGAAGTGACACAGAATCTCCAACTTCCAGTTCCTGTCCAGCAGGCTCCTCCCAGTGCTTTGTCCATCTACTGCTCATTCTGCCTTTGGATTTTGAGCTGGAAAGATCACTCTTTTTGTCTGCTACATCATTGCAATTGGATTTGAGGATTTTTTGATTTGGATATTTCACAAGTAAGTGGTTGTTGTGTCTGTTTGATTGGGGGCATTGCAGTTCTTGTAACTACAATTTATTTTTGGTAACTATCATTATTCCTTTTTTTTTAAATGTTGTGGGTAGTACTAGTCAGTAGTAGGCCCGAGCTAGTCATGGACATGGCCTAATGGGTGTATGTGTGTGCATGATGAAGCAACTGTTCCTTTAGTGTTTTTTGAATGTATTTCATTTTCAAGCATCATTTAAGGGCATGGATGGCATTGGATTGAGTTGGGGAAGTGTGTTTTTTTGGGGTGGCCTTTCTGATGTTGTTGGGCCTGGCCATGTGGCTGGTGGCCATGTTGAAGCCTGGGCCTGCAAGCTTGCCTGGCCTTGTCTGCCAACAGGCCTGCTTTTCATCCACTAGGATCAGAGCAGGTAGCCACAGCTTTATTAATCAAGTGTTTTCTGTGTGGTCTGTTGAATTTAGACATCATTTAGGGCATGGATGGCATTGGATTGAGTTGAGGAAGTGTGTTTTTTTGGGGTGGCCTTTCTGTTGTTGTTGGGCCTGGCCATGTGGCTGGTGGCCATTTTGAAGCCTAGGCCTGCAAGCTTGCCTGACCTTGTCTGCCAACAGGCCTGCTTTCTCATCCACTAGGATCAGAGCAGGTAGCCACAGCATTATTAATCAAGTGTTTTCTGTGTGGTCTGTTGAATTTAGACATCATTTAGGGCATGGATGGCATTGGATTGAGTTGGGGAAGTGTGTTTTTTTTTGGGTGGCCTTTCTGATGTTGTTGGGCCTGGCCATGTGGCTGGTGGCCATTTTGAAGCCTAGGCCTGAAAGCTTGCCTGGCCTTGTCTGCCAACAGGCCTGCTTTTTCATCCACTAGGATCAGAGCAGGTAGCCACAGCTTTATTAATCAAGTGTTTTCTGTGTGGTCTGTTGAATTTAGACATCATTTAGGGCATGGATGGCATTGGATTGAGTTGGGGAAGTGTGTTTTTTTGGGGTGGCCTTTCTGATGTTGTTGGGCCTGGCCATGTGGCTGGTGGCCATTTTGAAGCCTAGGCCTGCAAGCTTGCCTGGCCTTGTCTGCCAACAGGCCTGCTTTTTCATCCACTAGGATCAGAGCAGGTAGCCACAGCTTTATTAATCAAGTGTTTTCTGTGTGGTCTGTTGAATTTAGACATCATTTAGGGCATGGATGGCATTGGATTGAGTTGGGGAAGTGTGTGTTTTTTTGGGGTGGCCTTTCTGATGTTGTTGGGCCTGGCCATGTGGCTGGTGGCCATTTTGAAGCCTAGGCCTGCAAGCTTGCCTGGCCTTGTCTGCCAACAGGCCTGCTTTTTCATCCACTAGGATCAGAGCAGGTAGCCACAGCTTTATAAATCAAGTGTTTTCTGTGTGGTCTGTTGAATTTAGACATCATTTAGGGCATGGATGGCATTGGATTGAGTTGGGGAAGTGTGTTTTTTTGGGGTGGCCTTTCTGATGTTGTTGGGCCTGGCCATGAGGCTGGTGACCATTTTGAAGCCTAGGCCTGCAAGCTTGCCTGGCCTTGTCTGCCAACAGGCCTGCTTTTTCATCCACTAGGATCAGAGCAGGTAGCCACAGCTTTATTAATCAAGTGTTTTCTGTGTTGTCTGTTGAATTTAGACATCATTTAGGGCATGGATGGCATTGGATTGAGTTGGGGAAGTGTGTTTTTTTGGGGTGGCCTTTCTGATGTTGTCTTAAAGACATGCTTTTGTTGTATGTGTCTGGTGTGTTGGTGTGCAATGCATGCACCCTGCAGACCTTTTTGGGGCCTGTGAATGTTCGTATTTCCATTTTGTTGCATTAAAAAGGCAGAGCAGTGTGCTTTAGAATGCAGCCTTTACCTGGCTTTTATAGGCCTTTTGTCAGCTCCTGGTGTTTCCCAGGCCCCCTGCTTGTTTGTGTTTTGTGAATGTCCATGTGGCTGGTGGCCTTATTTTGTGTTTGGACTGGGAGTTATTGTTGTCCTGCTTTTTGCCATAGGCCTGCATGGTTTTCCTATTGGCTATTTGGCTTACTGCTTCCATCCATCCACCCCCTTTGCCAGCAGCAGCTCCATGGATGCCGAGATGCTAAAAAAATGTAATGGCAAATAGGGTCCACCCCACTTCAATTACATTTTTTTTTTGGTGGTTATTATTAACTTTCCTATCCTTCCTGAGAGTATAGTGTGTGACTGTACACAGTAGTATAACATAGCCCTTGTTAAAAAAAAAGTCATAAATGGCTAGACTATATTTTTTGTTTGCACTAGTACAGTACTAAGGAACTGAATCACAACAACAAATGCAACATTTCACTGATGTTCTTCTCCTGGCTTATTTGGTTTTAGGTGCACAAAAGACAGAGGAGGGGGTGTCATCAGCATAACCCGTCTACCCGTTGTACTGCCAGCCAGACAGAAGTCCTGCTGCGCATCACGTCCACGTGTGACCAGAACTTGTTGTGCATCTGCATCCTGCCTGACATCTGAAGAAGAAGGCCCCAAAGAAAGTTACCAGGTCCAGTACCAAGAAAGTTGCCAGTCAGAAGAAGGAACAGAAAAAGGAAGTGCCATTAACCACGACTGGTGGTGTGCCGGCCAATGTTTTTTTTGGCACCCAAAAAGTTACGCCTGCAGCAGCATTGTCCGGGAACCAAGCTGGGAGCAGCACAGCGGTCCAACCACACCAACCTAGGCCTAAGGGCTTTAGTGTCGCAGAGGTAGCCAGTCTACTAACGAGCAGAGATGTTGAAGAAATGTCATTACCACAAAGTAGTACACAATCAAGTTCAACGCAGGTGCAAACTCAGCAGATAAGTGTGCAGCCGCAACAAGAACAGCAGCAGCCGCAACAAGAACAGCAACAGCCGCAACAAGAACAGCAGCAGCTGCAACAGCCCACCATAGTAGTTGTTGCTCCTGACGTAGGGGCATTTCAGGAAATCGAGCTTCCTGCAGACAAAGTGGAGCAAAGTCAAACCACTGTTTCAGAAGATCTATTGTCTTCCAGACCACCAGCAAGGAAAAGGAGGCTTAGTCCATCATCTTCTTCTTCAAGCCCCACTTCTGATGATCGTGATGCCACTTGGGTCCCACCAGCTCAGTCTGAGAGTGATATACGCCACAAGACAATGCTTCTGAAAAGGAAGGTCCCAGAAAAACTTAGAGTTATGGAGGTAGATGTAGAAGAGGGGGGTGATGATGATGATGTTGATGAAGACGAGCCAGTCATCACACACATTACTCCCGCCCCAAAGGGATTGGAGACCAACATTCTCACCCTATCCAGAAAGGCTGCTACTGAGCGGGATGTAGCACGAATATCACCAACATAGCTTACACCACCACTACCTCCAGCTGCCATATTTTCCAAGGCCCGGCAGGGACCTACATCCAGCTCAACCATCTCAGTAGGTAGTGGTAGTAAAAGTCACAGTCTAGGTGCACAGGGTCACATTTCAAGCACACCCTCCAGTTCATCTGGTATTGAAAGTGGCACATCCAGCAGTGCCAGAAAGTTCTCCTCCCCAGTTTGGGAGTTTTTTCTGTTAGCACTAAGGAGGAGAACGTTGCTATATGCTCAATTTGTCGTCAAGGTGTTCGCCGTGGTAAGCTTGGTACAAACTATGGTACCGGAGGACAAGCAAGTCATCTCAGAATACACCACACTATCGTGTGGGAGAATCACCTACTTCAGTTAAAAGAAAGTAGAAAAACTCAACCCATTGAAGTTGGTCAGGAAGAATCAGGGAGCAATATTATTGCGGTGGAAGGTGAAGAAGAGGGAGGCATTTCTAGCCCTGTCCCCAGTAGTGCAGTGGTATCGCCCACATCCTCCTCAGTAACATCAGAGTGGCACCGCAGTAAGAGCCATACTCTGAGTCAGGCTGAGACACCAAGGCGACCGAGTACAGCAATGAGATAATCTGTGTCGTTGAGCCTAAGTGGGTTAATGAAAACAGCACCACAAAGGAAAGTAATCCAGCCTACCATTGAGAGCATGTTTAGGTTGGAGGGGCAGTTCCGACGCAACCACCCAACGGCACGGTTGTACAATGCGAAGCTGGCTAAAATGTTAGCGCTGGACCTTCTTCCTTTTTCATTTGTGGAAGGGGTGGGTTTCCTTGAATTTGTGTCTGCCATCTGCCCTAAATGGAAGGTTCCCAGCCGGTCATATTTCGCAAGAATTGCTGTTCCGGCACTACATCATGATGTGCCGGAATTGGTTGGACAAGCTTTGCAGCAGAGTGCTGTTCACAATATCCACCTGACAACAGACATGTGGACCAGTTGCCAAGCCACAGATTACATGTGCATCACTGCACACTGGATCTCTTTTGTGGGGGTTAGAGATAAGCTATCTGCACGAGGTGCTGTTGACACAGCTGTGATTTTTGAAGGTACTCGGAAACATGCAACTGTAGCCATGTTCGCCATGGAGAAATCTCATACGGCTGAAAACATTTTACACGAGTTTCGCAGCAAGGTTTTTGAATGGCTGCGGCCAAGAGGGCTTGGTATTGGTTTTGTTGCCACAGACAATGGCAGTAATGTACTCAAGGCCATGGCACTTGGTTCCTATTTCAGGGTTCCGTGTTTGGCGCACTGCATAAACATTATAGTTCAAGACTTTCTGAAAAAAGAACCCATAGTCAGCAATTTACTGGCCATCTGCCGAAGAATATGCACTCATTTCAGCCATTCTTTTGAAGCTCGGAAGCAGCTGAGGATCATCCAACGTGAACATAGAATGCTAGTCAAGGCACTCATCCAGGAGGTGGCAACACGCTGGAACTCAACGTATTACATGCTTGATCGTCTGCATGAGCAGTACAGGTCACTCCATGAATATGTCTGGAAAAGAAAAGGGGATGCTACCGTTAAAGGCATGAACCTTGAGCTGGAGCAATGTAGCCTAATTAAATGCCTGACTGAGATGCTTTGTCCTTTTGAGGTCTTCACACGTGAAGTCAGCAAGGAGGACTGTACAATGGGCCAAGCTATCCCATTATTGCAAATTCTAGAGCATCAGCTGAATAATGTGTCTGAATCTTACAAAGGTGTAGAGGACAAAAGGGAAGCTCATGACTTGGTGGAGAGCTTATCCCGTCGCTTAGCTGAAAATGTAAGGATACAAAATAAAATTTTGTCACAAGAACATTACATTTGTGCTACAATTCTGGATCCACATGCAAAATTTGGACTGAAGACATTCTTTGCTTTTTCCGAGATTGATGTTGCCCGCTACAAAACTTGCATAGCTGAAGCGGCCAGTAAGTTGAAAAACGAACGGCTGCTAATTAAAAGCCCGCAAGATCAACCCACAAGAAGTACTGCAGCAGGCCATGCAGGATCAAGTGCAACTTCGTCGGCTGAGGGCAGTGCGTTTGGATCACAAGACTCACCATCACTATCGACCACGGCAACAATAACTAGATCAGTAGGCGGAGTACAATCATTACACGATTGGTATGTAAAGTTAGGCATTAATAAACACAGTGATGATGCACAGAGAAAAGAGCCCGAAACCATACCAGCAGCAACCCTGAACATTGAGCGGATGGTCCAGGCCTATCTGGACGACCCAACAGAGGTGTACATTGATCAAAACCCATTGCAGTATTGGTATAGGATAAGGTCTGAATGGCCACAGCTCAGCAGGCTGGCGATAAGCTATCTGGTTTGCCCTGTCGCAAATGTCTCTTCCGAACGTGTTTTCAGTGCTGCTGGTTCCATTGTAACATTGAGAAGGACCAGTCTATCGCCAAAAAACGTGGAGAGGTTAACAATGATCAAAATGAATCAGCACTTCATACCACCGAATTACACAATACATGAAGCAATGGAGGAAGATGAGGACAGCGGCTCAGGTGACGGAAGTATTGTGTCACATGATTACCTACTACTGGCTGAACCCCCAGAGTTTGAGGACGAGCTATACTTCCCTGACAATTAGGCTTGAACTTACTGTCTTCCTCCCTTTTTTCCCCCTTTCTTTGTGTGTCTGTCGTTCCGGTTACAAACTTGTGAATCACAACAAATCCATTACCACCGTCTTCTACTCTTCTAATTTAATATAAAAGTTTCAGGTGTCTGTAATTTGACAGTACAGTCCTCCGAATCCAGCTCCTCCGCTCCATCATACTGAATCTCCTGCTCAATTCCATTTCCCTCATGAATGATGATTGGATGATGGTAAAATAATACAACAACAAATTCAAACTTTCCTAGTCCTTCCAAAAGAAGTGGAGCATGAATCACATGACTACGATAGATATCCTCCTTTCAGAGCCGAGAGAGACTGGCCATTAACTGAAAATAAGATGGAACAGGTAATGATTGAGGCCATGCATTGGACGCAGAGTCGCAGACTGAATGATTTAGATTTTGTTGTGTTTGTTGTGCATAAATTTATGTAATTGTGCACTGCCACTAATCAACTTTCTACAGAACACACTAAACTTAACTCAAGGTAAATTCAATTTTACCCTTCTTGCAAATATTAAATTTGTACTTCTCCTACAGCTAGGTGATACATTGCTTTTAATTCAATACAGGAAGGGGACTCACTCAATCTGCGCAATGAGTATGATTGACACAACAGCACCGTCCATCATGATGATGGCGAAATAGACGGCCCGTTAACTTAAGATGAGAAGGAACAGGTAATGACAATTAATGGCATGCATTGGACACCTGACTCTGAGAGATTGGTCTTTGTGTGTTTGTTGTTTGTTTGTTGTGCTCAAAGTGAAGTCAAAGTGTACTAGTAATCTATCTTTCTGTACACACTAAAGAATGACTCAAGTCAGTAATATTTCTACTCTTGTTGTGTAATAAAAATGTTACTTATACTGCAGGCCGATCTTCACAGTCAGTCAGTAAAAGTATCGGAGATGATGATGAAGTCAGGAGGATGTTTCATGAGTGGCATAAAACGTAAAAGCCTAAAGGTAAACACGTCAACAACAACCACAGCACACCCAAATGTCTGTGTAGAAGTGGAATAGAGTGTAGCGGTGGGATTACTGCGGTGCATTTATTTTACTAACTTAAACTGTAAAATGCTATGTATGGAATGGATAATGTGCTTTGTGTTTGTCCAACTCTTTAAAAAAAAAAAAAGTACTCTAAAGTCTTAACGTAGGATGTGCTACTGCTAAGCACTGTGGGCCTGCTCTCTCCTGTTATTGTTGAAGGTCAATGCTGGAAACAGACTAGAGTAGACTGAGAGGATGCATACATGCCACCTCGGAAAGTGTTCTTGTTGTACTACACCATAAGGTGTGCATTTGTTTCAACTTTGTTTGTCAATATCCCCTTTGGTTTTCCATCTACAATTACAGGCCGGGACTTGCCCTATACTTTGGAAAACATTACAATGCACACTTACCTTACCAATAAATCAACATTTTTTTTCCAGCCGGGCAGTGGCGAGTGGCGAGGCGACACACCCAAGATTGATGGACGAGAGGAGCAAGAGGAATGCCGAGATGCAAATCCAGTCCACATTTTTTACCAGGATAACACAGTAACAGTATCCACTTTAATATTCTTTTAAATGATTTGATTAATATTTTGTATACAATCTTTACAACAGTGTGTTCTTGGAGTTGTTATTATCATCATTAGGTTTGCTCTGTGTTTACGATTCTTCCCTACCAATATTTAAAATTTCTATTTGCTATATGTAAAAGTATTAAGGCCGGAACAACAGAACAAGAACTAGAAGTGTATGTAATCCGGGTCTCTCATCATCATCCTGCATTTCCTTTTTCTCCCTTAACATATGGATATGGTAGTCTTCAATGATTGTCGTTTGTTTGTCCATGCATACTGTTTTTCTATGTCAAACCTTTCCCAAAAACCCCCTTCCCATCCATTCAACAAACCCTAACCGTCTTCCCCCGGGCTGTGTGACTTATTGTGGGGCGGATGTGGCGAAAGCAACACTACTTCAATTTCAAGGCAGAGCGATGATCATCTTCTGCTTGCCCAGTTGCCCACCCATGAGTAGGATATTTCAGAGGTTATTTTATTTAACAAAGGAACATATACCTCAGCATGAATTGCTGCCATTGATTGGATTTGTTTGTTGTCATTCCTCATATACAGCACTAACTGTTAGGCTGTAGGCCTAGTCAAGTGACTCGACACAACTATAGTTTGTAACTCTGTCTAGTAGGCTATCCCAACCACCATTATGTTTTGTTGTCAAATATTTGAGCATATTATTGTTGCTCGGTAAGTTCTGTACTGTACTTCATTCTACTACTCCTCTAACAGTCTCTGAAAGGTGATTGACTGTCTTCTTTTCTTTTTTGCAAATGCTGCCGCCCTGCCAGTGTCTACTACTACTACTACTATACTACCACCACCACCACCCCAATCATGGCATGTATGAAAAAGGAAACCATCTTCACCATGCAGCCATTGCTGTGCCACAGTTGGACATAAACATCAAGCACCGGTAAGAGAGAAGTTTGGGGGAGGCAGAATTAATAATGGACATGTTGTCAATGATTTCATTTTCACACACCAGTCCAGATAAAGAATGCATAGACTAGAGGACAGACTGAAAGTACTAGAAGGACAAGTCAATGAGTGAGGTGTGTCGCATCTATCTGTTTGTGTCTTATACAGTCAGCCAATTATTTAAATCAAACACAGGCTATGGGCGGCCATGCACCAGCAAGGAAACAGTGTGATGTAAAACAGTTACCCCACCTACAAAACATTAACAACATTGCATGTAACATAGAAAAATATATTTAATTTACCCTAACAAAAATAAACTAATCCCACAAAAGCTGACCCACCCCCTTCCCTAACCCCAACCAATGTCCATAGGAGAAAAAGTCCGTAACGCCCATACAAGTTCCCACCCACCCACCCAAACAAGAATTAAAAAAGGGGCAGAACAAGATGACAGGGACTAAGGTGTGGGGCGTGACTCAAGGAGGACATGCATCTGGTCCTCTAAACGGGCGACGCGGCGTCTGAGTGCGCGGCAGTTGCAGCCACAGTGGGGGGGGCACCGGAGATGGCACTACGGTGGTAGCGGGCAGCCGCCAGACAGTGGCACCGTACCGCTGGAGGGCGGTGGCTGGGGCCCGGGGCACTGGAGGAGGCTTGAAGAATTGCTGCCGCAGTCTCCTCCTCGGCTAAGACCACCAGTCGCCGGTATTCCCGCTGGATTGCCTCCAGCTTCCGGCGCCGTGCCTTGGCGGCCAACTCCTTACGATTTAGTTTCGGAGTAGCTGTGTATCAAAAAGAAAAAAACAAGACAATTGTAAAATATACTGTTAGAAAAACAGTAAGACAAGTTAATTATTTATACACATAGTGGCATGGTAGAGTAGCACTGTCTATAAAGCACAATAGTACATAACATTTTAAATCTCATCCGTCCTTCTTCCTTCCACCCGTCTTTCACTTTTTAGTTGAACAGTGAGTGCACCAGGTGCTCTTCTCCATAAAACTTTCAAAGCGGACTTGAAATCAGATAGATGAGGCCATTGGTCATTCAATACTCCCGCTCCTATGCCAATTAAAGGGAATTCTAGTCTTCTAGTTCACTCTTCAAATGTCCCGAACAACTCATACTTACTTACGACATCGGATGGCAGGCGGACTTTGTCCGCCCGCCATCCTCACGCTAAAATGGGTGGGGGTCCCGTGGGGACAATTAATTAGGATGATGCGCCCAGCACAGTGGCGGGCGCATCCTGTTTTTTTTTACATTCAGGTTGGCGTTGCCGAAAGCAATGCTAAAAATACATGTTGTGCTGCTTTTCCAAGCACAACATGACGGGCCCCGCATGGAGCCTGTCACGTTTTGCTTTGAAAGGCAGGGGGGTACCATAGCATAGGTAGGTAGTACCCTCCATGGGGGCCCCCAAGCATACTCTGCAATGTCTGCATGCCTTTCCGTGGCGGACGGCAATGCCACCACGTAAAGGCATTCCAAAATGCAGATTATATGGCTGGCGGTGTGTTCAGAGAGACACCACCGCCATATTGAACCCTTTTCCGCCTGGTCGACATGTGGGGGGTCTGAATATTTTCTACAGGGATGGCGGGAGGTTTGCCCCTGCGGTGTTGGCAGTGAATACCGCCGGCTCGGCGGGGGCAATACGCTCGCCATCCTAATGGGGCTCTAAGTCGCAACTGTACAGTATACATATACATACAGTACACCCTAGCAGTGAGTGTACTGTCAAGTTCAACAATAGTTAAGGATTATGAATCTAACTTACCACCGCCCACCACTGGTGCTGCCGCTCCCCCTACCGCTCCGTTGCTATCTGCAGCAACTGCCGCATCCTCGCCCTCCGCGTCGCCTTCGCTGGCCCCGGCAATGGTGGTCGGTAGTGCGCCTAGAAAACATTACACATTTATTAGGCGTCATATACACCTCCCCCCTATTGATCAGTAGCAAGGTTGAAAACGGAGTTAATACTAACATACATCACTAGTACAAATCAGGTAGTAGTAGAGTAGACACTAATAGTTATATATGATCATTGTAGCCTTTGCTTAATTAGCCCTAGCCATGCTACCATGTTACCGTTGTGTCTTTTATTTTTGCACATGTGACGTTACCTTGCAGCTTCTTGTATAAGACACCTTTGAGCCCACATGACCTGCCTCACACTGTTACTGTCTAGTCCACGTGCTGCATACAAGCGGTCAACAAAAACATTAACAAGCCACTTTTTTAGGAAGTACTGGTGTACTGTTAGTCCATATTGCTTATCCATAAATGCTACACTTTTTGGCACGGCTGAGAAATGCTTGCAAGTTGCAATATACTAACGCACACCTTTTTATTTTTCGCATTACAGACGGAAGGTTCCCTTCTACGAACCAGAGCTTCTGAATGATGCAACAACTACCAGTACTAGGTTCTTCTAAGGTGAGGGGTCCCTTCACTCACATCTTCATTTATAAATTTATATAAACTAAATTCCTAGGGGATGGTGGTGCTGCCTTCCACCACTGTTCAGTTATCATGATTTAATTCCCAACTGTATAAGTGTAACAATGTATATTGTTTTAATGTTATTGATTTTCCGGTTGGTGCTGCATTTTATAATAAAACAATGTACAGAGCTTCGTTCTCAATTCAAAATAAACATTTTGAACTTACATAGACTTAGTGGTATTTGGTGTGGACTAACTTACACGAGTGAGCAAATTAAAGTAAGGGTGGGCATGTGCATTGCTTTCACGACTGAGAGGTTGGGTGTGTTATGTTCTGGGTTGTCTACTTGTTGGGTATCTTGGGGGTAGGGTTCAGAGACCTAATAGTTATGATAAGACAGTACTATAGTCGAGCAGTGGAATTGTGGTGGGTGCTGAATTTCTGATTGAGGTGTGTGAGGAAAGTCCAACCTACCATCACCAACATCCTATTTTCTGGTGCAAATGTCTGTGTATGTGCAAGATCCCTACAACAGTAGTAGTATGTCCTATAGGCTATTATATCAAAATAGTAATAAATCTGGTTGGGCTTTTGTTGCTGTGAATTTTCAAAGCCTCAATATTAACAAAGACTCAAGATCAATAAGAGTAGAAGTAGTACAAGACGACGACCCAAAGGATTGGACTCAATGGCTCGAGTTACTGGTGAATATGAGTTTTATATTACAACCTTTCACATAAAGAGTGGCACTGCCCAACTGGGCAAGACTAGCCACTACAGTACAGACAGACTGATAGTATTAGTAGTAGTAGTAGTAGTAGTACTGAGAGTCATCATAGCGGAGGCAGGGGTAAGATTTTTGAAACCGTACAGGTCGAAGGATAATTGTTGGTAAAAAAAATAGCATTTGTAAACAAACAATAGTTCGCGAAAAATACGGGGCAGTAAAAGTTATGGAATAAGAAATATTATTAAAAACAAGAAGACTTACTGGGGCCAGCAGAGGAGCCCTCATTGGTGTCCCCCTGGTGCTGTTCGGATTGTTTTCCCGCCGAACCCCCACTCCCTGTCTGTCTGCCCCTGGGTGCTGAATGATGAACAGGAAAGATATAAGAAAGAGACAAACATTGATGGATGGTGTCAAACAAATACAATATTTTTCAACAACGGTCGAAAAACCCTTATGTTAACAACAATTGCAATAACTAAATTGACCGATCTCATCTGGTCAACAAGTAATATCGGGGGATTCGCAGATCGACTACTTAAGTTACTATTTATCAACAGTAATCCAGTCTTCCATTCTGATTCCAGAATACTAAGTTACAACTAAGCCTAAGTACGACGTACCACCCAACCTAGCCCACCTATTCCAGGCATGCCAATTGTACATTAAGTATGCATTTCCACTTTATTCCTCAACAATGCATATGGTCAAATCATGGAGGACACATGACTACATTTTTTGTATACACCAAATTTTGGGTTGATTGATTGATGCTGATGTTCTGCTAGTACTAAGCCAATTACCACCACTCATTGAACAAACTAGAAAAGGTTCTAAACTTCTAATAAAGACTGCCGTACTAGCAGCACGTCACATAACTGAGGAGGCATCACGCATACCACTAACAAATTAGAAGCTCATACAAAGTACCTAAACCTAAGTATCAATCCGCCCCTATCTATTAGTGACAGGACAAAGTAAGGAGTGGACTAGAGTCACTGTAGCATTACGTAACTTAATTTCTCTAAAATAAACTCGTAAAGAATCACGCTAAGCAAGCGCAAACGCAAAGTTGCAAACAGGTAAGATTAGTAGTAGCGCAGAAGAGCACCTGTGTCATAATCTCAGAAGACTTTTAAACGTAATTAACCTGGAATGTAAGCAGCAACATTCTAGCTGGTTGGAAGAAAAAAAAGATATTCGCAATATATAACACAGAGCAGAAGAACAGACACAAATGGGTCGATTCCGATCCTGGAGAAACCGGGTACGAACCGTCGGTCAGAGCGTTTTCTCCGTACGACTCGTACCCAGTAAAAACACCATACAAACATGCAAGTACGATTTGCACGGAAACACCATTTCCGTACGAATCGTACAAAACACCGACCGACACAAAAACACATACAAATGTGATCCGAGACGGCGCGTACGCGACATGCGGACGGAGTTAGGCAGCTTTTTACGTACCAGCAAGTACGATTCGTCCCGAGAGCACTCCGGATGGCTATATTTTTACGGCATTATATTAAACAACAAGAGGGTCCCTGATGTACGAATATGAGAAGAGGGAAGCAGGGAAGGGAAACACAATATGAACAAAAACCTCTTCTCAAAAAATAATCAAGATACGGGGAATATCTCCACAATCAATATACGACAACAACCATATACCACAGAAATGGATTTATAATTCACAGTTTTATTAATCAAACAGTTTAAACATTATTTGTATGTCATTACTTTTATATTCATATTTTTTTCTTTTTATACATTTGCAAACACAAATTTGATCATGTGTTAATTGGCTAAAAAAGGGGAATCAAAATTCAAGTGTGAGACACAAACTCAACATTTAAAGTGAACACAAATTGCATATTACATAACAAAACACACACACAATACAAAACATTATATGCAGAAAAGAGTCACTTATAAAAACATATAATGATACATTCCTAATATATACACATAAAATGAAAATGTCGCCACAAAGGATGACAGTTGGAGCAGAAAGAAGCGCCGACGCGCGTTTCGGAGAAGGATCAAAAGACCCACAGTTCCTTCGTCAGGGCGCAATAATCCTTTGGAGGTTCGTGTCAATTTAATTCCCAACTTATTTCAAGGTCTTGTACAGACGGGAAATTAATTAAACAATTGCTTAGCGGGTGTGTATTAGTACTTGGTTAAACATTTTCATAACCAGTATGATCGGCACACCGCTTCCTCTAGAGAATAGGGCCAACCAATACTTAGTAGAGTATAGCCTCACCGCTACGGGTTAAAAGCGAGGTGGGAGGTCCGCATATACGGACTTCGCTCGCTTGGACACCGCTATCCCAGCTCTATCTTGGAACCCTGCCTGCCGCCGTATAGGGCTGATTTATTCATCCCGTTTCATCTACCCCCGAGCCGGAGGACTATTCCGTCCGGATATTATGTCATTTATCGGACATGCGTAAACCTATCGCTTTTAACCCATAGCGGTGAGGCTATACTCTACTAAGTATTGGTTGGCCCTATTCTCTAGAGGAAGCGGTGTGCCGATCATACTGGTTATGAAAATGTTTAACCAAGTACTAATACACACCCGCTAAGCAATTGTTTAATTAATTTCCCGTCTGTACAAGACCTTGAAATAAGTTGGGAATTAAATTGACACGAACCTCCAAAGGATTATTGCGCCCTGACGAAGGAACTGTGGGTCTTTTGATCCTTCTCCGAAACGCGCGTCGGCGCTTCTTTCTGCTCCAACTGTCATCCTTTGTGGCGACATTTTCATTTTATGTGTATATATTAGGAATGTATCATTATATGTTTTTATAAGTGACTCTTTTCTGCATATAATGTTTTGTATTGTGTGTGTGTTTTGTTATGTAATATGCAATTTGTGTTCACTTTAAATGTTGAGTTTGTGTCTCACACTTGAATTTTGATTCCCCTTTTTTAGCCAATTAACACATGATCAAATTTGTGTTTGCAAATGTATAAAAAGAAAAAAATATGAATATAAAAGTAATGACATACAAATAATGTTTAAACTGTTTGATTAATAAAACTGTGAATTATAAATCCATTTCTGTGGTATATGGTTGTTGTCGTATATTGATTGTGGAGATATTCCCCGTATCTTGATTATTTTTTGAGAAGAGGTTTTTGTTCATATTGTATATTTTTACGGCACACAACAAGTGCCGGTAAAGCTAACTATGCCGCGAAGCGTGAGGAAAAGGGGGCCCGGTACGCGCCGGACACCCCTCCAGCCCCCCCATATGTCTGCGATGTCCCCCCAGCCCCCCGTATGTCCGGTGCGGACCCCCATCCCACCCCCCGTATGTACGGTGCGGACCCCCACCCCTGTATGTACGGTGCGGACACCCAGCGCTACGCGCTGGGGGTCCGCACCGTACATTCGGGGGGTGGGGTGGGGGTCTGCACCGTACATATGGGGGTGGGGGTCCGCACCGTACATACGGGGGGTGGGGTGGGGGTCCGCACCGTACATACGGGGGTGGGGGTCCACACCTTACATACGGGGGGTGGGGTGGGGGTCCACACCGTACATACGGGGGTGGGGTGGGGTCCGCACCGTACATACGGGGGGTGGGGTGGGGGTCCGCACCGGACATACGGGGGGGCTGGGGGACGTCACGGACATACGGGGGGGCTGGGGGGGTGTTTGGCACGTATGCGGGCACATGTTTGGACGTCTCCATGGTTGCTGTGGAGGTCCGCTCCACACGGTGGTTTTTTTACCATACGGTTGTGGATTCGGACGGACGGGACGGATCGTACTTGCACGTTCGGTCGTCAGTTTGCCGAGTCGTACGTAAAAACGTCCGGGGATGTGTCGGACACTTTTTCTGACCCGAGGACGTGTTGGGGTATATTCCCAATGCGATTCGTATGGTGTTTTTTACATACGCATCGTACTTGCCAGTTTGTACGGGACGATTCGTACGGGGAATATTTCTCCAGGATCGGAATCGACCCCAAAGTTGTAATAATTAAATAGGTACTCACCAAGCCCCGGGACCTCCACTCCTAGCAGGTCCAGAAGGTCCTGCTCACGGTCCCGGATGTCGGACCACCGGTGCGTGAGCTGTGCCTGGGTGTGCCGGACCCCATAGAAGCGCGACACTGCCCGGCGCACCTTTCCCCACCGCTGCCGATGCTCCCGGAGGCCGTACCCGGACCCAGGCCTGCCACCTGATGTCAGGGTTGAGGGGAGGTGGCGCTGCACAAAGAAAATTAGTGCAGCCAACTCCACCTCCCCAAATAAGGCCCGTGCCTGCACCCCTTGTAGGCGCCGCCTGCCTCAAGGAAGGCTGTTGCGGCTCTGGCTGCGTCGTCCACGTCCACCATCCCTACCCTTAGACATGGTTCTGGGGTATGAAAAGGTAATAAAATGAAAGAAGTAAAGGAAATAAATAATAGCAGGCAATAGAAAGAGAAAAAGTAGCTAAAAAACAAAAAAAGGAGACAAAAACCAAAAATATAGAAGCTGGAAAATAGTAAAATAAATAATAAATAGGAAAGATAAAAAAAAAGTGGGTTTAAACCAAGGATTGAAAAGATTTGGAGAGGATTGAAAAACAGGCCCCAGAACCATGCAATAGAGTGAAAAACAAGATGGCCGCGCCCATTGTGACCACTTGCGCACGTTCGCGCGATATTTTCTCCCCGAGCAAGCAAAAAGCAACACGATCAAGTAAAAGCGGTCACGAACAGGAAATATCAACCGCGAACGGGCGCGAACATGCATTGCGTGACCCGGAACAGGAAGTAAGCATCGCGAGAGGGCGGGACAAGTGAAAACAAGATGGCCGCGCCCGTGAGCAACCGCATGGGTAAGTTGGCGTCCCACGATCACGCAAAAAATACCGCGAACAGGCGGGAAAAAAACTTCCGCATCTTTGCGATATTTCCGGCGATTTTTAGCATTTTCGCGATAAATTGTGAAGTTAATTTCGCAAATTCCGCCCACCCCTAACTGTTACCCTAGGGTGTCCTGGCGCTGTTGGGGCCGTTGTGGAGATTAAGCAAGCTATTGCCCAGAGTTGGACAAATGATTAGAATAGGAACCGAGGTGAGAATTAACAGGTCCGAGGAAATTGAGCCCAAGACCCACCGAGGCGGGAATTGAACCCTAGACCCGGGCCAGAGCTCTGCATCAGGGTCTGCCGCTCTAACCATTGAGCCACACTTCTCCACACATTCATAAAACATTAGTACATCTGTACATCCATAAAGTCATGTATTTCAGTGAACAGTTCAATCTCAATTCAATTCAATTTATTTTTATTCTTTGAATATTTAAAATCATACATTATGTAAAAACAATGATCCATATTATTAAAAAATAATTATTATGTTAATTAAAGACATCCACATTTTAAAATGTAGCATATCTGAATAGTGCAAATCTTATTGTGCAAATTGACTATTAAACATGTCCTATGTATTCTTTTTGATCAAATCATCACAGTCCAATTTCTTTCTTATCATTAGTATAAATTTTACAAATGCAAAGTTCAAAATGATGTCAGGTGATTTTAGGCATTTTATAATCTTATATATGTTGATAAGTCTGTATTTCACGGGTATGAACATGGCCCTTAAGTGCTGCTCTTCTTTCTTCCTTCAATTTTTGGCATATGCAAAGCAAATGGATAAAGATTTCTTCTCTTTCTTCACATAATCGGCAAGGTATCAGTTCTGTTGCACTCAGCCATGGCATTGCATGAGATGATCCTGGTAAAATGCCAAATCATGCTTTAAAAAAATGTTTTTTAGCTTTAACGACCAAGAAGTTTCTAAATAGGATTGTGCTTTGACAGATTTGTACTCATTCATTAGTGTCCATCCATGTAATCTTTTTGCAAGGGAGTCTTTATCTTTATGCATCGATAGTTGTTTTGTCATTTTATTAATATTTTTTTTTAAAGATTCTGTCGTTATAGGCATATCCCAATTCGCATGTGCTGAGTAGAAATCATATATGCTTTGAAAAACTCGAGGTATAGGCTTATCCCCATTTGTTCAACTGCGTATTCATCTAAGACAGCTTGTAAATACTTCCAAAATTGAGATTTCTAATTTATTTGTTTTTCTTGCCATTACAGTTGGCACTTTTGATTAGTGTTGTCTGTTTTTATTCTTCCACAGTTTTATGAATTGGCCTTTTCTAGCAATTAGCTGGTTTGATAACACAAGTTATAATCTAATTTGGGTAGACAATGCATTGTGTGGAAGACGGAAAAATGATTTGAAGGTTTTAGTCAAGTCATTATTTATGTTTAGAGTCTTTTCCGCACAGTGCTTCACTACCATATGTTAGACTTGGTAATAATTTTGCTGTTATCTCCTTCAGAAAATGGGAGATAACTAGGTCCCCCTAGGGATCTCTGCAAGGTGCAAAATGGAGTCAACAGGGTGTTAATTCTCCTTTGCATATCAACCTTTTGTCGTTGGAATGGTCCTTTGTCATTGAAAAGTATTCTCAGGTATTTATATGTACCTACTTGCTCTAGTTGACAATTTTGGAGGTACCATTTGTGCTTATACTTTGTCACTGTGTGTTTGTTGACTTCCATTATTTTTGTCTTGGTGTCATTTATAACCATGCCATTTGCTAAGGCATCATTTGATATCCTATTTATCAGATGTTGTAACCCTACCTTTGTTTGACTTTGTAGGATAACATCGTCTGCATATAATAGGTAACAGTTCAATCTCAAGTCCTTAACAGTAACATCATTTTGTTCTTCCAAAGATTGAAAATGCCTTTCATAATTTTAGCTCAATATTCCAAATGGATTGTCTTTTCATTATGTAACTGACTCTCACAGGGTACAGCCTACACTTGTTTTGAGATAACAACACTGTTTCTTCAGGGCTGTGAGAATAACAGTTAGGAAACCGGAGAGGAATTCAATTATACTATGAACTGCAAAAACAGGATTGTTCAAAACCACGTTTAATATCCAGCATAGTTGAGTTTTACTCCAAATTATTTACTCCATACTTGAGATTGAACTGCTTATTGAAATACATGGCTTTATGACTGTATACATGTACTAATGTTTTATGAATGTATGTAACACATTTATATTAATTATTTTAATAAAGTGAAGGCGTATACGTTATCTGTGAAAATAACTCATTACACGTGGAACAAGGTGCTCCCCACATCAACCAGTTGTATAGTAAATTGTTAGTCAGAAGGGTTATTGGCTTAGTGGGTGAGAGGGACACGGCCATTAAGTTCATTTAACTCTAACATTTAGAATATGAGATTATGCAAGGGCCAGCATTAGCCAAACTGGGTACCATCGATTAATTGATGCCCTCACTAAGACAAGAATTCACCCCTTCATCCAAGAGCCAGTATTAGCCACAGCGGGTATCATCACACCATGAATGCTCACCTTATACCAAGAATTATCACAAGTCTCAGCTCCCCCAACTTTCTATGATTACCAGAACTGGATGAAAAGCATAGAAGTACTGCTATACACCATATATTTCCTCAAGCAAAGACAGGGGGGCAACTTCAGATTTGCATAGAGTTTAACTCCAATAGAATGTTCTTTAGAGACTCTGTCAGTGGTGTTATGTATTCTACCTGAAGGAGGCTGTTGGAAGACAGGCCATGGGTAGAAGTGCAGGGAAGTAGCTTGCCACCCATTTACACAGTTATTTAAGATTGCTAAAGACTGAGCTCTCTGTTCTATACCCTCATTCAACTTACGTACACTCCCCTTCCACTCGCACACTCCTGTCTTGGCACTGACTCTCTCCTGGTGCTGAACTCTGAAGATGACTCCCAGAAGCCAGTGGGCTCCTTTATGGCTGCCTGGCAGGTGACCAGGTGCAATCTGCAGTTTGGTATGTTGCTGCTGGGATCGGAGAAGGTTTGTTGAAATTTATGTTACACCAGCATAATAAGTGAGAATTTGGTAATCTTGTGTTACTCTTATTTTACAATCTTCCTGAAGTTATGCAGTTATCCCATGGTGTGTAAATACACACCATTCACAATAAATATTTAACACCAGAAAAAGTGAACAATAGAACACAAATAGCTGTTGTTCGTGTTGCTTTTTAGTAATTTTGCATGAAATGTATTCTCATATCCAAAATGTGCTAAAATACAGTGTGAAATGCCACTTTTGCATTTCACGCATTTGTGCATAATTATAATTTCATACATTTTTTCCAAAGCTTTGCATAACTATTTGACACTCTTGCGTATGAGTGCATGTTACAAATTAAAAATTCATTTTATTTCATATTGCCTTGTAGTAAATTGGGACATTAGTTGAGAGGGATGAATAATCAGTCCAAATAATCACTGTTATCCATATTAGGATCAATCAACCAATCAATCAATCAATCAATCAATCAATCAGGGTTCCCAAAGAGTGTGGCTAATTACCAAGGTGCTGGGGGGGAGGTTCTGCAGTTGAGTTGAAGAGCCAGGTCTTGAGGTCTTTCCTGAATTGAGGCAGTGAAGGTGATTGACTGAGATGTAGAGGTAGAGAGTTCCAGGTCTCTACAGCGAGGTTGGAGAGGATCTTCCTCCGGCGAAAAGTCTTGGGGATCTGTGGGAGAGTGGGAGTAGAGATGTCTGGTGGGTGTGTAGAATGAGAGGTGGTGGTTGAGGTATACAGGCCCAACTTTGTGGAGGGCAGAGTAGGTGTGCGTGAGGAGCTTGAAGGTGATTCTTTTGTTGGTCGGGAGCTAGTGAAGGTCTCTCAGGTGACTGGAGATGGGGCTGTGGTCAGGGATGTCCAGTCTGGTAAAGGCATTCTGGATGCTCTGCAATTTCTTTTGGAGTTTTTGGGTGGTGCTTGCATAGAGTGCGTTGCCATATTTGAGCTTCCTGCTGATGAGCGCCTGGGTGACCGTTATCCTGGATTGGTTAGGGATCCACTTAAAGATCTTCCGAAGCAGGCGGAGCGTGTGGAAGCAGGAGGGTGAGATGGCATTGATATGGCGGTTCATTGAGAGCAAGGAGTTGAGGATGATGCCGTAGTTATGTGCATTGTCGGTGGATGTGGCAGGCTCTGAGCGCTGCAGTCCACCAGTAGCCATCCCAGGCAGAGGGAGTATTGCCCAGAATCAGAGTTTCATTAGGTCACCAGGGTCACATGACCCTAATTTCCCAAGTACAGCTAGCCAAATGAGTAGTTTCACCCTTTTATCAGCGGACAAAGTCAATCATCTGCTATTATCAGCAAAATCTGGGTCCCCAACCCTTGCCCTCTGGCTATAATACATCTGGTTTCAGATAAGATCAGTAAACAACTTGCCCCACTTCTGAAGCAGAGCAGGAATCTTCCCCGCCTCCTGGAAGAAAGCATGTATTAGGCCGATTCTACAGAAGCCTTCCTTGGATCCCTCTGCGGTCAAAACTTATCTGCCTACATCCTGCCTACCGTTAGCAGCTAAAATCTCAGAAAAATCTATGAATCAAGATCTAAATGGATATCTTGAGCTTAATAACATCCTAGACCACACCCAACATGGCTTTTGACACCAGCACTTTACCAAATCAGCCCAAATCATGGCCACCTAGGAATTACGCAGACAACTGAAAAAGGGAGGAAAAGCCATTGTGATCCTATTCGACCTATAAGCCGCATTTGATACCGTTAACCACCTGGTATTAACACAAAGGCTGAAGGCAGTAGGAATCAATGGGGAGGCTCTAATCCTTCTTGCCTTGTTCCTCTCGGCAAAGGAGCAGAGGGTGTGCTGGGCCAATTTTAAATCAGATAGGTTTTTGCTCCCCTGTGGAGTTCTCCAAGGGTCAGCACTGTCCCTAACATTAATCAACATCTATGTTACACATTTGGTTGAGCTGACCAGGGAGCTTGGTTTCTCACTGGTATCATATGCCAATGACACTCAGATTGTCATTTCCATCTCTTCGAGTGGGGAAACTGTGGCAGGGAGATTTCTTGGCTGTCTGAAGCATATCATGGAATGGAGCATCAGAACTACCTTAAACTAAACATGGGTAAAACGGAGGTCATGGAGTTTGGGAATGGGACACCGCTTTGGAACTAACAGTGGTGGCCGGCAGAAGCAGGTCAATACCCAGTAAAGGCCAGCTAAAATCGTCATGCTTCTTTCTACTAAAAATCCTGCACAACATTTTGCCTTTTATTCCCCTGGACCAGAGTAAATTGGTTGTAGTCGCATTGATCCTTTCACATGTTGAGTATTGTAATGCCCTCTTCCTGGGCATAAACAAGCACCAACTGTCTAAACTACGATCTCTTCAAAATGCCGCAGCTAGAATTTTACTCAACATTTCAAAGTACCACCACCTTTCTAGCAGCATTAGAATACTTCACTGGCTGCCAGTTCAACAGTGAATTGAATTTAAAGCACTGTGCCAGGTACATAAAGCACTGTTTTGTGGTGGAGCAGCAGATCTACAGAAACTATTCTGTGGGTACATTCCACAGCCTAATCTCAGATCTGTAAATAAAGGTCTAGTTCAGATACCTAGAATACAAAAGGCTAGATGGGGAGGCTGCAGTCTGACATATCGAGCATCCAAGTTATGGAATATATTGCCAGACGACATCAGACTACAACCTTTCAGACCTCTGTTCAGGAAAATGCTGAAGACCTGGCTATTCCCCTTACAGAAATAATGCACTCAATCTTCTCTAACTTGTTTCCAGCTACAGGGCCAAGATGCCTCAGCATTTGTGTAATCTATAAGCTTTTACTTACTTCTATAAGCTTTTACCTACTAGTTGATTTTGATGAAGCTGTCCTTCATCCAGCGGTGATTGCCTTCATCCCGTTGTGAAAGTTACTCTTAGCAGCTGTTGCTTCGTCAGTGAGGGAGAGAATCAGCTGGGTTTTGTCAGCGTAGGAGACAATTTTAGGTCTGTGTTTTCTGATGATGGTTGCAAGCAGGACCATGTAGATGTTGAAGAGGGTGGGGACCAGAGAGGAGCCCTGAGAAACTCAGCTGATGATCTCTATAAGTTCTGAGGAGAACCGTGGGAGCTTGACTCTCAGGGTTTGTGGTGAGGAAGTAGAGGATCCACTTAGCCGCGGATGCCGGCATCGTGGAGTCTTGTGCAGAGGCTGTGGTGGGAGACAATGTCAAAGGCAGAAGAGTTCCAGGAGGATGGGGTCTGCGGTTTCGCCTTGATCGAAGAGAGTGCGGATGTCTTCTGTTGCAGTGAGGTGTGCAGTATTGGTGCTGTGGTTACTTCCTAAGCCTGATTGGGAGGGGTCCAGGGTGTGGTTTGTTTTGGTGAATTCAGTGAGTTGGGCGTTGATGGCCTTCTCAATGATTTTGGCTGGGAATGGGAGCAGAGAGATGGCTGTGTAATTCTTGATGTCCATCGAATTGGTGGAGGGTTTCTTAAGCAGGGGGTCAATCTCTGCATGTTTTCAGTCTTGAGGGAAGGTAGCAGACTCGATGGAGCAGTTGATGGTGTGGCTGAGTTCAGGGGCGATGGTGGCGCTGGTTCAGTGGGGGCAGGGGTGTGAGGGGGCTCCAGAGTGAATGTTTTCCATGATCCTTAGGGTGTTTTCAGTGGTGAGGGTGGTCCAGCTGAGCAGGGTCTGCTGTGATCTGGAGCATTTGGGTGGGTTTTGAAGCCGTCATAGATATCTATGATCTTGCGATGGAAGAAGGTGGCCTTGGGAGGGGGGTGTCTGTGGAATCTGTGGCATTCGTACTGGGTTTGGTGAATTCTTTGATCACAGTGAAGAGTTCTTTGCTGTTGTGTGCATTGGCATTGATACGTTCCAGTATGGAAGTTTTCTTGGTGGCTCTGATGAGGTGGTGGTGTGTGGTGATTTTGAAGACTGCTTGGTCTGCTGAGGTCTTGCTGCCCCTCCATCTACTCTCGAGTAACCCTGGGCAGAGGTGGCGTAGTGCCTCTACGCAAAGTTCCACAGAGTTGGAAAAGAACTCCGTGAGACTTCGCTCTGCACCCTCCCCTCTCCCAAAGTAATAATAAAGTAATAAAAAAGGCACTTACCTGCTGTGGCTGACTTCTCCTTGCCATGGCCGCTCTCCTTTCTCGTCCTCATCGTATTCAATAACTTTGATATCAGAATGCAAGAACAGTACCATATCGTCTAGATAAAGTTTAATCTTAGGGGTGCCAGGTAAGGCTGGTCTTATGTGTTCACTGCATCTTAGTGCACTGGCTAGGCTCAATAAAAATTGTGATTGGGCACCTCTGTCTGGTTCCATGTGTTATAGATATGGTTTCGGTAGACTTACAATTCTGTACCACTGAATCATTCTACCCTTTATAAATATTACCAATTTGCCTACCGACCTGTAGAGGGAAACCCATCACTTGAAGGATTTTAAATAAAAACTTCCACCTTACTAATTTGAATGTCTTTTACGCATCTAAAATTAAATTGTTGCAGGTGCTTCCTTGATGAAAATAATCAATGCCTTCCACTAAATAGTGAGCATTAGCATGCAGTTAACAGCAGGTATGAAGCAATTCAGTTTTTTATGAATGAATTTAGGGATTGCTCCCACCACTCATAATGGTATAATTTCATGAAGATTTAACATTCAATATTTAATTAGTTTGAGTTTATTTTCCTTTGCATAGTTACTGAAAACTATTGCAATACAAAAAGCATCCTACAGAAATCATCGTGAAAACATTTAGTAGTTGCTTAAAATGTAATAAAAAAAGCAGCATTGTCATTTAAAAGCCAGAGTCCTTGTAATTGGGCTTGTGCTGGGTTCGCTTTAGGTACACACTGTGCAAAACGTGCATTCAGGAGTGTTTAAGGTTCTAGTCTCAGATTACCTGCATCTTCTTACTTATAGGGTAGTAGATGCTAAGTTCTCAAGTATGTGTGGCTGCTATTGGGCCGTGGATTCAGTGCTTGGGTATGTTTGGTTTCTAAGGCCCCAGCAATGGATTACTAGTGTGTCTTCAACTAGTGACCTGCTTCATCTCCGGTCAGAGGCTAGTGCCATTTTTTGTCTCAGCTAGCATAGGAAATCTTACCAGTCTGCAGTTCAGTTGTGGGTCCCCTGGATCAAAGCAGGCCAGCACCGCTTGCCTCTTTGAGCATATTCCCCTCTGATTGATGTGGGCCTTCAGCAACTGCCTCCTTTCCTGAGTAGGTGCAAAATGTCTTCTATTCTGTTGTCACACAAGCAGCAAGAAGTTAGGGTCGCCCTCAACTAGAGTGGAATGTTCTGGGTGCACAGGAGTAGAACCAGACGATGCCTCAATAATTTTATTTTTACTGATTTAGGATAGGCATGATTGAAGTATTTATGAGATGCAAGCATTTGATATTGATTTATAGTCATTCAGGCGTAAGCCCTGGCCAAGAAGGCAGCTTTGTCCTCCACCAGTTAGAATCCTTATAGCAATTTCAAAACCGATTTCTTAAAGGTT
This sequence comes from Triturus cristatus, assembly GCF_964204655.1. Classification (NCBI taxonomy): domain Eukaryota; kingdom Metazoa; phylum Chordata; class Amphibia; order Caudata; family Salamandridae; genus Triturus; species Triturus cristatus. The sequence continues at coordinate 594,466,790 of NC_140590.1, read as the reverse complement.
AAATGGTGGATCTGTGTTTTCCAGAGACAAGAGAACCTGGCGTCTGTCAAAGATTTCTGAAGATAGCTTCTTGCAGGAAATATGTCCCTCTGCTAATGTTCTTGCCGTAAGAATAGGTTTAAGGTGTTTGGGTTGGAGGATCTGATCTTGTTCCAGCAGATGATGTGGATGCTGTGCCTGGTCTAGGATTGTTTTAATAGGCCGAATTCCAGCCTTATTTGACCTGGTGATGTATAATTTGTGAGACACAACATGATTCTGAACGCTTTAGCTAAGTTGCTGTCCAATAGTTTGGCATCTCTGCCATGTATTCATTCACTGCTCTAGGTTATTGTAGGGAGAATGTTGGCCTTTGCTACCTTCAGGAGGGGGCTCAGTGTGGGCCAGTCAGTTCTGATGTGAGGATTTTCAGTGTTATTGCTAATGCCAGCCATTTCCTTCTAATTTCAACTTTCTGTCGAGTGAAGGCTCCTTCGTTATTTATGCTGATTCCTAGATACTTGTAGTCCACTGCAGGTTCTATTTGTGTGCCGCCCAAGTGCCAGACCCCCTGCTGTTTCCTCTTGTTGTTAATGGACATTGTCCTTGTTTTCCTGAAGTTGATTTTTAGGTTGTTCTCTGTAGCATAGTTCTTCATTTTGTTGAGGAGATGTTGCAGGCCAATCTGGGTGTGACTAAGCATCGTCGGTGTACAGAAGAATGGTCAGGGTTTTGCCTCCCAACTTGGGCACGTGGGAGTTAGAGGTGTTAAGTTCTTGCGGTAAGTCTGCCATGAATAGATTAAACAGGGTGGGCATGAGCACACAGCCCTAATTCAGGCCTTTGATTGTTAGCACTCTTCTGGAGGGGTGAGTGCCTGCTCTCAATTTCACATGGACCCACGTGTCTGTGAGGAGAAGTGTCAACATATTTGGAAGAGCTTGTGGAATGCCCCATCGGGCCAGTTTCCTCCACAGTCTTGCCCCGTCAACATAGTTGAAAGCAGCACTGAAATCAAGAAAGCAGAGGTGTAATAGAAGGTTTGTGGTCTTTGCTGCATCAAGGAGTATAGAAATTGCCAGGATGTTTGTTGTTGTGCCTGACGTTTGGCGAAATCCTGCCTGGTTTAGTGGTATTATCTCATTTGCGTCTGCCCAAGCTGTGAGTTCCTCTAGCACGGTGCCCGCAAAATATTTTGCCTCATGGTCTATCAGTTCCACCAGATGCTAGTTTCTCGGCAAGTCCTTATCTCCGCATTTGTGAATCGGGGCAATCCTATAGCCTTTCCATGATTCTGGAATCCTACCCCGTGATCTGACATCCAAAAATAGAGGTTGCAGGGCACTTGCCAATTTCACCGCCCTCGGAGTGAACAGTGCCGGAGGGCGGTTGCTCGAGTCCGGGGTCCCTTATCTTCTCCCTTTTGCGATCTGTTGCCTTATTAAGAGTGTCCTCGAGGTGCTGGACTCATGCTCAGGGGTGTAATCTGCGCCTGGCGTGTTTGGTGTGGTCTTCTCCTTTAAAAAGGCTCCTGAGGAGCGTTCCCCAAGTGTCACCGTGTTTTTCCAAGTTGTCCGATCTCCCACAGATTGATATTTATTAAAGGTATTGGGTAGTATGAGTTTTCTTTGACATCTTTTCTTTCTTAGGAAAAAAGTAGGGTTCCCTTTTTGAAGAAGGCTGGGAAAGGTCTTAATACCTCATTAAATTATTGATTTAATGGGTTCTTCAACTATTTGATAAAACATTTATAGCATTTGGAGCTGCAGCTTTACACTTTGCTAGATGTTTAACTACATTCACTACCTCTGCTTGTTCGATATGGAGTATTTAATCAAGAGATTCAGTTGAAGACAGCAAAGAGATTTGTGTTTGGACTAGAACCGATAGAGTATCTGTGGGATTCATCTCTTCTTCACACATTGTTTAAAAAATCAAAAATCAATTGTTCAGTGTTAAGGGCTCAAGGCCTTAATAACCTCGAGGTTGGATTATGGCAATGAATTCTACTTTGGTCTGCCAGAGTATCTGCTGGAGAGGCTTCAGGTGGTCCGCAATGAGGGGGCTCACTTTCTTTTGAATCTGTCAGCCAGAACGCACATCTCCCCTCATCTGGCTGCCCTTCTCTGGCTTTCTATCAGGAAAGGGATCTTGTTTAAGGCTCTGGTGTTAGTTCAAAGAGCTCTGTGTCCGACTGGTGCAATCTACCTCAGAACTAGGTTAACTTTCCATGTTCCATCTAGAAACCTGAGGTTCGCTGATATATACTCTTAGCAGAGAAATCCAGAATTTGTCATGCTAGAGTGGGAGGCAGGTCTCTTGCTCATCTAGGAGCAATCACTTGGAATAAGTTCTCTCTTGAGAGCCACGCCATAAGCCACGTGACAATGTTTAAAAAATGGCAGAAAAATGGCTTTTTGCCCAGGATTTAAAATGTTCAGATCTACTTTCACCTCTGACCTATGCCTGGGTCTGGGACACTCCTTGGAGTTGCTGTGCGCAGTTTAAGTTGCATTCATTCATTCATTCAAGTCCCTGTTTATGCAATATGTGTTTTTCAGACTTTAGTTTTGACATGGCAATAATTTCCCAATAAATTCACCCTCCTTCTATACAATACGTGAATGTGCGTGTGTTGACTAATTATTTTTTTAGCAAAAAGCTCTGCATTCTCTCTTTGGAAATCTCTCTTGCTTGAATGTTCCGTTTATTATTAAGCTGATTGGATTTTAATCCTGCCTGCTGGGTTTCTTTCTACAGTAAAGCATCCTGTGTTTTTTCTACCTTTTTTATGTTTGCTTGGAAAGTAAGTATTTTTCCGTGCATCGTCACTTCACAGGCTTCACAGACTGTGAATAGAGAGGCAGATTCCAAGATTTCTTTAAATTTTAAAAAGAGCACAATTCTATTTCTCATATTTTCCAAAAGCTTTAATTTGAAATCAGAGCGTCATCTAATGTCTAGCAGGGATTTCCTCTGCAACTGGATTGCAGTACTGTCTGGTACACATTCAGAAACTAAGGGGTCCATTATGATGTCGGGCAGATTGCCACCGCCCGACTGGCGGTGGCGATCCGCCCGACATCTTTCCCCGCCCGCCCTCCATTAACCCCCAGCCATATTACAATGGCGGGGGTTACAGCAGTGGACGGAAATACCGTCTGCCGCATTTCCGCTGGCAGGCTATAGTTCCAATTGCCTGCCGGGTGGAACTCCGTCCTTATACATCCATATCAGGATGCCTGTCGGAGAAGGCCTTTCAATGGCGGCATCGGGGGCCCGTTGCGGGCCCCCCGAGTGATGGGGATGCACTAGGGGGGTACCTATGGAACCCCAATACATTGACATGCACAAGGTGACAGGCACCGCGCGGTGCCTGTCACGTTGTGCATGCCAATGCACAACATGCACATTTAACATTGTGGCAGGTGCTGCTTACAGCACCGCCCGCCACAATGTTAAATGTGCGGGATGAGACCGCCAGGGTGGCGGCCACATACTAATGGGCACATCGGGACCACCGCACCTCTCACGGTCGGGCCCGTTCACCGTTACGGTGAAGTCCGCCCGCCATCCAACACTTTCCCTACTGTTGCACTCACTGGAGTGGGAATGGTAATTTTTACCCCTACGCTGTCCAACACTTTCCCTACTGTTGCACTCACTGGAGTAGGAATAGGAAGGGGCCCATTAGGATGGCGGGTGGATCCGCCCGTCATCCATGCCTGAATGACCCCCTGCCATATTAGTATGGCTGAGGGGTCCGCAGCGTCGACCCAGCAGAAAAGGGGCATATTATGGTGGCGGTGTCTGCAAGACTCCGCCATCCATAATATGATGCAGGCAGAGATATGCCTTTCCATGGCGCATGGAAAGGCATGCGGCCTTTTGTATTGGGGGAACGGTGCGGGCCTCCGGGGTGTTGGGGATGCACTTGGGGGGTACCCATGGTACCCCCCTACATTTGCATGAAGAAGGTGGCAGGCACCGCGCGGTGCCTGTCACGTTGTGCATGCAAATGCACAACATGCATTTTTTACATTGCAGCGGGTGCTGCTTACAGCACTGCCCGTCGCAATGTAAAAAAATGCAGGATGCGACCACCGTGGTGGCGGTCGCATCCCGATTGGCATGGCGGGACTGCTACACCTATGGTGGGCGGTCCCTTTCGCCATTGCGGTCCGCCGCCATGCACCCACTGGAGTGGGAATAGTATTTTTTAACCCTCCTCTATCCAACACTTTTCCTACTGTTGCATTCACTGGAGTGGGAAAAGCTATTTTTACCCCTCCGTCATCCAACACTTCCCCAACTATGCACTCAATAGAGTGCAAAATTTAAATTTTAAAGACTATTAAATTATTTTAATGTTTTAATTTATAATATAATTTTTTTTATTAGGTTGTATGCTATAAGTGTATGCAAATATATATATATTTATTTGATTTTTTTGTATATTTGTACAATTATAAAATAAATTAAGATTAATAGTTTATTAATTGTTTTAATCTGTGGGACAGCTAAATATCTGGGCTGGGCATGGAGGATAAGACGCAAGCTTTTTACAGATGTACCAATTATAAGCTAACTATCCATCCTCTTGACCCTGTACGAATACTACTGTTTATTAAATCACGTAACGGGGGACTGTGTAAATTCTGTATGTATATAGATACTGCTTTTGTTCTCTTTTTTAATTGTATATAGATCAAAGTCACTGTTGTTGTGGGTTTTAAATTGTTTCATATGCACTGTATTATACTTTTATGATATTGTTTTTATATCGAATAAAGTGACTACAACAACAACAATTGTTTTAAAGGAAACAGATATATATTACATTTTATATATGTATCTTTACATGTTTTTAATTACATTTATTTCATTATATTTGTTCAAATGTGTATTAAATCTGAACAATTTTTTGATTATTTAATATATTTAACATAAAATTTTATTTAAATAAAAAATCAATATTTTGTATCTCTATAGTTTTTACATCGATATTTTTGTTTAGATATTTTTGCACTTACAATTTTAAATGTAGGCTGTTGATATTTTTTACATCGATATTTTTGCATCGATATGTGTGTTTGGAGATATTTTGGGAATCGATATTCAATCAGTGAACCACTTTGAACTTCCCCTGTCGCATTTCAAATTAATACTTGAATGTCCTGGTGGATTTCATTACATACTTCTTCCTTTTAACTGTTTTCAGATTTGAACTCCATTAAATCTGCTTCTGTTGTTTTCTGCCCATCTGCAGAACTGAATGGAATCATTTGTGTACTGTCTATGTCATTTATATTGCTGCTGTTAACGCTATGTTGTGCTTTATTGCTATTAATAGAATGCTGTTTGACTGCATCACTCATCATTCCTGTTTCCTGTGGGCAATCTATTTTTATTTTGCTTACCAATAATGTTTTGGGGTTGCTTTCCATAGGGTAGGCCAGGCCCTTTCTGTATGGCATTCTGCTGAGTTTTACTTCAGTCTTTTAAAGTGCTTTAAACCAATACTTGTTGAAAGTACTGGCCAGACTCTGGTTTTTAGAGATGACGGGGTAGCAAACCTCCTTTTCTTCCACAGTCCCAGCCCCATCCTATCTGGGAACTGTCAAAACTGATTCCCAGGTCCCTGAGCTGTACTCGTTGGTGTTGGTGGGTGGGTAAATGGGCTGGAGGAGTCACTACGAGCTTCCGCTGGTTTACTCTGTGGTATTTGATACATTCACTTTGAAGTTGCGTTAGTGATTCTCTGGTCAGTCCGGAGCTATCCAATCAGCATTGGAACCAGTACTGGTTACTCTACTGATATCGGCTGCTTTGGATGGCCTCACAGTATGGTGTAGAGGGGCACTGGCAGTGGTCTACTGCCACAGCTAATTCAATTCTTGGGTGTCTGCTGGGGCACTGCCTCCCAGAACCTGATTTCCATGGCACGAGCTGGCAGCTTAAGGATGTGGCTACATAAGGCAGGTGTGCACCTCTCCCCGATGCCCGAGGCCTTTGTAACAACAGCTTTTGAGGCACCGTGATCTTAGAACACACTCAGAAGGGTCGTGCTAGTAAGATGGGCACTATAAGAGATGATGGGGCAAGCCTGGAAGAAACAGAAAAAAGGTAAAACAGTGCCCTTTATCATAAATAGAATTGCTCTAGGTCAATCACGGTAACCCTGTTGAAAGGCTTAATGTAGCTCCCTTTGCCCCGTTACACCATGCTGTGTAGCTGTCTATATTTGACTCATTTATCTCCATCTTAAACATGCCACTTCATGGTTCCGCGCAGAAATAAATGCAACACCTAATCCTGGAAAGCAAAGCAATCAAGTGAAAAGACAGACAATAGTTCCTTCTGCCTGACTGTACTCGGCCAGCACTGATAGGAGCTAGCTCGACCGAGCGAACGTTTCGCAGGTGGAAATAGCCTCATGTTTCTAGGCCTTACAAATGCAACAATAGGCTACATAATAATGGGCTTCCATTGAAAAGATTTCACAGTCTATGCATTACTAGGAAAAAACTCTAATGGTGGACTCATACTTGTCAATAAAATGGTCATTTGCTGTGAAGTGAAAATGCTTCATATCTAATCGAATTACATTGCCAACAATGAATGGGAGAAGGGGACTGACTTAAAGCAACCATAATAGAAAAATAGAAACCTTGCCCCTAGTTTTGGGAAATTATCTACTGAAGTCAATAACACTAGAACAGCCCTGCTGAGCTTCTAAGAAAATCAGACGATTTGGAAGTTTAACAAAAAATCGAAGCCAGCCATAATTTTTCCTATTTTATCAGAGGGTATGTAGGTATCGCTTGATGAATATGATACAAAGATTAATTTGATTAATTATTCCTCCACACCATTGGAATGCTACCACAATCCTATATTGACAGTTCTGAAAGTGAAATTAAATAACCTGATTAAGATCCCCACCATCCTCTCTGCTCTACCCCAATCACGTTGCAGAATTGGAGACGTATGGCCAAGCACAGTACTGAAACAGGAGTGGTTCCGTCATGACTCCGCCCACGGCGCTAATCGCCCGCACAGGCGGGGAATTAGCGCCGCGTGGGCAGAGCGGTCGCCAACGGCCGCGGCATGACTGAACCACTCCGTCATGAGCACACGGCGACCGTGGCTCATGACGGAGTGGTTCCGTCATGAGCAGGGGAGGGGTTAATGTAGAATAGAAAAAACAGAAGGACTCTAAACATGGATTAAAGGTGTCTGTCAGAATGCTACTAATTTGATGGACATAATTCAAGTTATTGCCCAAACTGGTTTAAGAGTCTAAATTTGAATGTGAACTGTCTGCAGCCCGCAACCTCAAACAATGGATCAACGACTGTGCCAACACCCTCACCCCGCTCAAGAAACCCTCCAAAACCCACACCAGCAAGAGAGCCTGCTGGTTCACCAAAGACCTTCAGGCCTCCAAGCGAACCTGCCAAAAACTAGAAAAAAACTGGACACGCGAAAGAACACCGGAAAGCTACACAGCCCACAGGAACGCCACCCGCCGACACCACCAACTCATCAGATCCGCCAAAAGGACCACATTCAGAGACCGCCTCGACAACAACGCACACAACAGCAAAGAGCTCTTCAGTATCGTGAAGGAACTCTCCAACCCCAGCTCCAACACCAATGACATCCCACCGTCACAAGACCTGTGCGACTCGCTGGCCACCTTCTTCCATCGCAAGATTGCAGACATCCACGACAGCTTCGACGCCGTCACCACCCCGGCAACAGCCGACACCCCCACTCCCACGACCACCACTCCCACCAATCGCCTGCTCACCTGGATCAACACCAACGACGACGACACCATCAAGATCATGAACACCGTCCACTCCGGATCCCCGGAAGACCCCTGCCCACACCACATTTTCAACAAAGCCAGTAGGACCATCGCACCCCACCTTCGGAAAACCATCAACATCTCCTTCGAGACAGCGCCCTTCCCAGAGAGCTGGAAGCACGCAGAGATCAACACCTTACTAAAGAAACCCAAGGCGGACCCCAAGGATCTCAAGAACTTCCGACCCATCTCCCTGCTCCCGTTCCTGGCGAAGGTCATCGAAAAGGCTGTCAACAAACAACTGACCAGCTTCCTTGAAGAGAACAACATCCTGGACCCATCCCAGTCAGGGTTCCGCAGCAACCACAGCACCGAAACTGCCCTCATCGCCGCCACCGACGACATCAGGATCATGCTCGAGTCGACAATGGAGAAACCGCGGCCCTGATCCTACTGGACCTGTCAGCCGCTTTCGACACAGTCTGCCACCGCACACTAAGAGCACGCCTCCACAACGCCAGAATCCAAGAGAAGGCCCTGGACTGGACCACCTCCTTCCTCTCCGGGAGAACCCAGAGCGTCCGCCTCCCCCCCTTCTGCTCAAAAGCCACCGAGATTATCTGCGGCATACCCCAAGGCTCATCTCTCAGCCCAACGTTGTTCAACGTCTACATGGCACCACTCGCCCACGTCGCCCGACAGCACGACCTAACATCATCTCCTACGCCGACGACACCCAGCTGATCCTCTTGCTCACCAAGGACCCCCACCACCTCCACGAAGGAATGAAGGCCGTCGCCGACTGGATGAGGAACATCCGACTGAAGCTGAACTCGGACAAGACGGAGGTCCTCATCCTCGGCTCCTCCCCCTCGGCCTGGGATGACTCTCTACACCCACCAACCACGCACGAAACCTAGGGGTCATCCTCGACTCCACACTCTCCATGACAAAGCAGGTCAACGCCGTCTCCTCCTCCTGCTTCAACACCCTCCGCATGCTTTGCAGGATCTTCAAGTGGATCCCCACCGAAACTAGATGGACAGTCACCCAGGCCCTCGTCAGCAGCAGACTGGACTACGGCAATGCACTCTACGCAGGAGCCCCGGCCAAACTCCTGAAACGACTCCAATGCATCCAGAACGCCTCCTCTCGCCTGATCCTGGAAATCCCCCACCACAGCCACATCACACCCCACCTGAAAGACCTGCACTGGCTCCCCATCAACAAGAGGGTAACCTTCAAGCTCCTCACCCACACACACAAGGCACTCCATGACACCGGACCAGCGTACCTCGACAGACGACTCAGCCTCTACACCCCCGCCCGCCAGCCAGCTCTGCTCCGCAGACCATGCCCTCGTCACCATCCCCCGCATCCGAAGAGTGACCGCCGGCGGCAGATCAGTCTCCCACCTCGCCACCAAGACGTGGAACAACCTCCCCATCCGCCTACGGCAGACCGAAGACCTTCTAACCTTCAGGAGACTCCTCAAGACCTGGCTCTTCGAACAGTAGCAGCATCCCCCCCCCCAAGCGCCTTGAGACCCTCACGGGTATGTAGTGCGCTTTACAAATGCTATGATTGATTGATTGATTGATCTATTTCATTGGTTGCCAAGAGATGAATTGCATTATTGGCCTCTGGACTTCTTGCACTAGAAAACAGTTGTTCTAAGGCTAGGATTGAGGTCAAAGCATTCAAAGTATATATATTTTTTCCACTAAGTTTGTCTTCAAACCTCAATTGTTCGTTTTGAACCAGCCTCTCATTAGTAGGGTAGTAGGGTAGGCGATTTTTCTTTTTTAATCAGTGGTGAACAGATTAGAAACCTCAGGCAAAGCGATCGATTCCCGCTGGTTTTACATGCATTAGCCATGGATTACAGGAAGCAGAACTCACGTGGAAAGCTGCCAGCACAAACAGTCATCGATCCCAGCAGTGAGGAACGAGAAATACTTGTGCCGCCAGCACTGTCCTGGCCGAAGGAATTAGGGGCAGATTTACAAGCCCCTTGCGCCACTTTTGCGTCCCTTTTTACCATGTTAAAAGTGACGCACAAGTGGCGCAAGGGGCTTGTAAATCTGCCCCAAAGTACTTGCACTGGCCGGCCTCTGGCACTGCTTGCAGTCAGGTTCCCCTGTGAGGGGGTCTCGGTAGGGCACCTGCCTGCTAGATTGCCAGGAGGACCCTGCAGGCAGGTGCTACACACACACATCGCCGCGAGCAAAGCTGGTTCCAAGAGCACTTTTAGGGGCTCAAGCATGGTAATTATCATCATGCAATTACCGTCAAGGTAGATATATTGTTTGGCCTCTGGCGATGCTCCTAAAAGCACCTGTGTTTGACTGCGGGCTTATTTTTATGTTCAGCTGCAAAACAACTCTGGAATGCTTCCCAAGTGCAAAAAAATTGATCAATATCTCATGTTTGGAAATTCTCCCTGTAGCACCGTCCATCCATATTCATACCTAGGGAGGTTCAAAACTGCTCTTGATAGCTGATCACAACATATAACTCTGTCCACCACAAAGACTTAGAAATGGTAGGAAAATGTGGACACTGTGTCTGACTGCAGGCAATGCTCTGCGGGGGCTGTGGTTAGGCCTGTGTTTAGACCGTCCTTGGAGTGATTACAGGACAATTACCATGGGTATTAAACACTGAGGGGCTGGACAGAGGTCCGATATGGCAGTCCGAGGAGTTAAATACAGCTCTTGAGGAGCAGGACTTCAAACTATCTAACTACTCGAGCAGGAAAGGGGGCAGGGCACAAGGTCATAGGCCACGCCATTGGGCGTGTGTTTTGAGGGCTATTGAGGCAAAAGACTCGGTGAAGCGCTTGGCCAGAGGCTACATTGTGCTCCCTTTGCCAGAAGGGCTTTGCCACGGAGACCGGTGCTCACATTGCACTAAGAAATGTCCGTCCTCTTTGAAGCACCTGCAGGGCATTCACATAAGCGTTGTGCCACTGCTACTATGGACATGTGTAGAGGGCAGGTAAAATGGCCATACCTCTGTAGAAAAGAAAACTATGGCTGCAGATCTTGCTTTGCAGGCACTGTATGCATGGATATTCAGTCAGACTATTGTTGCAGGGAATGACTACTGCAATGCAACGTAGGCACTGTGAGCATCTGTGCTGGGAACAAGACAGTCAGAGGCAGAGGCAGCAATATCTTTCTTTTGTGCTTTGTAAGAATCGGTCAAATTATATCAATATAAAAAACAAGTTACTAATGAATGTTGTTAAATTTACATTTTGCTCCTCTGCTCAAACCACACGCCAAAGTATTTTTTGTAAACTTTACAACTCTTTGAAATCATTTCAAATAAAAGGCATTATGATTATGATCTAAAACCTGAAAACATATTTACAGTTCCGAGCTATAATTAGTCATCCAGAATTCTCGAAGTTCCTGCTCATGACCTCTCACAGTGCATCACAGATGAGATAATTGATAACATTAATAATGGTATCAAATATTACATAAATCAGTCAATAATCTGGATTCGCTCATACAAAAGTAGATCATAAGAGATGCATATTTATTTTGAAAAAAAAGCACAATATTAAAAAGACACTAAAAGAAGCTATAGATTTAGCAAAATATATACAGAAAATAAAACAATTTAAGACACTGTCACAATTTTTACTAAATGTGTTAAAAACATTCCCTCAATGCAAATCTCCTTATACATTAAAAACTGTATCACCAATAAATGTACAACATTTTTTTATTTGTTACTAAGAAAAAGGGTAGGTCGGTTAGAGCCAAGACCTAAGATACAGAGTTATATGCTGATGCCATCAATTAAAACAACACGATTTTCCTCAGGCCTAAAATACTTTTCAGATAGCAGCCAACTGAATAGCAGGTGCCGTAATCTTCAAGCTTTTGTAGAAAGAGCAAAGCGACCTTGAACTTGCAAACCTATATCTCCATAACAGGTGCACTAAACATCTCCTAACTAAAGGGAGGTAGGCAATAAATAGCTCCTAGTAAAAGGAGGTAGTATTTGCAAAATAGTACAAAGTGTAGGATAGTCTGGGGAGACTGCTCATCATATGGGCAAGTACATATATCTACCTTGGAAAATGGCTCTTGTAGGAAGCATGTCTGCCAACGAATGGATCCTAATGTAAACCAGGTTAATAACATTTGCTCCAAGGCTTTCTGTATGAAAAGCAAATAAAGGGAAACCCCAGCTGACATCTACATTAGGCAATATTTTCTCACTGCTGGCTTCATTACTTCCATGTCCTCCCTTTTAGCCTGACTGTGCTTAATGAAACAGTCCTTAAACCAGTCTTTGGGGGATATTCTCAAGAAAAGGGCGATAATTATCGCCAACCTAGGTTAACGCAATTTTACATAATGCCGTCTATCGCAGGAAACTAACTCCGTGTTAACGGAGTATTCTCAACACGCTGGCAACAGGCGATAGTTTCCCGATAACGCGTCAAATGTCCACGTTAAAATTACCAGGACGCTGAAAAAAAAGGAAACCCGAACGTGAAAACAGTTGCAAAGGGCCCAACAGTGATGAAAATATCAGCGATAATCAGTGCCAGGCCTGCTATTCTGACGTTAGGTTGGGAAAAAATCACCATAAAAGCTGCAAAATACAAAGAAAAAACCCCCCACAAACAACTGAGAAGCACCATGGAGGAAGCTGGAGCAACGACAGAGGCCAACCAGAACCCCACAAACCCCCCAGAGGACCAGCCAGGGACCTTGGGGAAGGAGAAGGGCAAGGAGAACCTGCAAGTCAGTCCGCAGGAAAACAAGATCCTGATTACGGAAGTGATAGCACACCACCAACAACTGTTCATCACCTCCACTGTGCCATTGGCAACTAAACCTAAAAATGCAACATGGCAGTCCATCTTGGCCAAGGTGAATGCAGTCGGAGTAAAGAGAAGGGAAGTGGACGTCTACAAAAAGCGCTGGAATGATGTGAAGTGCAAAACCAAGCTGAAACTCGCTAACAACCGGAAAGCAGCAATGCAGACTGGAGGAGGGAGTCCAGCACCACAGCAGGAGCTGGATGAGATGGAGGAAATAGTGTCCACAGTCATCAGTGGGGAGACTGTGGCAGGAGTTAGGGAACCGGACACTGCTCAACATGACCTGACCCAACAGCAACAGGGTGAGTAACGACCAGGGACTGGGGGGATGGGGGGAGATGGACACAATGGCATACATGCATAATTAAGTATAGCACAGTGCAAACCCACAATGACTAAGGATCATGTCCCTGATCTCCTTGGCATACTGCAGCACACATAGAAACAGCAAACAGGCCCCCATTGACAATGTGCCCATAAGGGGCCCTCCCCACACATCACTCATCTCACAACAAACCCATGCACATGTGCTGAACACAGCAAATCTGCGGGTCCATGAGCCACACTGACAATGCAAGTGACACTGCATGACGATTAGCATGGCTGCAGTCCAATCATCATGACATGGTGCACGCCATGACACTGAAGTGGCTGAGTGTGGACTACATCTGTAAAGGAGCAGGTCGCACTCTGACCCATCCACGTGCACAAACAACCCCTGTCGTCAACAAGATATCTGTGGACAAACCATGCCCAAGAGTCCCAACTCCCACCAAGAGCCCAATTTACCCAAGTCTCAGAACTGTATGAGCACAGAAGTGTAAGGCACACCACCTGAAATGGATAAGGGCCAGTAAAATCAGAGCTGCTGGGGCAACACTCCCACAATGCAGTACACACTCATAAGAATCAGAGCACATCAACATTGACAACAATGAGGTCAAAAATTGCAACACTTACACAACAGAACAGAGGACACAACTGCTGCCGCTTGTGTGTAGAAACTGGCCAATCACATTTGGCATAGCAGGAAACTGTGAGATGATAATGTACAAGTACAACCTCATATCCCTGATGGTGAAGAAATGTCCACTGTCCCGCATCAAATAGGCATCTTCTCCCAAACAGTCACAATGTACATTGTCATGCAGTCTGTCTGTAAACTTTGTCCAATGCGTGAACATATATGGAACACACTGTTAAACTGCATCTCCCCTTTACCTTGCAGAGGGAGAATCAACACCTCATGCAGAGCAGACCGAACATCTCTTCACTGATGATGAAGAGGACCTCTCCAACATCGACCACGACGCCCTCCAATAGCTTATGGACACCCTCAGCACCCCACACCCAGGAGCAGGGCAGCCTAGCTGCATCGAGGAGACTCCACCCCCTGCACAGGCCACACAGCAGGAAGCACCCACCACCACGGCTGTCTCCCAGGACCCCCACGAAAAACACATGGCCTTCCAACGCCGTGTGTTAGGGTGCCAGGAGAAGATGGCTGATCAGGTGCGGGTGGGGTTCGTCCTCATGGCAGCCAAACTAGATGGCATATGTGGGTGTCTAAGTCCCATCAGGGACCACTTACAGTCTGTAACGGACACCCACGGTCCGCTCCATGCTCTCCAACGATCCATGGCTGACATCGCTGTGGTCCTGACTCTGAGACAAGAACAACTATCTAGTCAGAGGGGCTCCAGCGATGTCGGCCGGGAGTTGGGACACATGCAGAGGATCATGGAGAACATGGAGCGGATGCAGGCGGAAAGAATGGCTGCCATGGATGCACTCCAGTGAGATGTAGCTGGGATCTTCCATGCCCTGCAGATCCTCATCATGGCATTGCTGCCACAAGGCCTGGCGCAGATGAATGCTGCTGCTACTACTCCATCCACACCTTTGCCACACAGTGCGGCAGACATTCCACCCCCGGCCCCTGATGTGTCAGTGCCACACAGTGCTGCAGACAAAACACCACCACCCACATGTGAGGCACATCACACATCAGAGGACGATGATGTGGATGATTCTGTCTTTGTGGTAAGAAGGAAGCAGTAGCATTCATCTCTGCCATATGGCCTGTTTCAGCTTGGTGCTGCCCTCTGCATCATGCCATTGAATAACACCTTCCACTGTCCCCAGATACACTCTGTAACACTCACCTTGGCCCTCGACATGGACTGCCATATTTGGTTTGGTTACCAATGACACAGCAATCAGACCGCGGACTGAACTCTTCTTCTTCCGATGAACTTGTTAATCCCTAAAGCACTCTGGCTGGCCCTCCACCGGGCAACAATGTAAAGTGGGGTTTGCATGGCCATGTACTAGTCCAGCTTCAACACTCCACTGAATGTGATTAGAACATTCTAATTCACACAGATGTGTCATGTCTATGATCAAGCAAGTATCCGATTGAGGCTAGACCTTTGGCTTATGCTGCGGCAATGAAGATATACACACAACATTTGGCATGTATGAGCCAAGACCCCGAGCGGTCTTGCACTCCTCTATTTATCCATTCAGGTGAGCCCACCCCTGGGCGTATGCTACATTGCAACATTGTCAATTAATGTCCGGGTGGTGCTGACACTACAACAGAGACACACGCCAGAGTAACTTTTGTGGCCAGCCCAGAACTGAATCACGCCCAGAGTCCAGGACTGAACCACGCCCGGAGCCCCGGGCCATTTCTTCACACTCCTCACACGCCTATACGTGGGCCGCCACTGGGATGTCGTGCGCTTCGGAGTACATCTCCAGACGTTCCACCCAGGCTTTCCAGCGGCCTGCCTGGGACGGGGGGGGCCCTTGACTGTGAAGGGCTCCAGTGGCATTAGCGAGGACATGCTGTTGGCTACTGGAGGCGGACTTGTGGGGTAGCCCCACGGGACGGTGATTTGTGGTGCACAGAGGTAGTGGCACCTGAGGCACTGCATCCTGCACCGGCCTACCGCCATGTGGCGATGACTTGCGGTGCACTGAGTTGGGCCCACCTGAAGAGCTGAGCGGGTGTGCAGCCTGCCATGATGCAGTGGGCCTGTGGGTCCGGACTGGAATGGATTTGTCTGAGACCTGCTGAACTGCAGTGTAGCACACACAGAATTCCGCGGTGCAGGGTGCGCTGGGGGCCTGTTGCGCATATCGGCTGAGGAGGCTGCCAAGCTCGTAGGCCTCAGGCTTGAAGCTTGCACCTGCACGTGGTGAGCCCTCTTGGAGACACGCCGGTGGTGGCAGGTGAGCAGTGAGGCCTGGGTGCACAAGGGAGGGCAATCACCGCTGGGCCCCCGACGGGTCTGGGGTCCCGCAGGCTGGGCAACAGCAGGCACACAGGATCGCGCAGGCACCACCGGTAACGGCGGCGGCCTCATGGCAGGGTGAGGGGCACCACCCTGGCAGACACGCCCCAGCACCAGATGGCATGTGATGTAGCCACCTCGTCACCGGTGTAAATTTGGCCATTGAAGGTGGTCGGCCACGTGTGTGTAGGCCTATGGTCAGGATATGGTGGATACAGAGACACACAGTAGTTACTTTGGTGGCCATCTTGGAAGTGAACCACGCCCAGAGCCCCAGGCTATTTATTCACACTCCTACGCTGGACTGGCACACGCCGGCCCAGCCCACTATGCGTACACCTACAGGGTGGGCGAGATAGCTACATCTCCAAGGTCTTCCCCACTGTCTAAGGTAACATGGTTGCGTCCACTGTCAACAACACTACAGACACCAGCAGTATATGTTCACATGGACATGTCTTTGCTCTGCATACTCAAGACTGTCCAGCACATCACCACCACACTTGGCATTGTGAACATTCTTATTCATGGGTCACTTGCCTCCTTCGCACATTCTTGGTTCCCACCTCTCCCCACATTCTGCAATTGTGTGGCAGAGGGGCTATGCCTTTGTGGATGGGTTGTCTACATGTCTGGCCCCTGTTACCACAGTTACTTGTGTTGTCATATCTGGTAGGTGGGCATGTTGTTTGGCATTTTGAGTGTGATTTTGTTACGTGTGCATTTCCACAGTTGTGAGTTGTATGATTGTGGAGTTGAGGTGTGTGGTATGTTCCGTTGGTACTTACCAATGAGCAGTCCATTTCCATAGGTGCCATCCTGAAAGCACTGGTTGATGATGGACTGTCGGAATATGTAGGAATCATGCACAATGCCTGAGAAGTTGGCGACGACATTGGTGAACAGTCCCCGGTGGTCCACTATTGCCTGCACATTGATGGAATGTGTGTGCTTTCTGTTGCGGTAATTGTGTGCAGTGTGGGCAGGAGGCACAAGTAGGACATGTGTGGAGTCAATTGCCCCCAACACGTGCAGGAACCCAGCTATGGCGTAGAAGCCTTGCATGGTCTCCAGCTGTTTCTGCAAAGTGTGGGGGAAGTTAAGGTGCTTGAGTATCAAGCTGATGAAGGCATCCAAGACAGGTGTGAGGAACTTTGATAGGGCTGGCTGTGATACTCCTCTGACTCTGGCAGTTGTGGGTTGGAAGGTACCAGAGGGCAACATGTGCCGCACAGCCAGCACCTTTGTCTGTGGAGGGATGTTGGTTGTCCGCTGTGTTGGTACCGTCAGCCTGTGGCCAAAAAGTGTCGCTAAATTGGCGATGAGTCCTTGAGAATATGCCCCTTTGTCTTTTTTGTGATGGTCTCTCGTGTTTCAGAGAGATACACACAACCCAAGCTATGGTTGTTTCTCTTATATATTTTAACCAGGGGGTATTATGCCCAAGTTTACAGGAGAAAAAATCTGTAATAGCTGCCCGATTAAGTTCTGCATCCTTGTTTTCCCAAATCAAGCACAAGAGTATCTATGGGGCTGAATTCATGAGATCTCGTACATATTCTAAACCTAATTCCAAGTGCGAGGAAATATGTGGAGTCAAAGGGGTACTCCCAACAGGTACCGACAAAATCGATTTTCTTCCCCTTTTATAGACCCCTACATCTCAACAACCCCAGCTGCCCATACAATATGCAATGGTGGGGAGGCATTTTCTTTTGTACATTTCTAAAATCAGTGCAACGGGTCTTTTTCCCAATACAGGCAGCAAGTGCAAAAGTTATTCCCACAGCATGCAGGAAATAAGCCAACCTACCCGTAAGACAAGGGGGCCAGGAACATGGGTTGTCAAATACCAACCCAAGGTATGGAAAGGAAATGAGAGTTGTATGGACGGGGTCTTTGCATATTTGTATTTGGCCACATGGTGATGCAGAACTAGACACTGGTTGATCGTCCTAAGACCCATCCTGAAGCCATGTTGTACTGGGGAGAGGATGGTACTCTTGCTTAGCCAAGAAAGAAGATGATCCAAAATTACTCTCCTGATTATTTTGGTAGAATCAAGTATAGATATTGGATGATAACACCTTGGATTATGGCCTTTTTCCCCTTTTGAAAATGGGTACAACGACATACATATACCAAAAAGGTGGATCACCCACCTGACAAGCCGAATTAAAAAAACTAATTAGAACAGGAGACCAGATCCCAGGATACTCTTTAAAAATATCTAAAGGAATTCTGTCCGGGCCTGGGGCCTTCTTTGAGGGGCTATTATTAATAGATTTAAGCACCTCTTCTTCAGAAAAGGAAAGGCTTGCGGGATATGGGCATTCTACCATACCCCTTTCTAGGATTGCAGTATTACAAATGTAAATGCCCGAAAAATGTTCTATCTATGCATCAGAAGTGATGTGGACACTAACTTTGTCTGAATGGGGCCCGGGGGCAAGACCGGCATGAATAGCCTTCCACCAAGTCTGGGAATCTTTATTCTAACAGGCGACCACAATAGCTTCTCATTTCTCCTCCTTGAGGGCCAACTTCCTTTTTTTCAGAGCTAGAGTGTTGGCTTTCCTGCATACCAAAATTGTGCCTTGTTCTCTAGGGATTTGCTTCAATGCTTCATGCAAACTGTTGTTAACTTTTCTACAATCTTTGTTAAACTAAGACTTACTATGGACTGGGCCCCTCCCTATAGGTTTAGTTAGTAAGTTCAAATAAGGTGCTTAGGGCAACATAGGAACCTCTAATGCCCTTAGAACATTAATTCACCAGGTCAGCACAACTACTGTTTACCTAATTCATAACTAACTTCATATCAGCAGAGTGCCATACCAGCCTATGCCATGCATCATTAGTAGTTAATACCTGGTGATGCTCAACAGTTGTATGCAGGAGCATTATGGGGATTACGATTTGGAGTGCAAAGGGGTTGTGATCACTATAGATTGAAGCAAGAACCTCTTCCCGTTATCAATGAATTCAGATTCCGAGAGGTAAAGGCATAATCAATTGTTGACTCTTCCCCTCCCAATGACACAAATGTGTACAAATGTCATCCCGCAGCATCCATAGTGTCATGCTCTATTTCCTCTGAAGTGGGGTCAAATATTTAGGGCAAAAAAGACGGTATAGTACTCACTTGGCATTAAATTCACCAGCATGCAGCATGCATCGGGCACAACTACATCCTAAGTCCTCTCTGAAATAGCTAAATAGCTTGGCTGTAGTCCATGCCTTGTATGCCCTATACTTTTGCATGACGTAGGTAGAGGGTAAGTCCAAAAGGTCAGGTTCTGTGTACCAGCAGCGGCTGCCATTAGAGGGCGCCAGATACACCATGCATGCTATCATACACACAGAATATATGTATGTATCATGTAGGCATTGGAGGCTAAAAAGGGCACGCTTGGTACTCTCAGGCCTCCACTCCTGGATTAGACAGCAGTAGAACACCCTGTTTCAAGACTCTGTGCATGTTCCAGATCAGAATTTACCAAGTAAGTGGGACCATGGGGGGAATGGAGGGTCCTGGAATGTTCCCACATGTTAAAAGCATTTGAGGTACCCCACTCCTTTCAAATTCCATCAGCCACCAATGCTGTGTACTGTACATTTAAGTATGCATTACATCTATGCATGTAACATACACAAGACATGGCTTCAGGATGAACTCTATGCCGGCTGCCCGGGGTCAACGCAGGAGACACGATAAGATGGCGGCCGCTCTAGTGCCACAAGAAGGCACAGGAAGCAGCCACCCAGTCTTTGGGACCCTCCAGGGTCAAGTAGGTGTCACGTCACTTCTGGGGAGAGGGGCGGGGGGTGAGGTATTTATACCTTCCCCTGCCCACAGGATGCCCTCTTTTCCACGACCCTGACGCCGTTTGGACGACCGCTGCTGTGCTGCTGCTGGAAACACGAGGTTGGTTTGGTGCTTTGGGCAGCATTGCTGCGCACCCCCCCCACCCCCTTGCGGGTGTTTTGTGTGAAATGATTTTGAGGGAGGAGGGGTGCGGTGGGGTCGCGGCATGGGGGCGACGGGGTCAGTCCGCAGGCATTGCTGTGTAGGACCGGGGGAAGCAGTGCTTTGGGGATTGCATGGGGGTGCAGGGTTGGTCGGGGGACTGTCACCCGGAGCTAGGTAGAGGTGGGGAACAGGGCTCCGGCCCCTGCCCGCGTGCTCCTCGCATTTCCGCAGGGGGTTTGCGGCAGTGCCGGGGACTCGTTTCGGCCTGGGGCAACGGGGCCTCGCACCGGGGCCCTTGGCAGGGAGTCCCGGGGTCGGCCGTGCGTTTTCGTTTTCATGTGTCCCTTCGGTTCTAGCTCCTGGCCCTCCATGTGTTTCACCGCAAGGGGAGGTCCTGCAGGAAGGTTGGCCTTGCTCCGGACAACTCGCGAGGCAGGGCGCATGTGGGGGAGGGGGCTGGGAGGCATGTGTATGCAGCACAGGTGCTGGTCGTGTGCGGGTGACTGGGATCATGCATGGTGGGTCCCCGGTGCAGCGGCGGGCGCCCAACCGGATCTGCTGTGTCCTGTGCCGGATGTTCATGCACCGGATGAGTTTGGGGACTGGGGGGCGGGTGGGGCCTTGAGCGTGAGGGGCCCGCTTTGGCCCATCCTCCGCCCACCCCCTCCTCTCGAAGGGGAGCGCTGCCCCCTACTCACCGTCAATCGTTCACCGTCGGCAGGAGATGCACCGGCGGGCTGCCAGCGCTTGCGGGCCTCAGGGGTTGTTTGAGGCCCGCATACCTGCTCGTGCGCCTTTCCAGTGCGAGACTGCAGGCAGCGCCTCATCGGTGGCTTTGGACCGGCTGTTGTCGGGGCTCCCAGGAGAGCATGGGCGTCGGTGCCTCAGCAGGGGTCTCGCTCGCTGTTCGAGGCAGCCCCGCGGGTCCATTCTGTGCGGCGGTGTGCGCTCACTTCATTGGCGGATTGGGTGCTTGAAGTGAGTGAGTCAGGGGGTAAGACCTTTTGTTTGGTGACAGGAAGATGTTCCTATGTTGTGACCTTGGGAGTGCCATGTTGGTGAGCCGGGTAGTACTTGTGTGGCAGCGACGCACTTTGGAATCACAGGCGCCCATTGTTTTCAATTTCTTCCGTGTCGACAACTGGCAGTGGCCCTGTTGAATCACCTTGTTTGACACATTTTGTGCGTTTTTTGTCGCTCAGACTTTGCCATGGGGTGTCAGAGCGCCCACAGTGGGGGCAGCACTGATCAGTGAGGAGAGAATTGCATGGGAGCCTGTTTTCAAGGGCAAATGTTTGTTGCAAGAGGCAAGGGTGGCAGTTGTACAGGTATCAAGAGCAGGCAAGGTACAAGAGGTAGCAAGTGTTGCGTTGCGGGAGGTAGAGGTGACATGATGTGCATGTTGCAGGGGCATACAGAGTGCAAGTGGAGGTATGGTCCTGCAATATATGGCAGACACTCGGGACACTGAGGCAAACGTTGCATTACATGAGGCAGTGTGCAGGACAGGTCACACGCAGCGCCACATGGGACATCCGGCAAGGGGCAAGTATAGAAGGCCACACTGGGAGAAACTATGAAAAAACTTTTTAAAAACTGTGTACTCGTATGCATGGACAGGGATTAAGGGGTACAGCTATTTTCAACTGTGGAAGGGGAAAGTGCCAAGGAACAGGCTAACTAATAGGTATGGGGGATGTTAATTCCTGTTGGTTTCCATTTCAGCACTTTCACGAGAGCGACAAGCATGGCGACAAACGTCACGGCCTGGGCAGGCCAGGGATCAGGAACTGGGACAATGGGTTCCAAGTGAAAACCGGACAGGGTCGGAAGGAGCTGGATACAATAATGCAGAGAGTGTTTTAATGTTTTAATTATGATTTCAGATCTGGCCGGAGCGAGAGACAGTCACCACGCAGGGAAGCGTTGACAGAGATCAAGGACAGGTATGGATAGGGTGACACTGAAGGGGGAGACAGGCAGGCAGACTTATCAATGTAGTGCGGTCGACTACTGGAAGGGGACAGGTCACTTGGGGGGGGATGACTCCGGTTTTAACCCGGAGGCGTATTTTAACTTGCTTCTCTACATCTCCGCACGCAGAGAACACACAGAATCTGGATTAGAGGCACACGGAATAAGGTCCACCGGACTATTCAGAACATGTGTATATTAAGAGGGGAAGGGACATGAATGACAGGCGGTTCAGGCCTTGTAGGTCTAACGGAGAACAAGGGGAATGCAGTGGTGGTTTTGCTGACTCCTATTTTGTCTCCTCAGATTGTTGTGCCGGTCGGGCCAGTGAGACGGCATGGAAGGCCAGGGTTCTCCCCCCCTATTTTTGCAGACGTCCCAGGTCGAAGACTCCCTGCCCGAAACGTCCCAGGAGGCTCAGAGGGCAGCATTTATCTTGATGGCCAAGACCAAACGTTTGGTAAGGGCCACGGCTCTCTTGAATGCAAGGTACCCGGAAGATTCAGGGATTGTCGTCGACGCCCCTATCCCTGAGCAAGAGCACATTTTGGAGTCTGGTTCATCTAGGCCCAAGCGGGCATGCAAGCCTACGACTAAGGACTTCCTGGCGGATCCGCCACCCCCCAAGACCAGGGCTCTGCCTGCAACTACAGACAACGGTTCGCAGCCGATCGTCTAACTCCCCGGACAGCGGGCCGGCCGCAGCGAAATTCGCCACCCAGGAAGACCTGGGTAAGATCTTGGACACAATGAGGAACTTCATGGCAGAGGTCAGAGCAGGGCAACTTGGCCCAAGCTCACCCCAGGTGGGGGGCAAGCCAGGCTTGGATACAGGAGGGGCGCGGGTGGCTGCGGCGGCCTGGGGTAATCAGGGTTGTGGCCTCCAAGCACCTCAAGTGGTCCCTGCTATTGCGTCCCTGGTTTTAACAGGGGAGACAAATCAAGTTACTCCTAATCCGGCTAGGGCATTGGGGGGAGAAGTAAGTGCACCGAATACAGTCAGCCGGCCTCTCACAAAGACAGCTAGTACTGGCATGGACACTCCGGCCACGGGGGGGGCGCTACCGCCCACTAGCGCTGCTAGTGTCACTCCCCTTTCTGGAACTAGTGACCTTGCTGCAGGGTCTCTTCCTAGTCCTGTGCCCGCTTTGGTAACTCCACAGCAGTTGTGCAAGCCTCCCGCCCCCAAACAGTTAGTTACAGCAGTGCCACTGCTCTTAGGCCGTTGCTCTCTGGCATGGCAGGTGCCCCAGGCTGCCAAGGAAGCCATTTGGAGGCGTGAACTGATAGACATTTTCTCCCTGTTATTACTTGGCCAGGATGGCATAGACGCCAGGAAAGCGGGGGTAAAGGAAGAAGACAAAAATGTAAAGTTTCAGACCTGGCCTGAGAAGAGCATAGAAAATTGGCTTGAAGCTTTCTCTATTTTGTCGGCAGTCATCATAGAAAAACAACCTGAGGTAGCGCAGGGGCTCTTGCAATTTGGAAGGTTAATCCACAAGGAGGCGATGAACTGGCGTGGAAGTGGATGGTTGAATTACGACAG
The DNA here is from genome assembly GCF_964204655.1 of Triturus cristatus. Lineage (NCBI taxonomy): Eukaryota > Metazoa > Chordata > Amphibia > Caudata > Salamandridae > Triturus > Triturus cristatus. The sequence goes on along the minus strand of NC_140590.1, from coordinate 594,443,348 downwards.
AGAGTTCAGGAAGAGTATGTTCATGTGTCCTGAAATGTCGTGGGACAAGAAGGAGGTCCAGCTATGGCTGGACCACATGGGTTCCTGTGCACACCAAACCACTGAGACACAAGGCAAGGCAGAGGCAGAGCGGGGGACCGGCAAAAGTTCTTTTTGGTCGGAATCGCATGGATTTAAACAGACATTTCGGGGGGGTGGGGGGGTTCAGAAGGGGTGGCCAGAGAGGGGGCTTTAGGAGGCTTTCCCCAGGGACATGCCGATTGTTCAACAAAGGGTCATGCTCTTGGGGCAAAACGTGTAAATTCCAGCATGCATGCAACTCTTGTGGTGGATCACACCCTGCGGTCAAGTGTCACACTCAACAGGAGAAATTGCCTGCCACAAAGGGCAAGCAGGATTGTTGAGGACCTAGACACAACCAAACACCATGTCACAATCCTCCCCCCTCTCAGTAGCAGCACCCTTTTGTCTCTTCTGTCAACTCCAGCAGTAAACCCCTCCCTTGGGACTTCACCCCAGTTACCAGGCAGGTAGTCAAGGGCCCTTCACCAGTCAGCCTGGCCAACCTCATGCCTCTCCTTAGATGGTACCCAAATAAGCAGGACGGCTTGCTACTGCTGCAAGGCTTCAGCGAAGGTTTCAGGATTCCCTATGTGGGCACGCTGGGGAGTCGGGAGGCAGACAATCTTAAGTCAGCAAGGGAACATCCAGCAGTAGTCAGAGCTAAGGTGGAAAAGGAGAGGGCTATGGGCAGGGTGGCGGGACCTTTTCAGGGGCCACCGTTGGACAATTTTGTTATCTCTCCTCTGGGGGTGGTGCCCAAGAAGGAGCCAGGGCCTTTCAGACTCATCCATCATTTGTCCTACCCTGAGGGAGAATCTGTCAACCATGGGCTGGAGGAGGGATCTTGCTCTGTCACGTATTGTAAGCTGGATGTAGCAGTGGACTTAGTCAGGAGGGCGGGCAAGGGGACTTGGTTGGCAAAAGCGGACATTGAATCACTGTTTCGCTTGCTGCCAGTCCACCCGAGCAGCCAACACCTGCAAGGTTTCAGGCTGGATGACAGATACTTTTACAACAGATGCATGCCCATGGGTTGCGCAGTATCCTATGCTTATTTTGAGGCGTTCAGCACTTTCCTCCAATGGGTCCTGCAAGCAAGCTACGTTGTGGCAGGCGTCACGCACTACCTCGACGACATCCTTTTCATAGGAGGAGAGGGCACTCAGGATTGCAGGGAGGCCCTGGAGAACTTTGAGGAGTTGGCTCATCACTTGGGTGTTCCACTCGCGCCAGAAAAAAATGAGGGTCCGGCCCAGGTACTAACTTTCCTAGGGATCGAACATGACACCATAAAAGGAGAGTCCAGGGTGCCACTTGACAAAGTCCAGGACTTAGAGAACCAGATTCAGTCAATATCAGGTCAGGACAAGGCATCCCTGGGTTGAATTCAAGGATTGCTGGGGAAACTCAACTTTGCAGCCAGGGTGATACCAGCCGGGAGGGTGCTGGCACGTAGGCTAGCCAGGGCAACGGCTAAGGTAAAGAATAAATACCATGGTGAAGCTAAGCAAAGGTATGAAGGAGGACCTTTCCATGTGGGCTACTTTTCTGGAAAGTTTCAACGGCTCAGTTATATGGAGGGCACCCTGGGCTGAGAGCACTGAACTTGCGCTTTATACAGATGCGTCAGGTAGAGAAGGTTTTGGGGTGATCCTAGACAGGGAGTGGTGCATGCAGAAATGGCCCAATGCTTGGCACAAAAAGAAAATCACTGCCCACATTACAGTCCTGGAATTGTTCCCTATAGTGTTAGCTCTGCATCTTTGGCCGGCAGTACTATCAGCAAGAAGGGTTGTGTTCTGGTCGGACAACATGGCTGTGGTCCAGGCCATCAATTCTCAGTTGGCGACTTGTCCCCTAGTTTTGTGTTTGTTGAGGGAGCTGGTACGTGTTTGCCTAGTCAACAATGTAGAATGCAGGGTGCGACACATCCAAGGGGTGCAGAACATTGCAGCTGACTCTCTCTCTCGGTTTCAGTGGCGCCGGTTCCGGGAGGCGTGGCCGAGAGCGAGAGAGAACATGACACCTTTCCCGCCTCACCTCTGGTTCCTGCTGAAGTGGAAAGGCGACTGAGGGGACTGGGCGAGCTGTCCCTGGCACCAAGGACCAGTAAGCGCAGCCGTGCGTGTGTGGCAAAGTTTTGTACAGTAACAGGAGCCTGGGACGTAGGGAAAGCATCTCTACAGTGCAGGGTGCAGAAGTTTGTTATTTGGGCCCGGGACGAGGGGAAGAGCCACCCTTGGATAGCGAGCCATTTGTCAGCAATAAGCCACCATGCAAGACTACTGGGGCAGGATCATCCAACAAAATCTTTCTTAATCAGGGCAGCGCTTAAGCGATGGGCCAGGTGCGAACCACGACTGCCAGACACTAGGTCCCCGATTGATTTTGAAACACTGCAGGGGATGCTAGACTGTGTGCATAGGGCCACAAATTCTCCATTTGAAGCAGCACTGTTGTCGGCCACTTTCAGCCTGGCATTTTTTGGGGCCCTAAGAGTAGGCGAGTTGGTAGCGAGGTCCAAGCAGGACAAATCTGGTGTTGCGTTGAGCAGGCAGGATGCCAGCCTGGCCGGAGACGCCCTCACAATATGGTTAAGGAGGTCGAAGACGTACCAAGCCGGGGAGGGTAATTGTGCTGCATCAGCTTGAGATTCACAGATACTGCCCAGTGCGCCTGGTGTCTCCCTACCTAGCGCTCTGCCCAGCAACTGAAGGTTACCTATTGATACATGAAGACAGTACCCCCCACACCAAGTTCCAAGTACAGAGGATCATGCAGGCATGTTTATCGTTGTTAGGAAACAGCGTACAGGGTAAACGTTTCTGCAGCCATTCATTCCACATAGGGGCAGCCACCACAGCGTTTAGGGCAGGACTGTCAGCTGAACGCATTAAGCAAGTGGGGCATTGGGAGTCCCAGTGTTACAAAAAATACATCCGTCCCTGAAGACCTGTTTGGGACTGGGGACTAGGGAAGGGGTTGACAGTGACAAGCGTGGAACAGCATGAACAATTTGCGGCTATTGAAGCCTGTGGTGTGCAGGGTGATATATAAGGTTACGTGATTGTAGACAAGTCAGTGAGGCAATATAATGTTTGGTGAACAATTGATGGACATACAGAACTATTTTGCAGCACCTGATGCCGGTGGCGTGCAGTACATTGTATTTGTAGATGTGAATTGAGTCAATAAAACCTTGCAAACTTTCATTTCTTTAATTAACAGGGACTATGGTTTGGGTGATTGGACATTCGGGCGTGTTGCGATTGGCACGGTGGCCTGAGAGCAGGAAATGGAGACACAGTCTCACGGCCACAGACATTGTCTGGCTAGGATACCCAGGCATGTGCTGGACCTCCTTACTGGAGAAGCTGCAACAGAGACTGGGGAATCTTAAACATGATGCTGTTGTCATCGGGTCCACTCACATTGTTACTATTTTCACCCTGGGGAATGAAGACAGGGCTGTACAATAATTTCTTACACGTGGGTGGGGGGTGCCCTCCACATCCTAGCTCCTTCTAGCTATCCAGGGGACGAAGACAGTTCACTAATAATGAACATTGGCAGTGGCACTGTTATCAAGTTTGAATCCCCGCTTTACAGGATTAGCACCTGATTGGGGAAAGTGTTCTGGGTGCGGTGCCAGAGGATACCTGCCATTTGGGGGTATGCTGCTACAACTAATTGATTTATGCAGGGTGAAGATAGGGAGCATCCCCCACGGCTCTTTCAGTTGGCTATGGATGAAGAGGGCCAGCAAGAGACTGTGAATGAGTGTATGGTATCCCTAAAAATGATGCCGCAACAAAGGGCAAGTGGCAGAAAGTTTCCCTGCAAACAGGAGACCTATTCAGAGTAGTAGCACCCCTGGTAGGCTCCAAAAATGGAAGTTCTATACCAGAAATGATTAGCAATGATGTCTCTTGCCAGCATGGCTGGGCCCCTGACCCAGGAGAACCTGTGTCAGACCACCACATAGTATTGAACTGCGCATAAGGGGATAACAGTATCTGATTGCAAATGAACGAGAAAACAGAATCCAGTCCCGGTTCTAGGCTGATCTGCTGCCAGTGCAGGAGTCAACCAGAGGAAAGGCTGTTGCATCATGTGATGACTTCATACACCCAAGGGGATTAACACCCAAGAAGAGAACAAATGCCCCTTCCGAAAGACCTTAGAGAATGTTCAGGCTTCTGCTGTCTACACTGGGCCAAAGGCAAGCCTTTTGTGGATCCCTGGATACAGATCCAGAGGACCACATGATATTTTAAATCATTCAAAGATATAAAAGCTATCAAGGTCTCGCCAGGTCCAGCGGAAGTTGAATCTCAAGACATCTACATCTAATCCCTGGCATCACACCGAAAGCAAGTATCTGAAGCCACATTGGTCACGATCAACTGCCCATAGATCCAAGGTAAAGTCATGGCCTGTGATGAGCTGCTAAAGAGCTGGGGCATAAAAATAGTGCACTTCTAGGAAGGTTGTTATCCTCCCCTGCTCCTACCACCATACTAACCTGCAAGGGACAGTGGAATTCATACACCGCCCATCCTGAAACAAAGAAAGGTCTGGATCAACAGGTACCCTCAATTCTAAAAGGTGCTGTGGGTTGGTCTTCGTCCATGAAACTCTCGGATGAAGATACAAGAAGCAAAGGCACATGCAGAGGAAGGCCATGGGTCAAGACAAGTTACAGAATTTGGTGAATTGGACAACTGGAGTTGGCTACCATTGGTTTTGATCAGGGGAGGGCCACTAAGAATGACATGAGAAACCCATGGGGCATCACACAATAAAGCATGGTAAGCTGAGTATTTGTACTTGGAACGACTTGTCTCAAAAATTGAAGATGCTTCAACGTTAGAACTAAAAGTTTTATATAATTGCAGTGCAGGAAACATGGGCACAATACAGCATCCCATTCATTAGTTTCCTTGAATACAATAGATGGGCCCATAAAAGTAGGACTCACAGAAGAGCAAAAGGTGGGCTAATGACCTACATGAATTCTAAACTCACTGCAAAGGTTACAATGCTCGATATAAATAAATCCTGGTTACTGGTGCTACTCCTGCATGAGTGGGACAAGCAGTCGATAACTCCACTGGTCCTAGTTAATATTTATCTTAATTTGAGCAAAAAAATAAAGGTAATGGAGAAGCTGATTAATCTGCTCCTGGAGTTGAAAGGAGATAAACAGATAGCAAGTCTGGTAATCACCAGAGACTTTAACCAGAATCTTTTTCAAGATGGACATGAGGATGGTGATGAAATGCTACAGCTTTTGTCAGCCAAAAGTTATGCTCCACTTAGACGACATAACAATCTTGGGAAAAAACTCCTGAAGTCTTGTGAATCAGCTGGCCTGGTAATGCTAATTGGATGCCTTCCAGGGAACATTCCGCCTGCATGGATAAGGTACTTCTGCAAAATAACTTCCTACCGTGATACTAGAATGGTTTTTGCCAGTCTGTAGAGTGGGATAGTTGATTTCAAAATTGATCATAGACCAGAGAGTGACCATCACCCTCAAAACTTCTGGCTAAGCACTGCCACAACTATTTTGTGTCACGTTCAGATAGTGCAGGCAGAAACTTACATTGAAAATCTAAAACGCCTAAAATTAAGCTTGGATAATATTGAAGGCTTGTCAAGCGAAGCCAAAGGAATCCTGAAAGAAATAACAACCAGCGAACAGAACCTGATAAAGCAATGGGAGCATCTCTCAGAGACCCCAGCAGTAAGGTATCTGGCCAATAGCTCAAAGAATGGCAAAATGTCACTAATATGGCACAAATATTATTATTAATAAAAGGTTTGTCAACTGGCCAAAGCAAGTTCGCCTCATGAGGTCCTGGATCAGCAAAGCACTTTGTCAACTTTGGAGCTCACCACAAGATTCAGCATTACTAAAGTGCCTGAAATTGGAGGGCAGGAGAATAAAAAAAGTAGTGTGGCTGCTAAAGAAAGAGAGATCAGAAGCCTTGTGGGTGAAGCTACTCTACTCCTCCAATCGAAATAATCATAGGAATTTTTGTAAACTAATCAGCAAGCTTGACAAGGGTCGCAGGGCGGAAAACAATGCTAATATAAGTGAGACAGAATGGATTACCTTCTTAAGAGCACTTTATAAGTAAGCTGAGTGGTGAACTCCGCACCGTTCCCGGAGTTTGCAGAGTTTTTTGCTCTCTGTGCAGCTTGCGGAGTTTACGTGAAGCAGAGTTTTTCCTTGCTCATGCTCGGCAATGGAAAGTTGCAGAGCGCGAGTGAGGAAATTTCAACCCTAGACCACTTCCCTGCAAGATTTCTCAATGCGGGCAGTCGCAGATGGTCACTACTGCTCACGTAGAGAAACTTTCTGTTTGCGTTGAGGAAGCTGCTACTTGAGTAGAACTTCTACTCAAACAGCAGAAAGAAGCAGCAGCCTCTTGCACAGTGCGAGATGCCATTTACGCTGATTTTGCAGCATGGGACAAACACCTGGGACTAAAAATCAGTGCGAACTGTGCGAAGTGACTTACTCTGTCTCTCGCGGAACTCTGCAAAGCTTGGTGGAGTTTTTTTGTCACTTCGGGTGTTCTGCATAGTGGAGCTCCCCCAATTCCACCCAGGCTTAATTATAAGGGAAGTACAGATCTCAGATCGGTCCCTCCTAAAGAGGATCCCAGTACAGGTCCATATGAGATGGCAACCCCCAAAATACATAGCAATGGCCCTAGCAACATCTTAGACCATTCAATGAAGCCCTTAGATCATTCAATCGAGTCCTTGATAAAAATAATTGAGAGCACTTCGAAGCAAAATGTTATAGCCTGGGCTGGTTTTCTGAATTAGATGTTTAAACAGATATTATTGATGGAAAACATCCTGGAAAGCTGGAGAGGCTCAGTAATCCACCCCATTATCAAAGGTGGGGTAGCTGCATCCCCAAATAATAATAATAGTTAGTAACAATTATAGATTGATATCAATGTTCAACATGGGCATCAAATATTTTTCAACAGTACAATTGCAAGATTTACAGGAGTGGGTGATGGTGGCAAGTAGGCTGCCAATGAATCAAACAGGGTTTTCCAAAAATCAAGGAACCACCAACTTGATAGCTGTGGGCCTCTTAAAGAAAAGGGTGTATGCTGCTGTTCATCTGTTTTGTGCAGTATTTGCCCGCGTCCCTTGAGATTTGTTTTGACAGAAACTACAATGCTGGAGAATTCCACAAAATGTTCTGAGGGAGTTCCAGTTATATGCAAAAACCAGGGTACAGATCAAGGTGGGGGATGAGTATTATTCATCCAGAAAGATTGGACAGGAATGTGTACTGGTACCACAGTTGTTTCACCTGTTTATATCAGATCTCTTGTGGCCCTAGCTGAAGTGGTGTTACATGCACCAGGACTTATATGTCTCGGGACTCAACAGCTGAGTGACATCCTATATGCAGATGATCTACTGTTGTTAAGTAACACCCGAGTAGGCCTGACGGGGTGATCAATAGGCTCTCTGGGTACTCAATTAACAATCAGTTGGAAATCAACCTTAAAGAACAAAAGGTTATACCCCTAAAATGACAAATAGTGAAAAAAGGGAAATGGCACCTAAATGGTTCCAACACTTATAAACTTGCAACTTACAAGTACTCAGGGTTCAAACTGGACTCAATGAGTTCCTTTGCCGCACAAAAAAGCTATTATTACAAAAGCTGAAGGGTTCAATTTTGCCTTTTTTTAATTTGAGGAAAAGTGTTTGGGTCACAATTTAAAGGCACTGACAATAATTATTAAATCAAAATTGATTCCAACTATATCATACAGAGGTGAGATAATTTTGGGTGAAGATGCGGATCTGCTGGAAAAGCTTGTAATACAAATGAATAAACAAGTGTTTCAGATAGCAAAGTCTGCCTCTCCTGCCCATGTAAGATTGGAATTTGCCTTGATAAAACAAACACTAGCCAGAGACGGGCTTTCGTCAAATGTTGTCATCGACTGCAAAGCACCCCAGAGGGACCACTGGCTAATCTTGCGTGGGCAGAGATACATCTGACAAGAGGGAAAAGGTCAATTTGCCAAATAACTAGAGAAAAGAATAGAGAATCTTGGTATCTTAGATCTATGGGAACTGAATACAAGTGACTATAACTTTATGAAAAATGCTAACAAATGCATACAGCAGAAAAGCAGCCTGGATGATAAAGCTATATTGACAAAACGATTGCATGGGTAGCTAGTAATATACTCTTAGAACATTAGTAAGGAGTAACCCTACTTTGAGGCAGCACTGTCATTGACTGTCAAGAGGGAATTGCTTTTCCACACAATACTTCCTTCGAACATGACAAAAATGTACTTTCTGTTTGTTCTCACTGTGTACTGTTACAGGATACAGGCAGGTCTATGATTTTAAAATTGTCAAAGTTTCCTTATTATTATGCTGCTGTTTGAACAACGCATTCATTTAGTATGACTTACTAGTGTAAATCAAGGTAGAGGCAGAGATTCACAGATTTTAGGCCTGTGCGTCCTTGTACAGTATGTTTTTCGATGTTGGCACTATGCACTTTTGTAGGACCCATTGATGCGGAAACAGTCTGAAGCAGAGATTTATAATTGTATTGTATTGATGAATAAGTTGTGGATTTTGTGTATGGTTATGTTTTCTATTAACTAATAAATGAATAATGAATTAAATTGAAATGCACACATACTGTGCCAGTACTCAGGTGCACCATTCCTTGAAATGGTGTCACTGATGCACCACAAAATCAGGATCTTCAACCATAGATTTCTGCTCCAACAACCTCCCAGCATTCAAATCTTTAACAAGCGCCAAGCCTTTACATGAAGCCGGACAGCAGTCTGTGGGTTTCCAATTAATGATATGCCAACTCACCAACAAATGTGGTATGTGCAACAAACAATAAACATAATACTCCATCACCCCAGCCACTACTATACATTTAGAAATGCATTGCATCAGTGCATGTAGCACACACAAGTCATAGCTTCAGACCATGCTTTTTGTATACAACATACAGGGGATGGAAACAGCCCATGAAGGTCCATAGTAATTAGTCCTCACAGGTGACGATGAAGTTAATTTCTTTTGCTCCTGATGTGCAGGTGTGTGGTAAGCCACGGTACATAATGTACACATGGCAGGCCTTCAGGTGATGGAACAAATAGTGCATGGCTTCAGATGACCTCAAACATAAACTATGCAACAACATGTAATGGTAAAAATTGCCTTTCAAGTTTACATGACCGTCAACTTGACAATGTCACCCTTTATCTGATTTTAAGAATTTAGAGCCAAAGAGCAGCAACTGTTATCATGTAAAGAGGGGATCTTTGACTTAAAAAAAAAATCTAGTCAAACTCACCTCAGAGCCATCTGATTAAATTTCGCATACACTCAAAGCTCAAAGGCTCACACTCTCAGATTAGGTATTAGATATTAATAAAACTGTTGAAATACTGCGTAAAGTTCTTTCTGCATTATTACCGTCTCAGCTGACATAATGGAATATCAAAGATAGCTATTATATTGCACATACATGCATTTTCCTTAGCTATCTACATATTCCTGTGAATCCTCAAGAGTTGGAATGGCTCCCATTCTTTTGAGGTAAACTCTGAGATGGGACAGCCACACACCACTTTTCTGACATGCCCTGTTGTGCTGTATAGTAAATGCTACATTGTGAAAACCAAATATTGCAACTTTAGGCCCTTTCAGGATCTTCACCTTTCAACATTTCAACTAATAATCTTCAGCTTATTCCTACATGACCACACATTATAAGCGTGTCTTAGATATTGATAAAAAACATAGAAGCAACCTCATTCTTAAAAAAAAAAGACAAAAATAGACCAGAATCTAAACTTAACAAGCAGACAGATACACATGATCAAACCTCTGGTTCCACATCAAATGTCACACATCGTTACTGATATTTAAACTGAAAGCTACAAATTAGATCTCCTTGTAGTCAGGAAAGACATCGCTCCTGCCACAGCAATCAAATTTAAATCACAGACCGAGGTCTTCACTGGTACCTACAGTAACGACAAGTATACAGTGGGGAGCATGATCTGCCTATACAAGTATTCCCAAAGAGTTTCCACCACAAACATTTGATTCTCACTGTCTTCATCTTGAAACTACCCAGATTCTTCTCCACATTCATCAATGGCTCCATTGAGTGTCTGAAAGGAAGATTTTAGTCTTTGGTTAGAAATTTCACATAGCTAAACATTTAGGCGAATAGCTTCAGTCACTGGATCCCTAGGCAACACGCTCATTACTCTCCTCTCCAATTGCTCTATCTGTAAAAAGGGCTGTGCTTCTTGTGCCATACTAGTCTATAACATATCATCACTTCACAACCTCACACGGTACTCCATAGATCTGGTCATAGTCTTCCATGCTCACGTTGACTAGATATATTTTTCCAATCACAAGGGGAAAAAACAATACTGCAAAAATCCAATGGTCCTACTCAGCCTGTTTTACAACTGCCTCTACTTCCCAGTCACTAGTAAAGGTTTCTGGTTTTCAATATATCAGTCGAAATGAGCACTCAAATATGACAGATAATATATCAAGATGTGAAATATGCTGTTTATATAGGGAACCTTGCAATATTTATTATTATGGATTTGTTTACAATGTAAGGATAGATATTTTTTAAGAATATGTTGATGATGTTTAATATACATTATATTGGTAATTATGATCGTTTATTCATTTATCTAGTTAATGAATATGTATATATCTTTTTTATTATTGTAGATACTTGTGTGGCTACTCCTGATGAAGGCGTTGTGAACGCCGAAACGCGCGTCGATTATTCAAAAGCTTCCACTTTTTAACTTTATGTTCAACTGGTTTTTATATTTGTTGATTTATCTTTTTTTAAACAAAATCGAATGTAATGTGTTACATGAATCTTTTTCATAATATGAATAATAAAAAAATAAATTATTAATCCTTACAGTATTTTTATGAATTTCTTTCATGTTTCCCTATATTTTATTGTGATACAATTTGGTTCATTATATTAAGATTGCCTAGGAGTTATTCTCATTATACTAAAATACCCTGTCTTAGGAATTGAACTTTTTGCTGTTCAGGGGGTCCTTGTTCTTTTCTTTTGTGAAACTAATAACACTCCTCAGAGAATGAATGAGAAATTATCTAGTCCAGGGTCTCTGAAATGGAGTCGAAAATATGTGATGCTCAAGATATAACATACTGAGGTGCCGATTACGATCCGGTAAAAAATTTCCCCGTGCGACTCGTATCCGGTCTTTTTACCGTACGAATCGTACAAGTGCCGTACGAACTGGCAATCACGATTCGCATGGTAAAAAGTCCATACGAACCGCATTGGGAATCATTCCCCACACGTCCTCGGGTCGGAAAATGTGTCCGACACGTCCTCGGACGATTTACCGTACAAACGTGAAAAGTCAAGTCCGACTGAGGAATCAAGATCCATCCCGTGCGTCCGAGGTCACAACCGGATGGAAAAAACACCGTCCGCACCGAACTCCCATAGCAACCATGGAGACGTGCCCGCATACGCCCCGACCCCTCCCCCAGCCCCCGTACGTACGCGCCGACTCCCCCCAGCCCCCGTACGTACGCGCCGACCCCCCCCCAGCCCCCGTACGTACGCGCCGACCCCCCCAGCCCCCGTACGTACGCGCCGACCCCCCCCCAGCCCCCGTACGTGCGTACATGCGGGGGCAGGGGGGGTACGGTGCGTACATGCGGGGGCTGGGGGGGGTACGGTGCGTACATGCGGGGGCTGGGGGGGGTACGGCGCTTACCGGGCCACCTACTCTGGTCGTTTCGCGCCGTACTTCGCATTTGTGGCACTTTTTGGGTGCCGTGAAAATATTGCCGTCCGGACTGCTGTCGGTTCGAATCGTAATTCCTGGGTCGTGAAACGCTGCCTGAAAGCGTACCGACGTCACGTCGCAGCATTCCCGGATCACATTCGTATGTATATTTTCGTCGGTCGGTGTTTTTTACGATTCGTACGGAAATGGTGTTTCCGTGCGAATCGTAATTCCATGTTTGTAAAGTTTTACGACCGGGTACGAGTCGGACGGGGAAAACGCTCCGACCGACGGTTTGTACCCGGTTTTTACCGGATCGTAATCGGCACCTAAATGTTTTCAATGTCAAAGGAAATATTTCAACTTAAAAAAAACAAACTGAGGTCTTAACCCCTTCAGCGCTGGGCGAATTCCGCCGCGGTGCTGAAGGGTTCGAGCGCGGGCGGGCTCATGACGGAACGGTTCCGTCATGAGCACAGCTCAACCGTGGCTCATGACGGAACCGTTCCGTCATGAGCATGGAAGGGGTTAAAAAATCGTAATAGGCACAATAGTCCGAGGGCTCAGATATGATTACTTTTGTTCAGCTGAATATTCCTAAGATTGTCGGAGCTCATCATGTTGGCCCACAATCTTTGGTAAAAAGCCCTTCAGCTAAGCCACGAGGGATAATTCCTTATTTTCTACAATACTTGGATCTATTAAAAGTTCTCTCTGATGCCATACAATGGAAACACATTTTATTGTCTGGTCAGAAAAGTTTCTTTACACAAGATGGGTCAAAAGCAACAGCTAGCAGGAGAAAGGAATTTCTGGATCTCCATCCGGAGTTAAGATCCAGGAATCCTTGTTTTGGTCTGATTCATCCATGACCATTTAAGGTCACTTTTACTGACAAAGCAACAACCTTTGACAATCCTGAAGATTTGAAGATGTTTATTTTCATACATAACAAAGAAGTATTAGCAATTTGAAAGACTTGATTTTTAGTATTTGTTATGTCATAGTCATAATTCCTTCTACAGTATTGTTATTACTTGTGTTCACTCATTTTGACACACACTATTCCACCACCTTATTTTGCAGAATTTATCTTTGAGATGTTTGGACTGAAGTGTTCTGTGTTCCTGTGTCTCCATGTCTCCCCACCTTTACAGTCATCACTATTCTGTTCAACTAGTTCTGTTTGGTAAGTGATTCTCTTTTCTCTTCATCATGGTTATGTATATTTATAGTGGTAAGTATCTACTTTGTTGCTGGAGATCTTTATTTCAAATACTAATCTATCCTTTTTTCTTTTTACGGAGGGCTTTCCTGTGGCTGGTTGTCTTCCCTTTGTGCTCCACCCTCTCCAGTTTTCATTATTTTCTAAACTCACCTTCTGATTTTGGCTGTAGTTTTTTGGTTTATGCCATCTCCTCTCCAACTAATATGGGGAGTATAACAGTCTCCCCTTCTGGACCATTTTTCTCACTTTTCTCTCTGTATCTTTCCCTTTATTTGCCTTTAATCTCTGAAAGGTTTTTCCCAAGCCGTAGCTTGAATTGAACACATATTGTTCAACTCAATTTGTTGTAAATGGAATGGTGCACCAGGAAGATAATCCACTTTTCAATAGGATTCAAAACAAAGCGTCTATTGGTAACAAGTTTATTTCTTTATTTTCTTCTTTCGCATTGGAAATATAAAATACAAGTCGTCCAGCCAACGTGTTTCGTTCAGGCAAAACAATTTTTTGGAACTTCCTCAGGGCTCATAAATTTCAATTTGAAGTTAGTGGCAAATCTCCTACTTGGGTAAGAGTTAGGCCTGGGCGTAGTTCGCGAAGTAGCACTTCGCGAAGCTATGCAAAGTGAAGTTCGCGCTACGCGAGCTACGCGAGCTACGCGTAGCACTTCGCGAACTGCGTAGTACCTTGTTCGCACTGTGCTAGATGTCGTTTTCAATGATTGCACAGTGCGGACAAGCAACCGGCACTGTGCAATCACTGAAAATGGCATCTTGCACAGTGCGAGCTGTAGTTTTCTGCTGCTCGAGTAGATTTTTACTCGAGCTTCAGCTTTCTAAACGCGAACTGGTAGTTTCTCATCGCGAGCGGTCGCGAGCATACGCGACCACTCGCAATGAGAAACCTGACCTCCTCGCGTTGAGAATCTCGCCGGGAGGTTTATTTTCCATGCTCGCAATCGCCAATTTGAAGTTGCTGATCGTGAACAAGGAAAAAGTCTCGCCGGGATGTCATTTTGCTTGCTCGCGGTCGCCAACATGACGTTGAGGACCGCGAGCAAGCAAAAAATGACCGCAGCACTACGCAACACTACGCTACGCATGTTCGCACTGTGCTACGTGCAGTTCGCGTAGTGCGAAGAAGTGCGAACTTCGCAAACTACGCGAGCGTAGCGTAGTGCTTTGCCCAGGCTTAGTAACAGTCCAAAAAATGAAGAGTGTTCCTTATAAATAATCTACAATTTCCACTTCACAAAACCATGTCACCTGTGCATCAGGAATGCTTTGTGCGCACATGGATGGGGAATGTACTCCCATATAATTTCCCGATAATACGGGTACATCGCCCTCCGCGGGATTCTGACAACTCAATATAGTTTATGTTTTAGTTATTACAAGTGTTGAAAACCTTGGTGTACATCTTTCTTTTTTTATTATTATATCTCATGAAACAGCTCCAGTTGGTTTCATGGAATGTTAATGGGCTCTGTAATCCTTTAAAAAAAAACAAGAGTTTGAACACACCTCCTAGATTGACCTGCAAAAAGCTTTCTTGGAAGAAACTCATCTTTTGGAAAAGGATATTACTTCACGTAAGGAACAATGGATGGGTTAAGTTTTGTGCTCACCTGCTAATAACAGTAAGAACATCGCTCTCATTTTTTTAAAATAAATCCCTTAATCTGGACACTGAATTTACCATTATGGATGACAAGGGTAGATGACTTCTCATGACTCTCAAAGTGAACAAAACATGGCTCTCCAAATGTAATGTGTACAGACCCATCGGTGCGTATTCTCAGTGTTGTGATAATTTTTAAAATGTTCTATGTTCTTGCCCTAATAACAATTTAGGGACCGATTTATTTGTCGGACGGACCTGAGTCAGTCCGACATGGATCTGGAACAGGGATCGGCTGACCTCCTGTTGGCAGTCCCAAACCAGCAATTAGGATGCAACCGAACACTTATTTTTTGTTTTTTTCTGTTTTTGTAAAAATAATTTTTATTTGCATTTTGTATTATATTTAAGTACATGAACCACAGGATATTTTGTACATATTAAATTTCAATCTTTGGCATGTATCTGTTACATTTTTACAGCATAGACTTTACTGATCTTACGTTTTGCAGTTACTAGGCATCTCACACATATCTGAGGTGCCAGTATTAGAAGAAAAGGGAGAGTAGAAAAAAAGAGGGGTTCACATTATATATGCAGCATCCATTGACATGTAAAAATTAACTAGCAGCTAATTCTCTGCAAGCATCACATCTTCTTTTTTGCTGTTATTGTTAGGATAGTGACAATGCAGTCCTAACATCAAATTCAATACAACAAATTAACACATCAAAACAGACCATTTCAACTCCGGCAAACCTATTGCGTGAGTCCCTCTCCTCCTGTCATAGGCCCCTCAGTTTAGGTCCTCATATCAGCGATTCAGATTTTCCTGTACCTCAGGCCCCTCCCTGACTGCCCCTCTATGTCTTTGGTGCTGACCTTGTGGTTACTGTTATCTAGGATATGTATCCATCATTGCTTATTCTCACCGTCACTGATGTTCCCTTCTTGCGGTATGTTCCCCTCCAGTTCTTGCCCGATGTACCGTCACCACTATTGTGTCCCAATGTTGTGCAATAGGGTATTTTCAGAGACTGGCCATGTCTTCTCTGTATAGAGCAGTACTTTCTGCCTGGGCCCTAACCAAGAGTGATCCCTTTCAGCTTTCTGGTGAGGTAAGATGTTTGTTTTCCCTCCTCTGGGAAACCAGTCTTTTGCAACAATGAAGCCTAGGTCTATGAATCTGGAAATAGCTTTATGTTTTTTTAGATCTGGGAAATACCCCTGATATGCATTCTTCCCATGTGTGTAGTCTTGTGCAGTCCGTGCATTCCAACAGGCTAGCTGTCACCTCCTGCCATTATTGGCACAATGAGGGTCAGGACCACAACATGTGGAGAAGATCCCCTGCTAACTGCTCGGAGCAAGGGCATGCTGCACTAATAAGTTAGAAGTATTTGTTTATCTTTTCCGGTGACAGGTATGCTCTGTGGACAATATAAAACTGTATGATACTAAATTTGGCATTTCGTGGGATTTATACAGCACTAGCTAAGATCAAGTCCCACTCCTTTTCGTCCCATGGCCTACCCCTATCTTCTTCTCATTTCGCACATAGTGTCTCTAAGGGGTTCAGGGTGTGCAGTGGTAATGCTTCTGTTTGCCAATACACTATAGGGCTTGCTGTACCCATTACGTGTAAGTATTGTATCACCAGGTGAAACAGGGGCTCAGTGCTCATGTCTCCCCATGACATTGTCAGTGCCTTTATGATGGAATTGTAAAAGATAAATTGTCCTAGTGCCAAGTCAGTGTCTTGGGCCATCCTGTCAAAAGGCAACAGCAGGCCGTCCTAGTATAAATCACCTAAGGCTTGCACCTCAGTGACATGCCAGGATGCTGGTGCACCTTTTGATGTGCCCACTCCACTCCTCGGGGTCCAAGGAGAGGAATTTACGGTGCATAAGGAGTCATCTGTCTGGGGAGATACAGGCTACGTCTGTAGCAGCTATAAGGTAGGGCCAGGGAGGTTGGCGGCGGTGTGGAGGGCCTAGGCATTGTGTGAAATAGATGACATATCTGAGATAATGACCATGATGGATGCATCATGGCAGTTTCGGCTAATTGTATTCCTGCCACCCACTTCGTCACCCACTGCAGCTGTGTAGCTAGGTAGTATAGTTCCATATGGGAACCACCAGGCTGCCTCCGTCTATGGGTGCGCACAGTCTCCAAAGTGCTACTCTTTGGTGCCCCTTATTCCAGGTGAAATCTCGGAGCACTTGCACCAACTCTCAGAATGCTTTTGCCTGGACATAAACAGGTAGATTTACGAAATAGTACAATAATCTTGGTAATAGTACTAGTCAAGCCTATTCTGCACATCACATTTAACTGCAGTACTTTCCAAAACTTTATTTGGGACCGGATAGAGGAAAAGGCTCTGACCAGGTTGCCTTCTAATATATCTGTTGAACTGTGGTACACGTAGATGCCAGGTATCGGAAGGAAGTTGGCTGCCATCTAATGGTTACTCCATTAAAGGGATAAAGGCACAACTTATTCCAGTTCACGTTCAAGCCTGAAAGCCCTGTGAATCAGTGTATGATCTCTGCTATAGTGTCTGGCACACTATTCATGTCCATGACATCCAGCAGTAGATCATCATCCTGCTAGAGCGCGCGGTGAGGCCAGCCCTCCTTCCTCCCCTTTTTAAAAAAAAAAACGACAATCTGACTACAGTTCTATTTTGCACATTGCTACTTTGCACATAGGGTCGCTTGATGCTCTGTTTTTAGCTGGTGAAATAAGATCTTTTAAAATCAACGTTGGCAATCTGTGTAATTAATTGTGCTTGTTTTATTTTGCTCTGCCTTACCGGGTAGTTGTGTGTTTAGCTGCTGAGTCGCAGTCCCAGGTCCGTCGCGGCAATTAAGTGCCGCTTGTACGGAGGGACGCTTGCGACTCCACCTACTCTTGACCTCATTTCCGGTCACGGGGCACATAAGGGCGGTGACCTGCCGGCCGCGCTACAATTCCTGCTAGAGCGCGCGGTGAGGCCAGCCCTCCTTCCTCCCCTTTTTAAAAAAAAAAACGACAATCTGACTACAGTTCTATTTTGCACATTGCTCCTTTGCACATAGGGTCGCTTGACGCTCTGTTTTTAACTGGTGAAATAAGATCTTTTAAAATCAACGTTGGCAATCTGTGTAATTAATTGTGCTTGTTTTATTTTGCTCTGCCTTACCGGGTAGTTGTGTGTTTAGCTGCTGGGTCGCAGTCCCCGGTCCTTCGCGGCAATTAAGTGCCGATTGTACGGAGGGACGCTTGCGACTCCACCTACTCTTGACCTCATTTCCGGTCACGGGGCACATAAGGACGGTGACCTGCCGGCCGCGCTACAGTTCCTGCTAGAGCGCGCGGAGAGGCCAGCCCTCCTTCCTCCCCTTTTTTAAAAAAAAAACGACAATCTGAGTACAGTTCTATTTTGCACATTGCTACTTTGCACATAGGGTCGCTTGACGCTCTGTTTTTAACTGGTGAAATAAGATCTTTTAAAATCAATGTTAGCAATCTGTGTAATTAATTGTGCTTGTTTTATTTTGCTCTGCCTTACCGGGTAGTTGTTTGTTTAGCTGCTGGGTCGCAGTCCCCGGTCCGTCGCGGCAATTAAGTGCCGTTTGTACGGAGGGACGCTTGCGACTCCACCTACTCTTGACCTCATTTCCGGTCACGGGGCACATAAGGACGATGCCCTGCCGGCCGCGCAGCCAAAGGCGCGCCAAAGGCAAGCCCGTCTGCGCCCGTCCGCGCCCAGACCGCGACCGGCGCCGGCCATATTGCTATTCCTGAGCAATCTCAATCATTGCATTGGTCTCGCGATACACTCCTAACTCTTCGATGCCCTCCCTGCGCCAGCCTTCAGAGGCTCGATTTTGCTAAAGTCCCGGTCCTTCTGAGCTGCAACACATGTGGCTACTCACCACCCTGCGACCGCGGGTCGCGGAAGAAAACTCAGACCAATTTCAATGCCTGCCTCATTAACTGCAGATCCCTAGTCAAGCATGCACCGGAGATATGGTCTCTCCTAAGTGACGGGTCCTGGGATGCCATTTTTCTTACTGAGACCTGGTTGACCCTGGACACTGTGACATCCATCGCTCTTGCCATTCCATCGAGCTTCAAGATGAGCCATGCTAACCGCGTGGGGGGCAAGAGGGGGGGGCGGTGTGGCCATTATCCTGAGAGACACTTGGGATTTGGTGTCCTCTTCCCCATCGTTTTAAAATCAATGTTAGCAATCTGTGTAATTAATTGTGCTTGTTTTATTTTGCTCTTCCTTACCGGGTAGTTGTTTGTTTAGCTGCTGGGTCGCAGTCCCCGGTCCGTCGCGGCAATTAAGTGCCGTTTGTACGGAGGGACGCTTGCGACTCCACCTACTCTTGACCTCATTTCCGGTCACGGGGCACATAAGGACGATGCCCTGCCGGCCGCGCAGCCAAAGGCGCGCCAAAGGCAAGCCCGTCTGCGCCCGTCCGCGCCCAGACCGCGACCGGCGCCGGCCATATTGCTATTCCTGAGCAATCTCAATCATTGCATTGGTCTCGCGATACACTCCTAACTCTTCGATGCCCTCCCTGCGCCAGCCTTCAGAGGCTCGATTTTGCTAAAGTCCCGGTCCTTCTGAGCTGCAACACATGTGGCTACTCACCACCCTGCGGCCGCGGGCCGCGGACGAAAACTCAGACCAATTTCAATGCCTGCCTCATTAACTGCAGATCCCTAGTCAAGCATGCACCGGAGATATGGTCTCTCCTAAGTGACGGGTCCTGGGATGCCATTTTTCTTACTGAGACCTGGTTGACCCTGGACACTGTGACATCCATCGCTCTTGCCATTCCATTGGGCTTCAAGATGAGCCATGCTAACCGCGTGGGGGGCAAGAGGGGGGGCGGTGTGGCCATTATCCTGAGAGACACTTGGGATTTGGTGTCCTCTTCCCCATCGTTTGGAGGAGGCAATGAAGGTCTTTTTTTCTGCATTCATTTAAATCCCTTATTTACAGACCCCAGATTGCTCGGCAATGGCGCTCCAGAACCTATGTAGCCTCGTCGTTCAATTTTCTGTCAAGTACACAAACTTTATGGTGTTAGGTGATTTCAACTTACATGTGGATGACGGTGGCTGCTCACAAGTCGCTCACTTGGTATCCTCCTTAGAAGGTGCTAACCTTATTCAACTGGTGTCTGCCAATACACATACAGCCGGTCACACGTTGGATCTGGTTTTCACCACCCTTGCCGATGTTGCTATAGCGCCTCCCTCCCCTCTAATCTGGTCAGATCATTATCTAATTCCTTTTAGTTTTCCCCTACCTGTCCTTAAACATACTGTGGGCCCCCGTTTCATTTTTAAGAGAAATTTGAAAAATCTAAACGATGCAGATTTATGTGACACTTTACAGACTACCCCCTCCAGCCTGTCTTCAGACCCAAATGCCGATGCTATTTCCGTGCATAAATGGATTGCATCGGCAGTAGATTCCGCAGCCCCGGCAAGAATTGTTAAATCCGCAAGACTATCTCCCACGGCTCCCTGGTTCTCACACTCCCTCAAAGAATCCAGGAGCAAATGCAAGAAACTTGAACGTTTGTGGAGAGCAAGCTATGATGACCACACCAAGACATCTTACAAAAAGGCCTTAAAAGTTTTCCATAAGGATATCAAAGTTGGTAGAAGAGACTCCTTTGCTAACCGTATTCTAAATGCTGACCATGCTAGCAGCGAGGTGTTTAAAATAGTGAAGTCATTTTTCCATCCCACAGCAATAGAGTTCAAGTTGACCCCCTCTCCCAACCTTTGTAATACTATCGCTCATCACTTTGACAGCAAAATTCGAAAGGTTTATGACTCTTTTGTCCTGCCGACATCAACCGTAGAATCAGACTCACCCCTCTCCAAGTCTATGGTTCCAACTTTTAGCCATTTTTTGCCTCTAACCTCCAAGGAAGCATTAACGGCGATTCAGAATTGTCATTCCGGAGCTCCAGATGACCCATGCCCGCCCAAATTGTGGAAAATACTCGCTGCCCCCCTAGCAGACACGCTTCTCCACCTATGGAATTCCTCGCTGTCTTCAGGCATTTTCCCCGACCCTTGGAAACATGCCACACTTCTTCCTCTAAAAAAGAAACCTAATGGTGACCCGCATGACCTTGGTAACCTAAGACCCATCTCCCGTCTCCCTGCCCCGGGTAAAATGCTCGAGAAACTAGTACAGCGACAAATGACCACTTTTATTGAGCAAAGTGGAGCTCTACATGACACACAATCAGGCTTTAGGGCAGGCTTCAGTAGAGAGACTGCCCTCCTTGAGGTAGCTGAGTCAATAAGATGGTCGCTGGATTCAGGAGCCTCCTCTTTACTTGTGCTCCTGGATCTGTCAGCGGCTTTTGACACGGTGGACCACTCCATTCTGGTCAAGAGATTACAGGGTGCTGGATTTGATGGAAAGGCGCTGGCCTGGGTGTCTTCCTTCTTGAGTGGCCGCACGCAGAAGGTCGCCCTCAGGCCATTTGAGTCTTCACCACTTCCGCTGTGGTGTGGTGTTCCTCAGGGCTCTGCCCTGAGTCCATTACTTTTTAATCTCTATCTGGCCCGCTCTTCTCATTAATCAACAACTGGGGTGTGAAGGCGATCTCCTATGCAGATGACACCCAGCTGTTCTTTTCTTTTAAGGAGCAGTCTGTTGAGGCTTTCAAAAACTTCAAAGGCTGCCTGCGTGATATAGCCATTTGGATGAACACCAACAAATTAAAGCTTAACGCAGGAAAGACCGAAGTTATGTTCTTCGGTGCGGGCTGTATCCCCGATGCGGTTTTATGGTGGCCGGAGGAGATGGGTCCGCTTCCCCACCCAGCCAATTGCATTCGTAATTTGGGTGTAAGATGGGAGCCGGATCTCTCTCTCCTGGCTCAAATTCAGCAGGTTTCCGCTACCTGCTTTAGAAATCTAAAAAACTTATGGACATTTTTGCACCTCCTCCCGGAAGACTGTAGGAAAATAATTGTCCATGCCACAGTCACATCCAGACTGGACTATGCAAATGGCCTCTACCTGGGCCTACCTAAATATGCTATCCAACGCCTGCAGTTGGTTCAGAATGCGGCTGCGTGACTGGTATGCCGGATTCCTTTCCGACATCATGTCTCTCCGCACCTCCGACTGCTCCATTGGCTACCGGTGGAAAAAAGAATTATCTTTAAGGCCCTGACCCTGGCCTACAGGGCCTTGCATGGAAACTGCCCACGCTATCTGAAGGACAGATTGTGTCCCTACAAGCAGGAGCGATCGCTACGTTTCAACTCGTTCAACTTACTCCACTCCTCCCGGTTTAGAAAATCACGGCGGGGTGGTACATCCTTCACGGTCAACACGGCCTCACTTTGGAACCATCTACCTAGCCATCTACGGCTGGCAATTTCAGAACCCTGTTTTCGGAAAGCCATGAAAACTTGGCTCTTTGGATCAGATTAATTGGTTTTCTTTTTGGAGGCCGGTCTTCTCACCTTTTTATGGCTATCTAGCTCCCTCTACTGTCAGCGCCGGGACACCCCTGTTTGGGGTAGCTGTCACGCTCTATAAGCTCCAATATTATTATTATTATTATCAGCATACAGGGATACCATGTGGATTCCATCTCCCAAGGGGATGCCCCAGTCGCCTCCTCTCCGACAGAGTTACACAGCTAGGGGCTCCATGGCCAATGAAAATAATAATGGGGGCGCAGGCACCCTTGTCTGGTGCCTCTGTCTATGGCCAGGTTCTCTGATATTGTTCGACCTGCGCGGACTCAAATGAGAGGTTGCGTATACAGTAGCTTGACCAGACTAAGGAAGGTGACTCCGAAGCCATAGTGTAAGAGGACTGCAAACAGGAAGGGCCATTCAAGAGAGTCAAAGGCCTTCACCAAATTGAGGACAAAACATCTCGAACTAGGCCATGTGTGTGTGGCATATTCTTGAAGCCGGAAGAATCTCCATATGTTGAGGGAGTTGTTATAAATTGGCACAAAGCCATTTTGATCAGGGTGTACCAGTGACTGTACCAGCGGTGCCAATCTTGCTGAGAGTACAGAGGCTAGGAATTTATAATCGGTATTGAGGAGCACCAGCGGTCTGTAGGAGCCTGGCTGAGTTGGGCCTCTGTCTGGGTTGGGGAGAGAAATTAACGGCGCTTCCTATTGGAGTAAGTGTGTGGGCTGACAGTGCAGCATCATACACCGTTTTTAACTGGGGTATTAGTAGCATGGCATATGCCTTGTAGAATTCAGTTGGAAGGCCGTCTGGGCCTGGGGACTTACCTGTGGCCAGAGCACATATGCTAGCCAAGATTTCTTCATGGGCAACATGTGCGTCTAGTTCTATTCTTTGCTCAGGGGTTATGTTGGGAAGGGTGGTTTCTGCAAGGAATTGTTGAATCTCCTCAGGTAGTGCTGTGGTGGTGGATTTGTACAGTTTTGAATAGTATTGTGTATATTCAGAGTGTATTTTCTGTTGTGTATATAGAAGTGTGCCCTGTGGGGATCGGATCAATGTTATGGGGGGCTGACGTCCTCCTGTCTGATAAGCCTTGGGAGCAAGCACCCTGCTTTATCTGCAGTACTGTGGGTATGCACTGAGTGCAATGTATAATTGAGAAATCGTAATCGTTCTAGCAATCTAAGGTGCTCTGCTCTGTTCTCCTGAAGTCATGTACTAATTAGCGGATCTTTAACTACCTGTGTTTCGAGGTGGATGAGCCCTTTCTCCTCCTCTAAAGGACTGTCTCAATTACTCTACGAAGTCCTATTTGCGTACCTAAGCAGTTGCCTTGAATTACCACTTTGAAAGCATCCCACTCGATTAGGGGTGATTTCGCAGAGCCTGTATTTTTATTGAAATAGCTTGTAAATATGGTGCTGAGTGCCTCCTGAAATGGTCTGTCTTCCAGTGTCTCAGGCTGTAAGCGCCACCTGGTGATTTCTGCAGCGATATTATCCCATGTCATTTGCAGTGTCTGCAGATTATGGTCAGAATGGGTTCTCCCCAAATATTCGGTTGTAGTCACTACCGTTAAGACATTGTTTGTGCTGAGAAGCCTAGCCAACCGAACTTGTCAGTCGTGGGATCCTGAATAGTAGGAGTACACCTTGTCTGTGGGATTTCTTTGTCTCCAGACATCTGCAAGTTGCTACTGCGTCATCAAGGCATTCAATGCCCTCATAGCAATTGTTTTGGGTGTGCCAGGAAAGACAGCAAAGCAGCGGTCAAGAGACACATCTAACACACAATTAAAATCCTCACATAGCAGCCAGGATATACCATGCCAGTCAGAAAGTTTGCTGGACAGTGTGTCTAGAAATGTTGACTGATCGGTGTTGGGTGTGTATATTGAGCCCAGTACAACATGTCTCCCATTTAGGCGGCCCTTTACAAGGGCATATCACCTCTCAGCATCTATCACTGATTCGCCTGCTTGAAAGGGAAGAACCTGGTCTAATCCATATCAAGGCGCCCCTGGCAAAAGCAGAATATCCAGTGGCATATATCTATCCTCTCCACCTTCTCTATGAGGTCACTGTTTCAGAAGCTGTATGATGTGTCTCTTGAAGGAGAACTATTTGTGCCTGGTGTCTCTCAAGACAAGTTTGAGAAGATGCCCTGGTATATGCTGTCCACTAGTTATAGTGGGCACCTTGCACCAGTCCAAATAACCCCTTATTGATGATAGGTTAAAGACAACCTTTATTGAAAGCTATCCTAGTGGTAGCTATGGAGAGGAGCCTTCAGTCTAAGTCTTGAAGGAATTTAAAGCAGCTTGTTTTACCAGTCTATAATCTCTTGAGTGGCTAAATGAAAGGAGACCACACAATGTATATATATAAAATATGTGTATTTATTACTAAACATACCCCTCTAGTCTCTTTATGAGGCTAGAGGCAAAAGCACATAAGTTACACTTCAAAATATTACAGTAAAGTAGCACAATACACATTAGGCCCTAGGGGCGGACCAAACCATATACTAAGAAAGTGGTATAAGAACCATACCTTAACTAGACACAAGGTCTAGATCCAGTAGAATCGCTGGGACCCCAAGGAACCACCCAAGGTAGTGACACAGGGGACCCACGGGGGCCGTTTGCAGTGTGAGAACACAGCAGCGAGCTCCCGTTAGCTTCTATGGGGAAAGTCACAGTTAGATTTTTAGAGATAAAGGACACTTAGAAATGGACAAGGACCAAACCATCTTGGACACAGACAGTTCTAGGGTCAACACCCACGGGAGCACCGGAGTACTCGAGTTACCTTACCCAGGGAAGCCGGGTGCATAGATGACATATGGTGTTGGGTCGCGTCGTCGTTTTCAATGGCCGCTGGCGAAGATGTGCTGCTGCCGGGAAGATGCGAAGTGTCCGAAAAGATCCAAGCCTGGATTGGAGATGTGAAGGACCTGAAAGCAGAGGGGACAGAGTCTGGGTCACTTGCCAGTGATCAGGGGCATGATAAACAAATGCCCAACGATGTTGGTTGTTTCAGGTGAAAGAGGTGAAGCTTGACTCTTTAGCCATGAGGACCAGGAGGCATCGAGGACAACCAGGAGCTGGATTCCAGCTGTCCCACAAGGGATGTCGAGTGCTGCAGTGTCAGTGCCCATATTGGACACAACAAGCCTTGGCAACAGCAACCCACGCAGAAAGGAGAAAGATGCTTCGGTGCGGACCAGGAAGGTCCTGGGGGCTCCCCAAGCAATGGAGAGTCAGGGCACATCTGGAGCAACCAGAGAAGCCTAATTAATGTAAGCGTTGCCTTCACAGGGACCCACCAGTCGATGGACCATGGATAGCGAAGGAACCTCGAAAGGAATCACAAAATGGTGGCCCACGGGTAACTCGGAGTGGGTAGGCCAACAATCTTCAGTGGATTCCTTGCTCAGGGTCTGGGCTACAGGTAACCCAATGCACAGCCTTGAGAGATGTTGGGAAGATGATGCACTTGCAAATGTGCATGGTGTCCAGGGGTTCTGGTTCCACGGTAACCACAAGGGCTACAGGTCTGAGCTTTGCTGGGGACTCGGTTTGGCCTCTGGAAAGTCTGGAAATCTACTTCTGGTGTTGTAAAGTCTTCAGTGTCCGGCGGGAGCTTTAGAGATGCAGACCAGACAGATAAGTCTTTATTGCCTGACAAGCAGGGGAGTAACTCCTTTACTCCAAGGGAGATTGTTCAGTCATCTGGCATTGAACAGATTGTCGAAGTTCCAGGATTCAGTTTCAGAGTTTTGTCCAGGGATATCTAAAGTTCTGGTTACAGAGGTTCCTTCTTTACTCCCAAGGAAGGGGTTGGACTAACTCAGGGGACCCACCTATGGGAGGGTTTGGAAAGAGGGGTGGCTACACCCATTTCCTTTGTCCAGTTTCGTGCCAGAGCAGGGGCTGGTAGCCCCTGCAACTGGTTTGAGCTGGACTATGCACAGGGACACCAAATGTGCCCCAAGTGCCCCATGTGCCCCAAGTGCAGGACTTCAAAGCACTCCTGGAGTGCTCCCACCCAGCCCTAATCCACTAAGGCCTGTCTGGCAGGTGGTAACACCTACCTGTGACAGGAAACTTATTGTCCAGGCCTCCCCTGCCAGAATTTCAGTCAGAAGTAGGAGTCTGTGGTTGCAACATCCATTTTGTGATGCCAGGGCTCTCTCAACCTGGAACCGGGTATACCGGTGCTGTCATGTCTCTTCCTCTAGACGGGTGGGATCATACTGGTGTGGGGGTATGATTCCAAGGTGTTTGACACCAAACATGACATGTTTCCATGCAGCCAGTCCAAAGTTAGCATTTACCGTTTGGTTATAATGCACTTAAGAGTATATGGTCAGGCTGCATCACAGACAACCCCGGAGAAGAGATTCCGAAGGCTGCAGTTGGGCTCTGCTCATGCATGGGCACCCTCTCCCACAAAATCAAGCACCCTGCCATCAGGATTGATAAGGCCTTCCATAGGGGTGACTGATAGGTTTATATGTGCAGTGATAGGTGAGATATAGTGAACCTATATCTCTGTAAGGGGTGCATGCACCACCTTACTCAGGCTGCAGTAGCAGACCTGTGGTGTCATGTTGGATGTCTTCCCAGGGGTGGCATACTACATGCTGCAGCCCCTGGTAGGCCCCTGGGGTACCTATGCCCTGGGTACATAGTATACCATATACAAGGGACTTATAAGGGCACCTCAGAATCCAACCTGTTGTGTACCTAAGGTACTAGGAATCAACTTAGAGAGGAAGCAGCTAGTCTGGGGTCCTGAATAGCAGGTCCCCAGCAAGACTAAAGTCAAAAAACATTGTTACATCAGCAAAAAGTGGGGGGTAACCATAAGAATTAGATCCTACTCCCCTACAACAAGAAGATATTAAGTACCTATAGGAAGGTGTATGTATTCCCTGGACATTCCAGGTGCATACCTTAGTGACTGTCATGGTGGGGGAAGAGAGTAGAGTCCGACAGTTGACTGGCAGCAGGATATTGGCTAGCTTTTGTGGGAAGGGCCACGGCAGTGGGGCCAAGGTATATGATGTAGTGTGACCCTTCGAGTGCATAATCGGGTCGATGTGTATTAGTTACCTAAACTTATATAAACTAACATGTGAAATACCAGAAGGGTGAGAGTGCAATGTTCATCAGTCCAAACTTTCAAACAGGATGTCACGCCAACATTGGCTTCTGGGGCCGGGTTATGCTTTTGCCAGGTGCCAATGAAATGTAAAAGTGTATGTCCCCCAGTATTATGGCTGTTTGCAGGAACCAGAGCTGCACACTTGATTATATATGTTGTGGATCTAGGTTGTGGATCAAGACATATTGTGCCCTGTTATACTTGCATAAACTTAATTGTTGTTCATGTGATTATAGTAACAGAGGATTCAATGTTCAGCTATATGTTCTCATCTGCTCTTTGTGGTGTGGCCTCCAGGAGAGCACTTGAGTCCTGTGAGTAGGTGGCTGTATCAACTGACTGCATATGGCTCACTCAGGTGGGGAAGCTTTCCTCATACATCGAGTCACTGTGCTGACTCCTAATTTCAGCTGCTGCCTGCAGCACACTGCTCCCATCCTGGATTATTTGCTCCAAGTTAAGTCCATGGCACATGGATGATTCTTGCTGCTTGCGTCCTTTCCCCATGCGAGCCCCCAATTCGCTCCTAGATGCGGTCTCCCCTGTGTGTCCTTATCAGGGATGGTGCCCCCTGTGTTGCTAGAGTCTAGCCAGTCCCATACAGCAATAGGGGTATCAAAGAAATGTGTCTTGTCTTTCGCTACTACTCACAGGCGTGCATGGAACAACAGTGAATATTTAAGATCAAGGCTACAGAGATGTCGTTACACTTCCAGAAGAGTGTCATTGTTTCTGTACCGCTCCTAGGATTGTGTCTCTGTCTATGTAGTATAGTACATGGAACAGTAGGAGTCTGGGACCTGCTCCCACAGGCGTGACCTTGCAGGGACCCTGTGAGCTCTTTCTATGGCGAAGTGTCCTTCAGGTAACAATCCTTGTATCCACTTTTCAACATATTTGGCAGCATTCTTGCCTTCCTTGCCTTCTAGCAGGCATCTCACTCACATGTTGTTTTGTCTAGACCGGCCTTCGGAGTCCTCCTCCCTGTGTTAAAAGATTTTCACTTGGGTCGACCGCTCTTTCAGGCGCATTTCAGCTGCTTGAGACTTGGGAGATAGCTCGTTTATGGCCATCTCTAGCTTGTGGGTTTTGTCTGCCAGCTTCCGGTGGTCAGCGTGCAAAAGGTTCAGGTCGCTGGCTACTTTATCGATCTTGTTCTCAAGGCAGCCAATACTGTGTCCAGTTTGCTCGACTTGGGGTCTATAGACAACTCCCCAGATGTTTTATCCATCTGGGAACAGGACAGAAGTGGGTGGCCAGCAGGCCCGCCAGCGCTGGAACTAAGTCGGCCCATGTCTGACATGAGCCGCCTGAATATATGATGGTAAATTAATGCTCCTCAGCCCCACAAGAGCTCCTGTAGCTTTGTGGTGCACAGGCTTATGTTGCCAATACAATGGCACTGTTCACTCTTGTTAGTCCTGGATCCCAGAGGCGTACTTAGCATCATATAGTTACAGGGCCTCTCTCCGATCTTAATGTTATTATCTAGTGCCCCTCTAGGTATATCCCTCTGCTCGATAGGCCCATGAAAGTGTCCAGGGGTGCCTTACTTTGTGGAGCAGTGCCTGATTGGGCCTCTATTTGCTAGCAGGATGAATGGCTGTCTCATGCCCGCCAGCAGTATGTACGCTATGCTCCCACCGTGGCTTGGGTCTGGCTGGTATGCCTGGGCATGCGCCTGTCTTACAACATGGATGTACTTGCCAGGTGGTTAACTGCATCTCTTTTCCCCCCCAGTATAAAGGCGGGGACCAACGTTTCTCCCTTGGGAATGTAACGCTGCTTGGGGATTTTAGCTTTGCTCTCTGCTAAATGTAGAGTGTAAACCTATTATGAGGTTATGAACCTTGTGGTCTTCTGGGTTGGTCTGGGTCATAACCTCGTGCTATGGAACATTTGGTATAACCTTCTGTTTTCCCCCTTTTGTTGGATTGTCGGGAGACGTCACTGGTGCGTGTGGCCACGCTTTGCTGGAGAGGATGGTTTACCTCTCCAACACGGCCCCTCTCAGCTGTCTGCTTCTTGCGGCTGGGTCCATGTGTCTAGCCAGCGTCAAGTGCGCGGCACGACTCCAGCGCGTGGCCTCCTTGCAAGCTGAGTCAACTTAGATCCCTTGCAGTCCCTGGCTCATCCGCTCCAGCTCTCCACTGATGCTTGTCATACTAGGTGGGCCTGATCCTCTACGATTAGCAGGGCCCTGCCACGCAGCACACAACAGCCTCCCTCTGCCGCCCCAGCTCCGGTTGTTCCTCTCCTGCCCAGGTATTTTTGCCTTACTGCCGTTTGTTGCGGGCCCGCCAGAGGGTTGCTGACTTGATTGCTAGTCAGCCTCTAAGTGCGGCCTGCTGTGCCTCATGCAAGGGCTCGGACTTGCTTGATCCGTCTGAGCCCCTTCTCCCAATCTCACCTAGCCTCACTTTTCAGTGGTGGGCTTGCTCATCGATGATCAGCTGGGCTATGCCGCCCGGCATGCAACGGCTCCCCACCGATGTCCCATCTTTGGCTGCTCCGCACCTTTGCAGGCGTTTATGCCTTCCTACGGAATTTGTGGGCACAACAGAAGGTTATCGTGTACTTGCTGTTCGGCCTCTCAGTGCGGCCCGCTGATTCTCATGCGAAGCCTCAGACTTGCGCAGTCCATCTGGGCCACGCCTCTCGACCCTCGCTGCATTCCTCGGTCTAATCTGGATTGTTTTTGTCAGTCGCAGGTGGGTTATTGATCCTATTCGGTCCGCAGGGCACTCCCTGCCTCCTTGTGGCTGCTTCTGTTCTTCTGGTCCCCTTTGGGCGGGATAAACTTGTGAATTTCGGGAGATGGATGGCAGAGCACTAACAAGGCACGTCTGCCATCTTAGCCCGCGTAGCTATGCCCCTTATGCGACCTAACACTGTTTGGTTTCAATCCTATTCTTTACAATGGGAGCATGCATTCCGACTGGAATGCATGCTCTCATTGTAAAGAGCTGTGGTGCAGTTCATCCTTGCACCCCATGGCATGCCTCCAGGTGCAGGGATCAACATCCAGAAGCCTTGCACCCAAGGGGACCCTGCTGGGGGCCCCCAAAGTTGGATTCTCACAGCCTGTTTGTGTTGGAAAGGCCGGCACAGAAATGCTATATGAATCTGCCATCGCAATCCCTCGGGTGGACAGAGCCGCCCTTGGGATTAAAGGCCCCATTCTGAATGGCAGATGGGTCCTCCATGCCCATCATAAACCATTCGTAAATCCTGTTTGGATTAATTTCTGACTGACTCCATCAAAATGGGTCAGTTGGATATTTATCCAAACAGTAGATTACGATGCCATAGGAATAGTCCCGACCCAAGTTCAAAGCCGTTTCCCCACTTTCTATTCCTCAGAACATCTGTCCAGATCTAAGATATATTACATTTTTTAACCCAGCATATCTTACAATCCTTAGTTAAGGCAGAAAATGGTTCTATTCTAACTTCTGGTCATGCTCCAGTCACTGTTGATATTGATGTATTGTGGAATGTTACATATCCTAAACAATGGTGATTTAATAATACCTTAAAAAAAGAGCCTATAGTTGTGTAAAGATTTGAACAGTTTGCCACATAATATATTGTTATTAATCAAAGTGCAGTTACATATATGAACATTATTTGGGATGTCTGCTTTGCTTTGTTGCAACATATTAAAGATTTTGAACACAAATACTTTACCTCTAATCATAAAAAAATGTTTTCGTCTGTTTAACTAGGGCCAAAATGTAGTTTAATAGAATGCCTGCTGAAAGTGCTTGGGGGACCTTACTACAAATAAATGCTAAATATTATGGTGCACATTATAGGGCAGGTAAATTACTGACAAATTACCTTTAAGTCAAAACGCAAAAACGTAAAATTATTATGGTTTATGATTAACAAGGTAATCTCTGATCAGGGACCTTTGAATTGTTCTATGGTTTATTACACCTAACTGTATACACCGGAATATTCTCTATCAAAAGATGCTCTGGACAAATGGTTTGACTCTATTCCTAAATTCCAGCACAGCTCAAGTAATTTTTCAGCTCTGGAAGCAGACTTTTCAATTTCCAAAATTAAGGCTGCTTTCCATAAACTGCCCAAAGATCAGGCTCATGCCCCACATGGTTTTACTGTTTCATTCTATTCTCAATTATCTCCACTTTTCATTTACAAAATTGTTGTTATTATTTCGATACTTTCTGTAAAAAAGGTGTATGGTACCTTTTCGGAAGAAAAACTTTTTTTAATCCCTATGAAAGGTAACGATTTAGTTCAGTCTAGGAACTATCGCCCTATCTCATTAATCAATACCGATTGTAGGATTTTTACATAGATATAGTATAACATACCACAGTTTTTTCTTTTCTCCATAAGTAAGGTTAATTGAGCACAAAATAATGGGAATTTGGTGTAAATTACTTCTGATTTATTGTTTTATATATCCTTCAATTTCAATAGCTCTTCTTCCTAATGTACTCAAATAGAAATTATTGTTTATTTCTATATTATGTTTATGATGTATTTTACTAGACTATTCAATAAAGCATTTTGAAACAAAAAAATACATAAAATGATCTATTGTAGTGTGTGGAAATGTGATGAAGATGAATAAAATGTAAATTAAATTACAAAATAGATGAGGAACTGTTAGAAATTGGGGTATCTAGTTGGCAGAGGTAGGTACCTTTGTCCAAATAGGGCCGCTTGCTTCTAGTCAGGGTAAGGGGGAAAAACTTCTAAAATAACCCCTGCTCACCCCCTTGGTAGCTTGGCATGAGCAGACAGGATTATCTCAGAGGCAGTGTTTAAAGCATTTGTGAACACATACAGTAATACAGTGAAAACACTACAAATGGACACCACACCACTTTAGAAAAATAAGTAATCTTTATCTAAACCAAAACAAGACCAAAAAACAGAATTCCACAATACAGCAATAAAAATATGCATTTCAGATGGTAGAAATACTTCAGTTCAAAGCAAATTGCAGAAGCAACACTTTTCACACAAAGTATCTTGGATGTGTCATGCAAACAAACAAAATGGGCCACAGGGAAGGTGATTTGTCGGTTCTTTACACTCAGGGAAGGAAATCCGTTGGTTCCTTGCTGCGGGGGAGGTGATGCATCAGTTCCTTTCTGCTGCGCAGGAGAGATGATGCATCGGTTCCTTACCGGAGAGGAGGTGATGAGTCAGTTTCTTACTGCATGGAAAGTTGATGTGTAGGTTTCTTACTGCATCCCCCAATGTTGTGACAGACATGGCGCCTCAATGCGATTCAATTATTCTGGACGATGCGTGGATTCTTGCAGCCTCACAGCAGGGCTTGCATTAGAATCGGTGCTGTGATCTCGGACTTCAGAGATTTTTGCACTTGATGCGGTGTGTGGCGATTTCTTGAACCGCGGTACGAGCTGCAACGGTTTCTTCGATGATGTGTTGGAAACAGGTACGGATGCGTCACGCTTCTCGATGTTGCGTTGATTTTCCAGCTCCCAGCGGAAAACAGTCTCTAGAGATCCAAAACAACAGCAGGCACCTCTTTGCAGGTCAGAACTCCCAGCAAGGAAGTTCAGGGGGGCTGGTGGTGAAGTCTTTGTGTCCCTGAGGCTTCAGACCAGGAGGCAAGCTCAGTTTCAAGCCCTTGGAGATCTTCTTCAAACAGGGACACAGCAAACAGCAAAGTTATTTTCTCCTCTCCTTGACAGCAAATAGACACTGCAGGCCAACCCTAGAAAGAGAACAGCACGGGGCAATATTCCTCCTCAGCTTCTCCGGCTCGTCTCCTTGGCAAAGGTTCCTCTTGATTCCCAGAAATGATCTTAAGTTCTGGCGTCTGGGCCCCAATATTTATATCACAAAACCCTTTGTTCTTTGGTGGCAGAGAAGGCCTGTGCTTGGTCAAAACCGGTTCTGTCCTATCTGGTGCAGCTTCTTGGCAGGGGGTGGAGACAGCATTGTCCTTGGCAGACCAGGCCCATTCAGGTGAAAGCAAATCTCCCCCCCCTACTCTAAATGCAACCCAGGTCTATTCAGCCCAGCCCTGACTCATCAGGCTCTCTGGTGCCACTGCTCCTTCCCAGTCCCTGTCACCCAAAAGCCAGACATGCAATACACAAATTTTGCAGAGGCACACCGGATGGCTAAGCAAGAAAATACCTACTTTCTAAAAGTGGTATTTTAAGACACAGAATGTAAAAATCACCCTCACTAAATGATGCATTTTAACATTCTGAGTTCAGGCATACTAAACTTTATTTTCCTACCTTGTTCCCAGGGCAGTTATGTGTGTACGATGTTATAAGCAAACTCCCCATTATAGCCCATGGGAACAAGTGGCCTTGAAATAGTGAAAAACGAAATTGGCAGTAATTCACTATCAGGACATGCCACACACACCAGGGCATGTCCTACCTTTCACAGACACTGCACCCTGCTCACAGGGGTACCTTGGGCCTCCCTAAAGGGTGACATTTAAGAAAAGGGAAGGTTAGGGCCTGGCAAGTGGGTGCACTTGCCAGGTCGACATGGCAGTACCAAACTTCACACAGGACCTGCAATGGCAGGCCAGAGTTGCATTTACAAGCTGCTTCTGTGGGTGGCACAATCAGTGCTGCAAGCCCCATAGCAGAATTTGATTTACAGGCCCTGGGCACACTTGGTGTACTGTACTAGGGACTGACTAGTAAACCAAATTTGCCAATCATGGAATCACCAATCCATCACAACAATTTACAAAGGGAGCACTTGCGCTTTGGCACTGAACAGCAGTGGCAAAGTGCCCAAAGCACCTAGACCAGCAAAACAGAGTCCAACACACAGCAAAAAAAAGAAGGCATAGGCAAAAAATGCAGGGGAGACCCACGCCAATGGTGCCAGGTCTAACAGCAAACATAAGTCATCAAGGGGCTCATTTACTATTATTTCCGGCAATACAGCTCAGCAAGGACTGTTGCTGCACTGTGTTGTGCTCGGGAAAAGGGAGAAAGCAAAAACATATTTCCAAAGATATGGTTTATTTTTGCTCTCCGCTTGAGCTGGTACACTGTGTCTGCCTAGCGCCAACACAGGCACCCTTACACAATGGTGCGAGAGTGCTTGTAATAAGGGAAGGGCTGTTTTTTTGCAGGAAGGGATACTTTCCCGCACAAAAAATAATCCTTAGAGGCAATTCGCTTTTAAGTAACAAGGAGAAATAACAACATTTCCCTTTGTTATGCTCTATTATTAGGCACACCATTTTGGCGAAAACCCAGCTTTACAAGTCTTTGTAAAACTGGGTTTGTTTTTTAATACATTGGTGGATGCATGGGATTCATGCCTACCCGGTGCAAAGTAGCGCAAGGCAGCCATATGTGCTCTTTAGTGCTCCATTTTATGTACTAATACACGCAAAGAGAAAGCAAAGTAGGAGTATCTTCTCTTAGAAAATAAACTAAAGGACCATCCATTTGTTGTTTGACATTCTCTTCTTTATTTTAAGATGAATAAATACATTTTCAGAAAGTAGTGTGTGCCATTTGATGTAAAATTTGAGACCAGCCAACACTTGTTTCGCCTACTGAGGCTAATATGCCCGGGGCTTTCTCAAAGCTCAGAGAGAAAGCCAATCCAATCACGTCTTCACTAAAAACCAGTGAAGATTCTATGATTATCTGAGTCCATGGGTTGAATCCCTCTTGAACGATTTCATTGGTGTTGTGCTACTATGATTTATTCTGTAAGGGAAGACACTCTTACTTTGCCTTCAATTTACTAATGACTAGGGGTAATAACGGTTTAAACCCCATTGGAGTGCTCATCCACAAAAAAAATTTGGTATTTTGAAATCGACAGGAGGAGGATGCTAGACCCTATGTATGATGAGTAATCCAGGCTAAGTGTGCATGGCTTAGTAAATGCCAAAAGGGATTTCGCATCAGGCCTATGTCACAAAAGGGATATAACCCTGATGCTAAATCATTGTTAACTGGGCCCAGAATGTAGGTAGAGAACCAGACAATCAGCAATACAGGGAACTACCCTTTCTACCCACCAACTCAGAGTAACTGCTCAACTCCCTCTAAGCAGGAAAAAGTCCTGAAGGGTGATCAGCAACAGTACACATCAAGATGCTCATTGTACATCTGCCATGATATAGTATTGAGAGATGCTATAGCATAGGACCTGCCAACAATCATAAAGGCTCTATTTTGCTGAGGATCATCCAATAGGACATTTGACCAAGCCAATAAATCACCCAATAAAATTCCGCCACATTAACAGAAATTAATTTTATTATAACAACAATCATCAATTAAACAACATTGATACCTTCTGAATTAGTGCCACTACTCTTCTGAGGAGTGTTTTTACTACATCGCATAATGCAGAATAATAACCTATATTAAACTGATTAAGAATCGGCACTGTATGAGTATAAAGTTAAGTTGCCCAAACAATGCTAATGCCACATTATCTGCAAAGATGGCTTTGATGTCCTTAAATCTTGAGTTACCCAGGTTCTGCAATACAGATATGCTGGCAAAAAGACATTGATGCATGCCATACCAGCCTATTCGATTTGTGCTTTTCTTTCAGTAGTGCTAAATGACATCTCTGAAAAGCATTCATGCAAAGTTCAACCAAAGCCTACATTTTGCATATAACCCTCTTAGCCTGCTTCAATAAACAAACAAAGGGCATTAGCTTAAGTGCAACAAATACGATTTTGAACTGTAACCTGCTAATGGGAACGAGGTGCTTACCTACCTCACCTGCAACGGCTATTCAGCCATCTAACAAGCAGCCTCTGCCCTATTGAATCTGCATCTCACCCCTACATTAATTTCCTCAAGCTAACAACCTTTGTTTACTAAGTCATATTTTCCGA
The DNA here is from genome assembly GCF_964204655.1 of Triturus cristatus. Classification (NCBI taxonomy): domain Eukaryota; kingdom Metazoa; phylum Chordata; class Amphibia; order Caudata; family Salamandridae; genus Triturus; species Triturus cristatus. The sequence continues at coordinate 594,407,061 of NC_140590.1, read as the reverse complement.
ACAATCAGGATGCTTTCATCTCTCTCCATGCAGATGATACAGGCCCCATGCAGCTTGGCAGAATACTTCTTACAGAATCCATATTTCATATTCATTTATCCTGCTAAGACATATTATTTACAGTAGTCACCAACTAAAATCCATATAGATACCAACTTCTGATTGGCCAAAAATCTGCGGTCTTAGATAATTTTCAGAGTTTCATTTGACCCAAATCATGAAAAGTAGGTATCTACTTGAGTCATACTTCATGTGGCCAAAACATGTCTCATTCCCGTTTCCATGGAATCAGCTGCTGCTGTGACAATTTGGTTCCTATTAGGCACAAGCAGTTTGACAAAATTAAGGCAGTACTGCCTGTCTACCTTACTTTGTGCCTCAGTCCTCTGACCAGTCCCTGGCCATCCAGACCCCTTTGCTCATGCTGCTCCATACTGAGACTTCCAGCACCCCTTTTCTACCCTTTTTCTCTTTTACATGCTTGCCTTTTCTGCACCATGTGGCTCTTTGTATCTTTAATTTCCTTTTAACTCTTTTTTTCTCTGCACCTTTTTACTTCTTTGTGCTCTTTTTCTCTTGCCTCTTTTCTGCACCTGTTTGTCTCTTAGTACACCTATTTTTCGCTCACCTCTTTGAACCACTCTCAAACAGCTCACCATCACTCTCATTATGCCCCGCTTGGGATTCTTGCACTCTAAGGGGCATATTATCAAGAAACGGCATTAAAATTATCGCGATAATGGGTTTGATAATATGCCCTTGAGAATACCCATAGAAGCCCATGTTCTGGTGTCAACATGGGCTTCTATTGGAATTCTCTGAGGTATATTATCAAGCCCATTATCGCCACTTTAGCGGCAGTTTTCTGCCGCCAAAGCGGCGATAATTTTAACGCCCTGCTTGATAATATGCCCCAAAATCTTTTTCTTCTTTGTTCTCCTTTTTGCCTCCTTCTGACTCTTATTGCTTCGTTCCTCAATTGCCACCTTTTACCTTGTATCTCTCTTTTGCCGTCTTTTTGCATTTTCCCTATTTGCTGCTTTTTTGCCTCTTTCCCTCCTTTGCTGCCTTTTTTCTGCTTCTCCAATCTGCCTGTGCTGTCCTGCAACCTGTTCCTGCCACCCCCACCCCCAGTCATGTCCCCCAGGATCTCCTCCTCCTCGAACCTTTTAATGGCTGCAGCAGTGCGGACACGCTCAGAGAACTTCTCGCTGGCACACTGAAGGCACACCAAAGATAGCCCATCTGCTCTTGTTCCATGCCCCACCCACGCCAGCACCTGGACCCATAGTTCTCTTTACACCCACCGCAGCCCAAAATACCACTTGCCCAAAAGCCTCAACACCTTGAACACAGAATGACTTTCCTGGCATTGCACCTGAGTCTCATCAATTTGCACTGGCAATGGTTTCTCCTTTGCTGCAAGCTGCTTCTTCTGTGAGTCTCCTGACTGCAACCCCTAGCTCCCTTCTTTAACCTGCACACATGACTCAATCCCATACAGCACTCGCAGGCACAACACCCTCACCACTTTGCCATGCCAAGGACTTGAATACACTTGGTCTCACATAATTAGTGAAGGACCACATCAACACTGACAGCAATCTCTTCAACCCTATCTTTACCACCTTCTTTGACATCATGTTGGACATGCCGCTCCTCTTCATCTAGACCGACCACTCCCTCAACTGCTTTGCATGCACCTATTCCAACAACACAGAACTGCACCAGACGTGGTCTGACCAACTGGAACAAGATCCTAGAGGAGACCTGGTCCACAGAGCTCCAAACTATTCACCCACTACACCTTGAGAACCCTTTTTATCTGTCACAAGCTTCAATTCCTGGACAAACATCCTGGCCCTCTCAAGACCATTTTCACACCTAGGACTAGACTGGAGGCCAAATGGTACACAGAAGAACAAAAACTAACCAAATGGCATTGCAAGGAACTAGAACACTGATAGAGACACATGCATGACATGTACTAAAAGAAACCCTACAGAAAAGCCTTCCAGCTCCACGACCAGTGACTCAGATCCACCAAATGCTCATCCCTGATCAATAAATCAAGAACAGCTCCAACAACACCAAAGAAATTTTCACAATAGTGAAGCGCTTCTCCTCTCCCTCTGTCCTGTTGCATAACTGTCACCTATCACAGGATTCCTGCACCCAGAACTCCAACTACATCACTTACAAAATTAGCATGATATACAACAACTTTGCTACCCAATTGGACCTCTTCACCCTCATTGCCCTCCAAACTGATGAGAAGGACAGCCCGAACACCGCCATGACCTTCCAGCCAACCATCACCTTGATGCAAACCACCTCCACCATGCACTCCATCCATGTGGGAGCCCCATTGGATCTTTGCCCACACTTCATCTTAAACAAAGGACTCAAACCCATCACCACCACACTCACACAGATGCTTAAAACTCCCTCACCACTGCATTTATCCTAGATACCTGGAAAAATACCGCCATACTCCTTCTTTAAAAACTATTAGCAAGCCTGACGCCTCTGGCTAACTACTAACCAATCTCCTTGCTATCTTACCCAGCTAAAGTCTTGGAAAAACTCATCTACTAATGACTGGCTGACCACCTCAATGAAAAATACCTCCTGGATCCTCTCACATGGGATTCAAGCTCAATCAAAACCCGAAGACCACCTTCTTTACTGCCACTGATGACATCCAGCTCATCATGGATAAAAGAGACACAGCAACACTCATCCTGCTCGATCTCTCAGCTGCATTTGACATAGTGAAACGTAGGATCCTCATCCAATGCCTCCATGAAACTGGCATGCGTGGACCATCTCTAAGATACATTGACTCCTTCCTCACTGGTCATTCTCACCAGTAAGTCTGAATTGCATATCCCTACCATGCCAAAATGATTGGCAGAGTCCCCAAAGGATCCTTGCTCAACACAAAGATGTTCAATATCTACATGGGATCACACATCCTCTCCTACTCAAACGACGCCCCCAACACTCAGACGAATTTCACCGCCTACTTGTCCAAAGTCTCTAACTGGATAAAGGCCAAATGCCTGAAGCTCATATCCATAAATAAAGAGGTGGCACTCTTTAGTAAAGACACCTCACTCTGGATCTCGGCCTGATGGCAATCTGTACAAGGGCCTACAACCAACCCATCTATCTAAGCTCGAAACATAGGGATAGTGGTGAATGATCAACTCTCAATGACCAGGCAGATTAATATAGCTCTTCTGCTTTCACACCATCAAGTTCCTTAGAAAAATGTTCAGATTGCCACCGCCCAACACCTGAAGTACCATCACACAAGCCCTGATCACCAGCAAGTTGGACTACAGGAGCTTACTGTAAGTGGGCATGAACACTCAACTCACCAAGAGACGGAAGGTCATCCAAAATGCAGCAGCCAGACTCACACTCAAACTAATACCCTTCATCCACATATTCACTTTTCACACAAACCTTCATCTACTCCCAGTTAACAATCTCTGCACTATTCAAGCTCCTAGCACACAATCAAATCCATGCACAATCTATGTCCCACTCACCTGAACTATCACATCAATTCCCACACTCCAACTAGAAACCTTTGCTAGGTTGTCCTTCTACTCGCCCACATTCCCTGCTTCCAAAGAGCCAGAGCCAGCGGGTGCACTTTCTCATACCAGGCTCCTAAAGCCTGAAGCAACTCCACTACCCATCATAGCTGTGCTTGAAATTTTCAAGAAAGAGAAAACCTGGCTCTTTTAATGAGCCCCATCTAGGACTGCCCCTCCTTCTAGAGTTGCAGGATACCTCCCCGGATGATATGTGCAGCATACAAATACGCATAATGTTACACAACATAAAAGCCATATTTTACAGTGGCCGGCATTAAGCTCTCATCTGTTTCTTGCTGCATATCAAAATAATGTTTTCTCTGTCAACATCATGTCCTTTTTAGATTTATTTTAGTTCTAGAAAAAGGATCAGTATCTACCCTTCCATTTATTATGCTCATTGTTGCATTTGAAAAGGTGTGGACCCATTTAACATCAATGAATTTCATCGGTACATTAAAAGGTTTTACATTTCTCATAATGGTTGCTAAGTGGCGTTCTTCAAGGATAAACACGTTACTCTTAGATTTTGAATGAGAGTGAAAATACTGCAGACTAAAAACAGATCACTTAGAAAAGAGCTAGGAGACATTGCTGTAGGCCAGGTGATTTTGCTTAAACAGCTAGTGAACACAGTTACTTTGGAGATCAGTAGGGAATCATTCACAAAAGAATTTTGCAGACCCTCCAGCTTTTTGCAATATTGTGATTTGCAAAATAAACACAAAATTAAGTCTGAAGCCTGATCTCCATGATTTTCCTGACATTTGCCTTGATAAAAGCAGAGAAACCTTGAAGTCTGTTGAAAACGTGTGTGTAAAGATTTTAATGTGTAAGCTCTGTCATATATATCACAACCATAAAATGTTGCAAAAACAAGTCAATATCTTTTTTTAAACCACACTTTAGTGACAATTTGTTTTTGGGATTATGGAAAGTAGTATACTCCTCTAGTACTGTTTTCCATATTACTGCATTTGTGAATTGGGCCCAAAACATCGAAAATGGTAATAAAAAGAGCCTATCCAAGGAAAAGTCATATTAGCCCATTACAAATAGGAATTACTTTGCCCATGTTGCACTTTTAGAAATAGGCATTTGGAAGTTTCAAAACCGATTCGCGAAGACATGTGAGAGTATGTAAAAGACTTCTCCTGTACTACTATGCCTCATACTTTTGTGTTTATGTAGATCTGTGAATTTTGAAGATCACAGAATATTTGTCAATTTAAGAGTGCCCTAGGGATTTGAGAAGGTGAAAAGGGTGTTGGTTAACTTTATAAACAAGGTTTACAAGAAAGGCCCTTGTTATCATGGGAACAATTTTCAAGTCATGGTTTTTTTTGGAGTCACTTGTTGCATTTTGGGAGTTGTATTCCTGGTCAGCAAAACCGGTTAGACTCAAATATGGTTTAAAAGGAAAACACAGGAGTGGAATATGATGTCCCTAATGCTACAGAATATTCTGGTAAACCTTACTTATGAAGCACAGAAAATATCAAAGCAACAATAAAACATTCAGTGAATAATTCCATTCTTGATCAGTTAATTTGCATTTCCAATTTCTTCCAATAAATATATTAGTCAAATGTTATATTTAACTTATATTGTACACGTATGTCTCACCTCATCAATGAGAACATGTGAAATGTAATGAAATATTAGTGTTACATTTGGCAAGCTTAGAGATAAGTAAGGGATGGTCAGTCAAGTCATGTGTCACCTAAAGATATAACACTAGGGGTCCTGTATGCAAAAAGTAATTTTTAGTGTGTAAAATTTGATTACTTTACATACTCCAAAATACAATTTTCAAATCTCCTAATGTAGATATCTGCCTCCACTTCTCCTATGATTTCATAACTGAGTTTTCTGCACAGGTGCACATGGTAATTGAAAGACCAAACAACATAGAAGAACAAGTGTAAAACACACTTAAAACAATAATAATATATTGCATCATTTTTATTTAAATGTTAGAAATGTTATATGTTTTTATAATAAAATAATGCTTTTTCATGATTTACAATTTTTAACCATTAACTTGCATTTAATTTAAAGCAATTTATATAACAAATTCAAATTATTTAAAAATAATAACAATACAATAACTTGTTAAAAGCTTGTAATACAAGGAATTTAACTGATACTGTTAGGACTGATGATGGGAATTAACAGTATATTGTATAAAAAATATTTTGAATATAAACAATATCTTCAAATATATTTAAATAGGACGTTAACATTGTAAACTGATTTGTTGTGTCTGGTCAGTGCTAGGTGTCCTAGATACAAACGAGTTAGGGAAAGATATTTTTATAGTTTTCATTAAATTAATGTATAATTAATTATTATGTAACTTTATTTATTTTCCCTGTTATTTTTGTTTTACAGTAATATCTGACCCATAGGTGGACATCTCCAAAAACAGATGACTTTTTTAAAATTTTAACTTTATGGTTGTGAATTCGGTTGTAGGAGTTTCCATCCCTTCATTTGAGGAAGTGTATAATTTTATGTCTAAATCTAGGTGGATACTTCTATATATTTCCATTTCTGAATGCCAGATGTCTATGCATCTGGCATAGGACGGTTCCATGTAAGGGGTCAGTTCGAGCTCTTGAGCCTGGTTATTGGTTTCACCCATTATTTTACTAAAGTTGGGACCATTTTGGAAAGGAAGAAAAAACCTACACACATGTACTTTGTCTTAACTACAGTAAGAAACCTTTACATTTCTAACCACTTAGTTTCAGAGACGTAACCAAGACCTTAGCAGTAAAATTTTAGAAACGTAGAAAAATTAGACCAATTGACAACTACAACCAGGCTAACTACAATATATAGATTTCTTATGTCGTCACTTATTGACAGAGTGGTATCAGCAATTGCAAAGTCTTCTATCCTACTGCTGATCCACCAATGTAGGAAGCTGGCTGTCTATATAGTATACTTACCCTTATTGGTTTACAGAGGCAAAAGTAGACAATAATAATGATCTATTTGTGGCAGAGTGGGTGATCAGTTAGGCTTATCAGATGGTAGTGCAAAGCATTCGTTGTGCTTACAGAGACAGTAAATGAGACACACACTCGAAAATAATCCAAGACCATATTGCAAAAATGTTATATATTTTTATATATATTTTCAGACCAAGATCTTCATTCTACAGTAAGTGCTTTGAAATTTATCAATTCTTACAGTTTGAAAAATCAATCGCATTTGTGCCCCATTACGCACCCTTGAAATCAATGGGAAAAAATACAAAAATGCATATAAAATTATTGTCGACTTTCAAGGTTCATCCTTCTGATCTAAGGAGTTAGCTTGGCCAGGCCAGGCCAGTGTTTAACCACCAACCAATTCTCAGGAGAGCACTGGATTCAGCTAGGAGCAGGAAGCTGAGGTCGTTGGTAGCTAAAGTACTACATGAGAGTGGGTCACCTGAAAACACACTTAACAGAGACTTAAAGGTAAGTTTTAGGGGGCACACTAAAAGAAGGAGGTCGCAAGGGCCTTAGGACCATGGAAGCACAGCTGGATCATTCTTAATGTGGTCAGTCGGGCCGGGTGCAGAGTAGATAGGTGAGCCAGGCAGCGTGCATCAAGATTTCCCTATGGTCAGGAGTAGGCACCTTAGCGGGGTGATTTCAGGACAGCTGGGCCACTTACAAAGTGGGTCTCAGGCGTCTTGATGGCCCTCAATGGGTGATTGCTTCCTGGGCAGTTGGAGTCCAGAGGGGATTCTTTGTCTTGGTGCAGGTTGCATGGGGTTCGGTACCCTGGGTATTGGTACGGCACAACTGCAGTAGATCCTGGTGTCTTCCATTTGTGTGGGGACACAGATCTGACCCTTCGGAGCTGGTGTACAACTCCTGGTCCAGGTGCTGCATTGGTGTTGCTGGGGAGCATTAAGTCGGTAAGACCGGAGTCTCCGGTTTGTTCGCTGCTTTCATGAGGGTTCAGAACCTCTGCCACAACAGAGTTTCTTTGGCAGACCAGAGGTGTTTCGGCAGTCTTGGAGTCCTCACAGTGGCAAGGCGAGGCAACACACCACGATGGCCGAGTCCTTATAGCAGCAGGCAGGGATAGGAGCCAATTTCTCTGCAGCCGGGCTTCAATTTGCGAGCATCAACTCTTCTTGGTCCATTTCTTCTTTGTGTCCATTGAATCTAAGTTGCTAGGTCCAGGAATGCCACCTAAATACTAAATGTAGGGAGGTTAAAGAGGAAGAAAGGTAGTAACCAATGTGCTACCTATCTTTAGGGTTCTACATCCACTAAGGGAAGGGGGAAGGGGCACTACCCTAGCCCTGAAAGGTTGATTTCCCATCATATAAAAATAGTGGATTTGCAAGAGTAGTATATGCATCACCTGCCTCACCTTAGAGGTGGTGCTGGCTACATTTGGGCATTTCTCATCTAACTAAATTTTCTGCCTTTCCTCTTGCCAAATAAGGAGCAGGAAAGAGGAGTTGGCATCCTCCACTATAAGGAGGTGTGTGGCATCGCAGGAGGTTTCAGGAGGTGTCTTTTTATCGAGGGAGATTGGGTGCGTCAGAGACGGACTCCAGAACCCAGTAGCAACTTGGCACATCACCTGAGGAGAATTTAGCCCCTCCCGCTTCCCGTCAGCCGCTACTTAACGCGCATCGCAGAAGGTTTCAGGAGGTGACTTTTATCGAGGGAGATTGGGAGCATCAGAGATGGACTCCAGAACCCAGCAGCCACTTGCCACATCACCGGAGGCACTTTAGCCCCTCCCGCCTCCCGTCAGCCGCTACTTAACGCCTCGCGGCACCCGCTGCGTGGGACGCGCCCTGGCTTGCGCCGGGCAAAGCCCGGGCCAAGGGCGGGCCCATTTGAGCCCGTTCGAGATCGTAAAAGGTCGGGTCGGGTCTCCCCTCTGACACAACTACTACTATAAGGTCAGTGCCTGTTAGTTGATTTGTTCTGTTGTGCCATTATTTTCATCTGGCCTTTCGACCCATGGTTCAGTTGTAGTGTCGGAATCCATCGATGGCCACCAAAGGAGGAAAGGGGAGGAATTCTGTCACAGGGGGGTCAGTGGTGGGGTGATTGGATCAGTTCCTAAATAGAGCAACATCTGTACTGGACCACGAAATTGCCCTGACTGAACGGCGTTTATCACTGGACCCTACTCTATCAAAGCGATCATCTCTGGGTGAGCTCATGCATGCAAGGTCACCAGAGCAACATATTGTCATGGACAGCAACCCTCCCCCCTTGTCTGGAGGAAGCCATCAGCCTTTGCAGGTCCCAGAGAACCTTTTTGTCATTTTGTCTCTATCGGAGCCTGCTCCTACTGTGAAGCTTGTTCTTCCGGCATCTAAAGAGCTTGTTTGTTGCTCACCTCCCCATCCTTTAACAAGGTCAATTTGTAATTCCTCTTTGCAAGCTACGGCCCAACTCCCGGAACCTGCCACAAAGAGAAAGCGGGGCGGGCGCCCCCAAAGGAATAAAAATCCTAAAAACGCGAAGATCTAGTTACCTATTAGAATTGGTTTGACGGAGCATACAGCAATACCACCTGGGATGGAGGCTCGATTACCTACTCTTTTGACGGCCTCGTCAAATTCAGATACAATGGATGCCCACTCACATCTAGTTGGAGAGGATTTTTTGGCGAAAATGCGAGTTTTATTCACTTTATCCCTTCAACCACTCCTTGAAAGACTCTCTTTAATAGAGGACAAACTCTCGCATCTTGAATCATGTCTTACAAACAATCACTCGAACAATAATTTGCCACGGGGGGGCCATTCTGGGTTATCTGGTGTAACTTCTAACTCAATCACCAATCTCCCTGCCCCTACTGGTTTATCACTCCCATTGCCTACCAATACAACTTTAGCCCCTTTAAGGGGGCTTGTTGAGTCTGGTACCATTGGGAATCTTGGCAATGTAATACATAGTGAAGGAGTATCCAATGAGTTCATGAATCTAGCGATTTTTACCCAGGAGGGTGGTTCAAGGCCAGAACCAATGAGAAAAGATAAAGTTAATCATTCCCATAGGCACCTTCCAAGTTGTGATTTAAAGAGATTTAGCCTGCCACGCATAGATTTGCCACCCGAATCAATTCCGTATGTTGTTGTTTTGGTTGGGGTCCCTGGGTTGGATCAAGGTAAAGAGGAATCATATTCATGTTCGTACCCATTGGTTAAACACTAATAGACCACTTCCATCACAGGTTTACAGTGAAATCTTATTTGCTCGTAGAGTAAGTTGGGTGGGGCAAAGAAAGAAACTCATTGATGGCGATTGCATTTTGATTAACTTCTTTAGAGATAGTCGGATAGTTGATCATATATGCGATTGGTATCAGATGTGGGTGGCTACAGGGATAAGGTCCCTTTCTTTCACATATTTTTATCCCCCTCACCTTCCCCACCTCACTTAAGATAGTCGGGGTCAACAAAGGGAAGGTAGGGATTTTATGCCACAGGTGGAAAGAGCAAACAATAGACATTGTAACTATGATACTCTCTCACCCTTTGTCCTCCCTCTAACTAATAGATTTTGTAGTTTAGATCAAGTAGATTGACTAACTTCTAGCAGCCAAACTCCGCAAATTGATGAGGGAGACGTGATTAATGACCAGACACCTATTCTGAATAGGGAACAAGCGAGCGAAGAAATTTTTAGGGGAATCATTGATGACACTAAGGGGGTTATATATAGTAGTCCGCCTGGTAGGGTGGCGAGTCTGCTCGGTATTATCATTAATCAGGGTGAACCTACTTTTTCTCCCCAGGCCATAGAAGCCCAATTATCTCAGGGAGTAGTGGCTCTTGATAATCCTTCGTTGATAAGCAACGATAGGGTACTAACGGAGTATGCTAAAGGGGAACTAGTCAGTCACTTTGATGCCAATGTGGAAATCATTGGTGGCTATGAGGAGGTGACCCTGTCTGTGGCCCTTGAGAGAGGGATCTCCACCACGGGTCTGCAGAGAACTAAGGCAGTTTTACCATCAGGGCTAAGTATGTTTTCTTGGAATATAGCCGGGTTAAATGCCAAAATGGTTATTCCTGAGTGGAGTGAATTCATCGATACCCACGAGATCTGTTTATTTCAGGAGACCTGGGCATTGAAGTCTTTACACAGAGCAGGGTTTGCCACTTATTGTAAAGTGGCCATTCAGGGGCATAGGGGCAGGCCATCAGGGGGGTTGGGCATCTGGGTTGGTACACACCTTGGTTGTTCAGTTAAGCCAATAGATACCCACTCCCCTGATATACTATGAATTATTCTCTCTCTTAATGACTTCCCTAAAGTGGTTATTATCAACGTTTACTCTCGCCCTGTAAGGTATGGGCAGACCTCACAGACGTTAGACTGTCTGTCCGCCTTTCTCTCGTCGTTGCCTGAGCAAGTTCTTCCTATTTTTGGTGGGGATTTTAATTGCCACTTTGAACCCTTTAATGGTTTATTCCATCCTATAATGAGTGACGAGGATTCAACGTGGGGAATTCAATTGTGTAATCATTGTCCGCTGAGGGGCTGGACCCCTCTAGCCCTGCAGTTGACCTCAGTCACTCTTAACTACTCGCTGAGGGCATGTAACGGTCGATTACCTGCGGATAATCCAGGGAAACACACCTTTGGAAGAAATGGCCAGGCTTCCACAATTGACTACATCTTGGTGAAAGTGGATATCTGGCACAGGATAGTGAATTTCCTGGTACAGCCTTGTGCTGAAAGTGATCACAATCCGCTGGTTGTTACACTGGACTGGTGTCAATTGGTAGCAGTGCAAGCTGAGATTACCCCGCCCCTTCTAATTTAATTGTAATAGAGGGAGGTAGAAGAATCAGTTGGGGAACTTTTTTACAATCACCTGAGGCAAAGGCTTCATTCTATAAATCTATTATACCCTTTTTGGTAAAGGCTAGCTCTATCACAGATAGATGCGGTGGTACTGATTTTTTAGAGGAGCTGGGGGATAACCACCAGGGTATGGTTGGAACCCTGGCAGAGTTTTTTTATACTACTTCAACCCATAAAAGAAAGGAACAAAGAGGTCTCAGTCCCTGGTACAATAGGGCATGTAGAGAAGCAAGGAACGCCCTGTTGACCAAACTGCGGGCGATATTCCACATATTAGGGAGGCAAGGTTTTTCTTTAAGAAACTTATTTTAGTAGCAAAATCTGAATGGGAAACTGACAGGTGGCAGGCCATTAAGAAAGCCTTAGACGACAAGGAGCCTAGAGGGTTTTGGAATTTGGTGAAGATAGGTAAACCCGAGGGCAAGAATGCAATTGAGTCAAACCTCGGGGAGGAAGTCTGGCAATCCCATTTTAAAATGCTATATACAAAGGCTCAAATAGGAACTGTTATAATGGGGCCACCAGTTATTGATTCTATTCACGTTCCACTTGCTGACATCCCCCCCTGTTCTTTGGCTGAGGTAACAGTGGCCTTGGCCAAAGTCTTGCCAAACAAGGCACCTGGATTGGATAGGGTCCCAGGAGATCTATTTAAAACCGATCAGGTGGTTTGGGTTCCATACTTGCGGTCCCTCTTTAATGCAATTCTTTATGGCTTGACACCTCCCCAAACGTGGGCGGGTGCTGAGATCATTCCCATTTATAAAAAAGGTTCACCCATAGAAGCGGCTAATTATAGGCCTATTAGCCTAATTGATGTAACTCAAAATATTTTTGCACGTGTTCTTTTGGGAAGACTGCAGATTTGGATGGACGATCATAATATACTCACCCCTCTTTAACTATAGATCAGTTGTTTAGATTACAACTGATCTATTGGAAAACCATCATGCTGGAGGGAGGTTCTATTTACCTCACATTTGTGGACCTCAAATCAGCGTTTGATTTGGTAGATCGAGACCAGCTGTGGGGCCTCCTGCTAGAAATGGGGGCTCCAGTTTACCTTTGCCAACAGTTTAAATGCCTCCATGAAGGCACCTTTGCTAAAATTAGATTTGGGAATAGAGGGGAACTCTCAGCTCCGATCCCCGTAGAGAAGGGCGTGAGGCAAGGTTGCGTTCTCGCACCAACCCTTTTTTCCCTCTTTCTAAATGGGCTAATTGAGGATCTCTTAGCAGTCAAGGACATAGATTCCCCTAAACTTGCTAACCGTAAAATTCCTGCATTAAAGTTTGCGGACGACATGCTGCTCCTATCTAAAACACCTATGGGGATGCAGCGTGTCTTAGAGAAATTTGGCTCGTCTTGTAAGAAAAGGAACCTTGAGGTGAATATAATGAAAACAAAGTATATGGTCTTCCATGCTGACTCTACAAATTGTCCACACCCTAAAATGGACCACAGGCCCCTAGAGAGGGTCCCTGTTTTTGACTACTTTGGTCTTACCCTAAATGACAAAATGGAATGGGGGCCGCAGATCACCAAGGCGAACTTAAAACTTATCTAGGCCAGTGGGGGGATTCAAAAAGTTCATAGGAGTTGCACCATAAAGGTTATTGGCCCCCCTGTAGAAATCTAGAAAAGTTCAAGCAAGGGGTGCCTCCTTGTACGGAGCTGAACTTTGGGGTCACAGCCAGATTAAAACCCTGGTAGTGACCAAAAATAATTTTCTTAGGCAACTCCTGGGTCTCCCTCAAAGCACTCCCTTAATTCCTTTAAGGATGGACCTGGGCATCCTCCCCATTGCTGAAGTGATCGCCTCTCGCCCACTACTTTATTGGCGACAGCTATGGAGTACGCCAGAGCTGGTTAATTATAGAGAGGAATTAAAATCAGTTATGCACATTCAGGGGGCGGGGAAAATCCCTTGGCTGTCCTATATTCGGGACGCTTTTCGTCAAATAGGGAGGAGTGACTTGTGGTCTTCACTTGAGGAATCATGTCTTGTTACTTCCAAACAGTCACTAACATCTGCTCTTAAAGAATACCGATTGATGTGTATTAGTAGGGCGACAGAGACATCTAGCTTAACCTCTAGGTTTTTAGATGTTAAATTATTATACAAATTGGAGCCGGCTTTAGACCTCATTTAACCTCTTGTAGCCAAGAAACTGTCCCTTCAATTCCGATACGGGACGCTCCCCCTTTATGCATTTACTAACAACTGGGTGGGGGCTAATAAATTATTATGTCCTGGGTGTAATGAGACAGAAGAGACAGAGACCCATGTGATCTTTTTTGTCCTGCATATAAGGCTGCTAGATCTAAATGGGTTCTCCAACTTTGAAATTTGGGAATTTGGGAATTAGAAATTTCAGAGAGGTTTTTAGGCTACTAAAGTATGATACTCATCTGGTCGTTGTTGCTGCTATAACAACATTTCTTTTTGCATTGTGGTTCAAACGCAGATGTTTAGTGAAAAGTTAGGGTCTGTTTTAACTAATATTGATTCCCTTGATTTTAAATGTTATTAACTGACGTTTCTATTTTAAATTATGTTTTTTATCTTATTTATGTTTTTTAAATGAATTGTTTTTTTGTTTTTTTGTAGGTGGTGAGCGCACACTGGTGAACAAATGTAAAAGATTTTTTTGATATGCGTGCAGCATTGCAATATGCCTGCATAGCATATAAGTGAACCTAGTGAGTGGCCTAGTACTAAAAAGATTACTAGGACTGCAATCTGCACTGCAAGTGAAAGGTTTTTTTCCTTTCCATACGATTCTGTTTTTTAATCAATACAGTTTTCAAACAATTTTACATTTTTCATGAACATATACTTTCTTCCTTATTAATTTTTTAACATAAACAAAACTGAGATTAACAAGATTACATGTTTTTTTGAACAAAACGAAATGTAAATTCATTAAAAAAAAAACAATGCATTTCGGGACTCTCTGTCCCTTCATCAGGGGTATGCTGTTAAGAAAAAGGAGAAAGTTTAAAAATCTGCACTTTTGGAATCAGCTATAATGTTTCAAGGTTATTATTTCTAAGTGCACTGTGCTCCCCTCACCAAGGTGATAGGTGCTATGTGAATTGTTTTTGGTACCTGGTTATTCTACACCAGTATTCTGTACTTCAAAAGATTCAGTCGCTATAAAAAGAAACACTATATTGAAAAGATAGATGTTACTTTACCACATCAGAAGCAATCAAGTATTACTGTGAATGAACTCTTGCGTACCTGCTCTCTATGTGTTAATAAGAATGGGCGAAGTTCTCTCAGTTATTCTTTGTTGTGTCCCTAAAAATCCGGAGAAATTAAATGCTTAAATTTATAGTAGGGAACATGCGAAAAATTCTACATTTGCGGATGGAATATAGCTCACCTTGAAGAAGATATAAGGTGTGCGAATATGGACTGAACTGGGCGTTTCAGAAGCTGTGTTCAAGACTGAGGACTCCGTAACTCACGTCGTGAACTACCTGTTGTGAGAACCATTCCGATTTATCTAATGTCTACTAAAAGTAATATTTGGGATTTCCAAGAGATATATCAATGCTACCTACCAGGATGATGTTCGTGTCCGTTTCGGTTACGAGGACGCCAGCGTTCGCGTGTACCGTGAGGATCCTGAGTAAACTTCCTGGTTTCAACCATCGACGCGATGATGTAGTATGGAAAATAAGTGACACTGAAAACGGACTCACCATTCAGCTATTCAATGAACGATATGTATGCTTTGTGGTTAAGCAATTTTTGAAGGGAGACGCTGTCTCTGTACACTGCCTTAATACAAGTAACGCCGTAATCCGATGATCTTGTAAAAATAATAATAATATTATAAGAGCGGAGCTCAAGACAAATATCAAAATTAAGATTACAACGAACTCTGTTAATACAGAAAAATACCACAATTCTGTATTGTAAATAATGATGTTGAAGCAGGCTAGAAGTTATAAAAGCGGAACTAAGAGAATTAACCATTATGCTGATATACGCGTAATTTATGGGGATGATAACAATGCTCATAGCTACTATTAGCACGAACTTTAGTTCCAACATTAGTGGATGAGTATCATAATTCTATGTGCTGGTTGATGATATTCAGTGTTAGTGAAAACGAATAAAACATTGAAAAACAGTGAATACACCAAAGTGCTGATGTGAAAATAAGTATGTTTACAATCTTCTCAATAAGAAATAAATACTTGCTTTTATCACGTTTTCATAATGCAGAAATTGTAATTATAATGTGCTATAATTGTTTCTTGAGCATTCAGGGGGGCCGATTCACAGAACTAACTTAAGACAAAATCCTAAACTTACTACTTTTGGTATTCACAGAAGTTAGGATTTTGTCTTAAGTTTGTCTTAAGACAAACTTAAGACAGACTTAAGACAGTCTTAAGACAGACTTAAGACAGTCTTAAGACAGACTTAAGACAGACTTAAGACAGATTTAAGACAAACTTAAGACAGACTTAAGACAGACTTAAGACAGACTTAAGACAAACTTAAGACAACATCCTAACTTACGTCTGTCTTAAGTCTGTCTTAAGTCTGTCTTAAGTCTGTCTTAAGTTTGTCTTAAGTCTGTCTTAAGACTGTCTTAAGTCTGTCTTAAGTTTGTCTTAAGACAAACTTAAGACAAAATCCTAACTTCTGTGAATACCAAAAGTAATATGTTTAGGATTTTGTCTTAAGTTAATTCTGTGAATCGGGCCCTAAGTGTGGTTGTACACTCTATTGAGTTTGATGGGAATTAGTGTTCTGAGCCTAAGTGTGAATATTAGTGAATTATCTCTCCAATTTCAGATTGCATATACGTATGACTACAGAAAACAGATAATTTCCAATTTGTCATTGAGACCTTGGGGAGTCATGGTTTGCATTTTTTTTATCCAGAACAATTCTCTCTGTAACAGATATTTTAAATTGTATCTGTCTGTAAGTTTAGGTACTTGTTCGCTAATTTGGAATTTAAGTTGGGAAATTTGATGATGTGAATCTTCCCAGTGTGTTGCTAAGCTTGAGGAGATATTTTTAGTGCGTATTTTGCTTTTATGCTCCGTCAATCTGATTTTCATCTTCCTTTCAGTTTTACCAACGTACAACAGTCCGCATGGACATTTTATGGTGTAGATAACGTTTTCAGAATTGCACGTGCTGCTGCTCAAGATTTTAATTTTTTTCCCAGTTCAAGGATGTAGTAGGATATCTCCTGAAATTACGTTATGGCAGTGAATGCAGTTCCAACATTTATATGTGCCATTTTTCTTGACTGAAGATTCCGTAATTGTTGGTGATTTGTTTTTCTTTGATAGCATCTCCTTTAAGTTATGTGCTCTTTTGTATGCAAACAATGGTTTTGCAGAAAATAATTAGTTGAAGTTGGTTTCTAACTCAAGTAAGTCCCATCGTTTGAGAATGATCTTTTTGATGATTAATGATGCTGTAGAGTATTTAGATACAAACACTGAACGAGTATTAGGTTGTTTAGGAGTTTTGATGAGTAGTTCTTCACAGGATCGATTTTTCACTTTGTTAAGTTATCGTAGCAAAGGATCTTCAGGATACCCTCTCTGAATGTAATCCTTGATTTGTTGTTGCCAAGTCTCTTCACAAGCCGTATCCGTGTTTGAAATTCGTCAAGTTCTTAAGATTTGTGAAACTGATAGATTTCGAATTAAAGAAGATGGGTGGAAACTACTGAATAATAGAGCATTGTTTTTGTCTGTAGGCTCCAGTATCACACAAATCTTTGGATACTTTTGAATTGCTTGTTAAACAAGATTTAAAATAGATCCAATATTCCCAAAAATGTAAAAATTTAAGCAGAGCAGAACACAGTGCATTGACAAACTTAGCAAGAAATCCCAGCATCATATTTCTAAAAGCAGACACATTGGGTGGACTTGTGTTAATGGACACTAAGCACTACGAAAGTAAAGTTTTGGAACACATTAACAATAAGGAAATTTATGGAGACTTAACAGGGGATCCTACCATGGAAATTTCAAAAACTCTTAATCTGATTTTAGAAAAAGCAGAGGAATTAAATTGGATTGACTCATCAACAAAAAAATATCTCAGCCCTCAATTTCCATGGAGACCCAGAATCTATTTACTACCCAAAATTCATAAAAGCTTGATCAACCCTCCGTTTAGACTAATTGTTTCCGGATGTGACTCTATATTTGAGAAACCAGGACGTTACATAGATGCTTTTCTTCAACCATTCGTACAGAATTGGAAAACTTACATTGAAGACACCACGGATTTCTTACAAAGTTTGCAAACGATTAGAAATCAATCTACGGAGAATTGGATTTTGTGTACTATTGATGTAGAAGCACTCTACACGTCCATACCCCACGCTAATGGACTTGAAGCAGTAGAATGGGCCTTACTTCAACAAGAAAATTTGAAAACACCAAAATATTTTATCTTACAATTACTGGAATTTTGCCTACAAAACAGCTATTTCAATTGGAATGAGAAGTTCTATATACAGTTAAATGGAACTTCCATGGGTTTTCCGGGAGCACTAGTCTATGCCAACACATACATGGCCAAATTCGAAAACGACTACATTCTGTCAGATTTGACATGGCAAGATGGTTTGATCTTCTTCCGACGATTCATAGATGACTTCTTCCTCATTAGGAACAAATAAGAACCAGCTCTGACGAACAACATACGAACACTAAACTCCATTGATTCTCAAATACAATTTACCTACACCATCAGCAAAAAGGCACTTTCATTTTTGGATGTTTGGATTAATATTGAACGAGGTGAAATACACACTAGCATGTTTAAAAAACCTACAGACAAAAACAATGCTCTATTATTCAGTAGTTTCCACCCATCTTCTTTAATTCAAAATCTTGTGAAGAGACTTGGCAACAACAAATCAAGGATTACATTTAGAGAGGGTATCCTGAAGATCTTTTGCTACAACAACTTAACAAAGTGAAAAATCGATCCCGTGAAGAAGTACTCATCAAACTCCTAAACAACCTAATACTCGTTCAGTGTTTGTATCTAAATACTCTACAGCATCATTAATCATCAAAAAGATCATTCTCAAACGATGGGACTTACTTGAGTTAGAAACCGACTTCAACGGATTATTTTCTGCAAAACCATTGTTTGCATACACAAGAGCACATAACTTAAAGGAGATGCTATCAAAGAAAAACAAATCACCAACAATTATGGAATCTTCAGTCAAGAAAAATGGCACATATAAATGTTGGAACTGCATTCACTGCAATAACGTAATTTCAGGAGATATCCTACTACATCCTCGAACTGGGAAAAAAATTGAAATCTTGAGCAGCACCACGTGCAATTCTGAAAACGTTATCTACACCATAAAATGTCCACGCGGACTGTTGTACGTTGGTAAAACTGAATTATCGAACAAGTACCTAAACTTCCAGAAAGAGACAATTCAAAATATCTGTTACAGAGAGAAGTGTTCTGGATAAAAAAACTGCAAACCATGACTCCCCAAGGTCTCAATGACAAATTGGAAATGATCTGTTTTCTGTAGTCATACGTATATGCAATCTGAAACACCACCTAAGGATCCTCACACAGAATAGCAACAAGCATACATTGGAGAGATAATTCACTAAGATTCACACTTAGGCTCAGGACACTAATTCCCATCAGACTCAATAGAGTGTACAACCACACTTAGAATGCTCAAGAAACAATTATAGCACATTATAATTACAATTTCTGCATTATGAAAACGTGATAAAAGCAACTATTTATTTCTTATTGAGAAGATTGTAAACATACTTATTTTCACATCAGCACTGTGGTGTATTCACTGTTTTTCAATGTTTTATTCGTTTTCACTAACACTGAATATCATCAACCAGCACATCGAATTATGATATTCATCCACTAATGTTGGAACTAAAGTTCGTGCTAATAGTAGCTATGAGCATTATTATCATCCCCATAAATTACGCGTATATCAGCATAATGGTTAATTCTCTTAGTTCCGCTTTTATAACTTCTAGCCTGCTTCAACATCATTATTTACAATACAGAATTGTGGTATTTTTCTGTATTAACAGAGTTCGTTGTAATCTTCATTTTGATATTTGTCTTGAGCTCCGCTCTTATATTATTATTATTATTTTTACAAGATCATCGGATTACGGCATTACTTGTATTACGGCAGTGTACAGAGACAGCGTCTCCCTTCAAAAATTGCTTAACCACAAAGCATACATATCATTCATTGAATAGCTGAACGGTGAGTCCGTTTTCAGTGTCACTTATTTTCCATACTACGTCATCGCGACGATGGTTGAAACCAGGAAGTGTACTCGGGATGCTCACGGTACACGCGAACGCTGGCGTCCTCGTAACCAAAATGGACACGAACATCATCCTGGTAGGTAGCATTGATATATCTCTTGGAAATCCCAAATATTACTTTTAGTAGACATTATATAAATCGGAATCGTTCTCACTACAGGTAGTTCACGACGTGAGTTACGGAGTCCTCAGTCTTGAACACAGCTTCTGAAACGCCCAGTTCAGTCCACATTCGCACACCTTATATCTTCTTCAAGGTGAGCTATATTCCATCCGCAAATGTAGAATTTTTCGCATGTTCCCTACTATAAATTTAAGCATTTAATTTCTCTGGATTTTTAGGAACACAACAAAGAATAACTGAGAGAACTTCGCCCATTCTTATTAACACATAGAGAGCAGGTACGCAAGAGTTCATTCACAGTAATACTTGATTGCTTCTGATGTGGTAAAGTAACATCTATCTTTACAATATAGTGTTTCTTTTTATAGCGACTGAATCTTGTGAAGTACAGAATACTGGTGTAGAATAACCAGGTACCAAAAACAATTCACATAGCACCTTTCACCTTGGTGAAGGGAGCACAGTGCACTTAGAAATAATAACCTTGAAACATAGCTGATTCCAAAAGTGCAGATTTTGAAACTTTCTCCTTTTTCTTCACAGCATACCCCTGATGAAGGGACAGAGAGTCCCGAAATGCATTGGGTTTTTTAATGAATTTACATTTCGTTTTGTTCAAAAAAACATGTAATCTTGTTAATCTCAGTTTTGTTTATGTTAAAAAAAAGTGATAAGGAAGAAAGTATATGTTCATGAAAAATGTAAAATTGTTTGAAAACTGTATTGATTAAAAAACAGAATCGTATGGAAAGGAAAAAAAACTTTCACTTGCAGTGCAGATTGCAGTCCTAGTAATATTTTCAGTACTAGGCCACTCACTAAGTTTTAAATGAATTGTGCCATATGATGACATTCTCCCATACGTTGTTAAAAATCGCCCATAATCAACATATCGGCTAATGCCTAAAGTATTCTATGATTTAATAATCTGAGGGAGTGAGCACCTCTTTTTATTGCCATTTTTTTGTTACTTGGGATTAGAATGTAAAAAGTACTATTATTTGTACCTATTTCCCACTTTCTCTCAATTTTATTAAGCTATTGTATGGTGTTGTATTCATAGTGCTATAGTATTGTGCTTTTATGGCAGTAATTGCCTAAATAAAGTTCTTTTGACTTGACTTGAAAGACGGCACCCTCTTTGAAGCTTCCAGAAACATGGCTGGTTGTGGTAGGCTGGCTACAACTAGTCAGAGACCACACTAGTGCTTGGTAGGCTTTTATGGGACCCTCTAAAGTGTCTCTTGTGTGCATTTATAATACAACTAGCACTGGCATTAGCGAGGATTTGTTAAGATGAGATGTTTGGTACCAAACATCTGAGGGTACAGTGAAGTCATCATGGAGGTAGGAAACACGTAAGACAAGTATCCATCCATTGTACTCTTTTTGGCTTCCCTGAGCACTTACATTATCCAAGAATGGACTGACTATTGTATGGCCACATCTATTCACGTAGATATGTTCACACATGAAATATAGTGAACCCTGCCTTAGGGCTGTGTGGCCTGCAGTAGGTGTGATTTACCTATATCTAGTGCAGTGTATGAGGGCATGATACACAGGGCTGTGTGCCATGTCGACTCTTTGGCTTTCTCTATACCAAGACATGCAGCCTGAAATGGCAGACTCCCTGATCTTCTTCTGACCCTCTACAGTACCTATGTACTAGGTACCAGGGGTACCTTTTACTAGGGACATACAGGGGTTACTGAAGTTGCACTAATTGCGATACAGTTTTGGGGAAGAGATCTTGCACTGAAACCTGGTTTGCAGGGGCCCAGTGCACTTAAAGTTTGAAATCACATCAGGCATCAAGCAGAGAGTTGGGGCTAACCATGTCAAAAGAGGCACCTTCCTACATTATATGTGTGTGTAAGTGTGTAATAGATATTTTGAATATATGAGGGCAGTGTATGAGGTCCCCTAGTATTTGCTCTACAAATGGAATTACTACTTTTCCACTCATTCTGAAGAAGATAAGTTGATGCAAACTGCAATTTCTGAGCAATGACTGCTATTGGTGGCCTGTTCCAAGAAAGGAACAATCATGCTTCGTGTGGCAAATTGACGTACAAGGGTTCAAAAAAATATCAAAAGACACAAATGGTGTCCATTCATCTTGACAATTGAAATTCTCTGCTATAGTTTTTTTTTAAATTGTGACATGCATGTGTTTGTGTAGTTGTGTGTGCGGGAAAGTTATTTAAAATATTGGTTATGCACAGCATTGCTATACAGTGGGTGAGGTACCACCAAGGAGGCAAAAACATACAACAAACTAAAAGACAAGTCAGCAGAGGCAATGAAGAAATGGCCTTTACCGACAAGCATAGTGAAGGCACATATTTAAAAAAGTTCATACTTTATTAAATTATTGTGAAGTACAGGAGCTCTTTGCATATGCCCAACTGTATCCTACCTATCTCTGCAATTGTGCATTCAATCTGTGTGTAGAAAAAGGGAACATTTCCTGTCCCACATCAGGCATAATACTCATGAAGCCAATTTTATGTCATGCAATTTCCAAACCATATGCCTTTTTAACATTGCTTATTAAAACTGGTTTGAGACATAAAAAATCAAATAAGGCTTCTTCCCGCAAGCTCTTATGCACATGCTCTATCAATTTAAAGACATGATGCTCCTAAATATTCTTTCTCTATCTACTCTATAAAACTATATCTATCTATTTAACAATGCCTTCATTAAGTTTAGTTTATATTAAATATATATTAAAGCTGTTTGTACATTTGTGGATGTGTGCAAATATATGAACATGGTTGTAATGAACAGGATTCTGCATCCTTCTCAATCTGGTTTTCGAACCGGTTATTCTACGGAGACGGCTCTTCTTGGTGTAACCGAAATGCTGCACAAAAATTTGGATTCAGGCAACACAGTTGCACTTGTCTTATTGGATTTAAGTGCAGCCTTTGACACGGTGTCCCATGCTGTGTTGATAAATGCCTTACAACCCATAGGGGTTACTGGTTCTGCACTTAGCTGGTTAACCTCTTTTCTCACTGACCGTGCGTTTCAGGTCTTCTCTTCTGCAGCAAATTCCAAGACGCATTCATCCCCGTATGGAGTTCCACATTTATGTTAGACCCCGGCAACAATTGTTGAAGGAGCTTGGTTGTCATTATTTTCATACGCTGACGACACACAGATTATTTTTTCACTTTCTGGGGGAAAAAACTATGAGCCTTCTGCTCTTCGGACTGGGTCGAGCAGAGTGGCATCTTGGATGCATGCCAAGCTGAATGGTGAAAAAACTGAGATCTCGGTACTAGGGAAAGACAAAGAGCTCTGGGGTCCACAACACTGGCCCACAGAAATGGGTGCAGTTCCGCAGCCTTCCCATCATGTTCGCAACCTTGGCTTTATTTTTGACGACTCACTAACCATGCGTCATCAAGCCACAAAGGTTGCTGCAAAATGTTTCACCATTCTGAAGTGGCTGAGAAAAATCGAGTGGATGCTCCCAAGCCCTACTCAGAGAACCGTAGTCCAGTGTCTTGTTACATCTAGACTGGACTACGGTAACATCCTCTATCTTGGAGCTAACAAGGATGTCATACTAAAGCTACAGAGAGTACACAACTCCGCGGCCAGATTGCTTTGCCGAACTCCTAGAACAGCTTCTACTTTCGCTTCCCTGAGCTTCTACTTCTGCTTCCCTGATTGGTTAAGAGTTGAAAATCGGATTAAGATTAAAGCTCTGAACTATATATTCAGAATTAAGCACGGCATGGCTCCAATGTATGTGCAAAATCTAGTCCATCTCTATTTGCCTTCCCGTACTCTCAGATCCACTACTCAGGCTAAATTTCAGGTGCCAAAGATCAGACTATCCCGCATGGAGGCCGTTGTTTTTCCTATTTGGGCCCTATTCTGTGGAATGCTCTACCGCTGTCACTTCGTACACAGATGAATGTTACACTCTTTCGTAAATCTCTTAAAACCTAGCTTTTTAATCAGTAAGTTCTGCTCCCATATCTTCTGTTGTTTCCGCCGGGAAACCCTTTTGGGTAGCTGTCGCGCCTAGATATAAATTTAAATAACATACCATAACATAACCTTGTTGAAGCCTCCTTCTGTACCTGAAATTACCATAGCCATCCTCCCAGACAACAAGTTGCCAGGCAAGACAGACTTCAAAAGCCTGGAGAAAGAATTGCATCTGCATCCATGGACACGTTATCCTCCAACATGGAAAACCTGTTGTTCAAACTCCACGTCACAGCCAGCTTTACCCTAAGTGGCATATTCATCTATAAACCACCAGGACTGCACATCAACTTTACTGACACCATCACAGACTTTGTCACATGAGTCACTCTTGTTGCTAGCAATTACAGTCTACTTGTAGACCTGAACTTTCACCTGGAAGACCAAGCCAACCCCAACTCAAGAGCATTCATTGCAGACCATGGAAAGCTGGGACTCCTCCAACGAGTAAAGGTACCTACCCACGTCGACAGACACCTTCTGGACCTTATTTTCACCAACTTAAGCAACATCTTAGTTGACAGGCCCCACCAGTACCCTGAACAGACCAACCCCTCATCAAGTTCAGCGTCCCCGCTCCAGGCCAACACACACACCCCAACGACAGACCAGCCTGCTGAAACTGGAGCAGCATCACTTACAAGGACTGAAACACTGCGCTCAACACCCAGCAACCGGAACACAGCAACAGCTTTGAAAAAAACATCAAGAACTTGAACAATTGGATCCCTTCCTAAGCCAACTAACTGTGCCCCCTTAAAAACAGCTATACATCAAAATCCAGACCCAAGGCAGGTTGGTACATGTAGGAGCTCAAACTGATAAAACATCAGTGTAAACTACTGAAGCGCAAATGAATAATGAACCAGGACATTGCAGACAGGAACATCAGCGAATCCGCCCTAAGTTGCTACAACCAAATAATTCAGCCTACCAAACGCACAGCTCTGGCAAACTGCCTAGTTACCAGTACCAATAGAAGCATAGAAACCCTCACCATTGTGAGGATTTCACCTCATCATTTGCAGTCTTCAACTCGATCATCCTCTCGAAAAACCTTGACAACAATCTCTCTTAACTACATGTCTCATCATCATCCCAGAAGAAACTGCCACCACCTGAAAGTCCATCCATTCAGCCATCCCATCAGATCCCTTGGCCATCACGCCTGCTCCAGAGGACTGCAACCCATCAACACCATGCTCACACCCATTCTAAATGCCTCCATCTGTTTTGCAACCATCCCAGATGCTTGCAAACATGCAACTGTCTTCCCATTGCTGGAGAAACCCACTGTGGACCCTTCAATGCTCTCCAGCAACAGACCGATTTTCCTGCTATTATTAAGTCCCAATGTCTTAGAGACCACCATCAGCAGAAATTTAACAGAATACCTCAATGACCACCAACTACTCAACACCACACAGTCTGGTTTTAGACCAAACCACAGCACGGAAATGCAACATTGGAATTCAAGGACCTCACCAGCTCCCCTTGCTGCCGGTCACTCCTCCTTGATGACAGGCTGCTGCTGCCTCAGACAGCCTTTTCATAGTCTGCCTTCCTGCTCTCCTGCTGCCAGCCTCACCTACATTCCTGCACCCTTGGCTCAACCCCCAAGATTCATGTGCCCAGGCTCCAGGACTTAGTGTTACTTGCCATTCCCTGTTCCCGCTCCGTTTTTCCCACCTCCCGCCTCCCCAGCGCTCCTCCGTGGACCTACTTAATGGTGGCAGCAGTGTGGCTTTACCAAAGGCAAGATGGTCTGCGATCGTCAGAACCTGGACTGCGCCCATCACCAGGACCCCTGGCTTTCCCACCACTTGCCGCTACACAGCCGAGGAGTTCCTGGCCCTGAATCCTGGACACAGAAACAACATCGGGTACACTTTGTCCCCACAATCAACCAAAAGATCCTTCACCTTCTGCCATTGCCGCTTTTCCTGCAACACAGGACTGTTGAGCCACTTCAGCCCAGAAGACCATGAACAACCCGGAACTGCACCAATGCATCCTGCTCAATGCTTGATCCCTCTGCAAACACTTTATGGGAATCTGGGACCATCACCACCCACTTCCCTAACATCGCCTTTCTCACCAAAACTAGCCCCTCATCAAACCCCAACATAGCCACCGCAACTCCAGATGGCTACAAGATGATACACAGCGGCCACACCAACAAACATGGTGGGAGCATCGCCCTCATCTTCAAGGAAACCATCAAATGCTTCACCACCAATGGTGACCCCACGCCCCTCATGGTACACCTCAACTTCAAACTACAGAACAATGTCAAGACAAGGACAAGAGCCACCCTTGTTTACAGACCCTAGGGGCCTCAACTGGCTTTCGATGACATCAACTCCACCCTTATTGCCCCCCTAGCTTTCTGCTCCTACCACAACATCGTACTAGGAGACCTCAATTTCAATGTTGATGACCCAAACAATGCCAAATCCCCCACCCTCCTGGAGAACCTGAACAACATTGGCCTCACCCAACTGGTCACCGATCCTATGCATAAAGCGGGACACACACTCAACCACATTTTTACCACTAGTGACAGAATCAGATTCAGCTACGTCATAGAACTCACCTGGACTGACCATGCCATATTTCACTTCACCCTCTCTGATCCTCAGCACACAATAACCAAGCATCACAGCTCCTCCCACCGCAACTGCTGCAAGGCAACTGAGACACAGTGGACACAGGTCCTTAGCGACTCCCAACCCGAAGCTTCATCAAAAACTCAACTAGACTGTCCAGAACTTCTCTGCTTGTATCACCAGATGCACCTATAGAGTCACCCCAATGTGGGCTGTGATGGCTGCTCTCTAGGCTTCCTTGATGGGCAAATGGTAATTGCAGAGAGCTGCTTTGTGAGCGGCTCTGTTGGAGGGGTTTGCTTGTGGCGTGCCATTGTTTCTTGAGTTGCCAACCACACAAAAGAACTTTTCAAAATAGTCACAGAATTCCCCAATCCAACAGCCACTGGGAACAAAATCTATCCCTCACAAGAACTTGGTGATACCCTCTCAGACTACTTCCAGAGCAAGATCACCACCATCTTCGACAATTTCAACCGCTAACCAAAAGCTCTCAACAATACCTGCCTCGACCCACCAGAGAACACCAGCCAAACAATCCCCACTTGGTCTCCGCTCGGTTCACTGATAGAATATTGATGACAAAAACATTGATGTTAAAAAAATCGAGGAAAAAATATAAAATACAAAATATGGACTTCCATACCCACACAGGTAAGTACAAAAATATTGAATCAAACATATCAATGTAAATATATATCTAAAATAAAATAATATATATTAAATATATTAAATATTAATATTATTTTAACCAAATAAATTACATTTGATATACATTTTAACACAATATTACACATAAACAATAAAAAACACACACACATAATAACTTATCCATATATATATTTACTTTAAAATAATTGATACATTATCTTTCATTTATTTTAAAACTTTAACATTATATAAAAAGATTCTACAATAAATTAAAAATTAAACAATAACAAAAATGGCAAATTAAATTATACAATCAGTGCCACAGTAGGGAAAGTGTTGGAAAGCAAAAAAAAAGAGTACTATTCCAACTCCAGTGAGTGCAACAGTAGGGAAAGTGTTGGATAGGGGAGGGGTAAAAATGGCCATTCACACTTCAGTGAAAGCAACGGTAGGGAAAGTGTTGGATAGGGTAGGGTAAAAAATTAATATTCCCACTCTGAAGAATGGAACAGTAGGGTATAGTATTGGATAGCGGAGGAGTAAAAATTACTATTCCCACTCCAAAGAGTGCAACAGTAGGGAAAGTGTTGGATAGCAGAGAGGTAAACATTACTATTCCTACTCCAGTGAGTGCAACAGTAGGGAAAGTGTTGGATAGCAGAGGTGTAAAAATTACTATTCCCACTCAAGTGAGGGCAACAATAGGGAAAGTGCTGGATAGTAAAGAGACATACATTGCTATTTAAACTCAAACAGTTAAACAAAAATAAAAACATAAAAAATATAAGAAATCATTAAAAAAATAAACAATATTTAGAAATGAAAAATCAACTATATTAAATATGTACACAGTAAAAATATTATGACATTAATTACATATACAAACCTACAAATAATATATAATATAAAATAATAAATATATTTATAAAATAAAATTCTTAGAATATATTTAAAAAGCAAATACATTAATTAATACATAAATGTATTTATTGTATTTCCTACCCCATAACACAACACCAATAACAAAACACTTCAACATTTCTAATTACATTTCCCCCAAAATTAACATAATTCGTAATGAATTTAAAAAATAATATTAACTAAAAAAACGAATACACATTTATGGACTACAGACACTTTAACACTATGACATCCACAACACACACCTAAAGTAAACTCTAAAATAATAAAACACAATTAAAACTTATTTATAAATTAAAAACTATTGCCATTAACAACTAATAATGACGTAATTAAAATGTATTTATTACCCACCCTTTACCCCTTAAAATTAAAAACAACAAACAATTAATCAAATAGCCAAAATACATATGAAATAACTAACATTAACAACTATGTTAATTAATTAAATACAAGTTAATTCCCACCCTTTACTCCTATAAACACCAAAACAAACACCTAAAATTAATTACACAATTACCATATTTAATTACCAATTAATTAATTTAAATTAATTAACATCCAATTAATTCATCAATTAATACATTACTTCCTGCCCTTGACACCGATACACAACACAGCACACACCTAAAATGAATTGCACAATTATCGTAGTTAATTACCAATTAAATAATTTAAATTAATTAACAACCAATTATTAATTACATCAAACATTTAACACTATAACATCTCAATTAAGCAAATATTAATAAATAAAAAATAACCAATACATTTAAATAAATTAAATTACTTCCCACCCACGTCTCCAATAAACCCACAACCTGCTATAGAACTAAAAACGCAAAATTCAAATAAATAGCAAATTAATAACTACTAAATATTTAACGCATATATTAAAATTAAAAACAATTCTTATCCAAAAAACATACAACACATACATATAAAATAAATACTAAAATACATAACATTAATGAGCAAACAATATTTTTAACAACTATATTTTGGCAAACAATATTAAACAAGTCGATATTTTTAACATCGATAATACTTACCTAAAATCGATAATCTTGACCACATGAATCTGTATGTCGATGTTTCTGACCCACGATATTTGCAACTCTATATTTGTACAAGTCGATATTTTTGATTCGATATTCTGTCCCTGCACCCTCAGCTCACAACCCTGATCCCAATGGCAATCATGACATCCATCCACTCTAGGGCACCCACCTACCCCTGCCCCCACCTTCTTTTCAGCCTCAGATCCAACTCAATCAGCTCAGAACTCACCAGCTTCATTAATATCTCAATCACCACAGGAGCCTTACTGGACCGATGAAAATACACAGAGGTTAGAACCCTCCTAAAAAAGAACTCTGTGACCCCAGTGCACTCTGAAAATATTGACCAATCTGCCTGCTTCCTAACCCTGCCAAAGTATTTGAGAAAGCCACCAACAAACAACTTACCGAATACCTTGAACAAAACCACCTACTACATGTCTTGCAATCAGGATTCTGTGCCAACCACAGCACTGAGACAGTGCTGATCGCTGCTACAGATTACATCAGAACCCTCCTCAACCACATATAGACTGTGACCCTGATCTACCTCAACCTCTCAGTTGCATTAAACACTGTATCCCATCACACCCTCATCAACATACTCTACAACATCGGCATACTGCAAAAACACCCTCAAGTGGATCACCTCCTTTCTTACAGGGCTCAAACAGAGCACCAACAGCTGTCTCCCTTCACCTCGAACCCAAGGATATCATATGAGGCACACCCCAAGGATCATCCCTCATCCCCACCTTGTTCAACACCCTCAAGGATATCCTGACTCTGGCCTTAGCTGTGTTTAATCTTACACCTGCTCAGCGACAGCATACCTCCCAGAATAACACAACAATTCAAATAATTCAACATCCATTCTGATCTGCTTAACAATGGATGTGGACAGGAGTAAAGTTTATATAACATGTTTTAAATATGACTTGCAAATGGGATGAAAGCAATTTACTGTATCATATACAATCCATATTTAGTAATGTGTGTGATCTTTATAACAATACCCATAAACTAACTTTGTTGGTGTCCACAATTTAAAGTTCTATTCTTTCCTGGATCTCTGTTGTTCCCAACACAGTGACCACAGCGTCCATTGAATAGACATCTCTATTACTCACAAAAGATTTGTGAAGCAGCTGGCAGAAAGGTATGGGGCCCACCACACAAAAAGAAGATATGTAATTAGTTAAACTATAACCATGTGGTCTCTGTGGCATAAAAGGCTACTGTGCAGATCCCTTCATACAAGTAATGCAACACAGTGCAGCTTAAAAACTAAAGGAAGAGACAAACCAGCGTATCGTCTCTTTAAATTTTGTGCTGTTTTCTTCTCTCTCTGCACTGGTGCACCTAAGACTGTCTTGCGCCAACTCCCACACCCTTGCACCATAGTGCAAGATAGTGTGAATTCTGTAAGAAATATATTTGTACTAGAAGGAGACCCTTCCAGTAGAGAACCTTCACTTTAAGTCCTTTCCCACTATGTATGCATCCTGCACAATGCAGCACACGTACAAAGTGGGAAAGATGAAGAGAAATGCAAATGTTTCTCCTTGTTGCACCGGTCTCAATGAGGCATATGATTTTGGTGCAAATCCCTGTCTACAGTTTCTTGTAGATGGGGATTTGCGTCATAACACATGGGTGGGTGCATGTACAGTATAAGAACTTGTGCATCATATTCTGTGGCTTTCATCATACTGATGAGTATATATATATATATATATATATATATATATATATATATATATATATATATACATATATATATATATATATATATATATATATATATATATATATATATATATATATATATATTTATACAAATAGAAATTGGGTTACAGGTAAATTGCCCGGCGCTCAAGTAATCTCAGACACTGGTCCCCACCAATGTGGTTCAAAATATAAATACAAACACTTCTGAGAACAAAAGTAATCAATGTTTTCAATAATCCACAAATGATAAGTCTTCTTAGTTGATTAATTTCTTGATGTTTTATTCTTATTTCTTAAAAGAATTCGCAAAGAAATATCACAGTAAATGCCAACATGTGTTTCGCGCCAGCTGCGCTTCTTCAGGGCTCATCTTCCATTATTGGTGTCTTTTTAAATAGGCTGACAAAATCTTCCCAGTTGATAGGCTCTCCCTTTATTGAGAAACAGTTCCTTGTCCTTGATTCTATTCCGCCAAAACCTTGTATTTGAAGTTTAAAGTCTGTTTAGTAGCTCACTTAGCGTTCCATAATACGACCGCTAAAAGATGAAGAGGGTTCCAGGTTCAGAACATCCGTCTGTTAGCAAAGGTCATATATATATATATATATATATATATAACCTACTGGCAGTCGCCAGTAGGTAGTTATAGTTAGGACCAAGTTTCAATAGTAAGACCATTTTTTGTTTTGCTTATAACATTGGCGTCGTTTGATGAATCTTCATGAAATTTTCCAAACTAATTCTTTGTTCATATCAGCTCCTATGTTGAAAGTTTGGGGGTGATTTGTCAAGGGGGGCCAGGAAAATAGGAGGCTCCCAAAACATGTTTTCTCCATGCAATTTCCATAGGAAATTTTAGACAAGGCTACACGTCGAACGGGTGAATGAAATTACCCCAAATTTGGCAAGGAGAAGTGTCTTGGTGTAGAAAGTACACTTTTGTTTCTTTGGTGTAAATCCGTTCAGTAGTTTTGGAGATATATCGAAATTTACAGATATCGATATTTGGGAATTCTGTCATCTGATTGGCTGAGGCGTTACGAGCACAGGCTTGCTGGTTATTGGCTGCAACTAGGAAGTGTTGGCAGCCATTTTGTGATTTTGTTGAAGCGAGTAAGGGGAAAAAAGGGTGAAAAAAGTAGGAAAGAGGAAGGTACTAGCGCTGTGAGCTCTGTGGGGTGGTTAGAGTGTACTATACAGGGAGTGTGAAGCGAAATATTCACCCCTACCAGTGTGAAAGTGCTGTTTTGCCCAGAGTGAGATGGTGTTGAGGTGAGGTGCCGGTACACTCGGATATGAAACCGTGCACCTAAACCTTGAGCTGATTGCTGTACACTGATGTGCTCTGGGTGCTGTAGCATAGCTGTGCAAGTGATGTTAGTATGCGTTTAGACTATAGTGGGAGTGGGAAGCAAACTACTCACTCCTACCCGTCTGAAGGCTCGGGGATCAAACCGTGAGCCTAAGCCGTGAGCTGATTGCTGTAAAGTGATGTGCTGTGGGCGCTGTAGGATTCTGGCCACTGTAGCATACCTGTGTAAGTAGTGTTAGTATGCATTTGTAATAAACAGGGAGTGGGACGCGAACTACTCACCCCTACTGGTGTGAAGACTCAAATGCAGTGTTTTAGAAAGCAGGAATAAAGAAATAATCATGAAGAATATAATGCAGAATGTTGCAATGCCACAGAAGACCAATGGTGAAATCAGGTGTGTCTATGAAAGTGGCTGTGTGTAATAAAGCGATGGAGTCTGCAAGTTATATAAAAAGTGTCTTTATTTAAGTGCCATAAATGGACCCACTGGTGCAAGAGCTAAGGCATCCAGCTGAGGCAAACTCCAACCGCTTCTGCTGTATTCAAACCTAAGCTCCTGCATCAGTGAATTCCAAATTACATGTTACAGTTCCATGTGACATAAACAATACCTATTAGACATGAATGACTCTAAATTCTATAATGAAAATAAAGGTGGGATACGATTTCCACATGTATCCTTTAAGAAAACAAAAACAAAAAATAATATTCCAAAATGTAATCATCAAACTTCCTAGGTAGCCTGGAACTCTTTTTTTGTAACACAAAATTATCAACAGCAGAACAGTCAGCAATCTCTTCTACAGTAGATTCAATCTGGTGCGTGTCAGAATTGGTAATAGTTCTACTCACACCGGAACTTTGAGGAGAAACACAAACATTGCACATTCGGTACCCTTCTCGTCAAACCAAACATTATTTTCTTCAGCCCTTTCAAAAAACATTCTTGTGCAAGAGCTAAGGCATCGAGCTGAGGCAAACTCCAACTGCTTCTGCTGTATTCAAACCTAAGCTGCTGCATCAGTGAAATGCACATTACACGTTACAGTTCCATGTGACATAAACAATAGCTATTAGACATGAATGAGTAAATTCTATAATGAAAATAAAGGTAGGATACGATTACCAGACTGTGCCAACCAGTTCCTATCTTGCGATCAAGATCAAGATCAGTTTTCTGATCTTGATCGCCAGCTTGTGAGAAGAGGCTGAGGATGAGCTAATTTGTGTGAAAGGGCTTTGTTGATAACAGGCAGGCAGAGAGACGTGTACACTAAGAATAGACATGGTTTCAAAATGGATGTCGGGTTTAGGCTTATTTAGCAAGTAAATAGCGTATTTGCATAGGCCATACATCACCCATCCCTGGTTAGGCTGGAAACGTAAGGGGCAATAATGAAAACAGAGTTCAAATGCCTGAGTATACTTAAAAGTTATTATATGAAAATAGTTCAATTGAAGTGTATTAAAAAAATTTATAGGAAAAAGTAAAAAAAGTTGGAAAAAATCAATCCAAGGATAATGTGAATTTCTTACAAGTCTTGGAGATTGCAGTCCAGAAGTTCTTCAGCGGCTTGAGATGCGTATTATTCCAAGAGGTGATTGTTGCCATCGTGTGAGAAAAGCGAAGCGATCCAATTCATATCCTCGAAGGGACAATAATGTTCCTCGAATGTTGGTGCGGCAATTTGAATTTTTCCAGGCAATCTGCAATGTTGTCAAGGGTCGCACGTTGCAGGAGATCTTTCGTGACGGCACAGAAATCCCATTCCACCAGGATATCTTTTTGCGTTGCATCCGCCATTGCTCCACTGGCCGAACAATCAAGTTCATGGTTTTCAAGATACTCCATTACCTGCTGGATATCGGGAGCGATTGTTGGGATGTGGCAAGGCATATATCCATTCGCCAGTCGAATGGGCAGTTTTTGCAATAAAAAGATGGTTGCATGCAAATTGCATATGTGTAAATAAATGTCATGTTGTAGCTGGCTCCCATAATAGATAGAGGCAGGCAGCCGAAAAGTTGTTCCATTTTTTCACGGTATTGACGTAGCTTTGCGTAGAGGCGTATTCTGTCAGACATGATTGTTACCACAGGGAGTGCGGCCATTTTTTACAAGCCAAAATAGTAGTAGGATGGCGAGAATTATGGGCACTGTTCCTGGTATTCCAGAGATGATCGAATGAATGAAGTCTGGTATTATACCAAAAACAGTTTGAAAGCCTGTGACAAGGCCGGAGGAGACAATGTTAAAAAAATGTGCCAGACCTTGAGTGTCAGATGTGTTGAAAATTGTGAAACAATTCACAAAGGGTAATGGGAGGTTTGTATTTAAAAGGGACTGTATTTTACTTGAAGTTCGTGCTATCTGCCGTTGATACATTTCCTTTGCAGAAGTGAGGGACTCTTCTGTTTGAAACAAAAGCGCTTTCAGTTTGCTCAGTTTAATGAAATCTGTTTTCAAAGTAGGTATTGAAGGCCAAGTTGAACTGTGGGAGTTACTTTGTTGGG
Organism: Triturus cristatus; assembly: GCF_964204655.1. Classification (NCBI taxonomy): domain Eukaryota; kingdom Metazoa; phylum Chordata; class Amphibia; order Caudata; family Salamandridae; genus Triturus; species Triturus cristatus. The sequence continues at coordinate 594,372,304 of NC_140590.1, read as the reverse complement.
TGGGAATAGACATTGCCACAGGAAGTTATTCGATTTGAAACAGTAAGTTATTAAGAACCAGATAACTGCCATTAGAAAGCTGTGTGAATGTTGGTCTGATTGTGGGAGTAGGCGTGCTTTTAAGAAAGCACGCAAGATTGGGGGCTGTAAGCTTAGAAGCGTTGTGCAGTTGGACATTCTTGCATAGTAATGAATGACTGCCATTGTGGTTCCACTTTTCACCTGTAAAAAAAACTTCTGTATCCTCTTTAAGATAGTGATACGTAAATGGGAGAAACCACTGCTCGTGAATAAACGCGCTACCTTTTATAATCACATACAGTATGGCAAACAACATGTACACCTAGCAGACACAACAACACTATGTACTGTGGGAGCCTTGGCTAGCCATGTACACAAACCAAACATGGCATGGCACCTCTGCCACACAATGCAGAATGCGGAGAGAGATGGGAGCAAAGTATGTGCGAAGGTGGCAAGTGATTCTCAATTATAAAAGTATAGAATGCAAAGTTTTGAGGGTCTGTGCCGGAGAGACTTGAGTAGGCAGAGCCCAGACATGTACATGTCAACATACACTGATGGTCTATGTGCCCCCACCCCTCCAAATCTTTAGCGTAGTGTGCTGGTTTGGCGTATGCAAGGCTAGCGTAGGGGTATGAATAAAAGGCACGTTTCTCTGGGTGTGGTTCTCTTTCGGAATGGCGAACGTGTCTGCCAGGTCTGCGCAGCTTACACCGCCACGAGGCTGACACCGTGAGCGAAGGTGGGTGCGTGAATGATGCTCTCAGCCTGCTGGTACCCAGAAACCGTCATGGCCGCTGCGACGTACATATGCCCCACAGTTCTCCTTTCGACACTGTCGTATGTGAAAGAGGGACCACCACGTGCCAGCGGAAGCTCCTGGGCCGAGGTCTGCGAGCTGGGAAGGCTTCTGAGATCAACGCTGGCTACTGCAACACAGGCCCACGGCACCCAGCCTGAGGCCCAGCACCGTGGAGTGCTGTGTATACTACTAACACAGTAGTCCAACAGGTACCAACAGTGGAACGGTGTCTTAATCCCACAATGGACGATGTTAGAACTGCATCTGAAAGTGGAGATGAAAGTACTGTCTTCGGCAGGGTGGAACCAACTCTACGTCCCAACAGTGGAACGCTGTCTTGATCCCACAATGGACGATGGTAGAACTGCATCTGAGAGTGCAGTTGAAGGTACTCCCTTCGACCAGGTGCAACCAACTCTAGGTCACAACAGTGGAACAGTGTCTTAATCCCACAATGGAATATGTCCGATATTACCTGCTGCTTGGTTTTCACAGAACTCCCTCAGTTGAGGTGCTTCCGTAGCTAACTGCTGCACATGATTATTGGGCTTGGTTGACTGTAGTCACCGTGGTACAGCAGGTTGGAACAGTGAAACGGGGTCTTGATTCTATGATTGAGGATGTCAGAAGTTAAAGTCTGTGATGATTTCTGTGTATCCCCTCCAATCAGGTGCAACCAACTCCGTGCTTCCGAATCCAACGGCACGTGGCTGTGAGGCATTAATGACCACTGCCTCTGGCCTACACTGCGGTCAGCAGGGCTCACAATTCAGATTGAGTGATGATTGTTAAATTACGGAATCCAGTAGGCAACTAACTACAACGTCTATTGAAATATACACAATATCCTTTTAGTATACTTGTTTGAAGAACTTTTTTTAGATGGGTTATAGGTTTAGTACAATGACCAAATTCTTCTTGGTAGTGGAAAAGAACACTGAATAACAGTCTACACTGTGGACAGCAGAGATCGCAATTTGAATTGTTTTGATTTATTTATTGCAGAATTTTTTGTAAGTTATGGTGTTGTATTTTGTGAAGAGGAAGTGAGGAAAAGTATTCATTGATGTCTGTGCTGACTACTGCCTTCAATTTACACTGCAGACAGCAGTGTTCACAATTTAGATCAAGTCGCTATTGTAGATGACACAGTCCTGTAGGCAAAAGACATTGCTCCAGTCCGCTTTGTCCGCACTGCGCATACGCATCATCGCAGGCTCTGCATATACTTTTTGTTGCTTTGTGTACTACAAACAGGACAGCTCAAGTCAACGCCACGTGGCTGTGGGCCCATGCTGACCGCTCTCTCTGTCCTACACTGTAGACGCAGTGTTCACAATTCAGATCGAGTTGCTATTGCAGATGATGCAGTCCTGTAGGCAACAGAAATTGCTCCTCGTATGGTCCGGCGCAGCACGGATCATCGCTGGCTGTGCACATGCTGAATGCTTTTGATGTGGCTATCTGAGTGCGCTAGAACTGATGGACCTTTTATGATACAATCTTTTTGTGTATTATTTCAGATCTACTGCCTGTATCTCAGTATACCACAAGTTATAGTTCTTTTACGATAGAATCATTTGTGTAATATTTCCCATCTACTGTCTCTACCTTACTGCAGCACAAACTATTGACCCTTTTATTATTGAATCTCTGTGTGTGATCCAATGATTACTGTTGTAGTTGATGCTAGCAGCAACCATTCCCTGAGGGCTGGTTTACACTTACCCCACACGCATTCAGCACAGACGTCACTGAATATGTGATCCTGGTAATAAAAAGGAGTCGAGCACACGTGCCCGTACCCACTTCCACTATTTATCTGTGTCCGTGTGTTTATTATCTATGCATGATAGTGCCCCTGGGCCATACCACATTACATTGTGCTGTGGACAGCATATGCAACCATGTTACCTCTGGCAGTGGGGAAAACTTTGGTTATGTAACTTTTAGGTGCATGGCTATCACAGGTGGAAGGCTACTTTAGAGACCATGAATATTGATGAAGATGATGGTTGCATGTTGTGTGTAGTGTAAGATATGTGTACATAGCAAAACGTTTTCAAAAAAGCTCTCTAAGCAGAAGAGGTGTGTCTCATCAAATGCTGTAGAGAGAATAACTAAAATGGGTGGTGTTCTCCAACTGCTACAATGGGAAATGTTATGAACTAATCAAATGCTTTTTTTTAAGGTCACATGGCAATCGCGCACCCAGCACGCAAGGAGACCGCACCCTACGCGATGTTGAGAAAATATATTTACCATAATATAAGTTTATTACAGTTAGAAATATATAAATGTTTAAAATATTTTAGATTATCGCTTGCTCTCATATACACTTTAAAATTATTTAGATATAGTTTTGAGACATAAAGAAACTAGCACACTGTCAGCGTTTAGGACGTATTTCTTAAAAGAAAGGCAAAACTGATTTCAACTGCATTAGGAGCGTGTTTACAGCAATCAATAAATGGTTGACCGCCCGTGTTTAAGAGTACGTCATAGTACTCTATGACGCCCCGCTGGGTGGAGTCGATGCTACATAAGATATTACATAAATAAATATAAGGGGGCTGTTAACTTTGTTACTCTGTTCAGAGGTGGGGGGTCTGTCCTTTAACTGAAGACCCAATAAGAGATGGCAGCTAACACTTGTTTGAAGAGGCGACCCCTTTCACTGTACCTATTTACCTCTCTTATCACAAGAGCCTGGCCCCGCTGTCCCCAAACTAACCCCTCCAGCCACCTTTTCAGATCTCTTATCCGTCACCAGCGGCCTCCGCCCATGCGAGAGACATTAAACCTCTGTTTGCACAGTCGGGCCGAATGTCTGGTGTCAAAGGACAGCTGGTTATACAGGGGCTCATTCACAGAGCCTCAGTACCCACTTTGAAGAGAAGTGAGGCAAACACGCCTGCATCCTGCAGCCAGCCAGCCGAGTGTGGTTCGAGTCACTGCGTGCCGAGTCGGAGGCAGCCGCTGCACTACAGAGTAACAGGTTTGGCGTGCATGCGCAAGATGTAAAGCATCTCATGCATGCAAGAGTCTGGACAGCTCAGGCAAAAGAAAGTGCGAATGCAGGCAGCCAATCATATGAAAACAAAGCATTTACAAATGCAATAGGAATCGTAGTTACGCGAGTCCTATTGCATAGTAAACAAAAATGCGGGCGCCGAAGAAGGCAGGAACGGGAGTGGGTGGGGGGGAACAGGGGGAGGCGGGGGAACAAAAGAGTTGCTGAAGTAAAGGGGCTGATAGCCATGGAAGGATAAAAATAACGTCATGGCAGTAAGGAGGCGGGTCTAATACACCGGCAACCAATGAGAATGCAGAAATTCAGATTTGAGCCAATCAAAAGCATGGGCAAAAAGTGGGCGGAGCTTCCCCCACAATACTGTATACAGCATCTCTTGCCGAGACAGCTCATGCGCTGCCTAGGTGAAGCCTAAAAATGAGGGAATGGCATACCTGGCGTGACACCACACGTCTATGACGTAACACATGACCTGGCAGCATGCACTCGTAACATACGGAACGCGCAGCTGGCGCGACCCCATACATATATGACGTAACACGCGGCTTGGTACCGAGCACCCGTCGCATACCAAACTATGCCGTCGACACTCTTCTGATCCTCTCCTTATAGGGAGAACAGTCTACATCTCTTGAAGTGTTTCAAGATTGCATGCAAGATACAGCTCACTGGCTAAAGATAAATTCATTGCAATTTAATGCCGATAAAACCGAGGTTCTCTATTGCCTAGCAGGGAAGGCACCACCCATGCTTCCCTCGAACTTTTGGCCATTAGCCACGGCACGCCCACCGATGACTGTCGATAAGGTTCGGAATTTGGGTATCATATTTAATAATAAGCTGATGCTCGAATCACAGGTTAATAAAACCATGGGGAGCTGTTTTGCTATTATTAGAGTCCTTCACAAAATTCTCCCGCTCTTGCCAATTCATGCCCGAGCATTGGTAGTTCAAAGCACCATCTTAAGTCGATTAGACTATTGTAATGCTTTGTTGTTGGACTCTCCGAGATATCTAATACATAGGCTCCAGAGGATTCTAGCAATAGCAGCTAAACTGGTTTTGGGGAAGTCAAGACGGTTCTCTACCTCCTTGGCAGAGCTGCATTGGCTCCCGATATTGCAGAGAGTCCAGTTTAAATCCCTCTGCATAGTCTTTAAGGCCCTGCACGGATCTGGACCAGAACTTATGCAGAGGAAATTTGCGTGGTATGTACCTGAGAGAAGTCTTCACTCCTCATCAGCCAGACTGGTGAAGGTGCCAAAATTTAAAAAAATTAAATCAGGAGGTAGAGCTTTTAGTATCTCTGCCACCCGATTATGGAATAATTTCCCAATGGAAGTGAGACAACTGGTGGATCTCCCTCCATTTAGGAAGAGACTAAAAACCTGGCTCTTCCCTAGTGCATAATATGGTTATCCTGACATCTCTCCGGAACAGTAGTCTCTCTGTGCACTTATATGTTAGCGCCCGGATGCCTGATAGGTGATAGTGCGCTTTATAAATGCTAAAAATAAATAAAATAAATAAATCTAGCAGCTGGCGTGACCTCATATGTATATGATGTTAGGCGGGACGCGGTGCCACGAACCCGTCGGATACAAAATGCACATCCATTACGAGTTTAGCAATATGGAGGATAGGATTTGTGTGCTGATGGAGCTTGGTACACTACCGGTACGGGACTCCAATTTTCTCCCCCCAAAAAAATATACATACTTTTTTTTTAAGATATAAAACATTACATAATTTTTTTAATTAATAAAAAAGGATAATAGAGTTCCAAACTATTACAAAAAAAATAGAAAAAATATAGGTTTTTATAAATATTAAAATATGAAATTAAAATTTTGAAAACCTTCGAAATTCACTGAAAAAACCATAGGTTTTACAGACGTTATAGTTAGGAATTAGCATTTAAAAAACCTTTGAAATTCCCTAAAAAACCATAGGTTTCAGGGACGTTATAGTTAGTTGGACATTTGACTCATATCAAACCATAGAAATTCACCCGTTATAGTTAGTTGAGCTAACTATAACTCGCACGCCCGCATTGCACTGGTGATGACGTCACATATTACATCAGTCAAAATGCCACAACGATGAGGGTTCAAAACCTGTGCGCACAGGGAGTAACAATATCGTTCTAAATTCTCTCTCTATTGCTCAACTGTTGGTGCTCACTTTAAAATGGTCATCATCAAATCATTCCCGGATTGATGGAGATTGGCAGAATAATTGGGATGGGATGACGGGTCAATGCGGATGATAGGGATCTTGGTGGATTATTTAAGGACTGACGAATGAGGTGAGATAATGGATATAACAGGAATTTTGACAGGAAATAGGTGGGCTTGAAAAGTCGCGCTGCGATTGGAAGTAGTGAACAGGGGAGTAATGCGGATTGGATGACGGTGTCGATGCGGAAGAGCAGGATTGCTGCTCACTGGTAATGAGGCCTATGCATCAGGTGGAATAGCGGACCTGAGAAAATGAACTGATGAATGAGGTGAGAGAACAGACTTCACAGGAATCTTGATAGGAAATCGGTGGGCTTGAAAAGGCGCGCTGCGATTGGTAGCGGTGAACAGGGGAATAATATGGATTGGAGGACGGTGTTGATGCGGAAGAGCAGGACTGCTGCTCACCGGTAATGAAGCCTACGCATCAGGTGGAATAGCGGACCGGAGAGGGAACACGGTAGCTAATTAGCAGTTTAGAAATGGTGCGCAGTGATTGTATTGGATAGACCGCGGAGAGAGACATTTTGGGCAGTGGAGCCGCTTCAGTACTTACAGGTACTGGGTCAGAGAGTTTTTTAAAGAATCCTTTCGGAAAGTGAGGGGATGTAGTTAATCGGGTCTAGAATGTTTTTTCTCCTTTTTCTTTTATTAATGCAGAAATAGGATTCTATAATCGAGCCTTGCAGCCTTTATGTGAAAAGATACTCTCTGGATGTTCTCACCAAAATTATTGATAAAAGGTGAGAAGAGTTTGGGTTTTGTTTTGGCTTGGGACACGAAAGAATAGTAATGGGCCGATTACGGTTTTAGAACTTTTGTATGTGAGGTAATGAGTTGTTTGCAATTGGAGGTAACTAAGATAATTTAATAACAGTGGCTTTGGTGAGTGTTTTCTAGACATAAATTTTGTGTTTCAGATATACTTGGAGGATTAATCAATTTGAGGCAAAGGGGAGATTAACGACATAAATACTACAAAAGAGGCTGTTGAAGAGTACAGAAGAGGTGGGTGTGATTGACGATGGAGGGTAATATAATAAGCCGGACAATGGGAAATATAAATTAGAATACATACAGGAAAGGGGCAATAAAATCCATTGTAGGAATAGTCAAGAAAAAGGATAAATTGTTGTTTTTCTGGAGCATATGCAGTAATGAACGGTTTTTTACGTAGGAAATATTGAATATGACTGTGATGTGTAACTTCAAGAATTAGACATACATAAAACTTTTTATATCTAATCAGTGTTATGACTAATATTGAGAAAATGTGATGGTAAAAACAAGGACGATCTGTATAATTACCTCCTGACCAATCATGGAGCTTGTTAAATAGGCAGGTAATGGTTTAAAATGATATTAGGGTGCGAATATGTTTACATGAGGGATCAAATTATGATTTGATGTTCTTGTTTATTTCACAGCCCTGATAATGTCCCAGGAGGGGACGAAACGCGTCGGCTTTTGAGATTATTTGAAATAAGGAATTGGAATTATCATCCTTGATAAGATTATTGGATCATAAATGGATGGAATGAACGATTGATGGATCAAAAGGAAATAATTGTGGAATAAAAAATAGACATTTATATGGAACAAGGATGAAAGAGAAATGTACATGGAACTAATTGAGGCATAAAATTAAGAGGACATTTGCGTGGAATCAACTTGATATTCTTCATTTTGGAAAGAATATGAGAACTGAGAGACATTCTTCATGTTGGAAAGAATATGAGAATTGAAAATAAATATTCCTATGGGTTAAATCAAAAATATTGTTTTGAGATATTATGTTTAACATGGGTGCTCCTTGCATGTGTGAATAAGTCACATATTACATCACTCATGACATGGTCAGTGACATCACTGATGACATATCAAATGACATCACTGATGACATCACTGATGACATCATCCATGTGATAATCTGATGCACATTCTGATGCCCTAATATAAACTTTGATACACGCACTCTAAAATGCAGACTGCTATTTTTGAATCCATACACACAACAATGCCAGATAAGACATACCACCCACTATTTCCTAGGTCTACACACACATCCAGTCACTTATACATGCAGTTACTCATCAATACAGTACTATAATATGCACTCATACACCTATACATACAGTCACACTCCGCCACTCATCCATAGAGTTACTCACACACGTAGTCCGTCGTGCAGAGAATCAACCACATACCCATTTACTCATGTATATAGTTATACACAAAAACTCCATTATTTATACACACACCACATCACTTATTTATGCAGATACTAACACATACTTACTTTGTTATACAATCACTGATACAAGCAGACACTCATTTATACACCCACTCTTCAAATAAATTACTCTCACGTAAAGTCATTCATATACTCCAACACTCACATATACTGCCTTAAAACATATGTAGTTACTCACACATATACCACTGAAACATTCATTCACTCACCAACACACCCATACACACATTAAATCACCCATACAGCCCTTCCCAGATGCACTTTTGAATCCATACAACTGGTGAATCACCCACTCAGACATCTATGCATAGAGTCACACCCCCCCACCCACCCACACAGACACTCAGGCACCCATACAGATACTCAGACAACAAATCAATAACCCATATAGACAGTCATGTAGCTACTCACCAACCCATGCAGCCACTTCCACACCAACTGAGAGACTAATACAGACTTTCACAAAGAACACGGTCCACCACCACCCGAAGCAGGTCCCCCACAGAAACTGGAGCAAGATTACCGCCGACCAGCTCGCTGCCTCCCTCGGCCAGAACCCACCCATCAGGACAACGGACCTTAACGCAGCAGCCCGCAACCTCACGCAGTGGCTGACATCCTGTGCCGACGACCTTGCCCCACTGAAGAACCCACTCACCAGGCCCAGAAGCAAGAAGGCCCCCTGGTTCACCGACGAACTCAAAGACTCCAAGAAGGCCTGCCGCACCCTCGAGAAGGCCTGGCTCTTCGACAAGACCACCAACAACATGATCGCCCTCAAACTCGCCACCCGCAGACATCACCAGCTCATCTGCACCACCAAGAAGAAATCTCTGAAGGAACGACTGGACAAGAATGCCCATGACAGCAAGGAGCTCTTCAACATCGTCAAGGAGTTCTCCAACCCCAGCACTGGCAACAACGACATCACTCCCTCACAGGACCTCTGCGACTCCCTCGCCTCGTACTTCCACCGCAAGATCACCGACATCCACAACAGCTTCGGCGCTCCACCCCCGCACCCATCGGTCGAACCTACGCACCACGCCGCCACTCTCCAGACATGGACCGAGGTGACCCCCAAAGACACGACCCGCATGATGAACACAATCCACTCCAGATCTCCGACCGACCCGTCGCACCCCACCTCCGAGAAATCATCAACACCTCCTTCGACACAGCCACCTTCCCAGAGAGCTGGAAGCATGCCGAGCTCAGCGCACTGCTGAAGAAACCAACAGCGGACCCAACCGACCTCAAAAACTTCCGCCCCATCTCACTCCTTCCCTTCCCTGCCAAAGTCATCGAGAAGGTCGTCAACAAGCAACTGGCCGCCTTCCTGGAAACGAACGGATCCCTCGACCCATCGCAGTCCGGATTCAGAGCCAACCACAGCACCGAGACCGCCCTCATCGCAGCCACCGACAACATCCGAGCCCTGCTCGACAACGGCGACACAGCGGCACTCATCCTCCTAGACCTCTCCGCAGCATTTGACACTGTCTGCCATCGCACCCTAGTCCAACGCCTCAACAACACCAGCATCCAAGGGAAGGCTCTGGAATGGATCAGCTCATACCTCTCCGGCAGAACACAGAGAGTACGCCTCCCTCCGTTCTGCTCTGAGGCCACTGAAGTCATCTGCGGCGTCCTGCAAGGATCGTCGCTCAGCCCCACCCTCTTCAACATCTACATGAAGCCCCTCGCCGCCATCGCACGCCAACACAACCTCAACATCATTTCCTACGCCGATGACACCCAGCTGATTCTCTCCCTCACCAGAGACCCCGACACCGCCAAAGCCAGCCTACACGAAGGAATGAAAGACGTCGCCGAGTGGATGAAGATCAGCCGCCTGAAATTGAACACGGACAAGACAGAAGTCCTCATCCTGGGACCGTCGCCGTCCGCTTGGGATGACCCCTGGTGGCCCCCGGCCCTAGGCACCGCACCCAAGCAAACGGACCACGCACGCAACTTGGGCTTCATCCTGGACTCCTCCCTATCAATGACCAGACAAGTCAACGCCGTCTCCTCATCCTGCTTCCACACCCTCCGCATGCTCCCCAAGATCTTCCGTTGGATCCCTATCAAGACCAGGAAGACGGTCACCCAGGCCCTCGTCACGAGCAGACTAGACTACGGAAACACCCTCTACGCCGGGACAACAGCCAAGCTCCAGAAAAGACTTCAGCGTATCCAGAACGCCTCCGCCCGACTCATCCTGGACGTCCCCCGACGCTGCCACATCTCGAGCCACCTGAAAGACCTGCACTGGCTCCCTGTCAACAAGAGGATCACGTTCAGACTCCTCACCACGCACACAAATCCCTCCACAACCTGGGCCCAAGGTACCTCAACAGCCGCCTGACCTTCTACACGTCCACCCGCCAGCTACGCTCCGCGAACCTCACCTCACCCTCGCCGCCGTCCCTCACATCCAGAGAGCCACCGCCGGAGGAAGATCCTTCTCCCACCTGGCGGCTAAGACATGGAACTCCCTGCCCAACCACCTCCGGCTGACCAAGGACCACATCGCCTTCAGGAAACAGCTCAAGACCTGGCTGTTCGAGCAGTAGCAAACCCCCTCCCCCAAGCACCTTGAGACCCTCCCGGGTGAGTAGTGCGCGATATAAATTCCATGATTGATTGGTTGATTGAGTTTAGTCACTAACCCATGCATTCAGTAAGATACATTCAATCACTCACTTATACAGTCAGTCATGCACCTGCTAAATAATCCATTCAGGCACTTGTAAATCCACTCATTCTTCAATACACCTTGGCATAGATATATATGAAAAATATTTAAACTGTACAGAAACACATGTTCACTGGATGATGTCATCAGTGATGTCATTTGAGATGTCATCAGTGATGAGTGATGTAATATGTGACGTCATCACCAGTGCATTGCAGGCACACGAGTTATAGTTAGCTCAAATAACTATAACGGGCAAATTTCTCTGGTTTTATATGAGTCAAATGTTCAACTAACTATAACATCCCTGAAACCTATGGTTTTTTAGTTAATTTTAAAGGTTTTTTAAATGCTAATTCCTAACTATAACGTCTGTAAAACCTATGGTTTTTTCAGTGAATATATATATATATATACTTCACTGAAAAAACACGTGTTTCAGGACGTTATAATTACGTTGACATTTCTCCTGCACAAAACCAGAGAAATTCGGCCGTTATAGTATTATGACATCATCCAGTGACTGTGGGGGGTCATTACGATGTCTGCCCGTTATCGAGGGGGTAAGTGGGACCGGCTGCCTGTATGGCGGTGGTACAGGATGCGAAATTACAATGCGACTGCCACCATGGTGGACGCATCTTGCATGTTTACAATTGCGGCGGGTGCTGCTGGCTGCAGCACCTGCTGCAATGGTATAAATGCATGTAGTGCCTTTCCCTGCACTACGTGCATCGTAATGTGGCAGGGGAAAATTGATTTCCGATGGCGGAAGGCCCTCCACCGCACTACTGGGGGTGGCGGTTCTTCCACCATCGTATTGACCCACTGAGTGTTTCTAAAACTAATCTCATATATATACACACCAAGGTTAATTGAAGAATGAGTTGGTGTATGAGTATCTGAATGAATGATTTAGTGGGTACATGACTGACTGTATAAGTGAGTGATTAAACATGGCTTAGTGAATGCATGGGTGAATGACTAATCTGTGTCAATGTCTGTATCAGTCTGTCAGTTAATCTGTAAGTGGCTGCATGGGTTGGAGAGTAGCTACATGAGTGTCTATATGTTTTAATGATTGCTTGTCTGATCACCTGTATGGGTGCCTATGTGGGTGTGTGGGGTGTGTGTGTGACTCCCTGCATGGATGTGTGAGTGAGTGATTCAGTGGGTTTATGGGTTTAAGATTGCATCAGCGAGGGGTTGTATGGGTGAGTGGGTGTGCATATGGGTGTGTTGGTGAGTGAATGGATGTATCAGTGGTATATGTGTAAGTAACTACATATGTGAAAGGTAGCATATGTGAGTGTTGGAGTATAAGTGACTAAATGTAAGAGTGAGTGGTTGTGACAGTGGCTGCATGGATGAGTGTGTACTTATGTCAGTGACTGTAAAAGAGAGTAAGTATATGGTACTACCTGTATGAATAAGTGAGGAGGTGTGTGTGTATAACTGTATAGGTGAGTAAATGGCAGTGGGATTGATTCTTTGGGTGACTGACTAGGTATTTGAGTAACTCTATGGGTGTGTGGCAGTGTGTGAGTGTCTGTATAGGTGTATGAGTGGATATATCAGTGACTGTACTGATGAATGATTGTGTTTATGAGTGACTGTATGGGTTAGTGAGTGAAAGTGTGTGTAGACCTATGAATCAGTGAGGGGTATGCATGAACTGGCATTAGTCTGTCCATAACATTTTTTTTTTTTGAAATCTTAAAAAGAAGTTGCGTGCCCTATGCTATCCTACATGATAGGTGGGCGGATTCAGGGTGCACAAACCCTGCTGCCACATATTTCTGGGATTGCAGGAATTTATACTTTAGAATTAACTGTACAAGATTTTAAGAGTGTGCGTAGGGTGCATGAACCTTGCCGGCACGTATTTCCAGGGTCACGCAGAAGTCGCGACTTCGGCCTGATTTTAAAAGTATGAAATATCACTGTACAAACTTTAAATATCACTTTTGCTTAAACACTTTCACTAATATACTTTTCTAAATATTTTATAAACACCAATTTATACTTTAGAATTATCTATACAAACTTTTATGTGACTCCATGTGACCTGGAAAGAAAGCTTTTGATTGGTTTAAAACCTTTTCATTCTGTTGGAGGGAGGATCTAACACCTATATTATTTCTCTTATTTTAGGTGTGTCTACCTGGCAAGACCTGTTTATTGTAGGTTGTTGGGATTTCTTTTTCTTGGGTATGCTTTGACTGTTTTTCTTCATTATGGCATTCAGTCACCCTGAGGAAATTCTCCAGGAAGAGCTTGATGATGTGGAGGAGCCTGTAAAAAAAAGAAAGGAGAGTGTAGTTTGAGTTTGAGAGGGCAAAAGAAAGTGAACACAAAAAATATCACTTGCAAACTGTGCAAAAGAGTGCTTTCTTGAGGATCAGAAAAAAAGTACTCATGCGGAACATACTTGATGAAGAAGCATCTCAAGACAATTCACCCTGTTCAATTGGCAAATAAACTCATGGTGCGGTAGAAAAATTAACAAGCTGCCCAGGTTGACACTAATGCACCATCAACATCAAGTGCATAAGTTCTACCTTCACCTCGGCCACATATTTTCCCAGAGCTAGTGGATGCTTCCATTCGTTGCAAAAAATATAACGCAAAACTGTGTGTTGGAGAGCAATGCATTGATGTTATTCTCAATGCAATAAAAACACACCTGTGTTAATTTTTTTTATATGCTTCCAAATCTTTTTTTCTCAAATAGTCATATTTGACTAATGAATTTTGTTTTGTTTAAAAAATAGTCAAAAACACCCACAAAAAACTGTTAGAAAATACAAAAATCCGAAATTGCAAAATAATTAAAAAAATGGTTCTTACCAAACCACATAAACTGGTAAAAATAGAAAAATTGCCTAAGTGATTACATGAGTGCAGGGATAGTGCCTGAGTGATTGGAGGAGTACTTGGATAGTGCCTGGGTGATTGCATGAGTGCATGGGTACTGCCTGAGTGCATGGATGACTTCATGAGTACTATCTGAGGGAATGGATTAGTGCAATAGAAATGCCTGAATGATTGGAGGAGTCTATGCGTAGTACCTCGCTAACTGCATGAGTGCACAGATAGTGAATGCATGGATGAGTGCATGGGTAGTGCCTGGGTGATTGCAGGAATGCATGAGTAGTGCCTGAGTAATTACATGAGTGCATGAGTAGTGCTTGCAGGAATGGATGAGTGCAATAGTAGTGCCTGAGTGATTGGATTAGTGCATAGGTAGAGCCTGAGTGCATGGATGAATGCATGGGTAGTGCCAGGGTGATTGGAAGAGTGCATAGGTAGTGCCTGAGTGTTTACATGAGTGCATGAGCAGTGTTTGAGAGAATTGATGAGTGCAACAGGAGTGCCTGGGTGATTGCATGAGTTCATGGGTTGTGCCAGGGTGCATGGAGCAGTTCATGGGTAATGCTTGAGTGGTTGAGTGTATGGGTAGTGTTTGGTTAATTGAAGGAGTGTCTGGGTAGTGCCTGAGGGATTGCATGAGTGTAGGGGTAGTGCCTGAGTGCATGGGTAGTATTTGAGGGAGTGCAATACAAGTGCCTAAGTAATTAAAGGAATGCATGTGTAGTTCTTGGCTGATTGCATGCATGCATGAGTAGTGTCTGGGTGATTCGAGGAGTATATATGTAGTATCTGAGTAATTGCATGAGTGCAAGGGTAGTGACTGGATGATTAGAGGAGTGCATAGGTACTGCCTGAGAGATTATATGAGTGCAGGGGTAGTGCCTGAGTACATGGATGAGTGCATGCATAGTATTTGAGAGAATATATGAGTGCAATACAAGTACCTGAATGATTGGAGGAGTGCATGAGTAGTGTTTTGATGATTGTATGAGTAGATATGTAGTGCCTGGGTGATTGGAGCAGTGAATGGAAAGTGCCTGAGTGTATTGATGAGTTCATAGGTAGTGTTTAACGGAGTTGATGAAGGCAACAGTAGTGTGCACATGATAGCATGAGTACATGGGTAGTGTCTACCTGATTGCAGGAGTACAGAGGTAGTGCCTAGATGATTGGAGCAGTGAATGGGTAGTGCCTGAGTGCATGGATGAGTCCATGGGTAGTGTTTAGAGGAGTGGATGAGTGCAACAGTAGCGTCTAAATGCTAGCATGAGTGCATGGGTAGCATCTACCTGATTGCAGGAGTACAGAGGTAGTACAGAGGTAGTGCCTAGTTGATTGGAGCAGTGCATGGTAGTGTCTGAGTGTATGGGTAAATGCATAGGTAGTGTTTGAGGGAATGCATGAGTGCAGCAGTAGTGCCTGAGTGATTGCATGAGTTCGTAGGTAGTGCCTAGGTGCATGGAGCAGTGCATGGGTAGTGTCTGAGTGTATGGATGAGTGCATAGGTACTGTTTGAGGAAATGCATTAGTGCAGCAGTAGTGCATGAGTTCACAGGTAGTGCCTGGGTGAATGGAGCAGTCCATGGGTACAGCCTGAGTGCATGGGTATTGTTTGAGGGAATGGATGAGTGCAATAGAACTGCCTGTATGATTGGAGCCTGAGTGTATGGATGAGTGCATGGGTAGTGTTTGAGGGAACAGATCCGTAGTGTCTAAGTGATTGTATGAGTGTATGGATAGTGCCTGGCTTATTGGATGAGTGTAGGGGTAGTGCCTCGAAGATTAGAGATGTATATAGGTAGTGCCTGAGTACACGGATGAGTCCATGGGTAGTGTTTGAAAGAATGGATAAGTGCAACAGTAGTATCTAAATGATAGCATGAGTGCATGAGTAGTGTCTGAGGGGCAGATTCACAGAACTAATCTGAAATAAAATCCTAAACTTACTACTTTTGGTATTCACTCAGGCATTCAGTAGTAGTAAAGTTAGGACTCCTAACTTTACTACTACTAAACTGAGACAAGATCCTAACTTTACGACTTTCGGTATTCACAAAAGGCATTTAGTAATAGTAAAATTAGGATTCTTAACTTTACTACTACTAAATGCCTTCTGTGAATACCAAAAATAGTAAGTTTAGGATTTATCTCAGATTAGTTCTGTGACTCAGCCCCTGAATGATTAGATGAGTGCATGTGTGCTGCCTGGCTGATTGCACGAGTGCAGGGATAGTACCTGTTGGATGATATCTGGAAGTTTTTAAATATTATTTTTATTAGAAATAAATAATACATAAATGAATGTTATCATGCATATTATTTCATGTGTTCTTACCGTTTTTAGTCATTTAGATACATAACTCTGTTGAACTTCTTTAGAATAGTATTGTCCCAAACTGAAACAAAACACTTTTCAAACTTTACCATTACCTACAGTAAAGAAGAAGTTGTTACATAATGTAATATATTACAGAAATTAAAATCCTATACTTTTAGGAACACAACATCATTTTAAAATTACATAACATTTTCAGTTTCATTTTTTGGTTGTTCTCAGAATCTACTGAACTTCACCATACACAGTGATTTCAATGTAGTATCATCATACAACAGGTGGGAAAAAAACAATCAATGAGATTGTGAAAAAAAAAACGGCTAAGCATTATTTCCAATATGTGTACCTATATTTTTACCTATCTATAGACTCTAACTTACATACAACTTATACATTAAGTCTTTTATTACTCTCAAGTACAATTCCTAAAATGTATACTCTCTTTTATATCTGGTTCAATATAAACAACAAATATATAAACTATTGCTTTTAAAGACAATTTTCCAAATCCAATATCAATTAGCACAAATAATAACCTAAACATTAACTATAAATACTGATTGTTCAAATGCTGTCCTCTTTCTGTTCACATCTTCCCAATAGGCCGAATAATGTATTCAAAACTTTCTCTTAAAAAAAATCCAATATACATTTGTTAATTCGTGTTGACATCTTCCCTATAGGCCAAATAATGTATTCAAAACTTTTCCTTCAAAAATAACAAATATGAATTTGCTAATTTATAAGGTAAGCTCGGTTTAAATTCCAAGTGGGCATCATTGCAATGTGTCCATCCTTAATTACACTTCAAATACACGGTATAATGTCCAGATGTTGTTGTAGGTCCATCATGGAAAATAATAGCCACTGCTTTAAAAGTTCTTCCTGAAATAGATATTTGATTTGCAACATTTCTTTTTGTTGTAGTCTCCAATTTTATTTTGTTTTGCTCTACAACGTTGAAACATTAAAATATCATATTTTCCAGGTCTTTTTATATGTAATGTAGACAACAGCTCTGATTTACAATGCGAACATTTCATATCCTGATTGGCTGTTTTTACTAATTTGTTAAAAGGTACTGATTTGCAATCTGGTATCATCAAATATATGAATCTTTCTGTGTCTATTTCAGTGCTGGAAGTAAATGAACACTCTACACATGTATGATCCCATCTGTAACTTACTCCAAATAAGTATTCAATCTGTATTCCTTCATGTTCTAATACTCCAAGCAAAAACATTAGAAGTTCTTGAGCATTTTGTTGAACATTAAGAGTAAATATCAAAGAAACAGTACATATATCCAAAAAATGTTTAACACCTGAGCAGTATGGATTGTATTTCTGTCAGTTACCAATTCTCTAAATACATGACGTAATAAAGATTTTTTTTTTTAATGATATCACAATGAAGCTCTTCTAGATAAGACACAACATTCAAAATCACATTAGCATAGCAGTTGATACCAGAACAGTTTTCCAACTGGTATCCTTCAATCTCATCAACAGTTTCCATTTTCATTTTCTTTACACCTTCATGATTCTCTTCAAGGGTTTTCTTTTTTTTGAACCTCAATTGAATGCTTGACATAGTTCTGTTTTGGACACAATACACGTTTTACATATATGGGATATTCACCTAAATGAGGAGTATAAAGTCTTCTTAAACGATTGTATTCGCTTATACATTTTGCATCTGCACTAAACCTTTTCTCATCAAAATCAATCAAATACAAACCAGATAATGTTCTTACTCGAGACAATGCAATGTATGCCATTCCCTCTTTGAACACTGTACTTCCAACATTTACAAAAGCACTGTCTATAATTAAACGTGGAGATTTATGTATAGTTACTGCATATGCTAAAGACAAAGGATACTGTTTACTGCGTACAACAAAATGTCCAATCTGTCTTACCTCTTTAATCTGATCCAATGTTATCTTCATTAAGTCTATTCCATCTTTGCTCTGAAAATTTACAAAATTAACAACTTTTCCCATTGCTCCATATACTAAACCTTCTTCTACATTCAAATTATGCTGTAAAATTACCCGACAGTTTATACATACATATAAAGACTTTTCTAAGCCTGCAGTCTTAGATACAGACTTTTCCCAAAAATCCAATTTTTACTGTAGTTTCTCTCTGAGAAGAGTAGTCACTCCTTGATGTTCAATTTTATCAATAGCTTCAATTTTCAGTATTTGTTGTTTTGCCAGTCTTAAAAGATCTTGATTATATATAGAACACTCTTGCAGTGTAGGCATTAGGCAACCTTTAGACTTCTTTTCTCCAAGCTAATTGTATATTATTTCAGCCGCTGTGTTTCCAGTTGTAATCAAGTTCCTCAGTAGCTGAATTTCTAAAGCTTGTTTACCATCTTTGGTCAAGACACCAATTCTTATATCTTGAAGAATATTTCCATAATGTTCATCACTTGCTTGTCGCATATTCTTAATAGGTTCTTTATATTCAAAATGAGACCAAATATTCACATTTCCAATACTTTCCAAAGACTTTTTAGTATGTTCATGCACAAGTGTTTTAAAAACAGGTTGCCCTTTTACAGGAGTTAGTTGCAATAGATAGCCGAATAGAATTACATGTTTTCCTCCAAACAAAACATTGTAATCTGTTTTTAAAATCTGTTGCATTCTCAAGTGTACAAAGGCAAGCACTACGTTTGAGTCCATGCTCACCTCATCAATGATTAGAAGTTTCATTTTCTTCAGTGCTCTTGAGACTTCATAACATACTTCTCCAGATAGCTTGTGATATTCCAATTCATTTTCATGTTAAACTGGTAGCATGAGTAATTGATGTAAAGTAATCCCTTTGATGTTGTGTGCTGCTAATCCAGTTGGAGCTGTTACAATACAAGATAAATGTGTAGTTTTGTATAAATAACTGGTCAAAACTTTCATTAAGAAATGTTTTCCTATTCCAGCTTGCCCACTTATGTACATTAGAATAGGTACAAATGATTTGCATTGGCATTCTTTTTCTCATTTTGCAAACCATGTTGTATCTGTTCTGTCACTTGTAGATGTATTTCTTTTTGTTCAATGTTTAGTTCTTCTTCTAACTTTTCCAACTGAATAATATCCTGTTGTGCTTGTTGCATTGCAAGTTTTTATTTCATTCATGGCTATTGCTGCTTCATTTTCAATAATTGGTTGTCCTAGTGGATTTTGACTTAGTGGACCAGAACTTTGACTGTCTTGTTTACTGTGTCTAGCTATTTCAGCTTCAATAGTAGTTTCTTGTTCAATCTCATCATTTAACATTTGTACATAAGTTGGGAATATTGTGCATTGAATGCTATCTTTACATGCATTAAACTAATTTTCAAAGCAGTCAAAATCTCAAAGTAATTCCAGCTTCATGACACAAAGGCTTGAACAGTTGCAGAAGTGCTAAATAGAAAAATGCTCTCTTATCTGGAGTTTTCGGTGGTTAATAAGATTTCCTTTGGCATGGTTTACCAAACATCCATCACAACCAATTGCTGCATATTTTTCTTCATTTATATTTTCGGAAATGTTTCTTTTAAAGCTATAGTGTTGAAGTATTTCATAGAGACATACATTTTCCAGATATTGACTCCTTTTGGGATAGTATGTATCCCACATATGAGTTTTAACAATATCTGTATGCTCAGGTTCATTCAGTGCTAAAGATTTGATTTCTTGTAGGATTTTCAATACTATATTTCGTGTGTAGGCAAGACCTAAACTTATCCAAATGATTCCTCTTGACTTTAAATATAAACTGGCAGAGCTCAACCGATCCGAACATTCATAGGATCCAATCTCTCGATGGACAATTTCTTGCTAAGACTCTTTTCCTGTGACATTTCTTCCCACATTTCTTTCATCTCTGTCTTTTCAGATTTAGTTATATATGATGTAACATAGCGAGCAACAGCAATTGAATTATCTGCAACGTATTGAATATCCATGTTTAAATTCCTTATTGTCAAAATCACTGGCTTATAGTCAATAAATTACTTTGAATCTTCAATTCTTTTCAAGTTGTATGTATTTTTGGGAGATTTTCAAGTTATTTTATGTCTTACTGCTGACATAAAACTATTTACTCTTCCTTTTGAAATTGATGGACATGGAAATCCAAAATGACACTTTGTATAAAATGTTCCCGTAGGCTTGTATTTTTGTCAACTGTATTTGCAAGAACAATAACTTTGAAACTGTTGAACTTTCTGTCTCAAAGTATTTTCTCCTCCTTCCCTTGGAATTGCACAGGTAACATATTCTTCAATAAAAGACAAAACACTTTCATCAGTACCAGTTCCAAATTTTGGTGCAGTCTTGATCCATAGTAGCATGTGTATATGAGGAGCACCTCTGGCTTGATACTCCTTTGTCCAAAAGAAATCAGTACCCTCTGCAAGAGGTGGATTGTTTTTATTGTAGATAAAAGACATCATAGCTTGAAACCTATGATTAAAATATCTGCACACATTTACAGGATCCAAGGAACATAGGGGCTCATTACGATGGCTGGTAGACATCAGACCGCCCGCCATCATATCGGTGCTAGGACTGCCTGCCATACATGAGGCAGTCCCACCACACATATTAGGATGTGCCTGCCAGTATGGCGGGCACATCCTGGGCTTTTCACATTGCCGGTGGTGCCGCTGGCTGCAATGTGCAATAACGCAATGTGAAAAGTGCGTGCACGGTATTTCCCTGCACTACATGGCAGGCACTACATGGTACCTGTCACTTGGTGCATGGAAATGAGGGGGGGTACCCCCCAGTGCAGCAACACTCCCCCACACAAGGGGGGACCGCAACGGGCCCCTGAACCCAATCCCAGCCAGCCTTTCCATGGCAGCATCGCCGCCATGGAAAGGCCTTCCTAAACCCACATCCTGATCTGGTAGAGGGCCACTATTTCAGGGGCCCTGCACCGTCCTTCAGGCAATCAGTGCGATTGCCTTCGGCGGAAAAGCGGTGGGCGGACTTTGCCTCCACTGCGATACCCACCGCCATCCTAATTGGGCGGTGAGTACTGAGCCTGGTGATGGCGGAAGGACCGCCACCGCCAGCCCAGCAGTGGCGGTCCTTCCACCATCATAATGACCCCCATAGTTCTCCATGTGTCTTCAATTCAATATTTTTTACATTTGAATTTGCTTCTCGTGAAAATTCAAGTAAATCATCCCATGCATATTCAGCACAGCTCAGTGTCACAAACCATGTAGGGGTACCTAAGTTTCTTAACATACATTTAAGTTCTCCATGCCGACGATACCAATACTCATTGTTACCACGTTGAAACGCCATCAAATATATTAACTGAGATTCTAGCTGTTCATCTCTTTGTTGAACTTTATCCATGAATTCCTTTGCTGAAACACGTAGAAGATGAAGTCCTGTTTGAAATATATCGTTCACTGCATATGAAAATGCAGACAAATCACTTTCAAAGAGAAGATGAAATATATATGGAATACACTGTTGAAATCTTGGATCTTCTAAGTACAATCTTGTTGAACGGTATTCTGAAGCTGGAATCTGTACTGCTCATTCATCATATCATCCACCTTCTCCGGTGGGGAACAGCTGTGGAAAACAACGTGCTTCTAAACTTTTTTCCCCTATACGCTCAAGGGAGTTCCCTTTGCTTTCTTCATTTGAAATAATTTGATATGGTTTCCTATCACTTCTTTTGAATGTAGAGGATGTATACTGTAATGTTCATAAATCTCTTCGCTCCTAGACTTGTCCACTTTTTCTATGGCCACTTGAAATTTCTGTTTCCTCTTCTAGTCATATTTCCTGCCCATCAATGCTCACATTCTTATAATACATATTATTCTGCACCAGATACAAATGTAGCCTTCTGAAGTTTGTTAACATCAAGAAACTCATGCCATATTTTTCAACTCTGAGGGGCCGATTCTGGTCCGGGTCAGAAGGGCACCGAGCACGATCCAGCCGGAAAAACTACAAGCCGTATGTATGTTTTCCGGCCGACTCGTACAGCTGTATGAGCGAGCCAGTACTATGTGAGCCGAGTCGTTTCCGGGTCCGAACCGCTCCATACGTCTCAGTCGGATGCTAACCGTGGCGTGCAATGGATGCAATTTACAACCAAGCCAGTATGATGCACGCGTCGGACAGCCTGTGCGAGCCGGAGTGTCCGGCTCGCAAAAGCTCCTGGAGTCGGACTTCGGGGGTCCGCGTCAGACCCCCTAACACCTGCAGCCCTACGACTCGGACACAGGGGGAGACCTATGGGTCTCTCCAACACAGGCATGTATGGTGCGGATGGCACCGATGCGTACCCACTGTAGGGGGCGCACTTGGTCGAGACATACCCATTCAGTCAATGGGAGCGCACGTACGCATCTTACAACTGGCTCCCATTGACTTCTATGGGTTTCCGACCGACCCGAGTCTGACAGCATACATGCGCATCGTACTCGCTCGGTCAGACTGTAGGGGTCCGGCTCGGTTGGAAAACACTCCGGATCCAACTCGGTCAGAGTGCTTTCCGACCCGGATCGGATTCGGCCCCTTTGTTGGTACACCATTAACTAGAATAACTACAGGCTCACTTTCCTCCATCTCTATACCAACAGTTTAATAATTTTTCCTAAAATATAAATGTAAGTACACAACTCTTCCTTTCAGACCTCTTTGTAAATCTGTTGGAGACAGCTCACCTGTTTTAGGCTCCATACGAACTATAGCCTGAAACGGGTGCACAGACTAAATAAGAATGGACTCATATGTATTTAAATTTGCCTGTTCCATAGGAATAGCTACCAACTCTAACTTGTTATGTACAGCTCTCGCTGGCATTTTGTTCCCTTCTACTTTGTTGTAACATTATTTACAAATAAGTTGATCAGTAGCCAACTCAAAACGACCTCCCACCCACAAATAAGCAACAAATTGCTACCAATTATCATTGTTTTCCTTTTCATTTTTAAAATATAGATCAACATTCCTAGTTTGACTTCTATAGTGAGTACTTTGACAACAAATACAAACATAGAGGGTCATTATGATGGCGGAAAGCCCGGCACCACCAGCAATATAAACCCTGCGTACTCCATAACCCATTCATCGACGGGAAGGAGAGATGGACGCAGCTAGGTTCTACGGTGGAAGGCGCACCTTGACACAGTAAGAGTATGATTGAAAGTGTGGCACAAGGGCAGATGCGCTAAATATACTTAATGAGAGCCCCTTTTTGTTAAATAATTAATGTGACTTTGAACCTGACAAACACACTATGGTTTTGTCATTTTCTCTTCAGAGTGTGACTAGAGGGGCCTTCCTTCACTTCTCCCATGAAGAACATAGTTTAGGATTCTTGGGTAAGATATGAGAGAGACCCTCTCTCTAAGTTTTTAATGGTGTGCGCACGTATGATTGACACGTGTCATGTACTTTTTCACCACGTGCGCTTAGCAGTCTGGTGTTGGATGAACTCATGTAAGTGACCAAGGAATATCTACAATTCCTATTTGTGCTTTCTTTTTATTTCTCCCACAGGCTAAAAGTTGGAGCCCACTCATAGTGTGGAGTGATAGTTGACACCCCACCAAATGGTTAATCTTTATCATTAGGTGGTAAAGACGGAACCCACTTTAAAACATGTCCTGATGAATGCCATGTACCCCTATGGGACACCAGGCAGAAACATGTTGACCTTATATATCACGGTGATGGGATAATAAATTCCCTAGGTCACCGTACACCCTTTTTTAATACCATACAGCTGCACATCTTATTAACATTTATTTGACAACGATAATGGTTTTTAAATCACATTCACTGTTCATGGGCCCCCACTTAGTTTAGAAGTGCATCACTGTCATCAGGTGTATGCTCGCCCTCTATCAAACCAAGTTTTTAGAGGGCGAGGACGGCCAATGATGAAGCATGACACCAGGTGGTGTGTGAGGCCAGTCCTTCACTTTTTGTGAGATGTCCACATTGACTATTCAGTTTTAAGCACCTATAGGTCACTTTTCTAGGAGCAGCCCCATTTGTGTTTAACATTATCTGTTGGAGGCTGGCTAGCTCCTTGCGCCATGTGCCTCTAGTTCACTTACCCGGTTATTCACTGGGGCTAGTGTGGTTTATAAATCTTAATTTAATAACATATCACTTATAAATAACTTAAAACTTTAAATTTTTTAAGGCACAGTTAACTTTCAATGCTTCCCACATTCTGCTTAATCCCAGTTTCCATAGTAACAGTTTCTGCAACATTCAACTGAACTGGCAGGTCACAAGTTCACCTTATTTTCAAGTTCAGTACACGAGCTTACAAATGCAAATAGCAGGTGTGGTTGACTTTTGCAACATATTACCTTATCCTCTCTACTGTACCTTTCAAACATTTTTAAATTACCAATAAGAAACAAGTTTTTTTAAGAAAGTAACATGCATCCAATTTTGAGTGTACAATGTTCATGAACAGCCAATCAGTTATCTGCTTTTTAAAAAACAGCATATTTTCCACCATTTTAGATACCTCTCATTCTACAAACTGACTACCTCAGTTACATACATCTTCTCATTACTTCCAGACATCCCTTCGGGATGCTTACAGCATGGATTGTAGGGCACAGCTATGTTTTCTGATGCAAAGGGTATACTGAACACATAGGCATTGACAACAACCTAGCTTTGCAAAATGTGGATATTAAATGGATTGCACAGAGAGGATTAAAGTGGCACCAATTGATGCCTTTGGTTAAAACCTTTTTGCATCGCCAACCCCCTGACCTCATGATTGTGCACTGGGTGGCAATGACCTAGGCACATTGACTGGAGTAGGACTGGAAATGCTCATAAAGGATACCTTTGCACAATTGATGTTGCTTTTCCCTCAGACTGTCTTTGTATACTCTAATACAGGAGTCTCCAACAAGTAGCTCGTGAGCTACTGGTAGCTCGCCAGTACCTTCAAAGTAGCTCTCAGAAGAGAAGTCGAGCCCAGTATCAAATTCAGAGATTAGGTGCCTATTAAAGAAGGCAGCACTGCTCATCTCAAGACCTTTAGAATGAAGGCCAGCCAAACCAAGGGCAGTAACGCATACTAACACTGTATTCAGTCTGTATCTGATCTCAATAAAACTAAGCCACAATGAGATTGGCCATGTTGTAGTCCCTGCTTTATCAGTCACAACATGTGAGTGAACAGTGGAAAAGAAGTACGGCTGTAGTACCCTGAGCAGTAATCGGTGATGACCCACCAAAATGTGGGACTGCTGGAGTCAGAGTGAAAATGTGTCAGTTGGGTGCATGATCAGCAAAAGACCTGACAAGAAGAGGCCTTAATCCAGACCATAGAAAATTAAGAGACTTATCAGCATTTATGTGCATCCATATTAAACACTATTGCTTCCTGAAAGCTACCCCTGGTGTCAAGGACCACCAAATGTGTATGCTAGCCACCATTATACGGGTGTTATCTCTGACATAATTGGGCCGGTTCCTGGCATAATAGTGGCAATGGCATAATAATGGTCATCCTTTACTATTTTGGGTATTTTTGGTCTAGTTGTGGTATACTAGCAGCCATCATTGACATACTAGGAGCATGACTGGCCTACATTTACCTATTCCTGGCACAATAATGGTCATGACTGATATACAGTCTCTGGGTTTTCTTCTGGAAAATTGAGTTTGTTTGCCCACAGTGTAAAGTGGTATTTGATACAAAAATGTGCATTTTCAAAAACAAATGTATGATAATTCAAGCTGAGCTGCGGAGACCTACTGCTGTACTTATGTCCTTTGTGCAGTAGGGCATATCAAGATTTGGTTGTTACTTCATAAGTCAGGTGGCAACATTTTGTATTAATGAACGATTTCACAGCATTTCTGCTGGTAACCATACCTGGAATACTTGGGTTGTAACTACTGATAATCTGCTTAGCGTGGTCATAGTGTACTGTAGTCACTATTTAACAGTTATAAAATTTGCTAGTAGCTCAGGAAGACTTTCCTTGCACAGAAGTAGCTCTCACTACAGAAAAGGTTGGAGACCCCTGCTCTAATATATGCCAAAGGGAGAAATGGAAGTGGTCAAATCAATTCTGTATACAGATTGAGAAAACTAGAAAAAATGTCAATAAAGCTGTTTCTGCTTACTTCAGGGACCATTGGATGGGCTCCATCTATTTTTTATTTTTATTTATTTATTTTACATAGTTTTATATAGTGCGAACTTGACCCACATTGGGTATCAGAGTGCTCTACATAGCACCAGTTGCATTACATGAAGACACATTCATTTTTCTTAGGCACAGGGAGATTAAGGGATTTGCCCAGAATCACAGGATGTTCAGCGTCATTGCCGAGACTTGAACCCAGTTTCCCAGCTTCGAGGTTGAACACCCTAGCCGTAAGGCCAACTCCTCTCCCCAAATATCTCCTCTATAACAACAATCTGCGTTTTGATATGGATGACATCTACAGAAGTGATGGAGTACACTTCACAGATCAAGGGAACAGAGTCTTTCTCAACAACCTAAAGCTGTGCATCTACACTTACATGTAACTTCAACAAACTCATAATGAAAGCAAGGGCTCTTTTTAGAGACACCCTATAACACAATAGTGAATCATTTTTTTTTTTACAAATACATACTCTATTTAATTTTTTTGTGGATTCGCGCGCTCATTGCGAATCTGCAAAAGCATGAATTCGAGGTACTATAACACAATACACTTTTCAGGTTTAACTTTTAACTTTAAATTTTATAGATTTTTGCTAACTCTATCAAATGTAATCGTATTATTAACTACAATCACACTATCTCTATAAAGCAACTTCACAAATCCAACACTACCTTCTAAATTATACACTACTAAATTAGTTATTTGAGGTGGATCCGTGAGTCCACCGCAACATTACACGGGGGCCGTGCTGAGAGCCGAGATGGAGTTGTGACTCCAAAATCAAAAGAGAAAAAAAAGTCCCAATTCCCATTATTCGATATCTGCCCCGGGGACCCCATCACCCAGGGCATGCTCTCACATTGGGGACCACGGGAGATGCTCCAATGCCCCTGCGGTCCCAGCCGACACCCCACCTCCTGCAGGAGCCGGCATTGCTTTTGGACACGGGGAGCTCCTAACATGCAGCTCCCCTTGTCTGAAAGCAATTTTGCTTCACTTCATGGAGGCAGGGCAGGTTTCCTGCTCTCGCTTCCATGAAGTGAAGCAGAAGTTTGCAATGGAAGGGTGGGAGCACTGCTCCCATGCTGACATTATAAACTGCAATGTCCCATGGGTGGGCACCCCGGGTCATCGCTGGAACCGGCCCTGGGGGGTGGAAGTCTCCGGGGCCATGGAGGGCTCCAGGAGGGAGGCTGTACAACCCCCTTCCAATGTATACATAGCCCCGGAGAAGTGGTGGTCCCTGGGGCCGTGGGTCCGCAACAGACCCAAATATCTTTTTACTCAATGCCCCAGAGAGGTGGTGGTCCCCGGGGCAGTCTGGCGGGGCTCACTTACTATTTAGAAATAGGCCTAGGGAGGTGGTGGCTCCCGGGGCTGCGGGGGGCCACTTACCCCCTTGTGCATAATAAACAAAGCCCCGGGGAGGTGGTGATCCCTGTGGCGGGGTGGCCCCTGCAGGCCCCCGCTACATATTAAACCATTGCCCCCAGGACCTGGCCCACCAGGGGGCTTAAATCAAACAAAGCGCGGAAGACTGCGCTTCATTTGTTTTATTTGGGGCGGATCCACCGCTGTCACCAGATATCAATATTTTTTATTTTTTTATTTCTCAGGAACTACTGAACAGATTTACACCATTTAAAACAATGTTGCTTTCTGAACCAATAGCTCCCTTTTTGCCAAATATGGTATCATTCCATTTAGCAGTTCAAGCTGTTTTGGAATCCCCCTTTTTTTCTCATCCCACGCTTGACGAATCACCCCGAAACTTTCAAGACATAAGCTAACTGGAGAGCCCCATTAGTTTTCAAAATTTCGCGAAGATTTGTCAAATGGCGCCAAAGATATTGGCAAAAGAAAAAATGCTTTTTAAATAGAAACAAGGTCCTAACTATAACTACCTACTGGCGACTGCCAGTAGGTAATAGTGTAATAAAACATTCACACAAAAAAAGGACAAAAGGTAAAAGCAACGTTATGGTTAGGATTTTAAGTTCAAAATGTTAATGTTGTCACTTACATATTCACGTAAATATAGCATCACTTTCCTTGTTAGTGCTCTACCCATGGTACGATCCCTTGTTAAAACTTCTCTTCATTTCAGCGTAAGTGAAGTGCGGTGCATGCATGCTGTGATATGGAGCCACATTCCAGTTGTATTAAAACTACATTCTATTCTATTGTTTTTGGTGACATAGCAAAATCCTTTGTGTGCTACTTTCCATTTCAAATGCCTGTCTCATAGTTTTTTTTCTTTACTGATAATTTCAAAGAAATCTCAAGCAAATGATTTTCTGGGTTCAATGAGAAAATATCTCAACCTTATATGGTGTGGTAAAAAATGTAGGGGCTTGTTTTGATGTTGGGCAGACTTGCATCTGCCCGACACCGTCGCGGTAACGGTACGAGTGACCTCTGGTTGGTGGTCCGGACTGTCTCATCACTATGCGACTGCACATGGTGCGGTCGCATACTCCCATTCCTCTATGGGAGTGTGTGTTACGGCCGTAACACAAGCTCCCCTAGAGGAATGGGAGCGTGTGCTCATCCCTGCACCCTGTGGCAGGCACCACAAGCTGCCTGCCACAAGGTGCAGGGATCAATAACAGGGCACCTATGGAACCCCCAACCGGAGGCCGAATACAGAAGGGGGAGCTGCTTGTGGCCTGCTAGGGCCCCCAAACACACTTTCTGACAGGTTTTTCATGTCAGAAAGGCCGGCATAGAAACCCTGCTGGAAACCGTGCATTGTAATCCAGAAGGTGGAAACGCCTTCCATTTGGATTACGCGGGTCAGTCTCCACCTGACAGATGGGCTCCTGGCTAGTTTCAATTCCAACCGGCTGTATCATAATTAGCTGGTTGGAATTGAAACCGTTGATGAGTGTCAGAAAGACTCCGACCTGAGATCAGAGGCTTTCCGACACTCATCGTAATTGGCCCCATAGTGTCGAAAATATTGAGCACAAAAATATTGTTTTACACTAATATAGATAAATATGTGCATACATTTTTTTCTTTTTAAATATATATAGTTAAAGATAGCAAATATTACATATTTTAACATATAAAAGTAATGTAATGTAAATGTAATATATTGAAACAATATAAAAAATAAATATATACTTATTTAAACAAACACACACGTATATATATGTTTGTGTTTATGTTAGTTACACATATTAAAAGTAAAACTAATATTCATTTTTTTAAATTTATATTATAATTTACTAATATAGTTATATTATCTACTGGCGGTCGCCAGTAGATAGTTATAGTTAGGACCGTGTTTCCATAGGAAATCTGAAAATCCTATTTTGAATAACTTTGGCGCCGGTTGACGAATCCTCGCGAAATTTTCAAAACTAATGGGGCGCTCCGCTCAGCTCCTACCCTGAAAGTCTTGGGGGGATTTGTCAAGTGGGGACCGAGAAAAAAGGGGGGTCTCAAAACACATTTTACCCATGCATTTTCCCATAGGACCTTTAGTCGAAGGTACAGCCCGAACGGCTGAACAGAATTACTTGAAATTTGGCAAAGAGGTAGCCCTCAGGTCAGGCATGTGCCTTTTGCATATATGGAGTCAATCTGTTCAGTAGTTCCTGAGAAAATTGCAGTTAAAAGCACATAAATATCTAAAACCGCGCACCGTGCGCGCACCGTGCGCGCACCCTAACGTGCGCGAGCGTAATTCTGATTGGTGGATTCATGACAGTCAACATTCGAATCGGTGAAAATCAGGAAGTGTCGGCTGCCATTTTGTGTGTTGTGTGTGTGACAGGGAAAAAGAAAGGTGGAGAACGTGAAAAGGGGGCAGGGTAGAGAGTTCCTCACCCCCTTGCATTTGTCAGGGGGTCCCTGAAGGACCCCGAAGGGTGAATAAAACATTTTATTTTTTTTCAAAAAATCGCGGGGTGCGAGTTTTAGAGGCAGAAGAGAGCTAAACACACAAGCGGAGAATGTGAAAAGGGGGCAGGGTAGAGAGTCCCTGACCCCCTAGGCCTTCTTAGGGGGACCATGAAAGACCCCTAAGGTCCCAAAAAAAATAAAATTTTAAAAAAATATCGAGGGGTGCGCGCACGGTGCACGTACGGTGCGCACAAGGCGGCAAAAAACCCATAAAAAAATAGAATTAAAAATCAAGTTTAAGTGTTTAGATGTTGGTTGGCTCTAAAAAGAGCCGTTGTGTTCATGGAGTGTTTTTTTGTACCTACAAGTAAGTACCGATGCAGAGTCTAAAGTTCAAGAGGAAGACTCTGTTGCCTTCATCTGTGAAATGAACACCGTTCCTCTATAAATGCCTTGCATGTTGTAACGCAAGTTGTTGTGATATATAGAACCCATACCATAGTCTCTGAGGAAAGCAGAAACAGACTTATTGACGTGCTTTCTTGCTTTGTCAATCTGCGGACAATATTGGTTGGACCAGTTCCACTTTTGCCTTTGGCATATATTAGAATATACAAAGGTAGTTTGTGGAAAAAGTGACATCAATTGCACAAAGGTGCCCTTAACAAGCATTTCCAGACCTACCCCAGTTAAAGTGCCTAGGTCATTTCCACCACAGTGCACAATTATAAGGTCAGGCTGTGGGAGATGTAGAAAGGATTTCACCAAAGGCATTAATTGGTGCCACTTTAACCCTCTCTGACCAATCCATTTAATGTCTACATTTGGCAAAGCAAGGTCTTTCAAAATACCTCTTTTTTCTGCATACTTTTCACTCCAGAAGACATAGCTATGACCTACAATCCACACTGTGAACATCTTTCAAGGAGATCTGGATGCACTCAGAAGGTGTCTTTCAGTAGAATGGCAATATGAAAAGAAAGATAGTTGTAAAATGGAGGCTTACATACTTTTTTAAAATAAAAAGAGCTCATTGGCTGTTTCAGACCATTCTACACTAAAACCTAGGCTGTATGTTTAAATTTTTAAAAGCATGTTTTGTATTGGTTTGGAAAAATGTGTTCCCACAGAACATTACTATGGATTTGCTGTTAGGTTTGAAAAGTCAAGCACTCTTGCTCTTTGGATTAGAAACATTGTGTGCTGAAATTCTGACCTCTCTGCTCACACCAGTGTTCCATGACCTGTTGCTATGGTAGGAGGCAGAAGTCATGTTGTGGGTAGGGATCATTTGGAAAGGGTTGAAATTTGCAACCAATAAAAATGTGTGTTTCCATTTGAAAAAATGTGGGAAGCACTGTGATTTGAAGTTAACATGTATATGTGTGAAAAAAGAGAGGGAAACATTGCCATTTACTGGTTCTGCTGAGAGGTGTACAGTTCAGAGATTCTGGCTCTGATAATCTGCTGTGTGAGTGCCACATTTCTTTCTCAACTAACTACTTTTAAAGGTGAGTTATGAATTTGAGAGGGGATGTATGTGGTGCATTTTGATATAAAAAATATAAATGAGATTCTTGTTTTAAAGTTGTGTTTTACATTTTATGTTTTGGAAGATATTTAACTGCCTTGAACTTGTCAGATATTATGGAGTATGTCTTCACCATAAGTAAAGGTGTACTGGTATCACCCAGGAATATTGTTTTCTGCCTAGAATCACACCATGAGTCTGTGTGCACAAAGGAATTGTTGTCAGAGATTTAATTTGTTGTGGTCTGGTTCTGTAATACTTGCATTCGTAGGAAAGGGGCAGCTTGTTTTCTTGAAGTGTGAGGGCTAGCATTCAGCACAAATCAATATTTCACAAATGAGAGGCAAATGCTAACACATTTGAAAACAACAGGTTAGATTTTCCTTCCACTCCTGCAATGGGTGAGGTAGTTCCTATGTGTTACAAACTCCAATTAAAACTTATCACACATGTACTCTTACATACATCTCTGCAGTCTTCATGCAGTTGTGCAAGCGTCCTGCAGATCTCTCTTGCACCTGACAATACACAGTCTCCAGAAGCATGCTCTTATCACACAGGCAGTAGCTTCTCCTGCACTCCCATGCTAAGTATTCAGCACTGTGTGGTATTTCAGATAGTAGTGTGTAACGCTACCACATTCAACATCACCAAGGCTCATTTCCTTTGAAGAACCAGAACCTTTTGGACCTGGCGCAGCAGGGTACGCCTTAATCTCCTGTGTTCTCCTGCTTAGCTACACAGAGACACGGGGACACTCTGTCGGCGTAAAAGATTAGATTGATTAGCTGCAGCTAGTACAGTTGTCCCAGAAGTACACGAGGTAGGTTCTCAGGAGACTGCCACTTCACTCCGTGGCGCACAATCTTTTATAGCACATATGTAAAATATACATTAACCAAATACACACCCAGAACATATAAGAAAGAGCCAATAAGAAAAGTTGGAAAACAGGACAGAACCAATAGGAAAGGTTTGAAAACAAAGTATCAGATGACTCGAAGAAGCCTTTCCTCCAACTGTGTTTGTCAACCTCCCCACGAGCTAATTCATTAACTGATCTGCAACTAACTTGCAGGTGGCGAGATACGTTTGTGTTTGTTGGAGGACAGTTGTGAAACGAGAGAATGCTAGCAGAGGACAGCAAAGGCCAGACGATAAGATAAAGTCAGAGGAGAATAGTGTGAACCAACAGATAGTTGAGACGGGATTAGAAAAACCAGACAGGAATTAGTGTACTCGGCCAATCCTAACACCTGCTTTGCAAATAGAGGCAGAAGGCTTATTTTGACACGAAGCTGCAGAAAAAGCAGAAAAAGACTTCGATCGTCATGCTGCCTGAGTGAGGGCAACACAAAATGGCGGCGGAGCACAAAATGGCGGGTCGATACGATCACGATCGAAAATCGAAGTTCCTCAGACCCTCCTTTTGCCAGAACTCAGGAAAGATACTCAGACTCACATTTTAATCTGAGTCAATGTCGATGACCATAAGGTCATCGAGCTGTTGCTGTAGCATCATTCTGATATTCTCTGTTCTTTGAAGCTTGGGTTTAGGGATGCACATAGTAGCACAAAGGTCGCAGATGGCGGGGCCACAGTGCATACAAAGGCAACAATAGAATATGATGGCTAAAACTATTCCAAGGAACGTCAATACCTTCCAACCCCATTTGGACAGTAGTCCCCAAAACCACTCCAATAATGACCAATCTCCTTCGTCCTGATGAATCGACTCAGAGATTATATGTAACTTAGAGATAGCTTGGTATACTGTCGGAGCGTCATTAGGTATGAAAATACAGCAACTTGACCCGATCAATTTGCATACTCCACCACGGTCTGCAAGAACAAAGTCTAAAGCAACTCGGTTTTGTAAAGTCATAAGACGATCTGCTTGTAGTTCTGCCGTGATATTACTTAAGGCTCCTACAGTGATGTCTATGGTGGTTTCTACGACACGAACCAGTTGCCTTATATTTCTGCTGTTTACCATTGGACCCCAAAAAGGAAGAAATCCTTTGAGGAAATCTCCTCCCTCTTGTCCTGCTGTGTCCTTGGAATTAATAATCCCTCTGCCATATCTGTTTCGATGATGATTTGCAGAAGCGGTGTATGTAGGGGGAAGAAGGACAGCTATATAGCAGGTACCGGAAAAACCAGTTGGCAACCATGTGTAAGCCCTATTATAACAGATGAAATATGTACCCTGAGATGGTACTAGAGGCGGTGAATTCTGAGAGGAGTAGACGTATGTGTGGGAACAGCTATCTCTTTGTACGTTGTCAGTAGACTGACCATTTATCTGTTAACAGAAATTGCCCTGATGTGGTATAGTCCAAATCGGTGGAGTTTTTCCTTGTTTAACTTTATCACCAAGGCTAGTGACGTAATGGGTGACGTTTCAGTCAGAGTACGCTTTTCTTTCGTCAGCGGAAATCTTACTATTTTCCATGATTTTAGCCATAGCTACCATTCCCTTTATCAACGAACTATGACTAAAATCCGGACCACCAATACGTGAACTAACTGATCGTCTGAATTTGCTTTGATAGGCATTGGAAAAGATAACAAAATAAGCCCAAGCAGAACCTTCATAGGAGAACGGAAGGACTAAATACGGCATTCCTTTTTCTACGGTATGTGGCATAAGTCCACACACCCAACAGTCAGTTGTATTGATCACTAATTGATGTTGATGTAACAACGGGACAAATGAGTTATAATAATATTCAGTTCTTCTAGTGAGTTCATGTTGAGGAAGTGTACGAAATAGATGTGGAGAGACAGTAGAAGAAGACGAAGAGGTAGAAGGAGAGACAACTTTTCGCTGCAGAGCAATAACAATCCAATTTATACACGCCAAAAGAATACACAACAATATAATAATACATAAAGCAATACCACAACGACTATACATTTCTTTACAATGATTCTTTTTATCTTTACTTTCTCTTTTGCCTAATGTAGTCTCCATCTTTCTAAGTGGATGCTCACGGCAATCTTCCTCAATCACTTAGTCACGATTGTCTGCCGTCCTATGACATTGCAAGTCCTGCAGGCCTATTGCCACTACTCAGGTCACAACTAAGACTCCTACCGTGACCTTGCAACCGAGACAGAATACTACATAGGAGAGAGAAATCTTAAATATTCTTTAGTCTAGGCCTTAGGTTATAGTGTTCTTTATCAGGTGTAGTTTGGTCTTGGAACAATGTTCCCGGATTGGTCGTATTAAAGCGACGATGTGGTGGTATTGCTTCCTGAAGAATGTCGTCGTCCTCTTTCTCAGACAATGTTCCATTCAGGCGTGCATCACTGAAAGGTACGAATCGTGGAACTTTTTCACTTTCAGAGTCACCAATACTCCTACGAACCCATTGATCGAACGGCAAAGGCAAAGGAACCTTTTTGCAATGCACGCCATGAATCCAATTTTTCTTTCCTTCGACTTTTACTGCTGTTCTCGTGGTGAGCAAAACCATTCAGTGCTCTCTCCACCTGGGTTCCAAATTTTTCGTCCTTTGGAAATTCTTCGTGCAGACCCAGTCACCTGGCCAAATGGAATGACCTGGGTCTGTGGAAACCTCCGGCAAAGCACTCTGAACCTGTTGATGGAGAACACACAATTTAGTTGTATGGTCATGCAAGTAGTCAATCAATATTGGATATGGCAAGTCTGAGCATTTCTTAGGGCGAGGGACTCCCCATACATTAGCCGGGTGTCCAAAAACCACTTCGTAAGGGCTAAGTCCCAAACGAGAGTGCACTGCAGTTCTGGTGGACAGAAGAGCCAATGGTAAAGCATCGGGCCAATTAAGTGCTGTACTAGCCTGAACTTTTGCTAGTTTTAACTTTAAAGTTCCGTTGTAGCATTCTACTAAACCCGCTGACTGTGGGTTATTTGCCGCATGGAACTTTTGCTTGATACCAAGACCCGCACAAACTTTTTGCATGACTTGGCCCACAAATTCGCTCCCATTGTCACTCCAGACAATGCGCGGCAAACCAAACCTGGGGAAAAATTATTTTAGTAGAGCTTTAGCTGTGGATAAGGCTGTGTTGTCTTTTAGAGGGTATGCTTCTATCCATCTTGAAAAGGCACATACTACCACCAGAACGTATTTGAGGTTGTTGCACCGCTCCATATGAATATAATCGATTTGCAACACCTCAAATGGATATGTCGGAGGAGCAAAGTGACCTGCTGGAGTTGGATTTCCCTTTCCCGGATTGTACATTAAACAAACAATACAATGTTTCACTACATTGTCTGCACATTTTGGGATTCCTTCATTTTGTCACACTGGAGCCAGAAGCTTGCATATACCTTTCGCACCCAAGTGGGCTGGACCATGCGCCATAGTGACTACTGACAGTACATAAGTGTCTGGTAACAGCCAACGTTGGTGCTCAGACAATTCCACCCAACATCCCATCTCATCCAACATTCCTGTACTTTCTTTCCACTTGCTCAATTCTTTCTCTGGAGCCTCTTTCTGAATCGCTCTTACACTTTCCACTGTATCCTCATACATTCCTCTCTCTCTAACCCAATTCGCAGGACCCGCAACATACATTCGACTCGTAGCATCTCTCGCTGTCTTTTTCGCTACTTCATCCGCGAATGCATTTCCTCGACCAACATCGTCAGTAATCTTTTTGTGCGCACTACACTTCACAATTACTATCTGGGCAGGCAAAGAAAGTGACTCAAGGAGATCAGTCACTAATTGACCATGTTGTATTTTTGTGCCATGGAAGTAAGGAAACCCCTCTTTCCAAAGACGCCCAAAATTGAACGCCACACCAAAGGCGTATTGACTGTCAGTGTACACATTCACTCTTTTTCCTTTGGACAACACACATGCTCTCGTCAAAGCTATCAGTTCTGCTGCTTGAGCTGAATTGTGTCTGATACGTGCGGTTTCCACAACTGTATGTAAAGAAGTAACAGCATAGGCTGAAACTGTATCTCCATTAGGAAGCTTGAAACAAGAACCATCCACCCATAGAATTCCATCCAAATTTTCTAGCGGCGTATCTTTCAGATCAATTCTTCCTTTCGTCTATTCCTCGGTACGGAGGAAACAATCATGTTGTTCTTGGTCACCTTTGTCTACTGGAAGAGGCAACAAAGTAGCTGGATTTAAAGTATTACATCGTTTGATGTGCATGTGACTAGCCAAAAGTGTCAACTCATATCCAGACAAACGAGCACTCGTAAGATGCTGCGTTTTTGTTCGATTTAATAAGGTATCCACTGCATGTGGCACCATAACAATAAGTGTGTTATCTAACACTATTCCAGCAGACTGTCGAATAGAAATTGCTGCTGCTGCTGTTGCTTTGAGACAACTAGGCAATGCTTTAGCTACTGGGTCTAACGTAGCCGAAAAATATGCACATGGCCGCTGTTTGTCTCCAAATCGCTGCGTTAAAACTGACAACGCACACCCTTCACTTTCATAAACGTAGAGCGTGAAAAGCTTACTGTAATCGGGAGTACCCAATACAGGAGCAGAACACAGCGCAGTACGCAAATCAGTGAAACTCCTCTGACATTCGTCAGTCCATGGAAGGGGCTGTGGTGTATCTTTCAAAGTGAGTGCCAACAAAGGCTTGGCCAACAGAGAGAAATTAGGGATCCACTGCCCACAATAAGAAGTAATGCCCAGAAATGCACTTACCTCCCTTTGTGTGGATGACACAGACATTTGAGCAATCGCCTGAATTCGTTCTGGGGTTAGTCGTCGTACCTCCTTTGATAGGAGATGACCCAAATAGGTAACCTCTCGACGAACATCTTGTAGTTTTGAAGGTGAAACCTTATGATTCAGATTAAATAGATGGCGTAACAATGCAACAGTCACATCTTTGCAAATATCTTCTGAATCAGCAGCAATCAACAAGTCATCCATGTATTGGATAAGAGCAGCACCAGACGGCAAATGAAAAGCATCAAGATGACATTTTAAAGCTTGACTGTAAATAGAGGGACTTTCACTATAGCCCTGAGGTGTGCGCTTAAACCGGAAGCTTCGGCCTCCAAGAGAGAAGCCAAAAATATCTCTACTCTCTTCAGCAATGGGAATACTAAAGAAGGCATTCTTTAGATCGATAACAGAAAACCAAGTCGCTGTGGAAGGTATCATTGTCAACAAAGCAGTGATATCTGGGACTACGGGAAATTGTGGTACAACAATTTTGTTTACTTCCCGGAGATCAATTACGAAATGATATACAGGAGGCTGAGAAGGATCAGTGCGTTTAAGAACAGGAAAAATAGGACTATTGCATATGTTACCTCTCGTTTCCTCAACCACACCCTTCTGAATCAAATCATGAATGATTTCCAAAAGCGCTTTTTCACCTTCAGTAGAAATTCTATACTGCGGAATACGTGGCAATTCAACATTAGGCTTAAGAGTGACAACATAGGGTGGAATCTCAAGACAACCCACATCGTTCGGACGCGTGGCCCAAAGTGTCAACGGAAGAGAAAGCAATTCAGGTGGAAACTGATCTTTGGACAAATACATTGGAGAAATCAGTTTCTGTCCTAAAGTAAGATGTACACCAGAAGGAGAACAATATATCGTAGCATGCATTCTTTTCAATAAGTCCAAACCCAACAGATTTTCACCGCAACCATTCGTCAAAAGAAGCGAAGCTTCCAAATCATAAGGGCCAATTGAAATAGGCAAAGGGCAGGAAACCGGATTACGAACAGGGGCACCAGAAAATCCTACAGAAACATTCGTTAAGCCAGACAAAGGTGCCCCAGGGAGTTTGGAATGAATGATAGAACTTCTCATCGCACCAGTATCTAGGAGAAATGGCTCTGAAATACCCATTGTAATGACATTAACATAGGGTCCATTCTTATCTACTGGAATCGACACAACTCCCTTACTTTGTCCATGGCTGTCCTAGTTAGTATGAAGACTTTCATTCTCGCCTTCAACATAACAATCCTCATTATAATACTGTGTAGACCTAACATTCTGCTGATCAAAATAATTCACGGAATTAGGAGGAGGAAGGGAACGTTGTTCTTGAGTCGACATACCTCGACCTCGACCTCTATTTGCTGACTGGAGGCCACCACGACCTCGTGGGGCAGATAATGCTCCATTGCGCTGCAAAAAAAACGGACAACTAATTTTAAAATGACCTTCTTCTCTACAATAGGCACATTGATTAGGTCCTAACAAAGGTCGTGGAATATATGGCTCAGGTTTTTGATACAACCTCTGAAACTGCAGAGGCTGTTGAACCTGAGGCTGAACATAGCGAGGAGGATAAGCTTGTTGCAAGAGAACCTTTGTTTTCAGTTCTTTCGTCTTTTTCTCTTGCTTTTCTCTTTCCTCTTTATCTCTATTTTCATAATATTGTGCAGTAGCTAATATCTGAGCAGAAGAAGAAACAGCCCATGAACTTTCAGAATCTTTCAATTTGTGTGACAACTCAGGAAGCAAATTAAATACAAATTTGTCCACAAATAATCGCTGACCACCCTCTGTAGCCATATCTTGACCACTGTGATCAATAAATGTCTCCTCGAAACGAGTAAAGAAATCAGACACACTCTCATCTTTCTTCTGTTTGCATGCGGCTAATTTATCCCAGTTAACTGTCAAGGCAGGCATCATCGTTTTCATTAATGTAATAATCCTACCAGAGAGTTCTGAAACTAAAGCATCAGGTTTAGCATCACCCACTTGAGCTGCATCCGTGGCAATTATAGCAGCCCAATTACCACCTAATGCTTGAGCATGATCATCTCTACGAATCTTAGCCCATAATGCTTGCGGAACGACATTTCCCATCAACATATCAATATCAGCTACATTCATGATGCAAGCATCAACCGTCTGTGATAATTCTTTATAATAACCTGCAGGATTCTTACGAGGATCCGGTAGAGTCTGCTTAAGAGCTAAAACTTCAGATCGTTTCCATGGAACATGTACCCATATACGTTGGAAATGAGCAGGAATAGCTGGAATATTACCTTGAGCCGCAACTTCCTCCTTCCAAACTGGAGGAACCTCTCTCATGGGATAATTTTTCAGTGTCAGTCTAACCGACGGATCGGAATCAAGGAAAGTCTGAGAGGACAATAAGGATCTATAAGAAATAAGTGTCCTTACAGCTTACTCAACCTTAGAACCCACAACAAGTCCTTTATCAAAATCAGTCTGAACATCTAACAGATCTTGTGGAATCGGACTCGAATTCACATCCTCCCATTCTTTAATGAGAGTATCGCACATTACATTAAAAACATATCTTTGCGTAGGCGCATTCCATTGTGAGAAAGTAGACATAATATCAGGCGCACTATACTGGGGACCCCTCTTGATCCATTTACGTGCGAGAGAGTCCAACCTTTCTCGTTCTTCAGAATCTGGGAACTGACTACGAGATTGTCTTCGAGCAAAAGCCGGAGACACATTTAAAGCTTCAAGGAAAGGAGATAGAATACCAGTGACGGTGTCCGTGAGACGCTTACGCACAGACGGAGAATTAGACATAAGAATAGGGGACAAGGTATTAGGCGAACTAGTGGAAGTAGAACCGGTAATTGTAGGAGGAGCAGAAGGCAAAGGAGATCGAAGATCAGGAGATGAGGGCAGGGAAGTTGAAGTTAAAGGCAAAACTGGTAGAGGCGGAGATACTAAAAGGGGCAAAGGCGGAAGAGCTGGAACAGGCGGAGGTACTGCTGGCAGCTGAACAGGCTATAACAACTGGGGTGCACTAGTACCTTGTGCATAGGGCGGAGGCAACCTCAATAAATGGGACATTTGGGGATCTTCTAAATCTTTCTTGTTATCAGAAGGGGAAACAGGCAACACCGGATAACATTTATCTATTGCCATACGATGCTGTCTTTCTGAAATTTCTATCGCATTATTAATTTCATCATCTTTGAATTGTTGGACAGCCTGTATAATTGTCATACCCTGTGCTTTCCTATCTCGTTTTGCTTGCTTAATTTCTCTCTGTTTGGCTTCCTTACGCCAAAGGCGGAAAGAGTCAAACATTGCTGGCCGGGCTTTTCTTTTGAATAAAATTGCTTTGAAATTATTTAGCACATCAGAATCGAAACTACCATTTCTGGCCATTTTAAAACACCATCTTTCTTTGTGTATCGGGTCCATGCCTTGTTAAAGGCAATGGGGCCAACACCATGTTTAGAATAGAGCTCATATGTGGGAGTTCCAACCGAAGGAATCGGACAAGAGTCCTCAAGTCGGGAATCCCTATTACAACCAAAGCAACAAAGTTTCCCAAACTTAGTCAGACCAGGCATCTCGTGATTTCACCTGACTGTTCACAAACTTCAAGGGGGTAAAACCCAGTTTACGCAGCACAAATGCACTTACCCTCGGCTTCGGCTATTGCAATAGTCGAATCTAAGAACCAAAGGAACTAAGGAATAAAGGACAAAAATTGTGGGCGCGACCCCTGAAATACTTAACTAAGGATTTCTTCTTACGCCAACAGAGGCCCGTCTATCGTCTCACCTTACCATACATCATCAAAGAAAGGGCCAAGGCAGGGCGGCAGTCAGGGCAGCAGTCGTTAGTAGCCGTCAGGAAGGAGTAACCGTGTTGCAAAAGACCTTCGGACCACTTTCGACATACAGGGGTCGCTTGACGTGGTTCGCGATTCCTCCAGAATTTTTTGCGGGTTTCCTCACGACCTTCGGGCAGAACCGGTACCACTGAAGCCACCCCACGTGGGCGCCAGTTGAAGAACCAGAACCTTTTGGACCTGGCGGCGCAGGGTACGCCTTAATCTCCTGGGTACTCCTGCTTAGCTACACAGAGACACGGGGACACTCTGTCGGCGTAAAAGATTAGATTTATTAGCTGCAGCTAGTACAGTTGTCCCAGAAGGACACGAGGTAGGTTCTCAGGAGACTGCCACTTCACTCCGTGGGGCACAATCTTTTATAGCACATATGTAAAATATACATTAACCAAATACACACCCAGAACACATAAGAAAGAGCCAATCAGAAAAGTTGGAAAACAGGACAGAACCAATAGGAAAGGTTTGAAAACAAAGTATCAGATGACTCGAAGAAGCCTTTCCTCCAACTGTGTTTGTCAACCTCCCCACGAGCTAATTCATTGACTGATCTGCAACTAACTTGCAGGTGGCGAGATACGTTTGTGTGTGTTGGAGGACAGTTGTGAAACGAGAGAATGCTAGCAGAGGACAGCGAAGGCCAGACGATAAGATAAAGTCAGAGGAGAATAGTGTGAACCAACAGATAGTTGAGACGGGGATTAGAAAAACCAGACAGGGATTAGTGTACTCGGCCAATCCTAACACCAGCTTTGCAAATAGAGGCAGAAGGCTTATTTTGACACAAAGCTGCAGAAAAAGCAGAAAAAGACTTCGATCGTCGTGCTGCCTGAGTGAGGGCAACACAAAATGGCGGCGGAGCACAAAATGGCGGGTCGATACGATCACGATCAAAAATCAAAGTTCCTCACCTTTGCTCTAGTCTAATCACTCACCCAGGTTCCACATGCTCATGTCTCAAGTAGCTGTTAGGACATGTGCTTTTTTCTGCCTCTCTAAACTATAAGGAAAATGTGTCAGGCTGTTACAGTAATTATCACTTACAAAACCACAGTGGTAAATGTGCTTTGAAATTGCCAATCAAATATCGTTTTCTGCCTAGAATCACACCATGAGTCTGTGTGCACACAGGAATTGTTGTCAGAGATTTAATTCGTGTTGGTCTGGTTCTGTGAGACTTGCATTCGTAGGAAAGGGGCAGCTTGTTTTCTTGAACTGTGATGGCTAGCATTCAGCACAAACCAATATCTCACAAAAGAGAGGCAAATGCTAACACATTTGAAAACAACAGGGTAGATTTTCCTTACACTCCTGCAATGGGTGAGGTAGATCCTCCATGTTCAAAACTCCAATTAACCCTTACCCCACATGTACTCTTACATACATCTCTGCAGTCTTCATGCAGTTGTGCAAGCGCCATGCAGATCTCTCTGGCACCTGACAATACACAGTCTCCAGAAGCACGCTCTTAGCACACAGGCAGTTGCTTCTCCTGCACTCCCATGCTAAGTATACAGCACTGTGTGGTATTTCAGATAGTAGTGTGTAACGCTACCACATTCAACATCACCAAGGCTCATTTCTTTTGCTCTAGTCTAATCACTCACCCAGGTTCCACATGCTCATGCTCTAAAGTAGCTGTTAGGACATGTGCTCTTTTCTGTCTCTCTAAACAATAAGGAAAATGTGTCAGGCTGTTACAGTAATTATAACTTGCAAAACCACAGTGGTAAATGTGCTTTGAAATTGCCAATCAAAAATCGTTTTCTGCCTAGAATCACACCATGAGTCTGTGTGAGCACAGGAATTGTTGTCAGAGATTTAATTCATGTTGGTCTGGTTCTGTAGGACTT
Source organism: Triturus cristatus (assembly GCF_964204655.1). Classification (NCBI taxonomy): domain Eukaryota; kingdom Metazoa; phylum Chordata; class Amphibia; order Caudata; family Salamandridae; genus Triturus; species Triturus cristatus. Next base: position 594,329,015 of record NC_140590.1, on the reverse strand, counting down.
GCATTCGTAGGAAAGGGTCAGCTTGTTTTCTTGAACTGTGATGGCTAGCATTCAGCACAAATCAATATCTCACAAAAGAGAGGCGAATGCTAACACATTTGAAAACAACAGGGTAGATTTTCCTTACACTCCTGCAATGGGTGAGGTAGATCTTACATGTCCAAAACTCCAATTAACCCTTACCCCACATGTACTCTTACATACATCTGTGCAGTCTTCATGCAGTTGTGCAAGCGTCCATGCTGATCTCTCTTCCACCTAACAATACACAGTCTCCAGAAGCACGCTCTTATCACAGAGGCAGTTGCTTCTCCTGCACTCCCATGCAAAGTATTCAGCACTGTGTGGTATTTCAGATAGTAGTGTCTAACGCTACCACATTCAACATCACCATGGCTCATTTCCTTTGCTCCAGTCTAATCACTCACCCAGGTTACACATGCTCATGCTCTCAAGTAGCTGTTAGGACATGTGCTCTTTTCTGCCTCTCTAAACTATAAGGAAAACGTGTCAGGCTGTTACAGTAATTATCACTTGCAAAACCACAGTGGTAAATGTGCTTTGAAATTGCAAATAAAAAATCGTTTTCTGCCTAGAATCACATCATGAGTCTGTGTGCACACAGGAATTGTTGTCAGAGATTTAATTTGTGTTGGTCTGGTTCTGTAAGATTTGCATTCGTAGGAAAGGGTCAGCTTGTTTTCTTGAACTGTGATGGCTAGCATTCAGCACAAATCAATATCTCACAAATGAGAGGCAAATGTTAACACATTTGAAAACAACAGGGTAGATTTTCCTTACACTCCTGCAATGGGTGAGGTAGATCCTACATGTTCAAAACTCCAATTAACCCTTACCACACATGTACTCTTATATACATCTGTGCAGTCTTCATGCAGTTGTGCAAGCGTCCATGCAGATCTCTCTTGCACCTGACTATACACAGTCTCCAGAAGCACGCTCTTAGCACACAGGCAGCTGCTTCTCCTGCACTCCCATGCTAAGTGTTCAGCACTGTGTGGTATTTTAGATAGTAGTGTGTAACGCTACCACATTCAACATCATCAAGGCTCATTTCCTTTGCTCTAGTCTAATCACTCACCCAGGTTCCACATGCTCATGCTCTCAAGTAGCTGTTAGGACATGTGCTCTTTTCTGCCTCTCTAAACTATAAGGAAAATGTGTCAGGCTGTTACAGTAATTATCACTTGCAAAACCACAGTGGTAAATGTGCTTTGAAATTGCCAATCAAAACTCGTTTTCTGCCTGGAATCACACCATGAGTCTGTGTGCACACAGGAATTGTTGTGAGAGATTTAATTTGTGTAGCTTTCATTGTGTAAGACTTGCAGTCGTAGGAAAGCGACGGCTCATATGATAGGTTTTGAAAAGCTCATAAAAAATATAGTAATATATATAAAAAAAAATTTAGTTTCTTTCAGGTATTGCTGAACAAGACTGAAATAAATTAAAGATGCCTATAAAATCAAGAAAGAGAAAAGAACAGCAACAACATCTATATTTGAAGACAACTGGACAACAAAAATTAGTTGAAGAACCTCATGTTGGAAAAAAGAAAAAGCCTTCTGGTAAGCAGACTAAGGATTTTTAAAAATATCCTCAAGCAAAGAAAAAATTTAAAAAATATATCCACTGGAAATAGTGTTTCAAGTAGAAAGCAACAAGACAATCAACAGAATATACCAAATGCTAATGTACAATCAGAAGTATGAAAGAATGACTTAAAAAGAAAAATAGATTTTAAAAACATTCGTAGAAAAATGTTTCAGAGAAGAGTGATGTTCAATTTGCTAAAGGATGTGAAAAAATATAGGAAGAAAGCCAAATTTTATAAGAAACATATTGAATCAATTGTTGCAAAGGCTTTGGAATTAAAAAGAAAACTATTCATTTTAATTTTGAACAGGATCCGTACATTAGATAAATTAGTGAATGTAATGAAGTCAAAAAGAAAAAGAAAAAGAGAAGTGAAAAAAAAAACTTTTGTAAAGTGTTCTTAGGAGAATGGAAGCATAGTTCAAGTACTGAACCATTTTTTAATGAAGAGAGTTATCTTCAAAGTAATAGTTTGCTGCATGCAGTTGACACCAGTGGTCGAGCATATGAAGTTAAGGATGGTTGTGTAATGGAAAAGGAGAAAATGGTTCCAAGAAATGAGGAAGAAGTGTTAGCTGATGAGGTTATGGGGAGACGTCCTAAAGCCCCAGTGTACACTTGGAATTGTAGTAGTATTTGTACTGTACGACAGGAATCTATTGATAAATTTCGTGACTTTCTAAGAGAATATAGTAAAAAAAAGTGTTAAACAGAAGATTAAGGTGCTTCAAAGACTAGATCCATGCAGAGTGAGAGAGAATACTGGTTTGCAAGGACATTCTCTGGCTTGTCTTTCTAGGAAAGTTTGTCAAAGTGTTTTTCACCATTTTAGGATGCTGGCAGTTCATCATACTGAAATGAGAATGTTTGTGAGAAGATTGTATTTTGCTAAAAGTCCAGCACTAAAGTTACATGATTTGAATAGTGCTCTGTTCCGTGGATCTGTAACAGATGTGAAGAAGGTTTGTGAGGATATTGAGTTTTGTTACTTTCTGTCCAGAGTAAGAAAGTGCAGGAAATGACACAGTTATTGAAGAAAATGTGGAAGAGAATGTAGAACCCACTGTTAGTAAAACATTTGAAGATCAAATGACAAAATGTACTATCATCTCTAATATTAGACCAAATATTACTTGTATTTGTTGCCGGAGAAGCCATTATAAAACTCAAACAAGGAATGTTGATCTCTATGAAAAAAGTGAAAAAGAAAATAATTATGAGTGGAAGGATTTTGCTACATATTTGTTTCTGGAAAATTGTTTTGAATTGGGTGTAGATCAGCGTATTTGTAAATACTGTTATAACAAGTTAAGAACATAAAATGCCAGCTAGAGCTGTACATAATAATTTAGAATTGGTTGATATTCCTGCAGAACTTAGTGATTTAAATACGTATGAGTCAATACTCATTCAATGTGTCCATCCGTTTCAGACTATAGTTCGTATGGAGCCCAAAACAGGCAAATTACCTCCTTCAGATTTACAAAGAGGTTTAAAAGGAAGAGTTGTCTATTTGCCATTAGATTTTAAAAAAATATTGAAACAATTGATGCAGATAATTTTGGAAACTGAACCATTAGTTATTCTGGTTAATGGTGTACCTACGCAGAATAAGAAAATTTGGCTGGAGCTGGTGGATGTACGAAAAGTACAAAGAGCAAATTTATATTTGAAAAGAAATAATAAATGGTATGAATCAATTTATATGGATGAAGATGAGGAAGTTTTACTAGCAGACACAGGAATACCAACTGGGCAAATTGAAAAAGTGGATAAGTTAAAAGAAGAAGAAATTTATGAACATTTCAGCATACATCCTCTTCATTCTAAAGAAGTTATGGGAAACACTATTGATCTGTTTCAGATGAAAAAAGCAAAAGCAACTCTCGTGAGTGTATGGGAGGAGAGCTTGGAAGCTCGTTGTTTTCCCCAGCTGTTTCCTACAGGAAAAGGTGGACGATATGATGAACTTCCAGTACAGATTCCTGCTTCTGAGTATCGGACTACAAGATTATATGCAGAAGATCCAAGATTTCGTCAAAGTATTCCTTATTTGTTCCATCTTTTATTTGAAAGTGACTTATCAGCACTATCTTATGCAGTAAATCACATTTTGAAAACTGGAGTACATCTTCATAATGTGTCAGCAAAGGATTTTCTGAACAAAGTGCAACAGCGAGATGATCATTTGGAATCTCAATTGATTAATCTAATGGCTTGTCAGGGTGGGACTAATGAATTATGGTACCGACGCCATGGAGAATTGAAATGTATGTTACGAAATTTAGGAACTCCTACATGGTTCCTTACCCTAAGCTGTGCAGAGTACGCTTGGGATGATTTACTGGATTTTCTTCGAGAGGCAAATTCAAATATTGAAAACATCCAATACAAGACAGCAGGAGAATTGTGCTTATTGGATCCGGTTAATGTTTGCAGATATTTCAATCATAGATTTGAGGCTATGATGTCCTTCATCTGCAATAAAAAAAATCCACCTCTTGGAGAAGTTGTGGATTTATTTTGGAGAAAAGAGTACCAAGCAAGAGGTGCTCCTCATATTCATATGCTGTTGTGGATCAAGGATTCCCCAAAATTTGGAACAGATTCTGATGATGCAGTTTTATCTTTCATTGAAGGATATGCAACATGTGCTATACCTAAAAGCACAGAAGAAAAAAACTTAAGAGAGCAAGTTTTACGTTTCCAAAGTCATCGGTGTGGAAAATACTGTCGACGAAAGTACAAGAGTAAAGATAAATTCTACACAAAATGTCGATTTGGATTTCCACGACCTTTTCTTTCAAAAGGAAGAGTAAACAGTTTTATGTCAGCTGTGCGACATACTATTACAACCTAAGAAGAAAAGAAGAGTCAAAATATATATATGACTACAACCCAGTCATTTTATCCATGTGGAATGCTAACATGGATATTCAGTATGTAGCTGACAATTCTATTGCTGTATCTCGGTATGTCACATCTTACATCACTAAATCTGAGAAAACGGAATTGAAAGAAATGTGGGAAGAGATTTCTCACGAGAAGACTGTCAGTAAAAAGCTATACAGTTTCAGTTTAAAGATGTTATCGCATCGAGAAATTGGGTCATACGAATGCTCAGATAGGTTATCATCTGCAATTCTGTACTCCAAATCCAGAAGAATAATTTGGGTAAGTTTAGGCCTCGCAGGAATGCGAAATCGGGTACTGAAATCTATTCGAGAAATTGAATATTTAGCAGAGTACGAACCTGAAAGTACAGACATTTTAAGAACAAACATGTTGGACACATATTACCCAAAGAGAAGTCATCATCTTGAGAACATGTGTCTCTATGAAGTGCTGCAGAACTACATTTATAAACGGAATGCCACAGAAGACATCAACAATGGAAAATATAAAGTCATTGGTGAGGAAGGATGTTTGGTAAAAAAACAAAAGGAAGTTTCATTAATCACAGAAACCTGAGTTGCGACACTACTGACAAGAAGGAATTTTACCACTTAGCACTTTTACAGTTGTTTAAACCATGGCGCTCAGAGGATGAATTACTTGGACATTTTCAAAGCTATGAAGATTCCTTTAATGTATGCAAAGATACCATAGAATGCAGTACTTTCACAACTTATGTACAAATGTTAAATGAAGAAATTGAACAAGAAGCAACAATTGCAGCTGAAGTAGCTAGAGACAGCTCTCAAGACAGTCAAAGTTCTGGGACGCTCAGTCAAGATCCCCTAGGACAACCAATCGTAGAAAATGAAGCTGCAATAGCCATGACTGAAGTGGAAACAGCTATGAATCAAGCTCAGGAAGATTTAATAAACTTACCAAATTTGGAACAGCAACTGAATGATGAACAACAACAAATTTATGAGGAAGTCACAAAACAAATTGATCATGGATTACTACATGAAAATAAAGAGTGTTCATGCACATCATTTGAACCAATCAGAATGTATGTGAGTGGACAAGCTGGAACCGGAAAAAGTTTCTTAATTAAAGTAATTAGAAGCTACCTACAGAAAAAAACTGATTCAACTTTGTCTTGTGTTGTTACTGCTCCAACTGGGTTAGCAGCATATAACATAAAAGGAATTACCCTCCATCGTTTGCTAATGTTACCAGTAGAGCATGAGAACAAAATACAATACCACAAGCTAACAGGAGAAGCATGTTTTGAAGTTTCAAGAGTATTGAAAAAAATGAAAGTTCTCATTATTGATGAGGTAATCATGGTATCAAACTGAATGCTTACCTTTGTGCATTTAAGAATGCAGCAAATTCTAAAGACAAACTATGACGTGCTATTTGGAGGAAAACATGTTATAGTTTTTGGGGATCTACTGCAGCTCACACCAGTTAAAGGACAACCAGTATTTCATACTCTTACACATGAAGACACGAAAAAGTCGTTAGGAAGTATAGGTAATGTGAATATTTGGACATACTTTGAGTACAAAGAACTCATTAGCAATATGCGGCAAGCAAATGATGATGATCATGCAAGTATTCTCAAAGATATCAGAATTGGACTACTCACAGAACATGGAAGAAAAGCTTTACAGAGTCTATTGCTATGTAATTTGTTTCCAGCAGAACAAATAGTTCCAGAGAAAATATACAAGAAAATTGCTGGAAAAAATACTGTAATCTGCTTAATGCCAACACTACATGAATGCTCTATATTCAATCAAGAACTTTTGAAATTGGAAAATGAAGAGATGGAAGCTGTGGATAAAATACAGCATGAAGGAATAACTATTATATTGACAAGCAAATTGACAACTAAATTGGATTCTCTAGAGAAAAACATATCAAAAACAGCTGGTTTAGAAAAGAATCTTTATGTATGTATGAACTGTCGAGTAATTTTAAGACGTAATTTGGATGTAGAAAAAGGTTTAGTGAATGGAGCTGTGGGTAAAGTTGTGGGTTTTGTTAATTACCAGAAAAAAGATGGAATTGAATTTTTTAAAATAAAATTTGATCAGATTGAAGAGGTTAAAGACATTAGTCGTTGTTCAGTTTGTTTCTTGCTTGTGAAAGACTTATTTGTACGTAGGAAGCAGTTTCCGTTTTATCTAGCATATGCTGTAACTATTCACAAATCTCAAGGATTAACTGTAGATAGTGCTTTTGTAAACATTGGATCTAGTGTGTTGAAAGAAGGTATGGCATATGTTGCTTTGTCACGCGTGAAAAAAATATCTGGTTTATTCATGATAGACTTTGATGAGTCAAAAGTTAGTGCTGATGCAAACTGTGTAAAGGAATATAATAGATTAAGAAGAAGCTATGCTCCTCATTTAGGTCAGTGTCCTGTGTTTTAAAAACGTTTGTCGGTCGGAAAAGGAGAATTGAGAATATCTGTAATGAGAATGTACAGAAGAGAAAACAAAAGTAGAGTGATGTGATTGCAAGCAAAAAGAAAAAGGACAATGTTGAAGAGGTTGTTGGTTGTCATTTTGAAAATAGCTCTGGTGTCAACTGCTACGCTAATGTAGTGCTGAATGTTGTATTTTATCTTGAAAGTTTGCAAGAGCAGATAATACTAAATCATGAAAAAAGATTCTGTTCTCTGCTGAGTTTCCTTTATGAGAAGCTGAGTAATGATAAAACTAAAATAGAAAGTGCTTCTGATTTTAGAAATCTTTTAGATGTATGTTCAGGATGTACAAAGTTTACTCAAAATGTCCAGCAAGATGCACAGGAATTCTTAATGTATATGCTTATGGTACTGGAAGATGAAGGGGTAGAAATAGAAACTATGTTTGGTCTCTCTTATAAATGGGAACATAGTTGTGAAAACTGTTTGAACACATGCAGCTCTAATGTTGATTCTGAAAGGTTCATATATTTAACATTACCAGAGAGTAAATCAGTGACTTTAAGTAAATTAGTTAAAGATGCAAATCACAACATGGAATGTTCTCAATGTAAATCAGAAATGTTATCAACGTTATTTTTAAAGAAATATGGACAGTATGTAATTTTAATGATGCAACGTTGTAGAGCTGATGGAACAAAATTGGACACTTTAATAAAGAAGTTTACAGGAAATCAATTATCAATATCAGTAAAAACTTTTGTTGCAGTTGCAATAATTTTCCATGATGGACCTTCTATAACTTCTGGTCATATAGATAGTTTATCTAAAATGTGAAAAAGGCTGGACACTGTGTAATGATTCACAATTGATTTTCAAGCAACGTTTGCCTGCAGAATTACCAAATACCTACTTAATTTTTCTAAAACCAAAATTTTAGATACAAATTGCAGCATCTGAAGAAACCATTATTTCGATTTTATAGGATTACCATTCGATATTTCACCAAAAAAGAATTGAAAAATTACCATTTGGTCTCATGGAAAGGTAACTGTTTCTATTGTGGACTTCTTTGACAGATATTATTTTGGTGTATGAGCTTAAGCAACAAAATTTACAGACGTTATTTATTGCAAATAGTTATTGTTCTTAGATGATATTTTTAATATATATGTTACATTTCTATCAAGGTATGTTTTACTGAGTAGAGATTCAGGGCTTTTTTTAAACAATCTTTCAGATTGTTAATTTTTTTGCCCGCTGTTAAGTGATGAATGCAATTGATTTCACAATTTGCAGTGAAATTCAATATATTCTGAAAAGAGCAAAAAAAGGGCAAAAAATTACTTTGTTAAATATGAAAATATGTGTACTGTATTCTAAAATGTATTGTTAAATTATACTACTTTTTTTCTTTTTTTTCAGATCGAGAATGAAAATTTAGGAAATGTAATCCTTTTTTCTAGCAATTAAAAAAAACCATTTATTTATAATTACGTTATTTTGTTGGTCAGGTAAGTTTGAAATATCTGTATTTCTCACCCTTTCACTTTCATGCTCCCTTTTCTTCACTTCTCCTCACTCTGCTTTTCTCATTCCCCTTCTCTCTCTCTTCTTCCTTTACTGCTCTTTCGTAACTCCCTCACTCCTTCTATACTACTCCCCTAGGTTTACTGCCTCCATCACTACTTTTTCAACCATGTATCTCTCCCTGTCTCCATGTGTCTCAGTCATTCTAACTGCCTTACTCCTTCTCAGTTCCTTGCTCTCTGTCTCTGTTTCTGTCTCTCTCCCTTTGTCTGTCTTACCCTTAATTTGCTTAACATCTCTGGGGAAAATTAACAAGGCCCCTGCGCCACCACTATGTCACTTTTCATAACGTACTGGTGGTGCAGAGAGCTCCTCCATATTTACAAGGAGAGGAAAAGCCACCCGCGTGACTTTTCCTTTCCACATAAATACAGCCACTTCACACGCAGCACTGTGTGTTGAAGGGGCGTTCCATGGGTGTTGTTGTGGATGTTCCCACGCAACACTCAAAGAACTAGACACATCTCCAGGTTTACGAGAAATCGTAACTCTGGAGATGCGTGTGAATGCTACGCTACCCTAGAGGTGGCGTAGCGAGGCACAACGAGGAGAAATGTTTTTATTTCTCCTCGTTTTTTCCTCTTTTAGTGTGTCCTCCATTCTACAGCACGCATTGAAAGCGGAAAAAGCCTCGTTTTTGTGCAGGAAGGTGTCCCTTCCTGCACAAGAACAATCTCCCCACCATGCAGGCATCCTTGAACCATGGTGCAAGGGAGCCTGTGCCGGTGCATGGCTGCAGTTTGTACGCCTGCGCAGGGGAAGCATAGAGATGCAACAAAAAAATCGTATAAAAATAGAATTAAAAATAAAGTTTAAGTGTTTGGATGTTGGTTGGCTCTAAAAAGAGCCATTGTGTTACTTTAGTGTTTTTTGGTACCTATAAGTAAGTATCGATGCAGAGTCTAAAGATCAAGAGGAAGACTCTGTTCCCTTCATCTGTGAAATGTACACCGTCTACTCTATAAATGCCTTGCCAATCCCCTCACTATTTCTACTTATTTCGTGGGACAAGGAGCAGAACAGGTATTAATTTTAGTTGTAAATGGCAGAAGAGCAATCTACTTCAGGGAGTGAGGAGGACATCTGGATGCACTCAGAAGCATTGGTTCATAGTAGTTTCTCTTCCAGAATCTTCATACACCATAGCCACTCCCCTCACTATTTCTTCTTATTACCTGGGACAAGGAGATGAGCAGCAATCAATTTTACTTGAAAATGGTAGAACAGCAGTGTATTTGAGGGAGTAAGGAGGAGACCTGGATGCACTCTGAAGATGTCTTTCAGTAGAATGACAAAATGAAAAGAAAGGTAGTTGTAAAATGGAGGCTTATATACTTTTTTTAATAAAAAGAACTCATTGGCTGTTTCAGACCATTTTACAATAAAAACTAGGCTGTATGTTTAAATTTTTAAAGCATGTTTTTAATTGGTCCAGAAAAATGTGTTCCCACAGAACATTACTTTGGATTTGCTGTTAGGTTTGAAAAGTTAAGCAATCTTGCTCTTTGGATTAGAAACATTATGTGCTGAACTTCTGACGTCTCTGCACACACCAGTGTTCCATGATCTAATGCTATGCTAGCAGGCAGAAGTCATGTTGGGGGTAGAAATCATTTGGAAAGGGTTAAAATATGTAAAAAAATGAAATGTGTGTTTCCATTTAAAAGAAAGGTGGAGAACGTGAAAAGGGGGTAGGGTACAGAGTTCCTGACCCCCTAGCTTTTGTCAGGAGGTCCCTGAAGGACCATGAAGGGTGAAAAAAATATTTTTTTTTAATAAAAAAATCGCGGGGTGCGCGTACCGCACGGTGCGCGCACGGCGGGGAAAAAAACAAAAAAAATAGAATAAAAAAAAAAAAGTAAGTGTTTTGATGTTAGGTGGCTCTAAAAAGAGCCGTTGTGTTAATTGAGGGACAGAGGAAACAAAAGACATGGCAAAAATATAGGGTGTCACACGTGTGCTGCTGTATCTTCCTCTCTATTAGCGGAATGCTGGTGTCCGCATAAGAGATAAGAGCATGACACGAGTTGCACCGCATATGCACCCTCTCAAACAGAGGGTGTATATCCAGAGGAACCGAAGAAGGTGAAGCTGCTGCCGCAGATGAAGTGCTCTGCTGAACTGCTGATGATGTGCTCGGCTGAGCTGCTGCGGATGTGCTCGGCTGAGCTGCTGGAGTGTTTTCTCTAGCAGCTCGAGCATAAGCCACAGGATGTACATCTCTAACGTGCCTGATCATAGTGAAGATACTAAAAGAGTATTTCTTTTTAGGATCTCCTCTTGATAAGACACGATCACAAAGAGTGCAGGTGACTTTGGGAGCATTCACTTTCTTCTGTCCCAGTGGAAATGTAAAAAATTGGCATAAAAAAGAGTCTTTCTGTTTCCTCTGTCTCTGTCTCACAAGGGTCTCCTGCTCACTCCCAGAAGATGACTGCTGCTCTGCCATTCTGAAGTACTGAAGTACTAGAAAAGCTGCTCAGCTCCTTCTCCCAGGGAATCAGAAGTAATAATGAGGGGAGTGGGTGTGGTGTTGGAAGTTTCCGTAACTGAAACTACTATAAACCAATGAAAAGTGTTGTTTCTTGATCACATGACTTGCCGTGCGCGCACCGTACTGGTACGGTGCGCGCACGGTACAAGCACGCATGCGCATACGTAGGACGCGCGCATGCGCGTATGGAGCACGCGCGTACGAAGCACACGCGCATGCGCGAAAGGAGCACGCGCGCATGCGTGTATAGAGCACGCTCGTACGCATCACGCACGAAGTACGCATGCGCACGTAAATCACGTGCGCATGCGCACACGGAGCACGTACGCATGTAAGCCACGTGTGTGCACCGTACGCGTACCGTACCGTACGCGTACCGTAAACCCTTAAACAAAAAAAGAACAATGTTTAGAGGTTTATAGAAGATATTAACTATGCTGTTCAACTATATCTAAAATTTTTTTAAAAAGCTGAGCCATTCCATATTGCAGGATACAGTAAATCTATAATTATATACATAGGTAGCATATTGTAACATAAATAAATAAAAAATATTTTTAAAAAGTGCAAATTCACTAGAAAAACCATAGGTTTCACACACGTTATAGTTAGGAATTAGCATTTAAAAAACCTTGCAAATTCACAGAAAAAACCATAGGTTTCACACAAGTTATAGTTAGGAATTAGCATTTAAAAAACCTTACAAATTCACTGAAAAAACCATAGGTTTCACACATGTTATAGTTAGCTGGACATTTCACTCGTACAAAACCATTGAAATTCCCCCGTTATAGTTAGTTCTCGCGCGCCCGTAATCCACTGCTGATGACTTCACATATTACATCACTCATGACATGGTCAGTGACATCACACATGACATCACTGATGACATCTCAAATGACATCACTCATGACATCACTGATGACATCATCCATGTGATAAATTAGTGCATCTTCTCACACCCTAATATAACCTTTGATACACCGACTCAAAATTTCAGAGTTCCATTCTCAAACCATACATACTCCATACATACTCCAATACCAGTAACTACATACCCACTTATTAACTGTTAGGTCTACATACACCTCCACTCATTCACCTGTACAGTCTCTCATACTTACAGTCACTCCGTACAAGACTATCATATGCATTTATACACCTATATAGACACTCACACACCGCCAATCATCCACTGAGGTACTGACACACCTAGTCAGTCGTGCAAGTAATTAAACACAGTCCAATTTACTCACCTATACAGTTAAACACACTCAAGTTCACTTACTCATAAAAATAGTATCACATTCTTACACTCTTATAGAATCATTGATACAAGCACACAATCATCCATACAGTCACTGTCACAATCACACACTCTCACATCTACCCACTTATATACTCTTACACGCATATATACTGCCTTTCACATATGTAGTTAGTCACAAATGTACCACTGAGATATACATTTAATCCCTAACACACCCATACATACACTCACTCAAACATACAGTCCATCACAGATGCACCCATAGAATCACCCACTCACACATCTATGCATAGAGTCACACACACCCTACCCACACAAACCCTCAGGAACCCATACAGATACTCCGACAAGCAATCAATAACTCATACAGACACTTATATAGGTATTCACAAAACCATGCCGCCACTTATACACCAACATACAGACACATACAAACATTTACACAGTTTAGTCACTAGTCTGCAGTAAGATACATTTAATGACTCACTTATAGAGTCAGTTACACACCACAGAAAATCATCCATTTACACACTTGTACACCCACTCATTTTTCAACAGGCCTTTCCCTATATATATTAAACATATTAAAATTGTTCAGAAACACATACTCAATGGATGATGTCATGAGTGATGTAATATGTGACGTCATCAGCAGTGGATTGCGGGCGCACGAGTTATAGTTAGCTGAACTAACTATAACGGGGGAATTTCAATGGTTTTGTACGAGTGAAATGTCCAGCTAACTATAACATGTGTGAAACCTATGTTTTTTTCAGTGAATTATATATATATATATATATATATATATATATATATATATAGATATATAGACACACACACTAAGGTGGCGATTCCGATCCGTTAACAAAATTTACCGTCCGATTCGTATTCGTATATTTTTACGTACGAATCGTACAAGTACCGTACAAACTGCGAAGTTCGATTCGTTCGTGAAAAATACATACGAAATGCGTCGGGAAAATGGTCCGAGAGGGAGCCGTAAAAATTTACGTCCGAATAGCGTCGGGAAAAGTGTCCGATAGGGAGCCGGACATTTTTACGTGCAAATCGCAAAACAGAAGTCCGAGCGCGCAAGTACGATCCGTACTGCCCGTCCGAATACACAACCGCATGTAAAAGGCCCCGTACGGAGCGAACGCTGTAGCTTACATGTACACAGGTAAACTTGTGCCCGAATACGAGTCGTACAGCCCCCCTCACCCCGCACATGTCAGCACTGTACCCCCGTATGTCAGCACCGTACCCCCCCTCCGCACCGTACCCCAACACCGTAGCCCAGCCCGCACCTGTACGCGCCGCACCCCAACACCGTAGCACAGCCCTGCACCTGTACGCGCCGCACCCCAACACCGTAGCACAGCCCCGCACCTGTACGCACCGTACCCCAACACCGTAGCACAGCCCACACCTGTACCACGCCGCACCCCAACACCGTAGCACAGCCTGCACCTGTACGCACTGTACCCCAACACCGTAGCACAGCCCCGCACCTGTACGCACCGTACCCCAACACCGTAGCACAGCCCGCAACTGTACGCGCCGCACCCCAACACCGTAGCACAGCCCGCACCTGTACGCACCGCACCCCAACACCGTAGCACAGCCCACACCTGTATGCGCCGCACCCCAACAACGTAGCACAGCCTGCACCTGTACGCACTGTACCCCAACACCGTAGCACAGCCCGCACCTGTATGCGCCGCACCCCAACACCATAGCACAGCCCCGCACCTGTACGCACCGTACCCCAACACCGTAGCACAGTCTGCACCTGTACGCACTGTACCCCAACACCATAGCACAGCCCGCACCTGTACGTGCCGCACCCCAACACCATAGCACAGCCCCGCACCTGTACGTGCCACACCCCAACACCGTAGCACAGCCCCGCACCTGTACGCACCGTACCCCAACACCGTAGCACAGCCCGCACCTGTACGCACCGCACCCCAACACCGTAGCACAGCCCGCACCTGTACGTGCCGCACCCCAACACCGTAGCACAGCCCGCACCTGTACGTGCTGCACCCCAACACCGTAGCACAGCCCCGCACCTGTACACACCGTACCCCAACACCGTAGCACAGCCCAGCACCTGTACGCACCATACCCCAACACCGTAGCACAGCCCACACCTGTACGCACCGTACCCCAACAACGTAGCACAGCTCACACCTGTATGCGCCGCACCCCAACACCGTAGCACAGCCCCGCACCTGTGCGCGCCGCACCCCAAGACCGTAGCACAGCCCCGCACCTGTACGCACCGTACCCCAACACCGTAGCACATCCCACACCTGTACGCACCGCACCCCAACACCGTAACACAGCCCGCACCTGTACACACCACACCCCAACACCGTAGCACAGCCCGCACCTGTACGCGGCGCACCCCAACACCGTAGCACAGCCCTGCACCTGTACGCACCGTACCCCAACACCGTACCCCAGCACCCTCACCCAGCATCGCGTATGTACGGACCGTACCTACGCAAAAAAGACTCGTACAGAACCAGGACACAGTAAAACAGCACAAGGAGGGTCAATTCGACTCGCACAACACCACAAAACACGTCAACATGACAAAATACATCTCTATGACTGACCTGCGACATCCAAACTGCCAAACAGAGGACCAAATCACAACCACCTCTTATAACACACCCACCACAAATTCAAACACAGCCACACCCAAAAATTGGACCAATAAAAAGGGCCCACACACACAACCCATGAGCCATTGCATCAGACCCACTGCTCACAGACACCACAGACAAACAACTGCACCTTACTTGCACCTTACTCACACCTAAACTACACCTTCAGTTACACACCTTCACACAACCTCCTTCACAAACATCCCCTCTTCACCTTCACACACACACACACACACACACACACACACACCCTCACATTCACACCCACACACCCACAACCATCCACACCCACACCCCACACCATGCCCACTGACAAGTATCCAAAGTTCACTACGGTGGAGCTGGAGCTCCTTGTCAACGAAGTCATCAGAATCGAGCCACAGCTGTTTGGAACATTGGTCAGACAGACCAGCATAGCCCAAAAAACCAGCCTGTGGTAGAGGATCGTCGACAAGGTGAATGCTGTTGCGCCCATCCGAAGGACCAGGCATGAATGCCAAGCCAGGTTGTACGATCCGCGCAGGGCAGTCAAGAGGAAGATGAATGAGGAATACGCCCAGAGTAACATCACTGGAGGTGGGCTGCCCCACAGACCCGTACATTACCATCCCTGGGAGGAGAAGGTGATGGCCACGCTTCCGCCGGTGGGAGTACACAGAGTCGAAGGAGTCGCAGAGCCTGGTGAGTACACAAACAACTCACGTAACATGGGGGAATGGCATCCACACCCCAACTACAACAAATGCACGCACCTATCCCCAAGCCCTCACCGCACACAACCACACCCTAAAAACCACGCTCATACCACTAACATCTCCATGCCCCATTCACAAATAAAGGCAATGCCATGTCCCAGGCCACACCAACCACAAACCCAAGACTGGATGTCCGGGATGCTGGGAGGGTGGGGCTCACACAACACATTGTGCAACTCAGAACCAGACACCAATGCCCACAGCTCATATGGCCTAGGTACATACCCATGCACCATGCCCAATGCACAGGGACTGGCAAAGTAATGACAAGGTAGCTGACACGTGGCCCTGCTGTAGGCAGCACAAGGCCCTCCTGTGACCACTGTACACTCAAACAACAACTCCACTAGCTCACATACCCAGCACAGGAACTCACACACACTGTCATGCCAGCATGCACCATGAGGGGACAGACACATCACCTGGGAGACCCAATGACAAATCACACTACACACAACAGCAGGTCTGGTCACACACCCCCCTCACACAAGCACACACCCCCGGGGCAGGCAACAGATTTACCCACTCTCACAATTGACATGTGACACAACAAGACCAATCCACAGCCAAATAAGCATCCCAGCAAAAAAACTACTGGAAAACACTCAGGAGCACATACCAATCTGTCCTCCGCAACATGCCCATCCCCAAGTGGACATTGAGAGGAATGCTAGGCACATCCAACCACCTGGAGGAACTGTGACTACTTGAATATGTATGAAACATGTATGTGGCATGAAACAGCATTAACATTGTCAATCTCTCACACACATGGCAATATCATCAACCTCCCCCCAACAATGGGGTGAACAATCACAGTCCCAAGCTCAGCGTGAAGATGACCCCACCGGCAGCGACGACTCTCACCACTTCGTGGATGACCCCGACCAACCTGGCCCCTCTGGTGCCCAAGCCACTGCAGCACCTGCGTCAGGCACATCTGTGCCAACCACCACCCCCATTCCTGCCACATCCCAGGAGACACCCAGGAGCCCTGCTCGCACCGAACACAGCCACTCTGACCAGGAGGGACAAGGTTCTCCAGGCACCCACGCTAATGCCATCCCTCAGGGGTCCCGTAGACCCGATGTGCCCACAACGGCAGGCCCGGCTCATGTGGGCAGAAGTGGTGGGAGTGGATGCAGGCGGAGGCGAGAACCTGACCAGCCAGCTGAGGGAACCGGTATAGCACACATGCGCCACATCCTGGACACATACCGGCGTGACACCAGGGGCATCAGCCAGGTAGTGGCGACCCTCAACGAGATTAAGAACCTGCAGGCCGAGCAACATGCTAGTCAACAACAACACCAAGGACGGATGGAGACAAGACTGGCTGAGCTCCTGGCGGTACAAACGGACATGAGCCGTTCACTCCGTCGGAGTGCCGACAACATGGGCAACCCTCCCTGTGACACCAGGAGAAGACCAGCGCCAGCCACAGGGAGGGAGGAGGAGGATTCCTCCGATGGAGCATCACAGACATCGTCAAGGCCTGCATCTGAGGGTCCCCGGAGGAAGGTGGGTCATCCACGGAAAAAACCGTGAGAGTCAGCGGACCATCCACATCTCCCAGGTCACATGGCCTGGCACCAGGCCCTCTGGCACAACAGCACCACGTCATTCAATGACATTCTCTGCCACATGGACTTGCTGGTCACAGTCTGACCAATGATGACCAACACTGTGGTCTGGACTCTGATGACTCCAACTGACAAGGATGCCATCTCCCCCTGTGAACTTTGGATTCTATGCACCCGGTAGAGCACCTTACTTCATCCACCAAAAGACTTACCCCACCAAAAATAAATACTTAACTTTGTCATGAGATGTTGTTGTCATTTGGCATTATTCACCAACATGTGTGTGTAAATGTCAAACTATGCCTGAGAGTTGAACTAACTCCACACATCCATACCCTGGGAACGGAGTCTGGTACAGGACACACATGGGTCACAAACAATGTATCATTCAATGCAGACATGGAGCACAATACTCACCTGTGATGGCCTCAAGCTTCTGAGGGGGTGCTAGGGAAACTGTGAGGACACACCTATTTAGAAGAGTAACATTAAGGTGTAGAGGTCATGCCTCATTTGGAGGTTCCCGGGGAGGGAGTCCCAGGTATGTGTTCCCAGGTGGGAGAACTATGTCCTGTATGCAGGAGTATGGTGGATCGGAAGAATGGTGGCCAGGTCAAGGTTGGATGCACGGAGATGGCACTACGGGGTCTCGGATGACAGTGGTACAAGGTTGGTTTTGGGTCAGGGTTGTGGCCTGCCTCCTGAGTGTGGGTGAGGAGTCTGAAGGTCATCCTGCAGCATACAGTGATCCATTGCAGCTATCTCTGCTGGACAGTGATGTGGCTGGGGCGCGGGATGTTGACGCTGAGGTGTGCAGATGCAGCCTGGATGTGGACAAGTGTCCCTGGATTTTGGATGTGGCTGCTCCGTAGAGGGCATGGCAGTATTTGACACGGATGTTGATGTGGACCTGGGGGATGGTCCGTCTTACCTTGGAGTGGATCTATCTGGGGATCATGCGCATAATGCTGAGGGTGTTGCAGTGTGAGGCACAGATGCTGGTGATTACCATGGCAAATTAGAGCAAGCAATCCATGATGCACAACATCTTGTGTGCGTGGACACTGGGTGCCTGTGCGGGGCCTCTGTGGGTGGGACACAAGCAGTTGAGCCAGCTGTAAGGGGACAATCCTCATATGTTGACCTCAGTCCTGTACAAGTCCAGCCTCAGGTGGCTGCTGTTCTGCCATTCATCTATGGATCCCATGAAATCTTGAATGTTGGAACTGGAAATGTCTGCATCCTTGGTGAGGGTGAGGAGCACCTTGCTGTCAATGGCATACGAGCTGATGATGAGGGCGTGTGCGCATGTGATGGTGGATAGGGGGTCCTGGAAACATTGTAGATTGACACGCTGAGAGATGATACCTGTGCCATGTGCCTCACGACGAAAGCATACTACATGCAGAAGCTTTGAGTCCCACTCCCATGGCCTTGCAGGGGTACAGATCCGGTGGGGAGTAGGAGGGACATGACCTGGTGGGTGTGACAGGTCCTGGAAGGCGTGGCAGCGCTGTGTAAGCAGTCGGAGTTGCAGACTCATCATGCAAAGGTGTTGTGTGTGCGCTCAGTGCATGCCTGAGAGCAGGCGGGAGATGTGTGGATGGACCTTGCTTGGAGGGTGGCTGCAACATCACACTGTAGTGTGATGTGGGTCATGCAAGGACATGAGGGTCGTGCAATGTGCACGTTGCATGTACAGACGTTCCAGCCTTTGGTACCGCGTGGCCGCAACTGTGGCACAGGCAAGCCGAAGACAGCCAAATGAATGTTTTGAGGGAGGAAGGGAGGAGCACCTTTGATGTGTGTGTGTTGCCAAATCTGGAAACTACGTGTGCCCTTGCTGCAGTGGCTGCAACAGCAGGTGGCATGTCCTGGGAATTATGCCACAATATCCACACAAAGACTAGGATGTCAGAAAGGACTACTGCAACAGGTGTATGTCAAGGAAGGACTAACCAGTTTGCAATGGCACACCCAGAGACAAAGGATGCACAATCACCAAAGATGACTGACACCGGATCATGAAACTGAAGGCCGAGCTGCGCACAGGAAACACACCCCAGAAGGTGTTGACGGCCCGTGGGGGGGACTAGCATGCCAAAAAACATACACAGCCATGGACATCATGCACAATAGAGAATCAAATACATGAAGAACAGCATGCAGGTTGCTAATCTACACATAGACTCATATGCACAATCCTTGACAACCATGCCAGAGATGCCGCATGCACAGTGGCAAGAGACCTGCATTGACAGAGATGAGGCACCTTGGAGGCTGAGGAACACCTTTATTACTCAGGCTCACACCTATGCAAAAGCATCAACAATAACAGACTCACAGGTCTATTGGATTAACATGTGGGACCTACACCGGACACCCCCTTTGCACCACAGATGCTGAAAATCCATTGTACTGGCACACAAGTGAAGGGGTTGAGCCAAACAACCCCTGCTGCACACGGAGAGGCTGCAATTCCCCATTGAGCATCATATGGGGATGTCGAACAATATGTCCACCCGTAGCCTCCCGTATGTTTCAGAGGGAAGTTGTACACACATTGATGCCTTCATCACAAACCACAATCCCATAACAGATGACTGTCACGAAGTGTGACTATCAATTCATGTGAGTCATGCCACATGCCATGTGCCCCATGGTGAGTCGACATGTATGCATAGTAACATAACCTGCACAGGAGCAGTGTCCACACATTACAAACAACTACCACACCCAAAAAGCCTTGCTGCAATCTTTACCCAAAGGAGAATTTTCACCATGTCCGTGCATGTAACGCTGATTCAGCACACGTTGCATTGCTCATGAGGAATAGCAGGAGCACAACGATGCCACGAGCAGACAGCATGCGCAAATACCTGGGGATGAGAGACACACAAGAAGTCAGGAAAAACATAGTCATCCGCATGCATGGTCATGTACTCTACATGAATAAGGTTGACACCATGCCAGTTGTCAATTGATTGTGTCAGCTAAAATGTGTGGAATGACATCAGCACTCGAGTGACACATCAGCACACACCTCAAAGTAACTTAGCATACAGTCAGCTGGACACACACATTGCAACACATGCCACACAAGGCTCAAAGCGTGCACACTCAGACCTAGGGACTCACCATTATGAGAAGAAGTTGCGTATGAGTTGACTCCGGATGTCCTCCTCCTCCTCCTCACTTGCCTCGTGACCAAGGCCGTCATCCTCCACGGGTGGATGTTCCTGCTCATCGGGATCCAGGATGAGTGGCCCAGCTTTCTCCACTGCCATGTTGTGCAGCATGCAGCACACGAGGAAGATTTTGCAGACCTTCACCGGTGCATATGGGAGGGACCCGCCGGTCTTGTGGAGGCACCGGAATCGGCTCTTCAGGAGGCCAAACGTCCTCTTTATCACTCGCCTGGTCTGCCCATGGGCGTTGTTGAAACAGTGATCTGCAGCTGTTCTCGGGTTGCGGAGAGGCGTCACCACCCATGGCATGTTGGGATAGCCAGAGTCCCCTACATGGAAACATCATGTAAAGAAGTGGACCATGAGATGCCGTCACATACTAAGATAACGCTGAATACTGGACAAACAGAGTCTACTCACCAACAAGACATGCTCGTTCGTTGTGCAGCTGCAGCATCATTTCTGGCACCCTGCTACGCCTCATGATGTAGGCATCGTGTGCTGACCCTGGAAAACGTGCACAGACATGGGAAATCACCATGTTAGCAAGACACACCACAAGGGCATTAATGGAGTGGTAATGTTTTCGGTTACGGAAGCCTACCTCCTGTGCCTGTGGTGGTACCAAAGCCACATGTGTCCCATCAATGGACCCAATTACATGGGGCATAGAACTCACCCTTGATACCTGTCAACTGCTCACGAGTTGGAAAATGGATGAATTCATCCAGGTGCTCCAACATGGCTTCCAAAACATCATGCAGTACACGGCTGAACATGGTCTGAGACATGCCACCCACATCAGCAATGGTCAATTGAAACGTACTGGTGGCAAAGAAATGTAGGGCTGCCATCACCTTCATCTTGGGGGTCAGCGCAGTCAGATAACTGTGTCGCGGTTGGAGGTGTGGTGCCAGCCTGTTTGTCAGGTCCACAATTAACCGTTGGGGGAATCGGCAGCGGCGTATGCAGTCACGTTCCCTCATGGCAGCCAAGTCTGGAATTGGTCGGGGGAGAGGCGGTGCCCTGCAGAAAATTGGAAGGAATAACGAAGATTGAGTACATTACTACACCAATGTCAATGAACTGAGCACATGTTCAACGGCTAATACACATATGCCACATACAGAGTCTGGTCTGTGCAATACATCCTGCACATGTATGCCAGCCAGGTGCTACTCCTACCAAGAGCCAGCTACAAACATGGATTGTCAAGGTCTACATGACATGCCATGAAAGTAGCTGTGGGCCAGTGTGAGTGAACAGCCAGACACATTACAGGAGTGACATACATCCACATATGTGCATTTGAAGGATGCCATCTCATACAGACAGCTGCCGGCAAGCTAGACACACAGGTCACATGTCATGGAAAAAGGACAGACCACACACCTTGCCATGAAGGGGTACATGTCAAATATGATCACACAGACATTGAGACTACGCAGATATGTCCTAAGCTCGCAAGTCCCTGTTAGATGCATACAGACACACGTCATGTGTTATTCCACATGAGTCCTGGTGTGCATAATAGTGTGACATGGGCATCTACACACAGACACATGTTGGATGCAGCTACAGCAGATGCCGTTGACGGAACACCAACAGCAAGATCATGGGAACACATGACACATGACACACACATGACATAGTCACATCGTGGCACGCTGGTAGTGAGATGTCAGGTGACATCATCCGTGTACCTGGCATCAGGGGACATTTGCGGGTGTTGGGGACTGTGCCATCCAAGTGATGCAGTGCTTGACAAGTTTGAAATAAATGCACACATGTAAAATGTGTGAAGGGGAAGTGCGCCACATGGTGCCCCATCACACATGACATGTGTACACAGGTCATCACACAACTATTGGGTTAAAACATGAGGAGACATGTGCCAGCTCACTGCCTGACACACCTAGGCCCCACACATGATGCACTGCACTGACAATGACTTGATGTCCATCCTTGTGCGAGTCATACACCTCCATTCCTTTCCTGTGCGCCTCCTATCACCAGTGTAAGCTGTGAAACGCACCGTACACACGCTCTGAGGGCGTGTGTACGGTCGTATCACAATATGGGGTTTGGGTAGGAGTACGCGTGTGTGCAAGGACCATACACACGTACGTGTACACACTGGTCCTATCCCCATGGTAGTGTTGGCATAGGCGTACGCCATAGAGATACGGCTCGTACCCACGTATGTACGTCCCGTAGCACTGAGGCGTACGCCTACAGCAACACTACCCTAGTGCTGCGGGCCCTACACACGCGGGTACGGCCCGTAGCACTAGGGTAGTGTTGGCGTAGGCATACACCATAGAGATACGGCTCGTACCCATGTATGTACGGCCCATAGCACTAAGGCGTACGCCTACGGCAACACTACCATAGTGCTACGGGCCCTACACACGCGGGTACGGCCCATAGCACTATGGTAGTGTTGGCGTAGGCGTACGCCATAGAGATACGGGCCGTACATAAGCGGGTACGAGCCCTATCTCTATGGCGTATGCCTACGGCAACACTACCCTAGTGCTACGGGCCCTACACACGCGGGTACGGCCTGTAGCACTGGGGTAGTGTTGGCGTAGGCATACGCCATAGAGATACGGCTTGTACCCGCATATGTACGTCCTGTAGCACTATGGCGTACGCCTACGGCAACACTACCCTAGTGCTACGGGCCCTACACATGCGGGTATGGCCCGTATCACTAGGGTAGTGTTGGCGTAGGTGTACGCCATAGAGATACAGCTTGTACCCACATATGTACGGCCCATAGCACTATGACGTATGCCTACGGCAACACTACCATATTTCTACGGGCCCTACACACGCGGGTA
Source organism: Triturus cristatus (assembly GCF_964204655.1). Classification (NCBI taxonomy): domain Eukaryota; kingdom Metazoa; phylum Chordata; class Amphibia; order Caudata; family Salamandridae; genus Triturus; species Triturus cristatus. The sequence goes on along the minus strand of NC_140590.1, from coordinate 594,305,662 downwards.
CGGCCCGTAGCACTATGGTAGTGTTGGCGTAGGCGTACGCCATAGAGATACGGGCCGTACATACGCGGGTATGAGCCCTATCTCTATGGCGTACGCCTACGGCAACACTACCCTAGTGCTACGGGCCCTACACACGTGGGTACGGCCCGTAGCACTGGGCTAGTGTTGGCGTAGGCGTACGCCATAGAGACACATGCTCGTACCCACGTATGTACGGCACGTAGCACTATGGCGTACGCCTACGGCAACACTACCCTAGTGCTACGGGCCCTACACACGCGGGTATGGCCCGTAGCACTGGGGTAGTGTTGCCGTAGGCGTACGCCATAGTGATACGGGCCGTACATCCGCGGGTACGGCCCGTATCTCTATGGCGTATGCCTACGGCAACACTACCATAGTGCTACGGGCCCTACACACGCGGGTACGGCCAGTAGCACTAGGGTAGTGTTGGCGTAGGCGTACGCCATAGAGATACGGGCCGTACATACGTGGGTACAAGCCCTATCTCTATGGCGTACGCCTAAGGCAACACTACCGAAGTGATACGGGCCCTACACACGCGGGTACGGACCGTATCACTGGAGTAGTGGTGCCCTAGGGGTATGTGTGGAACGCACCATACCTGTGTGTGGATAGTGAAATTACATAGGGGACACATGAGGGACAAGTATAAGGGCCTAAATGCATGCTGGTTGTCATGGAGACCGAGTTACCAGTTCAAATTTTTGCATCAGGTGGCCAGCAAAAGTCGGTTGGAGACAATATACTATGGGGCACATGCATCAACAATTCCATTTGCGATTCCTTATTAGCGAAAAATAAGGAATCGCTAATATGGAATAGCAAAAGGCTATGCATGTAGGAATCGCTATTCAAATAGCGATTCCTTAACTTTCCTTAATTGCTACTAGCAAATTGCGAGTAGCAATTAAGGAATGCCATCCCAATCATTCCTATGGGCCTCCAGGCCCATAGGAATGAATTGGAGATTGCATGAGCAAATAGCGAGTACCAGTAGGTTCTCGCAAATTGCTCATGCAATTTCAAGGGTGCAAGGGTGTCAAAATGACACCCTATTGCACCCCTGAAATTGATATGTGCACATATGTTGCACACACACATGTTCTAAGACAAAAGTGCATTTTTCAAACTTTTAGCAAATTACCATGCAGTTCATCTTCATGGTAATTTGCTCCCCCTATTAGCTAATTCGCTAATTTTTTAACTTTCATGCATTGCATTTAAGGAATCCCAAATTGAGATTCCTTAAATTAAGGAATCTCTATTTGGGATTCCTTAAATGCTATCGCTATTTAAGGAACCGCTATTTAAGGATTCCTTAAATAGCGATTTTTGCTTTTGGGTTGATGCATTGGGATTGGGTATTTTTAACTCAATACCGGGAGCTATTAGCGAATCGGTATTTTACCGACTGGATTTTGGCTTGATGCATGAGGCTGTATGTTGCTAAGTGGTTGTTGACTTGACATCATGCTCAAATTTTGAACCATGCAAAGGCCCTCACTGGGGTAGGTTTAAAGGGATTGGAGGAAACGTAGGATGCAAATGAGATTGACCAATCACTCTGTACTCCTGTAAATGAAACAGCCCAGCAAGGGAGATATAAGGCAGCCAGGACCCATGAGAGAGCACTTGCCTGCACAACCTTTCATTCCACACCACTGCTGCTGCTAGTGATTCCTCTGGCACCATGTCCAGGTCTGTGGAGAGGGCCCAGCCATTCACCCAAGAGGAGAATGAGGCGTTGCTGGACGTCATCCTCCCACAGTACCCCTGCCTATATGGGAGACCAGGGGAGCAGGTGAGTGCTGACTCCAATAGCTGTGACTGTGCCCCTTTTTTGTGTGTGTCACTTCTGGCATTGTGTCCAGGTGTGACAGACATGCAATGTTGTTCATGGTGGGTCCCGGGAGGGGAATGCCTTATGTCTCCCATGCAGAGCCTGATGTGGCTCATATCTGCACTCCTCACTTGCATTGTGCTTACTGTGACAATCAATGCATGGTGCATGCCACATTCAGCCTGGCTAAATCCCTTGGGAATGTTGTTTCCATAGTCCTGATGTGATTCTGTGGTCCCCCCAGTGTGACAGGTGACTGTACCCACAGATGTGTGTGAGTTGAATGTACCTGTGGTGATAGTGTCCAAATGATGTGTACGGCCACTGGACATTGGTGTGTGTGTAAGTCCCCTGTCATGTGGGTGAGTGTCTATGTGGAGTGTTGCACCCCAGCTGCATGGAGGATGCATATGCCCTACCCATCTGATGTGAGCAGGGAGCCGTGCTGTGTGTCTGACGTGCTGAGCTAGGCCCACACCTGTGACTCCCCCCAGTCAAGTGGCACATGTGCAGAGTGATGTTTGTACCCGCAGTTGCCAATGGCAGGTGATTGTCCTGTGAATGTGTGTGTCTGTGTACTCTGCTGAGGTTGCGTCAGTGGCCTGGGGCATGTGACTGCTTTGAGGTGCTGTCCATTATCCTGGTGTTGCTTGTGATGCACAGTGTGAGCCATGATCATTGATTCTGTCGCACCCCTCATGCCACCTGTGTACTTTAAATGCCACGTAGTGCATTTGGCCTTCCCCAGAGGATAATGTCCTTATGACAAAGGTGCAATGAGTTTGCTGCATACTATGCCCTGTTCAAACAAGCCCAATTGTTCTAATGTGTGTCTCTGTGACATGGAGCAGGTGTATTGATGTTGTCTCACTTTGTCATCCTCACAGGTAGCCACCTACGCCAAGGGGGAGATTTGGAAGTGGGCCGTCAGGGCCGTGAGGTCGGTGGAGGGTTGCAGTCGGCGCCTGGCCCAGGTGAGGAAATGCTGGCAGGATATCCAGTGCTGGACCAGGAGGATCGCCCGGGTCCTGCTGGGGGACTCACCAGAGGGCAAGAACCGTGGGCGCCGGCGCCTGACCTACCAAATGAAGCGTGTCCTGGTGGTGGTCTTCCCTGACATGGATAGGCGGCTACAGGAGAAGCAGCAGCAGGAAGGGGGTAGGTACATGTGTGTTTGTTGTGTGTCACCAGCTTTTGGAAGTGCTCAGTCGCCTGGATACACTGCCAGGGTTTATATATGTGCAGTGCATATCCTGTTCCCCAAAGTCAACCAGTCCTGTTCTTCCTCCCTTCCCCTCCTTGACATGTGTTCCCTGGTCTGTGTGCAGTCACTCTTGCACAAGGTAATCTAGGCTGGCAGTTAATCCAAGTGCCCAATGCTTGCAGCATCATGTGTGGGGGTGGTCTGTGACATGTGTTGGGACCTTGCCTGTGCCCTGTCCAGTTCAGTCATTTGGGGGTCCATGATTGTTGGCACTGATGCAGAGTCTCAAGATAGGAGTGGGAGGCTTAAAATGAACTGCCTTGCAGCATGCATGACCGATGTTGTGGCCTCAGACAAGATGTGCATGAGGGGGAGATATGCATAGTGCGGGGACGGTTGCTCCTGTTGCAGTCAGATCTATCCAGAACCATGGAGCAGTGTGGCCACTACAATCCCCTGAGACACCTTTTCCTAGGAATCATGTGTGTCATCCAACACTGTGGACATTCTCTGTGTCTTCAGCATAGGTTGGCCTCTGTGACATTGTACCCTGGCCTCATTTGTATTTACGTAAAGTGTGCTACATGTGTACACTGTACAGGGTGACCCAATGTGGCTTGTGCATCCTCACACTGGCCAGTGCCTGTGTGTCTGTGTACAACTATCTGATGATGGTTGTTTGTCAATAATATGTGTGGTCAGCCCCACGAGGGGTAGTTAGAGTGCAATTAGGCTTTAATGGAGCCCATTAATGTGATCCCTGATTAAGAGGTGTAAGTTCTTCCTCTGTCTCAATCACATTGTCTCGGGTAGGGGGGGTTTGTGCGGGCAAGGCCTACATGTCCAAAGCATATGTCTCCTTGCCAGGTCTGGCCTGTGTGTGATGATAGTCGGAACAGACACTCAACACGTATTGACCCAGTCATGTTGTGCAGGGTTTAATGTTTGTGCTTTGCAGCATGTGTCAAAAGTTAAAAGACATGGTTCCTGCTCATCCATTTTTGCCAACGGTGTGTGGTCCAGATGCTCTGCTCGACTGTCCACAGACACTAGCTTCTCTGTATAATTCGATATCAAGTTCTTTGCTGTTGTGTCATGCTCTCCATTGTTTCAAAGTGGCATGGTGGCTCAACCAACTGTGTAGTGCATGGCCTACATATATGCGTAGTATTGTAGATGTTACTCATGATGCTTTTCATGCTATGCACTGTGACCTATGTAGTTTGTACTCATGTGTCATATGTATACAGGTGTCTGATTTTTTCCTGTCTCTTCACCTTGCCCACAGCATCGTCGGGGGACACCGAGGGAGACACCGGCACGGACGTGGAGGAGGGATCCAGCACCGGTGCCACCAGTGCTGGGGAGTCTGGCGCAGCAAGCGGCACGGAGGCCGAGGGGAGTCAGGGAGCAGTACATCTCTCGCTGCCCCCTCCATTCCCATCACCGCCCTCCCACTTGCTCGGGTCCCTTCTGTCCGTGCTAGGCGACCACATGTCTCCTTCGTGCCAGGCACTGCACCCCCTGCCCCTGTCTCCCCTGCTGCCGTCAATGCCGAGTCTGTGGACATCCTGCGGCAGTTTCAGGTTGGTCAGACATTGCTGCTTAATGTCCTCCATGACCACACCAGACTGCTAACACAGATGGTGTCGTACATGGAGGGCATGTCATCAGCGATGTCTGACCAGCGGATGTTGCTGAGGTCCATGGACTCGTCACTGACGGCAGCAGTGGGTCTCCTGCAGCGCTCCGTCCCCCCCTACCCCTGCCCCATCCACACTTCCCACTCCCATTCCTGTCCCAGGCACACCCAGACATCCCCATGCACTTACCCCACCAGACACAGGCAGCACACCAACAGGGAAGGCCAAGTGCACTCCTCCAGTCACGCACACACGGGGAAGTAGGCACACCCACTGGGTCGGGGGGCAAACGAAAGCCACACAGCCACAGTGGGAGTCCGCAGTCCTCACGACCCACTTCCTCCAAAACCACTCCCCTTAGCTCCCCTGCCCAACAGTCGGACAAAGAGTCCTTCATGGCCAGTCTGTCCCTCAGCCCCAGTGTGACACCACCCCGCAAGCGGTCGAGGAAGTCCCCAGGCAGGGGAGTTAAGTCCCCCCCTGTCCACACCCTCCCCCACTAGTGCTGCAACCCATCCCTCCGACCCCCCCCCTCCTTGGGGCCTGTGGTTCCTTCGGGTGCAGGGGAGACGCTGGCAGACCTTGCAACCGTGTGCAGCGCCATCCTAACCACCACCTTTGGCGCTGCCCCACCCCCTGTGGTGGAGTCGTCCGTCCCTGCACCCACAACACCCCTCCTGTCCCTGCCGTGCCTGGTCCTTCCCCCCCACATGATGCCCCCCCCTGTGGATGGAAAGGAACTGTGAACTGTGCAGGCAAGCTAGGGGAGACGCGTCCCAATGTGTCCCCCCCCCCCCCCGAAATTCGCATATGGACTGGCCTATGGGCCTTGTATATAGTGTACATTTAAAATCAATTTTTTTTTAATGCTGAATAAAGCATTTTGTTTCTCATTTGCACACAAATGCTTTTCTGGTATTGCTGTTGGTGCTGCTGCTCCCTGAGTTGGGGTGGTGATAATGTGTTAGGTGTCTGGGAAATGTTGTAGTGTGCTGCTCATGGGGAGGACCCTGGTATCTGCGTGCCATCACAAGGTCTCTGCAAATAATCTTTGGTCATGTAAGCTCTTACTGTATGGTGACATTGTCCCAAGGAGTGTTCCTTCCTCTGTGGCACCTGACTTCTTCCCTGCAGGGTGTTTCCCAATTGCTGTGCTGACCTGTGTCTACAGTTCCTTGCTGTGTGAGGGATCCCTTCAACTTTGCCCATGCCTGCTCAGCAATGTCTCCGCCTGCATCATCTGTGCCATCCTTGGTAGTCACTGTACTTGTGTATGGAGTATGTTGCCATGGCTTAATGTGGACATGGTCCCTTTTCCGCAATATGCATGTGTGTACTCCCAGCCTAGCACACATGTGTTACTTGTTCTGCAGGGTATTTGGGCACCTGACTGACAATTGTGGGCATTGTATCTGTGGGTACTCCACCCTTTTCCTTACATGGGAGGCAACAACTTGTTGGCTGCCCCAGCACCTGTACATTCCTATCAGTCCTGGAATGTGGGTGACAGTGTGTGTTCCCTTAGGCTCTCTTAGTTTAGTGGGGTTTCACATGAGGATACAGTCTTGTTACATGATCTCAGTGTGTGTATTGTGCTGCCACTGCCAGGGGTGGGTATGCATGTGTAATTTGTCATCACACCCACATGTGGTGTGTCATGAAGTGGGGGAAGGACATCCATCCTCATGGGAGTGGGACACTGCTGTCAGTGATGTGTTGTCATGGCACTATCAACATAGTCGCACATTGTGGATGCCTTCATGCACCCATGGCGTTTTGCTAATGGGAGGATGATGTACACACCCCCATGTCTCTGTCCACTGCTGGGAGGCCTCTGCACCCACCCCTCATTTGTCTGGGCACTGCTGGGAGTGATAGGCACCCACATCTCATATGTCTGGGCACTGCTGGGGGTCCTTTGCACCCACCCCTCATATGTCTGGGCACTGCTGGGAGTGTTTGGCACCCACTCCTCATATGTCTGGGCACTGCTGGGAGTGATAGGCACCCACCCCTCATATGTCTGGGCACTGCTGGGGGTCCTCTGCACCCACCCCTCATATGTCTGGGCACTGCTGGGAGTGATGGGCACACACCCCTCATATGTCTGGGCACTGCTGGGAGTGATAGGCACACACCCCTCATATGTCTGGGCACTGCTGGGGGTCCTCTGCACCCACCCCTCATATGTCTTGGCACTGCAGGGGGTCCTCTGCACCCACCCCTCATATGTCTGGGCACTGCTGGTAGTGATAGGCACACACCCCTCATATGTCTGGGCACTGCTGGGGGTCCTCTGCACCCACCCCTCATATGTCTGGGCACTGCTGGGAGTGATAGGCACCCACCCCTCATATGTATGGGCACTGCTGGGAGTGATAGGCACCCACCCCTCATATGTCTGGGCACTGCTGGGAGTGATGGGCACACACCCCTCATATGTCTGGGCACTGCTGGGAATGATAGGCACCCACCCCTCATATGTCTGGGCACTGCTGGGAGTGATAGGCACCCACCCCTCATATGTCTGGGCACTGCTGGGGGTCCTCTGCCCCCACCCCTCATATGTCTGGGCACTGCTGGGAGTGATGGGCACACACCCCTCATATGTCTGGGCACTGCTGGGAGTGATAGGCACACACCCCTCATATGTCTGGGCACTGCTGGGGGTCCTCTGCACCCACCTCTCATATGTCTTGGCACTGCTGGGGGTCCTCTGCACCCACCCCTCATATGTCTGGGCACTGCTGGGAGTGATAGGCACACACCCCTCATATGTCTGGGCACTGCTGGGGGTCCTCTGCACCCACCCCTCAGATGTCTGGGCACTGCTGGGAGTGATAGGCACCCACCCCTCATATGTATGGGCACTGGTGGGAGTGATAGGCACCCACCCCTCATATGTCTGGGCACTGCTGGGAGAGATGGGCACACACCCCTATGTCACTGATGTGGATCGTAGCACAACATACGCCCACCCGCCCACATGCTCTGAAGCCCTGGGTACGGGCCGTACCACCATTGATGGGGTGCCATAGGCCTGAAGAGCGTGGGTACGGGTCGCACCACGCGTACCCCTACGTCACCCCAACAATGGTGGTACGGCCCGTACCCAGGCCTGAAGAGCTTGGGTACGGGCTGTACCACCATTGTTGGGGTGACGTAGGGGTACGCGTGGTGCGACCCATACCCATGCTCTTCAGGCCTGGGTACAGGCCGTACCACCATTGTTGGTGTGACGTAGGGGTACCCGTGGTGCGACCCGTACCCACGCTCTTCAGGCCTGGGTACGGGCCGTACCCCTACGTCACCCCAACAATGGTGGTACGGCCCGTACCCAGGCCTGAAGAGCGTGGGTACGGGCCGTACCACCATTGTTGGTGTGACGTCGTAGGGGTACGCGTGGTGCGACCCGTACCCACGCTCTTCAGGCCTGGGTACGGGCCGTACCACCATTGTTGGGGTGACCTAGGGGTACGCGTGGTGCGACCCGTACCCACGCTCTTCAGGCCTGGGTACGGGCCGTACCACCATTGTTGGTGTGATGTAGGGGTACGCGTGGTGTGACCCGTACCCACGCTCTTCAGGCCTGGGTATGGGCCGTACCACCATTGTTGGTGTGACGTAGGTGTACGCTTGGTGCGACCCGTACCCACGCTCTTCAGGCCTGGGTACGGGCCGTACCACCATTGTTGGGGTGACGTAGGGGTACGCGTGGTGCGACCCGTACCAACGCTCTTCAGGCCTGGGTATGGGCCGTACCACCATTGTTGGTGTGACGTAGGTGTACCCGTGGTGCAACCCGCACCCACGCTCTTCAGCCCTGGGTACGGGCCGTACCCCTACATGAACCCAACAATGGTGGTACGGCCCGTACCCAGCCCTGAAGAGTGTGGGTACGGGCCGTACCACCATTGTTGGTGTGACATAGGGGTACGCGTGGTGCGACCCATACCCATGCTCTTCAGGCCTGGGTACGGGCCGTGCCACCATTGTTGGGGTGACGTAGGGGTACGCGTGGTGCAACCCGTACCCACGCTCTTCAGGCCTGGGTACGGGCCGTGCCACCATTGTTGGTGTGATGTAGGGGTACGCGTGGTGCGACCAGTACCCATGCTCTTCAGGCCTGGGTACGGGCCATACCATCATTGTTGGGGTGCCGTAGGGGTACGGCCCGTACCCAGGCCTGAAGAGCGTGGGTACGAGTCGCACCACGCATACCCCTACGTCACACCAACAATGGTGGTACGGCCCGTACCCAGGCCTGAAGAGCGTGGGTACGGGTCGCACCACGCGTACCCCTATGTCACACCAACAATGGTGGAACGGCCCGTACCCACACTCTTCAGGGCTGGGTATGGGCCGTACCACCATTGTTGGGGTCATGTAGGGGTACGGCCCGTACCCAGGGCTGAAGAGCGTGGGTGCGGGTTGCACCACGCGTACACCTATGTCACACCAACAATGGTGGTACGGCCCATACCCAGGCCTGAAGAGCGTGGGTACGGGTCGCACCACGCGTACCCCTACGTCACACCAACAATGGTGGTACGGCCCGTACCCAGGCCTGAAGAGCGTGGGTACAGGCCATACCACCATTGTTGGGGTGCCGTAGGGGTACGGCCCGTACCCCGGCCTACAGAATGTGGGTACGGGCCATACCACCATTGTTGGGGTGACATAGGGGTAGGCGTGGTACGACCCGTACCCACACTCTTCAGCCCTGGGTACGGGCCGTACCCCTACATCACCCCAACAATGGTGGTACGGCCCGTACCCAGCCCTGAAGAGTGTGGGTACCGGCCATACCACCATTGTTGGTGTGACATAGGGGTACGCATGGTGCGACCCGTACCCACGCTCTTCAGGCCTGGGTACGGGCCGTGCCACCATTGTTGGGGTGACGTAGGAGTATGCGTGGTGCAACCCGTACCCACGCTCTTCAGGCCTGGGTACGGGCCATGCCACCATTGTTGGTGTGATGTAGGGGTACGCGTGGTGTGACCCGTAGCCACGCTCTTCAGGCCTGGGTACGGGCCATACCACCATTGTTGGGGTGACGTAGGGGTAGGCATGGCGCGACCAGTACCCACGCTCTTCAGGCCCGGGTACGGGCCGTACCATCATTGTTGGGGTGCCGTAGGGGTACGGCCCGTACTCAGGCCTGAAGAGCGTGGGTACGGGTCGCACCACGCGTACCCCTACGTCACACCAACAATGGTGGTACGGCCCATACCCAGGCCTGAAGAGCGTGGGTACGGGCCATACCACCATTGTTGGGGTGCCGTAGGGGTACGGCCCGTACCCAGGCCTACAGAATGTGGGTACGGGCCGTACCACCATTGTTGGGGTGACGTAGGGGTAGGCGTGGTACGACCGTACCCACGCTCTTAAGGCGTGGGTACGGTGCGTACCACAATTGTTGAGGTGACGGGACGCGTCCACGTCCACTTCCGTTGTGGCAGGACGCAGGCCTTGGTGGACACGCCCCCCCGAGTGACCAGTCCCTGGAGGTACGGTATGTACAGGGCATGTGTACATTTTGCCTTGGGTGGGGGTTATGTTTCCTGCCCCTGCCCCCCACCTTTGCCCCTGGGTGTTGTTCTGACCTTCTGCGGCGTCTGCATTAGTTCCTGTGCACCAGGTAGTAGGCTATGAGGGCCGGGATGACACGTAGGATGGGGTCCATGGCTGTCCGTCGCGTGCAGGTGCTCCTTCCTCGCGTCGTCCTCAATTTCCCAGCAGTTTTTGGCTCCCATAAAAAATGCTACGTGCGGAGTGACATAGGCACGAATCGTACTTGCTGGTTCGTAAAACGCTGCCTGACTCCGTCCGGACGTCACGTACGCGGTGTCCCGGATCGGAATTGTGGGTATATTTTAGCCGGTCTGTGTTTTGTACGAATCGTATGGAAATGGTATTTCTGTATTTCTTGCGGGTTTGTAAGGTGGTTTTCCCGGGTACGAGTCGGATGGAGAAAACGCTCCGTACGACGGTTCCTACCCGGGTTTTACCGGATCGGAATCGGCACCTAAATATAAACTGGCAATTATTGTAATAATTGAATGTTTTACATAATTAATTAACAATCAATTAATAATTTAGCAATCATTAATAATTAATCAATTGTTATTTAATTAGTTTCCCCGCACTATACTCCTGCAAACCCAACAACCAGCACTTAAAATATAAGTTAAACAATTATAATAATGAACAATTTACATAATTACTTAACAATTAATTAATTCATAATTTATCAATAATTAATCAATTAATATTTAACTTACTTCCCACTCTGCACTCCTACCCTAACTAACCCATCACCTTGCACCTAAAATATAACTTAAAAAACATATTATTTGCACAATTTACATTCTTAATAATAAAAAAAATATTTAGTATTATTAAAAAAATATATATAAATCAATTATACATAATTATCTTCCCACCCTATACCCCTACAAACCTAACAACCTGCTATGACACTATAAATATTTACAATTAAATTCAAAATATAAGTATCTTAGAATTACAAACTATATTTAAAAACATTAACAATAATTACACAAACAATGTAAAACATATACAATCAAAATATAATTCAACACATAAAGTAACTGAAAGAATGATCTTCCTTCTCTTACAAAATCTATATTTTTGTCAACAATATTTTTGCACACAATATTTCTGTGTCATGATATTAAAAATTCAATATTTCTGCAACTTGATATTTTAACTTAATATCTTGCCTAATACCAACTTTCTCTTTGTTTCTGTAGGCTCTGATGTTGATATTCTGCTGGTCAGATTGAGGGGAAAAAAATGTTCTGATATTCCTGCATACAACCCTAAACATATTCTTATAAGATAATGTCTAGATCAGGAATACATGTAATCTGTTGAAGTTCCTGCTACCTATTGAAAAAAGGAGCCTACTGCCTAAAATTAACTTTGACATTGTTATCATCTAATCGGAACTCTTCCATGGCTGTGTGTACACTCTCATGGGCCTCATGATGGATCACATACCTATGAATCCTGTGATAGGATGTTCTAAATATAAGATTTGTTTGGTATATGTTAAAAAGTTTTACAGTTAAGATTTCATTTAAGTGAATGTGTTTTTATATTGTTCACTTTATTTTTAATATACAATCCCATGAATGTCTCGTGAGAGAAAGATGCAAACCATCTTCAAGATCGTCTTTTGTAATGGAATTCCCCATTAGTCCAACAAGTTTATTTTAAATATGATGTTATGCTCAAAAAGCACAACAGCTAGCTAAGACATATGAAGAACTAAATATCACTATATTAATTGTTTTACAGTCTCGCAAGCATTATGTGAGAGAACACTTTTGATTGACTAAAATCAATGTTGCTGCTTGTTTTAGGAAGTGTCCACCCTCCCTTAATCATTTGGAAAGAAGGGCTAGAAAGGGGAGCATTTACTTGTTATAGCAGAGATTCTGTTCTATACATATACAAAACTGAAGGTGTCTAGTTCTGAGTCAATTAAGGAGATGCCTGAGGAGGTTATAGGACCAAGTACCTCACTGTTGAGGAAGTTTTTGACATTCCTCACTGGCAGAAAAAACGCCTCAGCCAACATTTTGACATAAAATCTATCTCACAAGGAAGTCTAATGGGGAACAAAGAAGCAGTACAGCTATGTGACCACCAGCCTGTGGCACCATATGCACTCTACTTATCAATCTGACACAGAACACAAATTTAAATTTTTGTCTTTTACCAGAATAGGTGTCTATTGAAAGAGCCTTTTTTGTTTTTCTAACAGTTCTAGTTTTTTGTTTCTTTTTAAACTTTTTTTTTAAATATTGAAAAACAGAAGTAAGGGGATTTCAGATAAATGAGGGATTCTAAACTGGCAGAAAAACTATAAGATAAAAGAATCTAATGCCTAAGAGGGCAGTTGTGCTTTTCTGCCAGCTTATCACGGGATGCTGCATTCCCTTCTAAAGGGAAAACTATTGTTTTGCAAAAAGTGCTTTTTTTAAGTAGACTGGGTTGTTAGTAACCTGACTTGCCACAACCTGAGATGTTGATGGTTGGCCTGGTTGTAGAGATTTAGAGGCACCTGAAGAGGCATCTAGATCTGCACTCTGCTTCTCTGCACAAGCTGAGGATGGACTGCCCTTAGAGGGCACAATATTTACATTCACACATAGGGGCCGATTCTGATCCTGGACTTTTATTTTACATACAAATCGGATCCGTATTTTTTTCCATACAAATCGTACAAGTCCCTTCCAACCCGTGTAGTACGATTCGTACGGGAAAAATGCATACAGATCGGCCCGATCCTTACAAATCGTATCGGGAAAAGCTGTACGACACGGACTTGTAAAAAAGACCATACAATTTGTAAAAAGGCTGTACAACCCGTCAAGTACGAATCGTACCGGGTTGTCAGCATGCGATTTGTATGGAAAATGGCCTGTATACGGGGCACGACTCATACCGGGCTACGAAGCGAACCCCTATACGCCTCGTTCCCTGGTATGACTCGTTCTGGGGGTACGACTCGTACCGGGGTACGGGTCGTATAGGGGTATGAGGCATACAGGGGTCTCCCCACATGGGAGGCGTGTGTATGGAGCGTACCCCAACATCGCGCATGTACGCACCATACATACGCGATTTTGGGGTCTGCACCATACATACGCACTTTTGGGGTACGGTGCGTACACAAGCGATTTTGGGGTACGGTGCTTGTAAGGTGCGCACACAACCAGTACCCCTTCAGCGCGTATATACGCACCGTACCCCACTTTCCGTGTCATCGGTACGCAACGTACATACGCACCGTACCCCTGTATTCATGGGGTGTACAACGCGTATATGGGGGGTCCGTCTCGTACTGTTTTCGGGGCATACAATGTTTTCCCTGCACTTTTTGGCTCCTGTAAAAAAAGAGCCGTACGGAGTGCCGTTTGTACGAATCGTACTTGACGGGTTGTAAACTGCTGCCGGGAATACATGTGAACGTTGCGTACAGGGCAATCCGAATCGGAATCGCTTGTATATACGAGTTGTATGGTCTTTTTTACAATTTGTATGGAGAGCGTCTATTTGTACGGATTGTACTTCCTAGGTTGTAGGGGAATCCTTACAAGTACGAGTTGTACGGGGAAAACGCTCCATACCGCGATTTGTACAGCGTTTTTCCAGGATCGGCCCCATACTGTACTGTTTTCTTGTGCCCCTACTAAACTCCTTATGAGACAGTTTACAGTTTGCATGCTTGGCAGAAACCATTTTCCTTCCAGGTGCCATCTCAAAGAATTGCCATGCAATCTATTCCTTGGGTGGTTTTGAAAGTTTAGCTGGTCCAGAGTCTTTCTGATCATCAGTGTAAGTTGAAGTCATTTTTTTCAGCAAACTCATGAAAAATAGAAGAGAAGACCTTTTTGATAGATGTTTCCACATCAAAGAACTGTTCCTAAATAAGAATAAAAGTGTGACCACTCTCTTCAATAATTCATGGCATTAGTATTAATGAATCCAATCTTCCTGGGTGTGTCTCTACTCTTGTGGGATGCTCAAGAGGCGCATGAGATTATATACTTATTAATTCAGTTTTTTTGTGTTGTCTGTGGAATGCTTGGTTAGATATGTGTGCCAGGGGGCACATATGCTAATATTGTCTTCTAGAGAACTGTAGGCAGCTATAAGGCCACTTGTGTCATACAGTTTCCGCTTTTTAGTAGGACCTGTTCATTTGTAGTACAACATAAACTTTGTGATCGTGCCAGACTGGTTCTATGCACCCCCCTCAGGATATGTTAGCCTATTGTCCTTCTAGCTCACAGTGCCACCATATGTACCCCTAACCCTAGTAAGGTAAATAATGGTTTGGGCAACCTCAGAATATGATAACCTTGATCTGCCCCAAGAATTGTGGTAACAGATCTAAAGTTTTCACTCAGTCAATCATGCTTACTCAGAGAGATACACACAAAATACACAAAGGAGTGTTTTCAATATTTATTGAACCATTGTGACTCTTGTATAAAATATATGCACTGCAATGATTAATAGACAAAAGCAGATACAAGTGATTAGCAATATACGGACAGTGAAAATATTTAACTATTCCATCATTGTGCTAAAAAACTGTTTACATGCTTACAAACAAGTACTGTGTAGAGTGTCCTCCTACAATGTACTCCCTAACCTAGGTACGAAGGGCAGGTATTCTACCAAGAATCCCCCATTGGATGATCTAACCCCGATTACCTGAAGGCAAGGTATGTAGATCCCTGTCCATCCTGGTAGAGGGTAAACCAGAATCAGCTGGGCTGGGACTCCAACACATCAATGACCTTGCAATTACAGCAGAGTTCTCCTCTTATTTGAGCATGGAAATAGGTGTGTATTTATAACAACCATATTAATGCTTCTGTGCCGATGCTCCAGCTGAGCTGACAATGTTTATTGTCTCTGTGATAGCAATGTCGTCTTATGGATGAAATAATAAACATCAACATTTGAACAATGTGTGTTCAGGCCATGTACTGAATGTTCAAGGTGGCACGATAGTGTACTTACAAAGTGGAATTTGTAAGCAATATAGTTTCAACAAAACTAATCCTGTACTGTTACACAAGCAAATGTGTCTCACAAGTCATTGGTAGAAGAGAAGGCAACTTAAGAAATGTATACTTGTAAAATGGCAGTGTTTCTACGCAGGCCTAACCTACCCACATCAGGGTGGGGGTTATTTATCACGGGGGGGAAGTACATGGTTGATAAGGAACAGGCTTCTAAAATATTTGGTAAATAGCCTGTGATCTTGCTTGATAGGATATCCCAGAGAAGGACAAGTAGGCCCTGATTCCGAGTAGCCTATTATTTATTTTGGAGCCAGTAACAGCAATGACTGGCTCTATCGGATTCAGGTGATCTGGGGGAAAACTGCAGCGCTCTTAACTTTTAAGTGGAAATTTCAGCAGCTAAAAGTAACCAAATGCTTTGGTGACAGTCCGGCACAAAATGAAGAATTAGCCTAAGGAGTCTGACCCTGATTACCTTTTCCGCTGGTAATTCCTGAATATTTAGTAGACCCTCAGGCTTCCGCATTGTTATGGGTCTGATTTTACCTCTACCTCCATAGCTACTGGTACTACAGTATCAGTAACCCCAGTGGTTCGTCCCATTTACCATTGTCCTCATAATGAGGGCATTAATGGTGTCTGTTTTTTACAGTTCCGTGAGTTAAAGAATTTAATTTGGTTATAGGGTGTTGGGGGCTGTTTGACCGTAATGCTTCTAATGAATATTTTTGGGTTCTTTACCTCCGCAGTTCAAATCTATTAGGCAGTGAACGCTTAATTCAAAAGTGTACCTTATTGTTAGTTGATGCAGATGTTATTGAGATGGCGGCCAGAACATGTTTGGAACTGTTACCGTGGTTATACTCAGTCATATGCCTTGAAGAAATAGTGCTCTGTGTTGTATGAATTGATTTCAAGGGCCTACCATACCAGTTGTAATCACCCGCAGAGATACATTTTGGGTACAGTCTTTTGCTTGGATCAGCCTAGAGCGCACCATATGCTCACAAAATGATTTGAGCACTTGAGCAGCCCTGGAAAACCCAAGATGTCATGCTTTTGTCGAGATAGGATTTAAAAGACTGGTCAAAGAAAATCTATAACTTGTGCCCTCCCCCATGCACAGTTTTGTGATCATTGCCATTTCAGATGACAGTGATGTCTTCAATGATGTCAAAGAACATTTCATGAGTGATGTAATATTTGAGGTCATAAGCAGTGCATGGCGAGGGCGTGAGTTATAGTTTCTGCAATTAACTCTGACATTTTCACCTAACAATAATGTCACTTTAAACTTTTGTTTCTTCAGGGAATTTCTGAGTTTAAAAAAAAAGTTAAAGTAATATTGTATCACTATACTAACCCCGCAGTGCGCACAGCCTTTGGCTGTGTACTTAGTGGGGTTGGGCCAGGCCGTTTGCACAAACCCCCCCTCCACTCCTGTGGGCGTCTGACACCACATGCCCCACACCCTGTTGCTGACAACCACCACTGCTCTCCCTGGATGCACCACTGTGCGCAGCAGTCTTTCTAGCTGAGGTGTCATGGAACCCTCCTCGAGTGCGCCGAGGATGAGTCTCCAGTAGCTCCCCTCAAATGACAGGAACACTGTTGAACATCAGTTAACTACGACTGTCATCCCCTCTGCCAGTCGGTGCATCATTCAGACACGAACCAGAGTGGATCTGGTGTCAACACGTTTTCACACATTTTTCATTAGGTCCTGAAGAATGCCACAGCACCTCTACGGAGGGCACATTGGATGAAACATGTCGACACTATGATCACAAACAACCATGCTAGGTTGAATTCTCCAGGCTTGGTAGTATGACTATATTTTAACCCTGACCCCTGGGTGTACCAGTAAAATTGTTTTCAACATACCAGGTAGTTAGTTTTATTTCACTTGCACATTTTCTCACACTCCCCCCCCACACTAGCTTATCATAAAGTTTTAGAATACCTCTGTTCATACATAAATAAAACATCCCTGAGCTCCTCCCTCTCAGTGAGGGGGTTGTAGCCTGCAGGATCGCAGTGCGAGGAGGTTACCTAAGATGAAGCATGCCACCTTTGGGTGGGTGAGGGAATTTGTCCTATAAAAGGGAATCCCCCTCACACTCACTCGTCTTTTTTCTTCTTTGACCCATGGTGGCCTGTTTGTGGTCCTATTTAATTGTAGGTGAGTCGCCCCATGCTGGTCGTTAAACCTCCTCTGGCCTTCTATGTGGATACACGACCACCCCTGTTTACTATATATATTTCTGGCCAACCCCCGTGCACAACCTCCAATGGACATGGCCCACACTTGTTCAAGGTACTGCAGTACTCCCGCAGTGTTGCTGCACAAAAAGCACTCCAAGGTACTGTGGCACTATGCAAGTTTCACTTTTTGATGCTTGCATTGTCCTGTGGTACTCCCTTGACACCATACGGTGGAGGCTGTGGTACTCACTGGTTCTTACCAGAAGCCTTCCTGGGTCACACAGGAGTACCAAGGGATGCGCAGCACAACTTTCTTTTTGACCCCACATAGACAGGGCGTCTAGGTATCCTTACACTGTGCCCTTATAGTTTATTATTTTTTTTAAATGTGGGGCAACGGAACTAGTCTGTAAATCCTACAATGACAGTTACAACATTTCTGTTGAAGTGGCCAGACAATCAGGTTGCTTAGTACTGCCAGACTGGTACTGGTCCTGTGGTACCTAAGAGCTGATAGGGAAAAAAAGCCCTCTTTACCAACAAGATCACTTTATTTTTGTGATTTTTTTGGAACTTCAGTGCTCCTTTGGGACCAACCATCCGGATACCACTATATTTTAAAGCCTAATTCCTCAAAGCCAGCTGAACGTATTCACACCAAATTACAAAAACTTGCTTTATCAGTAATGAGGTAGGCGTTTGCCAAATTCCGTGTAATTCTATTCAGTCAATTTTAAATTATCCCTTCTCAAAATCCCTATCAGAAATAGCATGGAAAAAACATTCTCTGGAACCCTCTCTTGGTCTAAGCCCTGTTTGATGGATCACGCAGAAAATTTCCATGAAGGAGCTGGGGAAGTAGAAGGCATTTATTTTGGAATTATGTGAATTTTTGTCAAATGGCGACAAAGTTAATAGCGAAACAAAAACATTCTTCCTATGGAAACTCTGGCCTAACTATAATTACACAGTGGCAACCAATATATGCGTATGTATGTATATATATGTATGTGGTGTGTGTGTGCATGTGTGTGCATATATAAATATGTATGTGGATATGTATATATATATATATATATTCAATGAAAAGCCATAGGTTTCAGGGGCATTATAGTTAGTTGGACATTTCACTCGTACAAAACCATAGAAATTCCCCTGTTATAGTTAGTTCAGGTAAATATAACTTGCGTGCCCGCAATGCACTGCTGATGACATCACATATTACATCACTCATGACCATGTCATGAGTGATGTAATATGTGACGTCATCAGCAGTGCATTGCGGGCGCGCAAATTATAGTTAGCTGAAATAACTATAACAGGGGAATTTCTATGGTTTTGTACGAGTGAAATGTCCAACTAACTATAACGCCCCTGAAACCTATGGTTTTTCAGTGAATTTCTAAGGTTTTTTAAATGTTAATTTCTAACTATAACGTGTCTGAAACCTATGGTTTTTTCAGTGAATATATATAATTATTATACTATGTATACATGTAAAAATGTCTCGGTCCGCCTGTTTGCCTCGGTGGCACAGAAAAAATGGGTGGAACTGACATCAGCACCCCGACGAGGTCCTCTTATGGCTCCGATGTTGTCATACGGTGTCGCGCTATTATGACGTCCTCGTCGATGTGGGAGAGCTAGGAAAGAATTTCTGTGGAATGCTGGTGCAGGGGATATTCACCTAAGTGCTCAGGCTATTCCTTTGGGAGCAACTGTTTATGTTGCCACTCCAGAAACCGAAACCAGTGATCCAAGGGCAGAGGCCCTGCAGATGGCACACAAGTTGGGGTGCCCAGTCGTGTGCACCGGCGGGGCAGCGAAGTGACAAGCACCACAACCCACAAAAAAGGTAACAAGGGTACTGAATAACACAGGATCTTCTCTTTGTATCTAGCAGGAACAACAAAGTTAAAATGCCCTAGTACCAAAATGTAGAATTAGTGCTACAATGGTCTTCAAGAGGACCTGAGATGCCGCTTCTGCCTCCCGTACCCTGGAGGCGGCACATGGATCACGCGGTACGGTTATACTGCGGTGGGATGCACACTCGTTGACCTCTCATGGCACTGCTCCACACTTCAGGGAGGACGCATTCCATTAGCTATGTTTTCTGATGACGTGTCGCTCAGGCCCCGTCCAACAACAGAACTCCTTTAGATCCAAACAGACTCTTCCACTTTCTCACCAGAAGTGAAACCAGGCCACGGGGACACTCTCACAATACAACAGCTGGGAATGCACTTTTCGGTAAAAAAAACAACTTTTTTACTTCGCGATACCATTACAACGCATGCATTGCCACGCATGCGTTGTACTTCGCCAAATCATTACTACACATTTTTTTAGAACGCATGGTCATTTACCACTCATGCCTTTACAACAAATTTTGTTGTAAAGGTATGTATGGTAAATGATCATGCGTTTTAAAAAACATGTAGACGATATACGTTGTTGTAAGGAAACAGAGGCTGTTCCGTTTCCTCACAACGACGTGCACTGCCCCTCAGAGACGACGTGAAGCAGGAACCACGAGGAGAGAGGAACCACGAGGAGTGAGAGGTAAGGGGGATTGGGCATGGGGTGGTTTTTTTTCCCCTAGGGTTTAGGGTAGTGCAGTGGTGTTTGGGTAGTGTAGGTGGTCGTGCTAGGGTAGTGTTTTAGGGTTTAGGGTAGTGCAATAGTGTAGGGGGTCATGCTGGGGGTAGTGTTTTAGGGTTTAGGGTAGTACAGTGGTGTTTGAGTAGTGTAGGGGGTCATGCTGGTGGTAGTGTTTTAGGGTTTATGGTAGTGCAGTGGTGTTTGGGTAGTGTAGGGGGTAGTGCTGGGGTAGTGTTTTAGGGTTTATGGTAGTGCAGTGGTGTTTAGGTAGTGAAGGGGGTCGTGCTGGGGTAGTGTTTTAGGGTTTGGGGTTGTGCAGTGGTGTTTGTGTAGTGTAGGGGTCATGCTCGGGGTAGATTTAGTGTTTAGGGTAGTGCAGTGGTGTTTAGGTAGTGAAGGGGGTCGTGCTGGGGTAGTGTTTTAGGGTTTAAGGCAGTGCAGTGGTGTTTGTGTAGTGAAGGGGGTTGTGCTGGGGGTAGTGTTTTAGGGTTGAGGGTAGTGCAGTGGTGTTTGGGTAGTGTAGGGGGTTGTGCTGGGGTAAATTTAGGGTTTAGGGTAGTGCAGTGGTGTTTGGGTAGTGTAGGGAGTCATGCTGGTGGTAGTGTTTTAGGGTTTAGGGTAGTGCAGTTATGTTTGGGCAGTGTAGGGTGTCGTACTTGGGGTAGTGTTTTAGGGTTCAGGGTAGTGCAGTGGTGTTTGGGTAGTGTGAGGGGGTAGTGTTTTAGGGTTTAGGGTAGTGCGCCCAACCAGCCACAATATCCGTGGACAAAGGAGATCCTGTCTCTTTTGAACGCACCGCCAATTGAATAATTTGGGTCAAGGGCCCTACCACGTCCAAGACCTATCAATTCCTTTCTTGGGATCCCTCATATACTTGGTGTTGGACTTGGCCCTTCTGGCAGGTTCACCCCTGGACTTTTTGGCTTTTTATTGGTGACTTGGTATGGTGATTGTTTGGTTTCTGCGCACTTTCCCTGTGTCCCAGGGTAAAGTGCGTGCGTGCTCTGAGTGCATGTGGTGAGATAGGCCTGCCCTCCCATAGGAATGCATGGGGAATGTATGTGTCCCTAGTAGTTCCTGATGCGTGGGGTGTGCAGGCCCGAGTTTGGTACGTGCGGACTCGTGGGAGTGAATGCTGCGCGATGATGTGTGCGGCGTGTATGTACCTAGTGTGGAAGTGCCACTTCTAGAAGTGGGCACTTCTGTGTGCAGTGTGTCTGTCGCGTGATTGGCTGGTCATGTCATGTGACGGGCTAGGGATTCCCCAGTGTCAGGATGAGTCACCCAGTGGTGAATGGGGAGATCAGCAGCTAGATGGGTGGGAGGAGTACACCTGGGTCCTGAATAGGACAGGGTTTTCCACACACAATGCTGGCCCCGCCCCCTGTGGTGCGACTGACGACCCTAGCCCTGCCAGTGAATAGAGTGAGGGGCTGAGCACATCAAGGGTGCTCCCCAACCAGCTGCGACTGGTTTTCCCCCTCACCCTGAACCCAGAACAAAGGGTTTGCCTGTATAAAAATGGGGCTGTGTCCCCACAGAAACTGTTCTCTGCCAGGATCTTACCTGAGGGGGGCTGCTGCTGCTGCCGCTGGACCAGAGGACCGCCACTTGGACTACCTCCCTGCCTGGAGGCCCAGTGAGCTGGCTCTGGGTCCAGCCTTGCCCCCCCACCCCTGCCCTGCTGCATGCAGGGAAGAACTTTGGCTGGACTTTATTTGTGCCCTAAAGCGCTGGGAGCGCTTTATTTGTAGCCCTAAGCACCTGGGAGCGCTTTTATCCGCCTTTAGCGCTCGGGAGCGCTGTCTTGCTGCAAGCCGGTGCCCACCCGGCGTTTGCCCCGTTTTCGCCGAGTCCGGGGTCTCCTGGCAGGTGCCCACCCTGCCAGGGACATTGCTAAAACTATAAGCGGGTGCCCACCCCGCGGGATAGTGTTTTATTATCACGAGGGAGCCTACCCCTCTTATTGCCGATATTTAAAAATCACCGCTGCAGCCCGGGCCGGGACATCCCGGAAGTCAGGCGGGCCGGGGGCGGGCCGCCGGGACAACAGGAACAGGAAGTAGGAGGGCGGGAGCCTACCCCGCCTCCCACCGAGGACTCGCTGCTGGTTCTGGAGGTCCCGGAGCAGGCAGGAGCCTACCCTGCGCCCCGGTGCCCTGACACGGAGGAGAAACGTCCCACCCAGGCGGGAGCCCACCCCGCACTGGGACGAGCTGCCATCGTGTACGGAGCCCGTAGGCCCCGCCTCCCTGGAAGATTGCCCCGGAGAGAGAGAGAGAAGGCGACGCGGGAGTCCCCCGTGCAACAGCCCGGTGAGTGCGGAAGGGCTGGGGGGGACTCCGTGTGCATGCTGGCTTAGAGCGCTGGTGCGCTCCAGCGAAGGCCCGCATTGCTTGGTTCTCGAGCTCTGTGTAGCTCCAACGGTTGGGGACATTCTTCTTCTCGAGCGTGAGTGGCGCTCCAACGAAGGGACAGTGGTTGTCCAGAGCGCGAGTACGCTCCAACGTGGGGGCATGAATGTTTCGAGCGCGAGGCGCTCCAACTTGGGCATGAATGTTCTCGAGTGCGAGTAGCACTCCAACGACGGGGGCTACATTGGTTTTAGAGCCCAGAGGGGCTCCCACGTTACCGGGCATCATTACTCCAGAGCCCTGAGGCTTCAGCGGGGCCATCAGTAGTTCAGAGTCCAGAGGGACCCCAACGACGGCACATTATCATTTAGAGCCTGCGAGGCTCTAGGGGGCATTTCAGTTGTTTCAGAGCCCTGGGAGGCTCCAACGTTGGCCCCAGCATTTCTCCAGTTGCCCAGCACTTAGTGGGCAACTGCTACGTTTAGGTTGTAGCCTCTGTGTTTTGGCTGGCGCAGCTTGCGCAGCCTTGCCCTGACTTTCCTGGACACAGAGCGTCCTAGCCTGGACAAGGCCAGTTGGCCCAGGGACTGCCACAGTGGTGGCTACTGTAAGTTTTTGCGCTATTGTACCTTTCCTGCACCTCTGAATGTGTTTTTGCGTCATGTGCTTTGCTCTACACCTCTGAATGTTATGCATCATGTGTTTATGTGCTTAGACCCCTACAGGTATTGTGATACTTAGGTGGTTGTTTTCTCCTAGTACAGGTGGTGCTAGTGAGGTCCTGATTCCCTGCGCAATATTTTCCTAAGGTGGTTAGGGTTGCGTAGGTGGTACTTACCTGATACCAGTAGTGACTGGTTGTGTGCTAGGTGTAATTTAGTGCTACAGTGATTGTATGTGCTATGTTCTAAAATATTATTCCTACGTTCTAATTGCTATTCCTACAAAGTGCTAATTCCTGACAGTGGTCCATGTGGCCCTGTCCCCTGTATATATAATCCCTTGTAAATTCTGCCCGTGCCTGTTGGCACATTGTAGAGTGTGTGTTTTTATCTAAGGTGTTGTGTATAATACAAAGGCTATTTTTATAGAATACCTTGTGTGGAGTTTCCTTTGTGGTGGGCCTTGGGTGTTGTTGCTGGGTGCGCGTGCAAACGCTTTACACATCGCCTCAGGGATAAGCCTGTCTGCTCGTGCCAAGCTACCAAGGGGGTGAGCAGGGGTTATCTTTGGCGTGTAACTTCCTTGCCCTGACTAGAGTGGTGGTTCCTGCCTGACTTTGGCGCAAGCCTTAGCCAGCCAGAAATCGCCATTTCTAACATTGGTGATCAGCGGTGGGATTTGGACTTGCGTTTGCGCTGTACCGCAGCAGCAACTGGCCGCACTACAAAACTCTGCATTTAGATAAATCACATGGTATAGGGATTATTGTTTTAAAGTTTGCTTTTAAAGGTCATTTCTTTGGAAATGTGTTTTTGTGCACTGTGAGTTAGGTGTCCCTAGCTCGGGAGGGTAGATCATCCCCCTTAGTGCATTGTGTTTCTGGATTCACCAGAGGGTGGGATCCAGTGGTGGCAGCGTAATAGTGTCCTGTACATTTGTCCCCCGCCCTGCGCCCAGAGTTGGTACCTGTGTCACGTGGTGGTCAGGTTGAGGAATCAGGGGTGGTAGAAACTGCCTTACCAGTCCGAGGGGAGGGTTGTGTGTGTGGATGAATGGTGTGTGGCACTAGGCAAGTGAGTGTGAGTTCTCTGGGTTAGAGAGCTTGCTGAATCTTTTTGTGAATTGTGTGCTCCTGTGTGAAACTCAGACCCCTAGGTTCCCTGTATAATTGTTACCATAACGTCCGCCAGAATGGAGCCTGCTTGTGATCCCTATGAGCTAGCTTGGCGCCAGAGGCAGGAGTTAGAAAGGTACTGTACAGAGGAAGAGTCAGAAGAGGAGGTAGAGGATGACAATACCTGGACGCCAGTAGAGAGTGAGGACCCCATAGGTAGGGCGTCCCGTGCTGGGTCCAGCGTAGGAGGCAGCGCCTCATCCCTTTCCCTGTCCCCAGAGGAGTGGGAAGATAGGAGGAAAGAAAGGGAGCACCAGCTGGCGTTAGAGAAGCTCAGGTTAGAGCATGCTCAGGCGATGGCGCAGCTGGAGGCCAGGAAGCAACAGCGAGAGACTGAGTGGGTCTTGGCGCGGGAGAGGGTAGAGGAGGCTGAGAGGGCCTCCACCAGAGGCAAAGTAGCTCTGGAGGGTAGACTATCCCCTGCGCGCAGTTTTAATTTTCTGGGCTCCCCAGGGAGGGTTGAGTCCAGTGGTAGTAGCGATGTAGATTCCAGTGTAGGAAACCCCAATCCCAGTCCCCCCAGTCTGGTACCTGTTCCCCAGGAGGAGGAGTTAAGGTTGAAGTTCAGGGGCAGTAGGAAACTGTCTCACCAGTCTTGGGAGGAGTTTGTGGATGAATGTGAGGATGCACTGTTTGATTGGATAAGAGTTCCCGCGGAATCTGATTATGATAAACTGTGTGATCTGATTCTCAGAGAACACCTGCTCAATTGTTGTGCACCGGGGTTGCGCCAACACCTGTTGGGGTGTGGGGTGTCTGCCCCATTTGAGCTTGGAGATGAAGCAGAGCGCTGGGAAAGGGCTAGAGGTTCTCTAGAGTCATTAGGGAGTGACTCCAAAAGTAGTGGGTCAGGTATCTTCCAGCCCAGCGTGGTGGAAGAGGCTCAGTGTAGCCCAGCTAGGTCCCAGGATAGCGAGGAGGGTGTAGGGGCTCACTGCCTGGCTCAGTGGAGCAGGAGTGAGAGGGTGACCGAGGGTCCCCTAACGTACGAAACCCTGCCTCAGGACTTGGATGGTTCCATGAGGGAACACCAAGTTGGGGACCTAGGCTGTCCTGTTAGCCCATTTGAGGGAGATCTCCTGGTGAGTAGAGGACCTGGAGCACCTGTAACCAGGGCTCCTGTGGTTCTAGAGTCTGGCAGTACCGCTCCGGTAGGGAGGGTACAGGAGTCCAGTGTGAGGAGTGATTGGGGATGAGTTTCCCAGTGGAAGAGCCTGTGGGTCAGGGACTACCCAGTTGGGCTAGGATCCCGTGTAGTGACCAGGGTGGCACCACTTCTGTTCTGGGGGATCTCCGCGCACTGTCAGGTGGACAGGGGACGGGAGATCAGCGCCAGACAGACAGTCGCTTGACGTATGTGTCCTTTGATAGCCTCAGGGGGATGGAGTGGAAATCCCCAGAAGTCCTGGAGTGCCAGGCAATTATTCCACCAAAGGTTCTAGGCCGGAGGTTGGGAGGCCAGGTTCAGGATCAGCCTGACCTGAAGGGTGGGACGTCTGTAATCAGCGTCCCGACCAGTTCTTCTTCCAGAGGTACCGCCCCAGTTGGTAGGGAGCAGGGTTCTGGAAGGGGGTGCAGAGGGTGGGAGAGCCCACCTCTGCCCCCGGTACAACCTGAGGGGTTAAACCCTGGGTTGGAATGGCGTTCTAGGTGTACCCCTCGCCAGAGGAGGAGGAACCCTAGGAGAAGAGGTAAGGGGAGGAGAGCCTTCCCTGAGACTCCTGGTCCACCTGAGGGTGTAGACCCTAGGCTGGAGAACCAGTGGCAGTCTAGTCCTGTCTTTCAGAGAGGAAGAGTGGAGAATGGCCGCTATGTGCCAGGGGTTACTACCCCCCACTCTATGGTTAGGCAAAGACCAGTGGCACCTGGGTGGCCTAGGGCCTGGTCTTGGCCGCGGACAGCTTGGGAGTACCAGTGGGGTAGCCCAGTTGGTCCAGACAGTGGTATTAGAAAGAATTCCATGGGTTCACCATGGCGTAGAACCGGAGGGTGTCCCTGCAGTTGCGGGCCCGCGTCCGTGTTCTATCGCCCCAAGCAGGGAAGTCCATCACGGTGGTGATTGGTCTGCCCTGCGTTTTGGCTGGAAGGGGGTTGTGTTGGACTTGGCCCTTCTGGCAGGTTCACCCCTGGACTTTTTGGCTTTTTATTGGTGACTTGGTATGGTGATTGTTTGGTTTCTGCGCACTTTCCCTGTGTCCCAGGGTAAAGTGCGTGCGTGCTCTGAGTGCATGTGGTGAGATAGGCCTGCCCTCCCATAGGAATGCATGGGGAATGTATGTGTCCCTAGTAGTTCCTGATGCGTGGGGTGTGCAGGCCCGAGTTTGGTACGTGCGGACTCGTGGGAGTGAATGCTGCGCGATGATGTGTGCGGCGTGTATGTACCTAGTGTGGAAGTGCCACTTCTAGAAGTGGGCACTTCTGTGTGCAGTGTGTCTGTCGCGTGATTGGCTGGTCATGTCATGTGACGGGCTAGGGATTCCCCAGTGTCAGGATGAGTCACCCAGTGGTGAATGGGGAGATCAGCAGCTAGATGGGTGGGAGGAGTACACCTGGGTCCTGAATAGGACAGGGTTTTCCACACACAATGCTGGCCCCGCCCCCTGTGGTGCGACTGACGACCCTAGCCCTGCCAGTGAATAGAGTGAGGGGCTGAGCACATCAAGGGTGCTCCCCAACCAGCTGCGACTGGTTTTCCCCCTCACCCTGAACCCAGAACAAAGGGTTTGCCTGTATAAAAATGGGGCTGTGTCCCCACAGAAACTGTTCTCTGCCAGGATCTTACCTGAGGGGGGCTGCTGCTGCTGCCGCTGGACCAGAGGACCGCCACTTGGACTACCTCCCTGCCTGGAGGCCCAGTGAGCTGGCTCTGGGTCCAGCCTTGCCCCCCCACCCCTGCCCTGCTGCATGCAGGGAAGAACTTTGGCTGGACTTTATTTGTGCCCTAAAGCACTGGGAGCGCTTTATTTGTAGCCCTAAGCGCCTGGGAGCGCTTTTATCCGCCTTTAGCGCTCGGGAGCGCTGTCTTGCTGCAAGCCGGTGCCCACCCGGCGTTTGCCCCGTTTTCGCCGAGTCCGGGGTCTCCTGGCAGGTGCCCACCCTGCCAGGGACATTGCTAAAACTATAAGCGGGTGCCCACCCCGCGGGATAGTGTTTTATTATCACGAGGGAGCCTACCCCTCTTATTGCCGATATTTAAAAATCACCGCTGCAGCCCGGGCCGGGACATCCCGGAAGTCAGGCGGGCCGGGGGCGGGCCGCCGGGACAACAGGAACAGGAAGTAGGAGGGCGGGAGCCTACCCCGCCTCCCACCGAGGACTCGCTGCTGGTTCTGGAGGTCCCGGAGCAGGCAGGAGCCTACCCTGCGCCCCGGTGCCCTGACACGGAGGAGAAACGTCCCACCCAGGCGGGAGCCCACCCCGCACTGGGACGAGCTGCCATCGTGTACGGAGCCCGTAGGCCCCGCCTCCCTGGAAGATTGCCCCGGAGAGAGAGAGAGAAGGCGACGCGGGAGTCCCCCGTGCAACAGACCGGTGAGTGCGGAAGGGCTGGGGGGGACTCCGTGTGCATGCTGGCTTAGAGCGCTGGTGCGCTCCAGCGAAGGCCCGCATTGCTTGGTTCTCGAGCTCTGTGTAGCTCCAACGGTTGGGGACATTCTTCTTCTCGAGCGTGAGTGGCGCTCCAACGAAGGGACAGTGGTTGTCCAGAGCGCGAGTACGCTCCAACGTGGGGGCATGAATGTTTCGAGCGCGAGGCGCTCCAACTTGGGCATGAATGTTCTCGAGTGCGAGTAGCACTCCAACGACGGGGGCTACATTGGTTTTAGAGCCCAGAGGGGCTCCCACGTTACCGGGCATCATTACTCCAGAGCCCTGAGGCTTCAGCGGGGCCATCAGTAGT
Source organism: Triturus cristatus (assembly GCF_964204655.1). Taxonomy (NCBI): domain Eukaryota; kingdom Metazoa; phylum Chordata; class Amphibia; order Caudata; family Salamandridae; genus Triturus; species Triturus cristatus. The sequence continues at coordinate 594,277,476 of NC_140590.1, read as the reverse complement.
TCAGAGTCCAGAGGGACTCCAACGACGGCACATTATCATTTAGAGCCTGCGAGGCTCTAGGGGGCATTTCATTTGTTTCAGAGCCCTGGGAGGCTCCAACGTTGGCCCCAGCATTTCTCCAGTTGCCCAGCACTTAGTGGGCAACTGCTACGTTTAGGTTGTAGCCTCTGTGTTTTGGCTGGCGCAGCTTGCGCAGCCTTGCCCTGACTTTCCTGGACACAGAGCGTCCTAGCCTGGACAAGGCCAGTTGGCCCAGGGACTGCCACAGTGGTGGCTACTGTAAGTTTTTGCGCTATTGTACCTTTCCTGCACCTCTGAATGTGTTTTTGCGTCATGTGCTTTGCTCTACACCTCTGAATGTTATGCATCATGTGTTTATGTGCTTAGACCCCTACAGGTATTGTGATACTTAGGTGGTTGTTTTCTCCTAGTACAGGTGGTGCTAGTGAGGTCCTGATTCCCTGCGCAATATTTTCCTAAGGTGGTTAGGGTTGCGTAGGTGGTACTTACCTGATACCAGTAGTGACTGGTTGTGTGCTAGGTGTAATTTAGTGCTACAGTGATTGTATGTGCTATGTTCTAAAATATTATTCCTACGTTCTAATTGCTATTCCTACAAAGTGCTAATTCCTGACAGTGGTCCATGTGGCCCTGTCCCCTGTATATATAATCCCTTGTAAATTCTGCCCGTGCCTGTTGGCACATTGTAGAGTGTGTGTTTTTATCTAAGGTGTTGTGTATAATACAAAGGCTATTTTTATAGAATACCTTGTGTGGAGTTTCCTTTGTGGTGGGCCTTGGGTGTTGTTGCTGGGTGCGCGCGCAAACGCTTTACACATCGCCTCAGGGATAAGCCTGTCTGCTCGTGCCAAGCTACCAAGGGGGTGAGCAGGGGTTATCTTTGGCGTGTAACTTCCTTGCCCTGACTAGAGTGGTGGTTCCTGCCTGACTTTGGCGCAAGCCTTAGCCAGCCAGAAATCCCATTTCTAACACTTGGAGAAAAGGTACATAGTTTCTCATCAATTTCAGGCGTGTGTGCCACCTTCCCCTTCAGTGAGGGCCTGGGGCATTCTCCCCTCATCCTATTCCTGACCTCCCTTTCAAGGGGTTGATGTATTTTACCCACCACATACTCTGCCACTTTGGTGTCAGGGGTCCACTCCGCCGACCTAGGATGGTAAATTTGGGTAGGCTCGAACATGTCCGATTGGACCCCGTTCCCAACCCGGGACTGAGAGGAGGGGGACTCTGGATACCAGGGACTCCCCGAGTCCTTATCCTCATCAGAGGAGAAATCGTCCTCCAATACACCCTCTCCCTCTAAGGGAAACCTGCCGTCGGGGTCTACAATAGTGGTGACAGCGTTGCAATTTTCTCTTGACTTCTCCTCCCGGCAGGGTGCATGTTTTAGCGTTTGCGCACTCTTGAAGAAAGTCTCCGTAAGTTTATCAAATCCTTCAAAGTGCCCTGCGTTATGCTTAACGGCCCTTTTATTCTCTATCTGGGAGCTACTGGGACCCGCCACCACCAGATCTGGGTCACTGAACACCCAAGGGATGCTTCTCGCCAGCTTATCAACCTGATCCCTAAGAGGAGCCAGTGCCCCAGAAATAGCCAGAGAGAAGGCTTGCTCCACTGCTGGAGGGAGAAGTTGGGGGGCCATTCCTCCTCCACTTCCTGGTAGGAGGAGTAAAAATGGTCTTCTGGAGGAGACATGATAGCAGAGGGTGTGAGCACAAAACAAATGCCTTAAATTCCTTAAGGCAGCCCCCTCACCGGTGCTCCAACAGCTGGGCTTTCCCCAAAGCTGTTATTAGAATAGACTGAGGTGCAATACCAATTAGCTGTTTACTAACGTGGCCGTGTGGGGAAATCACCGCGTAGCGGTGTCAAAATTATGCAAGGGTTTTTTCGCGAATCAAGCGGACACTAAAGGAGTGACCGGATTCCCAAACATGCGTAAAGACCAGTGGGAGCACTCAATGGAGCTGCCTCGCTCGGACCAGATGCGCCTGACAGGATCTCACCGCGCGCAGAGCGCACAGCGGGAGAAACTGCGAGGGGGAGAACGCTCTTGGGCAAGAGCCTGCTTCACAGGGAATATGAAACAATACCAAGGCAATAATGCTAATAACGTGCACAAGAAACCGCTATACAAACAGCAACAATGTCAGATTAAGCCAAGAATGTAAGGAATGCACTTAACTGATGAACAGTGAAGAAAGAGGAAGCGGAAGGGACGTCACGATATTATATGCGATGGACTGTGATATGATTGGACTATAGTTGCCTTGGAGACTACCCCCCTAATGGTTCATGGGTTGTGTAGTCTTTTGTTTAATGAATGTTGTGTTATGTTTTCTTTGAACAGCTATGCAAATAAAGTGAGGAAAGATATGCATGATCCTCGCCTCTGTCCTGCCACAGAATTGATTAAACTTTATTCGATCTGATTTAGAAACATACATCATAAAAGTGTATATAAAAACAGTAAATCCTCTTTCCTAATACAATACAGTGAGAATTAATTAAAACCAGTAGGTAAAAACGAGTGTTACAAAGCCCGGTTCAGAGCAACTTCAGGTTAACAAAATCGTAAAGTTCAATGTTTCGCAAGATCAATCTCGTGTACTTTGTGCAAAATATGCAATAAGGGGTCCAAGTAAGATGTAACGCTCCAATACCTGACCAGTCTGCACTATATAAAACTGCAGAAAAAATTAAAATAAAAAGTGTTTTGCACACTTCTGTCATTGGGCTATATGTGGGCTACATCTGGGTGATATTTGTGCTACATTTGGGGTCTTTTTTCTCTGGTGGCCATATTGGGAGACTTATTTGTTATGAAGTTTCCTAATTTCCTCATTTACTGCAGTCTCCTCAGTAGGAAATGCTTTCAGTTTTTTACTTTGATTCCATCAAGAAGGCATTCAGATGTGTCACACATTTGCCATAAATTCTGAATGTTAGCACTCTAGTTGTTCATTAGATCACTGTAGTAAAGCTACTGCTCACCAGGGAGTTAACTGGAAGTCTACTGCTGGTATTGAAAGTGATTGTTTCAGTCTGCATGTCAGAATTTGTTAATGAAATAGAAGAGGATTTGAGAAGTCACTCAAAATGTGCCCTAATTTTTCTTTCTGCCGCACTAACCATAATTTCTATGGCAAAATTAACACCCGCATTTTGTTCCTTTTTAAGTGAAATGTTTTTAAGTGTTACCAGTCTATTCCAATCAACATGGCTTCAGGTGTGCCATAATTGTGTCATAAGTAAGACTGTTAGCTCTCTAGTTGTTCTTTAGAACACTCTGGGATGCTGCAGTAGAACACAAAGGCATCAACTGACAGGCTGCTCCTGTTGAAATATAACAGGAAGATATTTGAGATCTCACCTAAAACATGTCCTAATTTTTCTTTCTACAGCACTAACCATAATTTTTATGGCAAAATGAACCCCCTCATTTTGTTCCTTTTTAAATTAAATGTTTTAAGTGTTACCAGTTTATTCCAATCAAGATGGCTTCAGGTGTGCCATACCTTTGTCATAAGTAAGTCTGTTAGCTCTCTAGTTGTTCTTTAGAACACTCTGGGAAGCTGCAGTAGAACACAAAGGCATCAACTGACATGCTTCTCGAGTTCGAAGGTGGACCTAATAGGTTCTCCGTGGGCTGGTGACTTTGGCGTACGTGTGACTAGAAGTCCCGCCCCCCACCCGGACTCATGCAGTGACGTTGAATCCAACATCACAACTGAAAGCTCTCAGAAATCCTGAAGGGTTATTTTACCACAACCGTAAGTTTTAGCGGTTCTGGACCCCACAGGTCAGGGTACGCCTTTGCGAGCGTATACCGCCGTGGTGGTCCACCATTAGGTCCTGTAGAATGCTTCATGTAGTATCGTGAGAAGCAGAAACATGTTGACCATCTTATTCGCACTGCACCTTTATTAGGACGTAGCTGGTCCATTTATTACCAGAGTTTTCACGTCCACCACATTATTTTTAACGGTGTCCAGTTGACCACTATTAAAGTTGTTTATTGGTTTAAATTGCGACACATTTTAACCAGCACAATCACGAATTGCACTGTCCTTACACACACAAAAAAACCAGCTCCGCTGTAAATCAGGCGTCGCAGCACACCGGGGAGACATTCAGTCTCTCCGGTGGGAACCCAATGATGAAGCATGTCACCAGCTAGGCTGGTGAGTGAGGGTTCTTCTAAAAACAAAGTGATTCACCCCTGTGCTTTTCTGAACATCTCAGCACTTGTTAAATCCTAACGGACACACTCTTTCTTTGTTTATATAGGCTTCTCCTGTTGAAATATAACAGGAAGATATTTGAGATCACACTTGAAACATGTCCCCATTTTTCTTTCTACAGCACTAATCATAATTTCTATGACAAAATGAATCCCCTCATTTAATTTATTTTTAAAATAAATGTTTTAAGAGTTACCAGTTTATTCCAATCAAGATGGCTTCAGGTGTGCCATCATTTTGTCATAAGTAAGACTGTTAGCGCTCTAATTGTTCTTTAGAGCACTCTGGTAAGCTAGAGTGGAACACAAAGGCCTCAACTGACAGGCTGCTCTTGTTGAAATATAACAGGAAGACATTTGAGATCACACTTGAAACATGTCCTACTTTTTCTTTCTACAGCACTAACCATACTGTCTATGACAAAATGAACCCCATCATTTTGTTCCTTTTTAAATTAAATGTTTTAAGTGTTACCAGTTTATTACAATCAAGATGGCTTCAGGTGTGCCATCCTTTTGTCATAAGTAAGGCTGTTAGCGCTTTAGTTGTTCTTTAGAAAACTCTGGGAAGCTGCAGTAAAACACAAAGGCATCAACTGACGGGCTGCTCCTGTTGAAATATAACAGGAAGATATTTGAGATCTCACTTAAAACATGTCCTAATTTTTCTTTCTACAGCACTAACGATAATTTCTATGACAAAATGAACCCCCTCATTTTGTTTCTTTTTAAATTAAATGTTTTAAAAGTTACCAGTTTATTCCAATCAAGATGGCTTCAGGTGTGCCATAATTTTGTCATAAGTTAGATATTTGAGATCAAACTTGAATTATCCATTCACACACTTACACACCCACTCATTCTTCCATAGGCCTTTCACTATAAATATATAAAACATATTAAAACTTTACAGAAACACATACTCACTGGATGACGTCATCAGTGATGTCATCAGTGATGTAATTTGAGATGTCATCAGTGATGTCATCAGTGATGTCACTGACCATGTCATGAGTGATGTAATATGTGACGTCATCAGCAGTGCATTGCGGGGGCGCGAGTTATAGTTAGCTGAACTAACTATAACAGGGGAATTTCTAGGGTTTTGTATGAGGGAAATGTCCAGCTAACTATAACGCCCCTGAAACCTATGGTTTTTTCAGTGAATTTCTAAGGTTTTTTAAATGCCAATTCCTAACTATAACGCCCCTGAAACCTTTGTTTTTTTCAGTGAATTTCAAAGGGGTTTTTTAAATGCCAATTCCTAACTATAACGTGCATGAAACCTATGGTTTTTTCAGTGAATATATATATGTATATATATATATATAGTGCCTGCTCCTAAACGGGTATTTGGATCTTATGTGATGGCTTTTTCGTGCAACCTTTGTTGTTGTCCTTAAGTAAACTGCTTGTCTGGAGTTGGAAACTGTTCTCTGTAAAGCGCTGTGATATCTACTGGGTCTTGTTCGCGCAATATAAAACGGCAAGAATATAAATGAATGCCCCGATTACTTACCGGTAATCTTCATTACTCCGAGTTAGTCTTCCTCGCCACATAACTAACATGTGGCGAGGATGACTAACGAGGAGGTAATGCTTACCAGCATGTTCCCTCAGAAGCATTGTTTTGCACAGTCTTCCATTCTAACATCCCTGCATATAACCACACGTGTACACCGTATTCCCAAAGGATAACACCGCACTAGCCGTCTCATCAGCATCACATCTGTGCAATGCTCCTCGCCCACGCGCCCACGAACACTCAGTGCTCGGAGATTCACACCCGTGCGTGGCGCCCCATGAGAAGCGCACCTGTCTCACTTGTTACATCTCACCGCACCCTGCCACCTTATGACACCCACAGGGGGCCCGTCCCTCCGTGCCCCCCTCCATCTCCTGGTTAGGAGCCCCACAGCACTCCGTGCCGCGCGGCACCGACACACCTACCTGTCCAGCAGAGCGCGCCGCTCCGCCGCGGCTTCCAGGCGCCCTGAGCCAGGTCCCCAGGTGCTGCCATGGTCCGAGCTCGGTGCCCCTTGCCGCCGCTCTCCTTCACGTTTACGAACAAACTAGGATCCTCAGCGCCCCCTCGGCATAACACATGTGGGCATCCTGCATGTGGCTGAGGGAACGTGATGCTGGCGGGCACCGGTGCCTACCCACGTCCAGCTGGTATGCGCTCTCCCAGCGCGCCCCAGCAGCTGGATGCCACCAGTGATCTGCGCCCGCAGGCGAGCGTGTCTGAGTAGGCTGGCTCTCCGTCACTGCAGGTGCCTGCTCGATCCCTGCATAGGATGCTGCGTCCCTGGCGGCTGCTCTCTCCCTTCCTGCGGGACAGGGCTTCCTCTCACGGGCTGCCTGGATCTGTGTCCCTGCAGAGTCCTGATTGGTCCATGCAAGTTAGTCCACTGTCCCAGAAGGCTAACACCATGCCCTGCAGACTAACTCTGGGTCCCTGCAAGCCCCGTTGCTCTGTCTTCCCAGAGTGGCAGTGGCAGTCTCCTTGCAGCCTGCTGGTGGGATAAGGTATCACGTACTTGCGGGATGATGCTGGGTCCCTGCAGGCTGATGCTTGAATCCTGCGGGCTGATGCTCGGCTCCTGCAGGCTGATGCCAGGCTCCTGCAGGCGGAGGCTCGGTCCCTACAAGCTGAAATTTAATCCGTGCAGAATGCTGCCCAGTGCATGCAGGTGTGTGCTGTATCCACACATTCTGGTACTGCCCCCTTGAAGCCCATTGCTAACGATGTCCTCAGGCGGTTGTGCCTGTGCTCCTGCAGGCTGATGTTATTTCCCCGCAGGCTAGTGCTCTGGCAGTGCAGAGTGGTGCTCTGCCCCTGCAGGCTGGTACTTGCCTGTGCTGGATCCTGTCCTGCACTCACACACTGCCGTCGTCCCCTTGCAGGCTGGTGTCGCGCAGACAATGCCGGCGGTTTGCCGCCCCTTGTCGAGGGATGCTGAGTCCGCTCCCGCAGACAGATGCTGGTCCTGATGCTGCTGCCTCTGCCACGCGCCTCGTCCTCCTCCAGCTCCAGAGGCAGAAGCCGCTCTTCGCCCCACTCAGCGCAGAGCCAGAGCTCCCAGACTGTACCATCTGCGCCAAATGCTATGGGGGCGCGGGGGAGGGACGAGAGAGGCAGGTGAGCCCACCTCACGGAAGAGGAGAGAAGACGGAGGGGGTGAAGAAGCAGTGAGCAGAAGTCTGTCTGGCACCGGTGGAGCCTTCAGATCTGCCCAGCTGCTGCCAGGGTGAGGCAGCGATGGCGCAGAGGAGGAGAGAAGCAGAGGGTCTGCAGGGGGCAGAGGGTGGGGACTAGCACGCGAGGACGAGAGCAGGCAAGCGGAGAGAGGGTGGGCTGGGATGGGATGAGAAGGAGGTGGGTAAGAAGGGTAGGAACGGACAGAAGAGAGAAAGGGATGTACACTGACAGAGGAGGACGGACAAGCTTGAATGGGCAGAGGAGGACAGGGATGAACGGCCACTGTCTGTGTAGCAGGGAAGCATGGGATGGAAGCAGGCAGGCTAGGGGGGCACAGTGAAAGCAGGCAGAGATAAAGAGGGTGTGACTCCAAGATGGGATCAGGCAGAGGGGTAGGACAGGGTGGCAGCGGGGACTGGAGCAGGCAGTGTGGAATGGGAGCATACGGTCGGCCAAATTATGGTGTAAGGTGGGAGCTGGGTATAATTTCACAGAATGGAAGCTAGCGGAGGAGGGCAGAACATTGATGGAAGGAAGAGAGAAGGGTAGAAGCAGACAGAGGAGACCAGAAAAGTCGGGGCAAAAACAGACGGGAGCATTCACTTGAGGGCAGACAGGGAGGTGAGCGGTCACTGTGGAGCGGAAAGGATGGGCAGCAGCCGGGCAGAGGGTGGGCACGGGCATAGGGTCGGAGCAGGCTGGGGACGTGAGCACTGTGGGAAGAGGCAGTGGAGGGGAGGAAAGACCAGGGGTGGCCAGAGTAGGACTCGGGAGTAGGGTAGCAGTGAGTAGGAGATGCGTGACGAGCAGACAGAGAGGGGCCAGAGAGGGCGGGTGCCAGGTGAGACTTGCACACAAGGGGGGAAAGCAGAGAGGGTGGCAGAGGGGGCAGGTGGGGCCGGCAGATGGGGGAAAGCAGAGAGGGCGGCAGGGAGCACAGACGGGGGAGAGTAGAGTCGGGGCAGGGAGTGGTGCAGGAGAGATACTAGTAGTAAAATGGTGGCCATGGCAGGAGAGCGGAGGCTGGCAGTGAGGGGACGGGGGAAAGAGGGTGCAGGGGGCAGTGGAGGCGAGGTAAGCACCAAGGGTAGAAGAGCAGAGGGGGTGAGAAGAAGAGCGGGGTATGAACATTAGAGGGGAGATGAAGGAGCGTCGAAGGAAAAGAAGGAAACGGGGTGGGGGAGCCGGAGTGCAGTAGGACCAAGAGTGGGGAATATGTGCTGGTGAGGGAAGGGGGCAGAGGAGGAGAGTGGAGCAGAAGTAAAGGGCGAGACCGATCAGAACAGGTGGTAGCCCTGACGAACCAAAGCAAGGGAGCGAGTTTGGATTATGAGACCCCGAGATAGAGCAGAGCGGGGCGACCAGTATGTAGGCCTAGTACCCCCTTGTCCCCTCCACTCATCGGGCTACTGCCCTCCCGCCCCACACAGTATAGGTGAAGGCAAGCTAAACACTGGCACGGAAGAGCCACTCACAGATGCAGAGTCACTCACACAGCTGTGCCTGCCTGCCACTCGCACCGGAACGGCACCGGCAGCAGACTCTGCGAGCTGTCACAGGCCCGCTGTAGCGGAGCGCCGCTCTTATGCCGCGCTGCACTTTTATCACTTTTCGGCCTCTTAAAAGAGCGCTGTGAATGGGATGCTGAGAACGAGGCGCTGTGAAAGAATGGCAATTGGGCACACATGGCGTCTATGGAGCAGATGTGGTGACTCGGATGGGACTGTCCCGTCTTAGGGAGAGTGACCCCCGGGTCTTCATGCTGTTCACTGTTTTAAAGTCTCGACCCAATCGTCCAAGTGAAAATAGAGCTACCAGTGTCAGGTGTCACTGTAGCCGGTGAGTCACCTTTGTGACGAGTGTATTCACAGTCCAATCTTTGATAAACAGCGCGCCTCATATACACTGTCACACGACGCCCACGCGCTGTAGCTTCGATGCGTTTATACAACAAAGGGTCCGAAAAGACCACTCACTGCCCGCCCACAACACACGCACTGCCCAGATGCCACAAGAGCCAGGCAAATGCAATGTACAACTAAACCAATACCAGCCCTCATAATTCTGCGAAGAAGTCTGGATGTGACTAGAGATGCAGACTCGGGGCTGCTGAGAGCGCCTCAAACCCAAAGTAACTACTTAGCGATCTTCTCAAGCACTCAAAACTATTCGTGGCACTATTTCACGAGGCGCTTGCTGCCCCTTGGCTATCCGTATTGATTGATGCACGGCACTAAAATAAACATCGTCTACATGGTACTTTTCGGGGTTTTTTTAAAAAAAAGCCCCGGGGTGGCGGTCCCAGGGGCTGCGGGGGGGCCATGAGCCCCCCGCATACATGAACATAAGCCCTGGGGGTTGGCGGTCCCCGGGGCTGGGGGGCCCCTCTGGGCCCCCCATCATAAAACCATTTTGCCCCCGGGACTTGACCCCCCCGGGGGCTAAATCTAAACGAAGCATGGGAGACCGCGCTTCGTTTTTTTTTCGTTAGTGGGATGCGCGGACCCTACGCACATCCCGCGATTTGTTTTAAAAAAAATATATATTTTTTTGGGCCTTGGGTGTCCTTGTGGGACCCCCTGAGCAGTCCTAGGGGTCAGGGTGTTTCTACCCTGCCCCCTTGTCGCGTTTTGCGTCTTTGTTTTTGTGGTTTCTTGTGCCTCGGTTCTACCGAGGCACAAGATGGCTGCCAACACTTCCTGATTCAGAGTGTTGGCAGCCAATTAGCATTCAGCTCGTGCTCAGGAGGGTTCGGGGAGGGTGCGGGGAGGATCTGCGGATCCTCCCCGGCCATAGATATATATGTACTTTTAACTCTAATTTTCTCAGGAACTACTGAACGGATTTACACCATTTAAGCAAAAGGCACGAGTCCGAACTTTCAGGGAAGGAGCGGAGCGGAGCTGGCCAAAAGTTTGGAAAATTTTGCGAAGATTCGTTGACCGGCGCCAACGTTATTCCCAATAGAATGTTGTGGATTTCCTTTGGAAAATAGGTCCTAACTATAACTATCTACTGGCGACCACCAGTAGATAATTTATATATATAGTATTTTCATAATACAGTTGACTCGCAGTAGTTTGCAAGCACGTCTTATATATATATATATATATATATTATCAAGCCGAAGCGCCTTCCTTCAACTCCGAGGACCACTCCCTACCTATGTTAATGCATTTTCGATTGGGTCAGCCAGCCTGCAAAGGGTGGCCTATCTGTTGGTTACACAATCAATGAAAGCAAAGTACCCTATGCAGTAGCGGACGGTGGTGGGAGTGCTGGTGGGCGGTGACATGGGGAGGGGCACAGTGGGTGGCAAGTAAACTATGTATCATGGACAAATACAGGTAATTAAACATAAAAATAAATAAAATGATTTTCATTGTGCGCACTGCACCGCCAAATGCGATGTCACTGCCCGGCAGCACTCCCACCACCGACCGCCTCTGACCTGATGTCATATTACCATCTATAATATAACCAATGATCATTGGATCCGATAAATAATCAGCCTTTTGTAGTACCCAGGGCAGGGTGAAAGTGAAATTGATAATTCGCCCTCATGTAAAAGACAGAGTATGGCCAGTGCCACCGGCCGTAATACAAAAATATGAGCTTCCCCACTTGCAGACAGTAGTAGTAAATAAAACTAACGTGAGCCTGCATCATGTGACTCATATCTGTTTCTCTTGGGTGCAAGCTTAGCTGACTGAGCTGGCATTCTGGCTACAACAAGGTTATGTAATTGCGCTAAACTAGAGATAAGAACAACACGACTGGTGTGTACCGGAGTACATAGTACGAGTATAATGTCGGAAACTCCCACAAATGTTAGAGTCCGAGGAAGTAGGAGTATAGATACTTACCACCAAATCACAAATGTTATGTACTGTGCTTGCTAGTGATACTTACTGTGCCACTATGTGTTGAATGGATTTAGTGTTTCTGTTTTGCTAAGAGTATTGGTTACAACATGTTATTTTTCTTTATTGATATAGATACTCCTTCCACACCAAAACCAACGAGGAAGGAGTTGGCAGCCAGGGCCTGGCGCTGTTACCTGGAGGACATTTGCGATGAATATCGCCAGCTGGTGGCTCAGGCGGAGGAGGAGGCGTCCGCAGCTGCAGCCTCCTCCAATGCCCCGGGCCCCAGTCAGGCCCTGCCTCCAGTTTTACGGCGCCGTGGTCCAGCAGCCGCCCGCCGCCGTGCCTCGATCTCTACCATTGCTGCCCCCCACCCTGCATGTAACTGCAGGGAATTTCGCCGCCAGCTGCTCCGCCAGATGGCTCGCTTGGAGGAGCACCTAGAGAAGCGTGTAAAAATCCTGGTGGATAAACACCTGAAGTCCCGCCGACTATAGGACCTTGTCATTTGCCCCCTCTTTCCTTGCTGCTGCATGCCCGCAGCCAGTGTTTGATTTAAAAGATCTACCAATTTTGTAACACACAAACAGATAGATGCGGTACCCCTCACTGAGTTATTTTTAATTGTCATACTAGTACTGTCAGTCTCTCCTCCTAGTCCATTATACCTCCCACCAAAAGTATCTTACCTGTGATTGATTATGATGAAGTTCGGCACACTGATGGCTGCATGGTTGGTTTCCCAAATGAATGGGGTAGATGCCATTATTGTGGTGGTAGTAGTAGACACTGGCAATAGCATTTGAAAAAAGAAAGAGAAAGTCACTTGACTGAGACAGTCTGTGGGAGGAGTAGTAGAACAAAGTAAAGTACAGCATGGGTGGGCAAGCAGAAGAAGATCCTTGCTCTGCCTTAGATGAAATTCAATTAGTGTTGCTTTCACCACATCTGCCCCAGCAAGCATGTGATCAATTGTTGGTGTAAATTTATTGTAGTCACATCACACCTCAATATAAATCACACAGCCCGGGGGAAGAGGGTTAGGGATTGATGAATGGATGGGAAGGGGGGTTTTGGGAAAGGTTTGACAAAGAAAAACGTACAGTATGCATGGACACAACAAAAGTAAAACACAATCTTGGAAGACGACCATGATCCATTATCAAAGAAATCTATAAAGTGAGAAAAAGGAAAGCCATGCATGCTGATGAAGAGAACTTGATGGTTAATGATAATGAGTTGTACTTACTAACTACTACTACACAATTAGACAGTACAGGGCAGAAATTATTAATATGAAATTTGCCTTGTTTGTCTGCCCTCAGACCGAACCAAATAACATGCTGTACCGGGCTTACTTTTATTTTTCAAGCTAGCAAAGGAAATGAAAAAATAGTTGTAGGGATCAATTACCAAACAAACCACAACACACAGCCATAATGATTGAAGAGAAAAAAGGAATCAAATAAATTTAAAGACAAAAGATGAATGATACTAAAGTTACTGTATTATCCTGGTCCAAATGGGGAGTTGCATCATTCTCGTCATTCTTCTTGGTCCTCCCTTCCATGGACACTCCGCACATCAATCTTGGGTACCACTGCCTGCCTGATGCGGATTGGTAAGGTAAGTGTGAGTTGTTTCTCCCACTATAGCACATGTTAAAGGCCGGCCTGTAAGGGTAGATGGAAAAACAAAAGGGGTATTGAAAAATAACTGAATTAAAAAAAATAAACTCAATTACAGTGGAGTGCAAGAAGAGAAGACAAGACTCTTGAGAGAACACTTTCAGACTGAGGTGGCTTGGATAGGATACATAGTGTCTACTCTACAGCATTAAGCTACAATAACAACGGGACAGGAGCCAGCACAGCCACAGAACAGGCCAACCACGGCACAGGCCAGGCACCCTACCCGCATTTACCTTAAATGTTGACAGAGCCAGACAAAAGGCATATGCAGTGCAGCAACCTAGCATTTTCCAAATGAAGTGACTAAATCAATGCGCCACTGTCCCTCATACCACTACACTCTACTCCAGTCCACACCACTACACGGACATGTAGCCTAGGTCTGCTGTGGTTCTTGTTGAAACTGTTTACCTTTTAAGGCAGTCCATGAAACGCAGTTATTCCATCAATTATCTCCGAATCAACAGACTGACTGTATGCAAAGATAGTATGCTCAGCATCATGACCGTTTGGTACGTGTTCTCCAACACCAACTCAGTCTGTAATGACTGATTAAGTTTATAATATATTCCATATTACAAAATTGCAACAGATATTCGTTGGCACCTGCAGTGGTAGGAGTACAATGTGGTTATTAAACAACAAGGAAACATTAACTGTCACCTGAGTCACTTTTACTTTGTAGATAAACTAGTATAGTTCGACTTCATGCACATTCACTCGCTGTCAGCAAGCATCCAATGCAATGCATGCCATCATTCAAAATATTCATTCATTACCTGTCTTGCTGTTCTGTTTGGCTGTCAGATCAGATGCCTGCCTAGCCTTCTGACAGTCAGTGATGAGTTTCTTTCGGCTTGGAAACAAAACGGAATATAGCTGTAGTCACGTTTCACTTCTTATGGAGGGACTGTTATTGTACTATTCTCCATCTCCATCCAATTTCTGGCTTGCTTGAAATGTATTTAGGGAGAGTAAGGAAGATGGAGCAGGACTCCAGACGTGCAACTCCAATAGGGAAATAAAAAGAGGAGACTGTTGATGGATTTGTTGTGATTAGATTTGAACCAAAAAAACAGATACACACACAAATAAAGGAAGAAAGAACAAGTACGTCATGTAATAACCCACTACTTATGTCATCGAAGTCGCTCTCCTCTTCCTGCTGTGATTCACGTATTTTGTACTCCGGTGCTATAAAGTGCTGATTCATTTTGATCATGGTTAACCTCTCCACGCTTTTGGGCGAGAGACTGGTCCTTTTCACAGTAACAATGGCACCAGCAGCACTGAAAACACGCTCTGAAGAGACACTTGCAACAGGGCAAGCCACATACTTTATCGCCAGCCTGCTGAGCACTGGGCATTGGCTTCTTTTCCCATACCAATACACCAATGGGCTTTGCTCCATGAAGACCTCTGTTGTGTCATCTAGAAAGGCCTGAACCATCCGCTCAATGTTCAGGGGTGCTCCGATTTGCTTGCCCTCTTTTGCCTTTGCATCAGTAATGGACGTACAAAACCCTTTCCGTAGAAACCAATCACCTGCCGTTTTTTAAATGTGGCTGATGATCCTGTTGGTGCTGTTGTTGATGTTATTGCTAGCAGTGTTGTTGACTGCTGGGAGGCATATGCACTGCTCTCGGCCTCTGAAGTAGAACTTGACTCTGGGTGCCCTGTAGTACTTTTTCATTACTGCTCAGCAATAATTTGTAACGTGGATCCAAAATTGAGGCAGTAATGTAATGTCGATGTGACACAATGTTATTTTGAATCCTTGTATTGTCAGATAAGCGAACGGCTAAGGTTTCTGCCAAATAATATGCATCTACTTTGTCATCCACACCTGCGTACATTTCAGACACCTCCTTCAGCTCTTGCTCTAGCATGTACAACAATGGGATAGCTTGGCCCATAGTACAGTCCTCCCTGCTGACTTCACGTGTGAAGATCTCAAAAGGAAGTAGCATCTCTGTCAGGCATTTAACGAGGTCCCATTGGGCCATCTCAACGGTCATGCCTTTCACAGTAGGATCTCCTGACCTTTTCATGACATAAGCA
Source organism: Triturus cristatus (assembly GCF_964204655.1). NCBI lineage: Eukaryota > Metazoa > Chordata > Amphibia > Caudata > Salamandridae > Triturus > Triturus cristatus. The sequence goes on along the minus strand of NC_140590.1, from coordinate 594,262,392 downwards.
TTGAGTGGTATGGACTGCTCAAACAGATGTTCAAGCATGTAATAAGTTGAGATCCAATGTGTTGGCACCTCCTGGATGAGTGATTTGACTGGCATTTTATGGTCACATTGAATGACCCTCAGCTCCTTCCGGGCTTTAAAAGAATGGTTGAAATGTGTGCACATTCTTCTGCAGGTGGTCAGTAAGTTGCTGACTTTGCTTTCATTTTTCAAAAAGTCTTGAACAGCAATGTTAATGCAGTGTGCCAAACACAGGACCCTGAAATAGCCACCATTTTGCATGGGCCTAACTCCATTACTGCCATTGTCTGTGGCAACAAAACCAATGTTAAGCCCTCTTGGATGCATCCACTCAAACCCCTTGCTGTTAAACTCATCCAAAATGTTTGTAACAGTATGAGATTTCTCCATAGCAAACATGGCTGCAGTTGCATGTTTGCGAGTGTCTTTAAAAATCTCAGCGGTGTCAACAGCACCTTCAGATATCTTATCTTTAACACCCAATAAAGAGACCCAGTGTGCAGTGATGCACATGTAATCAGTGGATTGGCAACTGGTCCACATGTCTGTTGTCAGGTGGATACTCTGAACAGCACTCTGTTTTAAGGCTTTTCCAAGCAATTCCAGCACGTCGTGATGTAGTGCTGGAACAGCAACTCTTGCGAAATAGTTGCGGCTGGGAACCTTCCATTTTGGGCAGATGGTGGTCACAAATTCCAGAAAACCCACCCCTTCAACAAAAGAAAAAGGGAGAAAGTCCAGCGCTAACATTTTAGCCAGCTTCGCATTGTACAAACGTGCGGTGGTTGCGTTCGTACTGCCCCTCCGGCCTAGTAAACATGCTAAGAATGGTAGGCTGCGTGGTATTCCTTCCTGTGCTCAACGTCGCACTTTTTTTAAAAGCAGTACTCCTTGGTGTCTCAGGCTGAATCTTACTCTTGTGCCACTGAGATGTTGCTGAGGATGTGGGCGTTACCACTGCAGCGCTGGGGACAGGACTACTTTGTGTACCACTACCACAGAGAATTTCTCCCTCTTCTTCTTCTTCCTGTTCCACCGTGAGCAGACTTTCTACTGGTTTATCCCCACCAACAGCAATGGTTCCAGTTTTTATGCGACGAAGGTGCTCCTCCCACTGGATTGCGTGGTGTTTTTTCAGATGGGTCATTTGGCCTCCGGTACTATAGTTTGTACCAAGCTTACCACGACTAACAGATGTATGTCAAACGGAGCATATAGCAATGTTCTCCTCCTTTCCGCTAACCATAAAGAAGTCCCACACTGGGGAGCTTAACTTTTGTCTCCTGCTGGAGTTGCCACTTCCAGTGCCGGATGAACTGGAGGGTGTGTGTTGAATTTGACTCTGTGCAGTACCACTACCTACTTCTGCTGAGGTGATGCTTGTTGTGCTGGATGTAGGACGCTGCCGGCCCTTTACTAATGTAAATATGGAAGCTGGAGGTCGTGTTGGTGTTACCTGTGTTGGAGGTATGCGTGCTACATCCCTCGCATCCATTTTGGATAGTGTAAAAATGTTGGTCTCCATCTCCTCAGGCCCGAGAGTGATGTTTGTGATGACTGGCTCATCATCATCATCATCATCCTGCTCTTATACATCAACATCCATAAGTGTAAGGCTTTCTGGAACCTTCCTTTTCCCATGCCTGCTCTTGTGACGTGTTTCCCTCTCAGACTCAGTTTGTGGCTTCCAAGTGGCATCTAGATCATCAGAAGGGGGGCTTGGTGAAGAACTTGAAGTACTAACCCTCCTTTTCCTTGCTGGAGATTTGGAAGCCAATGGAACTTCTAAAGGAGTGGCTTCCTCTTCTTCCTCTGCATGAGGCTTGTGGCTTTATTTCCTCAGGCTCAATATCCTGAACTGCCCCTACTTCGGGAGGAACTACAGCTACAATTGCGGGCGGTGGTTGCGGCTGTTGACCACTTATCTGCTGTGTTCCCTACTGCGTTGATTGTGTACTACTTTGAGATAGCGATAAGTTTAGTTCAGGCTCAGCATCACTGCTTTCCACCATAAGGCTGGCTACCTCTTCCACACTCATCTGCTTGGGCCTGGGTTGGTGGGTTGGGCCCACTGATGTGGAGGTGCTGCCCCCAGCTTGGCCCCCCGACACCGCTGCTGCAGACGTCATTTTTGGTGTCCCAAAAAAGGTTTTGGGAGGCACACCAGACTTAAGTGACACTTCCTTCTTCTTCTGTTCCTTCTTCTCCATGGCAACTTTCTTGGTACCGGAGGACCTGCTACCTGCTTTCTTTGGGGGCATCTTCTTCAGATGTCAAAGCAGCACTCAGTTGCACAAGTTGCAGAGATGCCTGGTCAGGTCAGTCACACGTCACGTCGTGTACAGCAGCAGGACATCGGTCTGGCACCACAACGGCCGAATATGATGACACACCTCCTCCGTCTTTTGTGCACCTAAAAGCAAAAAAGCCAGAATAACATCAGTCAAAAGATCAATAATATAATAAATAACTTCTTAGTGTGTGGTGGGTGGCCACAATTATTAAATTTTATTAAGTCAGGGAACAACAACAGTATAACCATTATGAGACTGACAAGGCCAGGGCTCCTGGTGTACCACTGTACTGTGTACACTCAGGAAGAATAAGAATAGCAAAGAACAAAAACATAAATGTAGTGTAGCCTGTTTGCCCTAAATAAAAATGCGTGCATGTTATGGGATGGATGCAGCATCAGGGAGCAACAACAACAAACATATACACATAAAAACTAAAGACATTAATTTACAACACCCAAAAAGTGAAATATACCCCAGAAAAAAAGTAAAGCCCACATTTTACAATTCAATCCAAAGCCATATATGATGTTCAAATTCAATGCACAACACAAAAACAGTTGTTTAACTTCCATGCACCTGTGATGGTTGATGATTAGTACCGCTGGGCCAACTGTCCGACTAGGCCACAAGCTTGGAGGCCTATGGAAAAAGCACAGTGGCTGGTCCCACAAAATGGCCACCACCTCATGGCCAGGCCACTCACAAAAATAAGAAACAAGAAAAGGTCAGAAATACAAGACAGACAATGCAGGCCTATTGCAAAAGCACAATGCCTGCCTTCACAAAATGGCCACCACCCACATGCTCAGGCCACCCTCCACAATAATAACAAAAAAGTGATTACAAAGGACAAGAACAGGAAGTTGGAGTCTCTGTGGAACTTACTTCCTCTCCTAAAAATATTTAAAAAAAAATAAAAGTGACTCCGTGCTCCAAAACTACAGTAGAATGACAACCTGAGGAGTTTTTTTTAGCAAAATGCACGAAATCAGCGTTTTCAAGAAGGTTTTATGTTGCTCGCGAGATATTGTTTGCCAGATTGCAAATTGTGCGAGTTCGGCATCGCGAACTGTACAAAAAGTCGTTATTGCGTGCGCGAACACGCATATTGAGAGCGCAAAAATGACAAAAACTGTAAGTCCGCGTTGTCGCGCTGTGCAGAGTTGCCAAAAGTACGCGAGGTGAATCCCTAGGGTTACCTACTGGCTGAAAAGCCCTATTTATTTAACACACACCCAGAAACTGCAATTCCACCCCAAAAAACACCTTTTGCAATTCAATCCAAAGCCATCCATGGTGTTAAAATTCAACAGACAACACAAACTGTTTTTATGCACCCATGATTTCAGGATGACTACCTCTGGGCCTACTGGCAGACTAGGCCACAAGCTTGGAACAGAATGGCAAAAGCAAGCAAACTGCTTGGATGGCTCCACAAAATGGCCGCTACCCACCCACAACAACAAGAAATGGAAGACAGACAATGTAAGCCTATGGCAAAAGCACAATGCCTGCCTTCACAAAATGGCCGCCACACACATGACCCGGACACAACAACAACAAGCATAAGCCAAGGGGAACAAAGAAAATAAATGCAGGCCTTTATGGAAAAAGAAGCACACACTACTAAACTACGACCACAAAATTGCCACAAGCCACATGGGCACTCACAGTCACAACATGCCATGGAAAACAATGAACTGAAGCAGGCCTATATATGACCGGACAAAGGAGGCCTGCTAAACAACACAGCTTTAATACAAAAATGAAAATCAACAGGGCTATGAAAGGATTGGAAAGAAGTTACACATCAAGCACACACATACAACAAAGGTATTTCACACACACACACACAAACAGTGAAACACAACACAGCCACATTTAGCATTTCAATCCTATGCCATCCATGCCCTACATGATGTTTAAATTCAACAGACACCACAGAAACATGGACCCATGGGTACCCTACTGGCTGAAATTGGAAAGAAAAACAACAAGGCCCCTATTGAAAGTACAGGCCACCCACAACAATAATTTTTAAAAACAATAAAAATCCCAGAAAAATGTAGGTACAAACAAGCCCCAATGAAACAAACACACCAATTCTCCAACTTACTTGTAAAATTAAATCTCAAATTAAAAAGTCCTCAAATAAATCCAATCCAATGGTATGATGCAGCAGACAGACACAAAAAGTGATCCTTCCAGCTCCAAATCCAAATAAAAGTGAACAGCACATGGACAAAGCACTGGGATGAGCCTGCTGGACAGAAACAGGAAGTTGGAGACTCAGGGGCACTTCCTTCCTCTTGAAAAACAGAGTTAAAAAAATAAAGGACTCCTTACACAAAAGACTACAGCCAAATCACAATCTGAGGAGTTTTTCTGAGCAAAATGATCATTTTAGAGAAGGTTTTATGAAGCTCGAGAGATATTGTTCGCCAGATTGTAGTTTTTGCAAGTTCGGGATCGCGATCTTACCAAGACAGCCGCCGGAAGTCAGCTCGCGCGTCCGAAAGACGTGTTCGCTTTCACACACTCTCGCGGGCTCGGGCGGCCATATTACAAATCTCGTGGTGCACGCGAATGGACAGAAAAGCAAGTTGGCGAACGCAGAATCACGGTAAGACGTTACCGCGCATGCGAGAATGAATATTGAGCGCGCAAGGAAGCAAAACTACTACGCTACGCTGTAAATTGCGTAGCAATCTGTAACTTCAAGCTCTACGCTGGGGGTGGTGTTTTAGGGTTTAGGGCAGTGCATTAGTGTTTGGTAGTGTAGGGGGTCATGCAGGGGGTGGTGTTTCAAGGTTTAGGGCAGTGCAGTGGTGTTCGGGCAGTGTAGGGGGTCATGATGGGGCTGGTGTTTTAGGTTTTAGGGCAGTGCAGTGGTGTTCGGGCAGTGTAGGGGGTCATGCTGGGGGTGGTTTTTCGGGGTTTAGGGCAGAGCAGTGGTGTTCGGGCAGTGTAGGGGGTTGTGCTGGGGCTAGTGTTTCATGGTTTAGGGTAGGGCAGTGGTGTTTGGGCAGTGTAGGGGGTCGTGCAGGGGTGGTGTTTCAGGGTTTAGGGCAGTGGTTTTCGGGCAGTGTAGGGGGTCTTGCTGGGACTGGTGTTTCAGGGTTTAGGACAGTGCAGTGGTGTTTGGGCAGTGTACGGGGTCATGCTGTGGCTAGTGTTTCAGGGTTTAGGGCAGTGGTGTTCGGGCAGTGTAGGGGTCTGTGCTGGGGCTGGTGTTTCAGGGTTTAGGGCAGTGCAGGGGTGTTCGGGCAGTATAGGGGGTTATGCAGGGGGTGGTGTTTCAGGGGTTAGGGCAGGGCAGTGGTGTTCGGGCAGTGTAGGCGGTCCTGCAGGGGGTGGTGTTTCAGGGTTTAGGGAAATGGTGTTCGGACAGTGTAGGGGTTCTTGCTGGGAGTGGTGTTTCAGGGTTTAGGGTAGGCCTGGGCTAAAATTTTGTTCCGTTCGCGGATATTGCAATAATTTGACATTTTCGCGTTCCGCGGAAAGCGCAAAAATGTCAAAATTTCCGCATTTCGCAGCTTTGCGATAATTTGGTTCTTGCTCGCGCTGTAAAATAATACATTCTCGCGCGCGTGCGTTCGCCTTACCTGAATCCCTGCGTTCTCCATGAGATGTTGTATTGTTTTTAGCCATTTGCGCTGTCTCGCAACAGTTCGCCCGCAGTGACGTCATGCGTCGCGCGATCACGTCTTTCTTCTCGCGATCATGCACCGCGAGACAACTGAAAACAAGATGGCCGTGCCCGCGAGCAACCGCACGGGTAAGTTGGCGAGCCGCAGCCATGCAGAAAATCTCGCGAACATGCGGGAAAAAAACTTCCGCATCTTCGCGATATTTCCGCGTGTTTGCGATAATTTTTAACATTTTCGCGATAATTGGCGAAAGTGGATTTCACAAATTCCGCCCACCCCTAGTTTAGGGCAGTACAGGGTTTAGGGTAGTGCAGTGGTGATCGGGCAGTGAATGGGGTCATGCTGGGAGTGGTGTTTCTTGGTTTAGGGCAGCGCAGTGGAATTCGGCAGTGTAGGGGGTCATGCTGGGAGTGGTTTTTTAGGGTTTAGGGCAGAGCAGTGGTGTTTCTGGCAGATAGGGGGTCGTGCTGGGGGAGGTGTTTCAGAGTTTAGGGCAGTGCAGTGGTGTTCGGGCAGTGTAGGGGGTCATGCGGGGTGGTGTTTCAGGGTTTAGGGCAGGGCAGTGGTGTTTGGGCAGTTTAGGGGGTTGTGTTTCAGGGTTTAGGGCAGTGATGATCGGGCAGTGTAGTGGGTCTTGCTGGGACTGGTGTTTCAGGGTTTACGACAGTGCAGTGGTGTTCGGGCAGTAGAGGGGGTTGTGCTGGGGGTGGAGTTTCAGGGTTTAGGGCAATGCAGTGGTGTTCGGGCAGTGTAGGGGGTTGTGCAGGGGGTAGTGTTTCAGGGTTTAGGGTAGTGCAGTGGGGTTTGGTAAGTGTAGGGGGTCGTGCTGGGGCTGATGTTTCTGGGTTTAGGGCAGTGCAGTGGTGTTTGGGAAGTGAACAGGGTCGTGCTGGGGCTGGTGTTTCAGGGTTTAGGGCAGTGCAGTGGTGTTCGGGCAGTGTAGGGGGTCGTGCTTGGGCTGGTGTTTCAGGGTTTAGGGCAGAGCAGTGGTGTTCGGGCAGTGTAGGGGGTCATGCTGGGGCTGGTGTTTTAGGGTTTAGGGCAGTGCAGTGGTGTTCGGGCAGTGTAGGGGGTATGCTGGAGGTGATGTTTCAGGGTTTAGGACAGTGCAGTGGTGTTTGGGCCGTTTAGGGGGTCGTGCTGGGGTGGTGTTTCAGGGTTTAGGGCAGAGCAGTGGTGTTTCCGGCAGAGTAGGGGGTCGTGCTGGGGAGGTGTTTCAGGGTTTAGGGCAGTGCAGTGGTGTTCAGGCAGTGTAGGGGGTCATGCGGGGTGGTGTTTCAGGGTTTAGGCAGGGCAGTGGTGTTTGGGCAGTGTAGGGGGTCTTCTAGGGGGTGGTGTTTCAGGGCTTAGTGCAGTGGTGTTCGGGCAGTGTAGGGGGTCTTGCTGGGACTGGTGTTTCAGGGTTTAGGACAGTGCAGTGGTGTTCGGGCAGTGTAGGGGGTCATGCTGGGGCTGGTGTTTCAGGGTTTAGGGCAGTGCAGTGGTGTTCGGGCAGTGTAGGGGGCTGAGGTGGTGTTTCAGGGTTTAGGGCAGTGCAGTGGTGTTCTGGCAGTGTAGTGGTCATACTGAGGCTAGTGTTTCAGGGTTTAGGGCAGTGCAGTGGTGTTCGGGCAGACTAGGGGTCGTGTTGGGGCTGGTGTTTCAGGGTTTAGTGCAAAGCAGTGGTGTTCGTGCAGTGTAGGGGGTCGTGCTGGGGTTGGTGTTTTAGAGTTTAGGGCAGAGCAGTGGTGTTCGGGCAGAGTAGGAGGTCATGTTGGGGGTGGTTGTTCAGGGTTTAGGGCAGAGCAGTGGTGTTCGGGCAGTGTAGGGGGTTGTGCTGGGGCTAGTGTTTCATGGTTTAGGGTAGGGCAGTGGTGTTTGGGCAGTGTAGGGGGTCGTGCAGGGGGTGGTGTTTCAGGATTTAGGGCAGTGGTGTTCGGTCAGTGCAGGGGGTCTTGCTGGGACTGGTGTTTCAGGGTTTAGGACAGTGCAGTGGTGTTTGGGCAGTGCATGGGGTCAGGCTGTGGCTGGTGTTTCAGGGTTTAGGGCAGTGCAGTGGTGTTCGGGCAGTGTAGGGGGCTGTGCTGGGGCTGGTGTTTCAGGGTTTAGGGCAGTGCAGTGGTGTTCAGGCAGTGTAGGGGGTCATGCTGGGGGTGGTGTTTCAGGGTTTAGGGCAGTGCAGTGGTGTTCGGGCAGTGTAGGGTTAGTATTGAGGCTAGTGTTTCAGGGTTTAGGGCAGTGCAGTGGTGTTCGGGCAGTGTAGGGGGTCGTGCTGGGGTTGGTGTTTTAGGGTTTAGGGCAGAGCAGTGGTGTTTGGGCAGAGTAGGGGGTCATGCTGGGGTGATTTTTCAGGGTTTAGGGCAGAGCAGTGGTGTTCGGGCAGTGTAGGGGGTCGTGCTGGGGGTGGTGTTTCAGAGGAATAGGGCAGGGCAGTGGTGTTCGGGCAGTGTAGAGGGTCATGCAGGGGGTGGTGTTTCAGGGGTTTGGGCAGGGCAGTGGTGTTCGGGCAGTGTAGGGGTCTTGCAGGGGGTGGTGTTTCAGGGTTTAGGGCAGTGGTGTTCGGGCAGTGTAGGGGGTCTTGCTGGGAGTGGTGTTTCAGGGTTTAGGGCAGTGCAGGGTTTAGGGCAGTGCAGTGGTGTTCGGGCAGTGAAGTAGGTCATGCTGGGAGTGGTGTTTCTTGGTTTAGGGCAGTGCAGTGGTGTTCGGCAGTGTAGGGGTCATGCTGGGGCTGGTATTTCAGGGTTTAGGGCAGAGCAGTGTTGTTCAGGCAGTGCAGTGTAGGGGTTGTGCTGGGGGAGGTGTTTTTTTAGGGTTTAGGGCAGTGCAGTGGTGTTTCTGGCAGAGTAGGGGTTCGTGCAGGGGTGGTGTTTCAGGGTTTAGGGCAGGGCAGTTGTGTTTGGGCAGTGTGGGGGCCTTCTAGGGGGTGGTGTTTCAGGGTTTTGGGCAGTGATGGTCTGGCAGTGTAGTGGGTCTTGCTGGGACTGGTGTTTCAGGGTTTACGACAGTGCAGTGGTGTTCGGGCAGTGTAGGGGGTCATGCTGGGGCTGGTGTTTCAGGGTTTAGGGCTGTGCGGGGCGTGCTGGGGGTGGTTTTTTAGGGTTTAGGGCAGAGCAGTGGTGTTTCTGGCAGAGTAGGGGGTCGTGATGGGGGAGGTGTTTTGTTAGGGTTTAGGGCAGTGCAGTGGTGTTTGGGCCGTGTAGGGGTTCGTGCAGGGGTGGCATTTCAGGGTTTACGGCAGGGCAGTGGTGTTTGGGTGGTGTAGGGGCCTTCTAGGGGGTGGTGTTTCAGGGTTTAGGGCAGTGGTGTTCGTTCAGTGTAGGGGGTCATGCTGGGGCTGGTGTTTCAGGGTTTAAGGCTGTGCAGTGGTGTTTGGGCAGTGTATGGTGTCATGCTGGGGGTGGTGTTTCAGGGTTTAGGGCAGTGCAGTCATGATCGGTCAGTGTAGGGGGTCGTGCTGGGGTGGTGTTTCAGGGTTTAGGGCAGTGCAGTGGTGTTCTGGAAGTGTTCGGGTCATACTGAGGCTAGTGTTTCAGGGTTTTGGGCAGTGCAGGGGTGTTTGGGCAGAGTAGGGGTCGTGCTGGGGCTGGTGTTTCAGGGTTTAGGGCAGCGCAGTGGTGTTCGTGCAGTGTAGTGGGTCGTGCTGGCGTTGGTGTTTTAGGGTTTAGGGCAGAGCAGTGGTGTTCGGGCAGAGTAGGGGGTTATGCTGGGGGTGGTTTTTCAGGGTTTAGGGCAGAGCAGTGGTGTTCGGGCAGTGTAGGGGGTCGTGCTGGGGCTAGTGTTTCAGGGTTTAGGGCAGGGCAGTGGTGTTTGGGCAGCGTAGGGGGATCTTGCTGGGACTAGTGTTTCAGGGTTTAGGACAGCGCAGTGGTGTTTGGGAGTGTACAGGGTCATGCTGGGGCTGGTGTTTCAGGGTTTAGGGCAGTGCAGTGGTGTTCGGGCAGTGTAGGGGCTGTGCTGGGGCTGGTGTTTCAGGGTTTAGGGCAGTGCAGTGGTGTTTGGGTAGTGTAGGGGGTCGTGCTGGGGCTGGTGTTTCAGGGTTTAGGGCAGTACAGTGGTGTTCGGGTAGTGTAGGGGGTTGTGCTGGGGGTGGTGTTTCAGGGTTTAGGGCAGTGCAGTGGTGTTCGGGCAGTGTAGGGGTCGTATTGAGGCTAGTGTTTCAGGGTTTAGGGCAGAGCAGTGGTGTTCGGGCAGTGTAGGGGGTCGTGCTGGGGTTGGTGTTTTAGGGTTTAGGGCAGAGCAGTGGTGTTCGGGCAGAGTAGGGGTCATGCTGGGGGTGGTTGTTCAGGGTTTAGGGCAGTGCAGTGGTGTTCGGGTAGTGTAGGGGGTCGTGCTGGGGGTGGTGTTTCAGGGTTTAGGGCAGTGCAGTGGTATTTGGGCAGTGTAGGGGTCGTATTTAGGCTAGTGTTTCAGGGTTTAGGGCAGTGCAGTGGTGTTCGAGCAGTGTAGGGGTCGTGCTGGGGCTAGTTTTTCAGGGTTTAGGGCAGTGCAGTGGTGTTCGGGCAGTGTAGGGGGTCGTGCTTGGGCTGGTGTTTCAGGGTTTAGGGCAGAGCAGTGGTGTTCGGGTAGTGTAGGGGGTCGTGCTGGGGGTGGTGTTTCAGGGTTTAGGGCAGTGCAGTGGTATTTGGGCAGTGTAGGGGTCGTATTTAGGCTAGTGTTTCAGGGTTTAGGGCAGTGCAGTGGTGTTCGAGCAGTGTAGGGGTCGTGCTGGGGCTAGTTTTTCAGGGTTTAGGGCAGTGCAGTGGTGTTCGGGCAGTGTAGGGGGTCGTGCTTGGGCTGGTGTTTCAGGGTTTAGGGCAGAGCAGTGGTGTTCGGGCAGTGTAGGGGGTCATGCTGGGGCTGGTGTTTTAGGGTTTAGGGCAGTGCAGTGGTGTTCGGGCAGTGTAGGGGGTATGCTGGGGGTGGTGTTTCAGGGTTTAGGACAGTGCAGTGGTGTTTGGGCTGTGTAGGGGGTCATGCTGGGGTGGTGTTTTAGGGTTTAGGGCAGTGCAGTGGTGTTCGGGCAGTGTAGGGGGTATGCTGGGGGTGGTGTTTCAGGGTTTAGGACAGTGCAGTGGTGTTTGGGCTGTGTAGGGGGTCATGCTGGGGTGGTGTTTCAGGGTTTAGGGCAGTGCAGTGGTGTTCGGGCAGTCTAGGGGGTAGTGCTGGGGCTGGTGTTTCAGGGTTTAGGGCAGTGCAGTGGTGTTCAGTCAGTGTAGGGGGTCGTGCTAGGGCTGGTGTTTCAGAGTTTAGGGCAGTGGTGTTTGGGCAGTGTAGGGGGTCATGCTGAGGCTGGTGTTTATGGGTTTAGGGCAGTGGTGTTCGGGCAGTGTAGGGGGTCCTGCTGGGGGTGGTGTTTCAGGGTTTAGGGCAGTGCAGTGGTGTTCGGGCAGTGTAGGGGGTTGTGCTGGGGGTGGTGTTTCAGGGTTTAGAGCAGTGCAGTGGTGTTCGGGCAGTGTAGGGGTCGTGCTGGGGCTGGTGTTTCAGGGTTTAGGGCAGAGCAGTGGTGTTTCCGGCAGAGTAGGGGGTCGTGCTGGGGAGGTGTTTCAGGGTTTAGGGAAGTGCAGTGGTGTTCAGGCAGTGTAGGGGGTCATGCGGGGGTGGTGTTTCCGGGTTTAGGCAGGGCAGTGGTGTTTCGGCAGTGTAAGGGGTCTTCTAGGGGGTGGTGTTTCAGGGTTTAGTGCAGTGGTGTTCGGGCAGTGTAGGGGGTCTTGCTGGGGGTGGTGTTTCAGAGGAATAGGGCAGGGCAGTGGTGTTCGGGCAGTGTAGAGGGTCGTGCAGGGGTGGTGTTTCAGGGGTTAGGGCTGGGCATGTGGTGTTCGGGCAGTGTAGGGGTCTTGCAGGGGGTGGTGTTTCAGGGTTTAGGGCAGCGGTGTTCGGGCAGTGTAGGGGGTCTTGCTGGGAGTGGTGTTTCAGGGTTTAGGGCAGTGCAGGGTTTAGGGCAGTGCAGTGGTGTTCGGGCAGTGAAGTGGGTCATGCTGGGAGTGGTGTTTCTTGGTTTAGGGCAGTGCAGTGGTGTTCGGCAGTGTAGGGGTCATGCTGGGGCTGGTATTTCAGGGTTTAGGGCAGAGCAGTGGTGTTCGGGCAGTGCAGTGTAGCGGTCGTGGGGGGGGAGGTGTTTTTTTAGGGTTTAGGGCAGTGCAGTGGTGTTTCTGGCAGAGTAGGGGTTCGTGCAGGGGTGGTGTTTCAGGGTTTAGGGCAGGGCAGTGGTGTTTGGGCAGTGTAGGGGCCTTCTAGGGGGTGGTGTTTCAGGGTTTAGGGCAGTGATGTTCGGGCAGTGTAGGGGGTCTTGCT